>NC_142463.1:26388979-27013979 GCF_049115385.1 Moschus berezovskii | reverse complement strand
TGGAAGGAAAGAGTCCGAGCTTTTCCTCCAAAGGTGGCTCTAGCACTTTCAAGTCATGTGACCTTGGATGTATTCCTTGACCTCTCTGAGCCTCTAATTCTTGATCTGTCAAGTAGGAAAAAATTAACCATCCATTCTATAAGATGGCGATAGGGATTAGATGAGAATGAATATAAAACACACATAACTGCCTCTTAAAATACTGTATTATAAATTTTATGGGATGGTCCAATTTTCTACTCAGATCAGCAGTTCACTATTTTTTTTTTTTTAGGATTTTTGCAAAACTACAGGAAATCCAGATACTCCTCACTCACTGAAATCAATCCTTCTGATTATAAACTCTATAAGGTCATATATTCTATCTCCGAATCTCCAGCACTTAGCCAGAAACTTTCACACAGTAGATGCTTAATATATGCTTGTTACAGTAAGGAAAACTTACTGCTTATAGATATTAAGTTTAAAAAGTATTGGAAATTACTGGATAGTAGAAATATTAGAATGGCACAAACTAAATTTCTTTTTTCAACAGTAAACACTATGTTACAAAATCACATTGCTTAGGGTATTTTCCCAGCTACCTTCCAAGTATCATTTGATTAATTTACTGTCTAGAAAAACTATACCCACACTTATAAGCCCCTTTCTTCTGAGACGCTCAAGGATTTTTACAGACATTATCTCAACAATCCTCAGAATATCCCTGGGAAAAATCGAATTGGAATGAAAAAAGATGGAATATGAATCCATAATCCATATGAATGATAAATTTATAAAGTCTACAAATTCCACTCAGCAAAAATTCCATGTAATTTTTCAGCTTATGTGCATTTTTATGCCACCATTTTATTTCTGAATCCACCTAAGTTACCTATTTAGTTATTACATCTGAATATGCTGGCCTGGAACAAAAGCATTTTTATTATTTGCTTAAGAAAGCAAAATTTTCACAAAGTGTTACAGTAAGCAAAACAGAACAGAAACAAACAAAAAAATGATGCCTCTAATCCCCTAACAGAAAACTAACTGTTCAGGCTACTGACCACAGATTTACTTCAGATTGCAAAAAATTTAGGAATTAGACACATTATTTTCTTCAAATTTTAATAATCAGAGACTAACAGACCAGTCACAATTTTAACAACTTTCTGCTCCTCATTATTTGGTTCACTTGTTCTATTACTTCGTAGTAGCCCTTGTTGAATGTCCACCCTAGAACCATTCTTCCCCTTTTCCTTTGCCATTGTACTAGATATTCTGGAACTTTCTGTACACATTTTTGTCTTTCCCCACCATAAAACTATGACTCAAAAAAGAGCTGAAGGCTATTGATCCTTGTGACGTTATAAGGATAACTGATATTCCTTAGTTCTCTCAAAATTCTGTTAGCTAGTAACATATCACTATACTAGGTTTTTTAAAGCAAGAACTATAAACAAGAAGGAAATAGGATTTTGCATTTTTTAATATTCTTTTATTATCTGACCTTTCTGGAGCTAATGCTGCCATATTGGCTCAGCCCCAGGGGGTGAATCACAATTGATCTTTGCCAATCCTGGCAATTCTATTGGTCAACATTGGACCTGTGGTCTAGAAGTGGCCAATAAATTGTAAGAAGTTGCTGGGGGTTCTTTCCTCCCTGATGAGAGGGCGGCAAGAGAAATAGGCTTTTTTGCCACTGACCAGCTTCTCTGTACTTATGAAGTCGTCAGGTAGGACTTGATGCTTAAAGCTGTGCCACATTATATTGAGATCATGAAGGGAAGACCAAGAGAACTTCAGTGATGCTGACTCTACACCCAGACACAGCAGAGTCTCTATTTTCAGGCTTCTTGTTATGTGAAATAAATGTTATTTTTGTTTGCGTCACTGAAAGCCAGATAGTCTGTCCCTTGAAGTTGATGGCAATCTGATTAATTCAGACAGACCAGTAAATCAGGCAAGAAGCGATATAGAGGTCATTTACTGAGCACTTATCACCACATGTAATTTCATTTAATCTTCAGGGCAGCCCAATGAAAGTTATCTTTTGGTTTGTTTTCTTATGACAAACTTGGCACACGGCACTAGTGGTAAACCTGCCTGCAAATACAGGAGATGTAAGAAACATGGGTTTGATCCATGGGCTGGGAAGATCCCCTGGAAAAGGAAATGGCAACACACTCCAGTATTCTTGCCTAGAGAATCCCATGGATAGAGGAGACTGGCAGGCTATAGTCCACAGGGTCGCAGAGTCAGACACAACTGAAGCAACTTAGCATGCACGTGAAGCTTAATAAAGTTATACAGTTAATAGCAACAAAGCTGAAGTTCAAATCCAGACCTGACACCAAACCTTACATTCCTTTAAAAAATACAAAATACTATTTCCTCCTTGTTTATAGTTCTTGCTTAAAGAAACACTAGTATATTGATGTGTCACTAGCTAACAAAATTTTGGGAGAACTAAGGAATATAAATTATTCTTATTATGTTGTCAAAAGGATCAACAGCTTTCAAGTCTTTTGAGTCAAAGTTATATGGGGGGAAAAGACAAAAAAATGTGTACAGAAAGTTCCAGAATGTCTAGTACGATGGCAAAAATTCTATAGTAAAAACTGGGATGGATTCTAAGTATAACATTCAATTTACTCAAGAATTTAAAAATACGAAGTCAATTATAAACATTTCTTAAATTTCTTAAAATCTTATTCAAAAGAATAACTCTCGTTTCAAGCTATTCCATTAAGCAAGTATCAATATAGAAATCAAAGTTACCACTTCTGCAGTTCTCATCTCTTCATGAAAATTGATTCGGCTTAAATCTTCACAACAACAAGAAAATTATATAAACACTAAAAATCAGCGAGGCCATTTTTCATTTGGAAATTGACTAGAACTGCATATTCAAAAGCTATTTGTAATCTCATCTCAGCCTTAAGAATGCTCCCTTATATTACCTTTATTAAGTTTCAATTGAGCATTGTAAAATGCACATGTCAGATTCCTGACACACACAACTTACCTTTCCACATGCTCTGCAATGATGCCTCCTTTTGGTGAATGTAAACCTGGCTTCACATTTCATGCAGTTTGGAGCCTGAGAATCTGGTACCCACACTGGAGCCACTTCACCCAGAGTGGTAAATGGCTTTCTAGCAGAAATTCCAAACTGACCAGCTCTGAGATCATTATCTGGGCTTTCTGGAGCTAATGCAAGGCACGGTCTACTGGATATCCCAGATTCATAACTTTCTAAATGGTCCCCATTTGTATCAGCAATAGAGATGTTTCCTGAAGAGGCATTGCATACATTGGTTGCTGAGTTTTCCCCTAATTTTGCTTTCCCAAGAACATCATTTTTGTTTTTAGTGGTATTTCCACTGTTCGCAGGAAGGTCATTTTGTAAATGGTCTGATAATGGCTTTGGAATTTGAAGTTTAAGATTAGAAGGTTGCTTGGGTCTTGCACCACCAAAAGGAACACTGACAGATTGCAGGTTTGCTACTATCTTGGGGGAAGATTGCCCAAGCACTGATGGAACCTGGCTACAGAAACTGTGTAAATAGTTTTTCTTCGTTAGGTCACCAGTGCTGTTTAAAAGTAGTCCACTCCCTTCTGTGGCTTCATTTCCTCTCTGTTCATAAATATTTGAGTAGCATTCAGACTTGCTCTCCTCTATTTCCTTTTCTTCTGTTACTGAATCTTCTTTGGAGGGTAAAGTCTTTGGAACAAAACAAACAACTGAGCTCTGCATTCCATAGGAATCACAACAATTAGATAGTGAGTTTGCTGCTGGTGTATCCATAACAGTGGAGAAATCACATCCTTCACTTTCTTTCATGCAAGTTCCTTTTAAATCTAGACCTGCTTCTGCCGTTCTATCACATTCTCCACTATCATCACAGGTGTCTTCAGGCTGATTCATCTGCAGGAACTTCTCATTTTCTTTTTTTACTTGGCTGTCATTCATCTTGTTTGGTTTAGTCAATTTCCAGTTAGTCATCTCCTGAGATTCAGAGAAATGCTCTGTCATATCAAGAAGTTCTTTAGTGCCAAGAATTTCTTCATGTTTACAACCTTCCTTGTCATCAGCTTTAACCTCACTGGGCACAAGACAATCTGAAACCTGTTCAGAGTTATCATCCCTGCCAGACCCATTAGGCATGTCAGTTTTGAGAAGTAAAGGTAAAGCAGACTGGGTGGATTCTTCAGTTGTCCTCTCCTCTGCTGGCTCTTTTTTCATCAAAATCTCCTCACTCAAGTGAGAAAAGGAGTTTGGATTCCCCAGGTCTGTCCTAGGAGAGCTGGTTTTGCCAGTGAGAACCTCATCTGGGGTAGAGTCCTCTTGCTTTATAGCAGGACCGTCCTCTGTTCGCTGGGATGAGATTACTGAATCTAGTGTTAAGCTTGTAATCACTGACATGGAGGGGTCTCTATCTATATTTTCATCATCCTGTAACTGTGCAGGGGAACAAACACTGGCTAGATTATCAGAAGTAGTACATATATACTTATCAGAATTCCCCTCTGCATTTGGTTTATTCAATGGATCCATTTGTTTCTCTGAGTTCATATCTTTTTCAGTGGACCCATTTATACTAAAACTAAACTGATCAGTTTGTCTGTTTTCATTATCCAGTGAACAGCTAAAAGCATTCTTGAGGGACTGACTATTATAATTATTACAATCCTGCAAATCGCTTTGTAATGTCCTTTTATCACAGTTATGCATGACAGCTACAACAAGAACGTTCTTCTCATCTGGCAGACAAGCTAGGTTTCCACATTTCTTCTCTCCCGCTTCGACAGTACTGCATTGATCATCTCGATTACAGTTCCTCTTAATTAACTGGTCTTCTGTAACCGCATTTTCATCAATCCACATTGTGTTGATCTCTGGATTCAGACTACAGTCTTGTCCATTAGCACAGTGGTCCTCTCCCTCTGTGTTAGGAGGAGCTGAATGAGCCAGAGAGAAGACTTTCAGTTGTGGCTGTGACTCAGAAACTGCAGGTTCATTCACACTGGTCAATGCAGAGTTAAAAGACAGCTGACGAGAAGGGGGATCTAGAATCTTATTCCACTTTGTATCCAATAAAATAGGAGAAACGGTTTCATCTGAAAAAATAAATAATTACAGTAAGTTTGTTGGTAACACTGATAAGGCTAGGACTAAGTTATTGAAATACACTTGCAAATATTCTCTGAAAGTAAAATCTACCTAGGATATGTGAAAACAGAATATGAAGTTTCTGATTTTTAACTAAGGAAAAGAGAAAACATTTAAGATGGTTCCCTGAATTATATATCATCAAATGGCAGTATCTCAGAACATTTCAAACAATGAAAAGAATTCTGCCTCAATCTAGTTAACATAATTAAAGCAATTGGCAGGCTGTCCTTTGAACTGAGCAGGGCAGCGCAGTAATCGGGTAGGCCTTGGATAGCTAAGCCCAGTATGGGGTAGGGGCTAATCTAAAGTGAAAAACAAATCAGAACAGTGATGAGGATATAGTAATTGAGTGGAAAGGAAACAAAGGAATTTTCTGTGGAGACAGAAAGTTCCATAATCTACATCATGACTAAGATGTGGGTTATACCGATATATCTCTTGGTCAAAACTGTACATTTAAGATCTATATATTTAATGAATAAATTTTACCTTTAAAAATCTGTAAAAAAAAAAAAAAAGCAACAATGAAGCAGGGAGTGAGGAATAAATGAAGATATATAAATGAAAAATGGCAGCATGTCAATCACTACTGAAGTTGTGTAATGAGCACACAGGAATTTATTATACTATTCTATTTACTTGAAATTTGTCTGCAACAAGTTTAAAAGTTTCCTACAGTATGTCAAATTCTGCTTATAACCATGTTACAATACATAATTTCTTAGGTTCATAATTATACTGAGGAAATTTGGCAGAAATTCTGCATTTGCCATATTAAATCAACATTTTTATATTCTATCAATAATCAAAATTTCATTTATTGTTTATTTTTTAACAGATCATAACTATGATAGCTACTTTCCCAAGTTATAGTGCTATGTGTATGTCTAATTAGAGAAGTAAGAAACAAAGCACTTTGCAATTAATTCCTTTCCTGCTTTATTCCTAGAGTAAATCTGATAATCACAGCCCTGAAATTACATAGATATGATTTGACTCAGGGAAGCCCCTTCCTCTCAGTAGCAACATTAATCTTTAAGGTTTCCTTAGCACTTTGTTCATATCTCTATCAAAGCATTTATTACACTGAAATGCAATGATTTACCTGACATTTTCAGCCAGAAACCACTTCTTCCCATCATTGTTAGTCCTAGCTTTGCAGAGCACTTGATATGTAATAGGTACACAATAAAAAATGCTGATAAATATGCAGTAGGTACACAATAAAAACATGCTAAGTGATACCACAGTAAAAGCACTGAGGTTGAGGAATATAAGATTAAAGGATAGTCTGGCTTTCAAATAGTACATAATCTCGCTGGAAAAATAAGAAGTAGGTAAAACAAACATGAATATCTAACTAGCAGTATATGATAGATTAAGTATTTGAAAACTACTATGTAGTAGTAGAAAATAAATTTAGTACAAAGATATTTTATAGGCTGATGCAGCAAACTTGAATTCAAGGAAGCAGGAGGATATGTGCTGGGCTTCAAAGACAATTTTACATAAACTTGGAAACAGGACATATATAAAAGAGAAAAAAGGAAAAGTATAGCCCCAAGCACAAGAATCTGAAAGAGCAATTAAGTAAATCAGTTTAAGGTGAAAAAAGAATTAGTGTAAGAATGTAGTGAAAAGAAGCTAGAAATGTCAGATTGCAAAAGCCATAAAAAAAATTCAGATTGCATGGAGAAGGGGATTAATATGCTCTGACTGCTAAATGGTTAAATCCTGAGTTGCCCAAATTTGGGCTAGCAGAGACTTGAGATTTGGTAACATGTAAACTGCAATACTTTGGCCACCTCATGCGACGGGTTGATTCACTGGAAAAGACTCTGATGCTGGGAAAGGTTGGGGGCGGGAGGAGAAGGGGACAACAGAGAATGAGATGGCTGGATGGCATCACCGACTCTGTGGACATGAGTTTGAGTGAACTCCGGGAGTTGGTGATGGACAGGGAGGCCTGGCGTGCTGTGATTCATGGGGTCGCGCAGAGTCGGACACGACTGAGCGACTGAACTGAACTGGACTGAACTTCCTTTAAGAGATTAAGGGGCGGCAAGAATACACAGAAGAACTATACAAAAAAGATCATAATGATCGGAATAATCATGATGGTGGGGTCACTCATCTAGAGCCAGACATCCTGGAGTGTGAAGTCAAATGGGTCTTAGGAAGTATAACTATGAGCAAAGCTAGTGAAGCGATGGAATTCAACAGAGCTATTTTAAATCCTAAAAGATGATGCTATGAAAGTGCTGCACTCAATATGTCAGCAAACTTGGAAAACTCAGCAGTGGCCACAGTACTGGAAAAGGTCAGTTTTCATTCCAATCCCAAAGAACAGCAATGTCAAAGAACGTTCAAACTACCGTACAATTGCACTCATTTCACATACTAGAAATAGAAAGGTAATGCTCCAAATTCTTTAAGGTAGGCTTCAGTAGTATGTGAATCAAGAAATTCCAGATGTACAGCTGTACCAGAGTTCAAATGGCCAACATCCACTGGATCACAGAGAAAGCAAGGGAATTCCAAACAAACATAATTCTGCTTCATTGACTACACTAAAGTCTTTGACTGTGTGGAATACAACAAACTATAGAAAATTCTTAAAGAGATGGGAATACCAGACCACCTTACCTGCCTCCTGAGATGCCTGGATGCAGGTCAAGAAGCAGAAGTTAATTCAGATACAGAACAATGGACTGGTTCAAAATCGAGAAAAGAGTATGTCAAGTCTGTACATCATCACCCTGCTTATTTAACGTCTATGCAGAGCACATCATGCAAAATGCCAGGCTAAATGAATCACAAGCTGGAATCAAGATTCCTAAGAGAAATATCAATAACCTCAGATATGCAAATGATATCACTCTAACGACAAGAAAGTGAAGAGGAACTAAAGAGCCTCTCGATAAGGGTGAAAGAGAAGAGTGAAAAAGCTGCCTTAAAACTCAACATTCAAAAAACTAAGATCACAGCATCCAGTCCCATCATTTTATGGCAAATAGATGGGGAAAAAATAGAAACAGGGGCAGATTTTATTTTCCTGGGTTCTAAAATCACTGCAGCCACAGTGCAGTGCAGCCACAAAAAAGACACTTGTTCCTTGGAAGAAAAGCTATGACAAACCTAGACAGCGTTTAAAACCTAAAAAGCAGAGACACAACTTTGCCGAGAAAGGTACAGATAGAGCTATGGTTTTTCCAGTAGTTGTGTATGGATGTGAAAGTTGGACCATAAAGAAGGCTGATCACTGAAGAATTGATGCTTTTGAATTGTGATGCTGGAGAAGACTCTCAAAAGTCCCTTGGACAGCAAGGAAATAAAACCAGTCAATCCTAAAGGAAATCAACCTTGAATATTCACTGACACCAAAGCTGAAGCTCCAATACTTTGGCTACCTGATGCAAAGAGCCAACTCATTGGAAAAGATCCTGATGCTAAGAAAGACTTAGGGCAAGAGGAGAATGGGGTGACAGAGGATGAGATGGTTGGATGGCATCACCGACATATTGGACATGAATTTGAGGAAATTCTGGGAGACAGTGAAGGACAGGGAAGCCTGGCATGCTACAGTCCATGGGGTCATAAAGAGCTGGACACGACTGAATGACTAAACAGCAACAACTGAGATTTTTAAAAAACAGTTCAAAACAGGACTTCCCTGATGGTACAGTAGATGGGAGACTGCTTGCCAAAGGAGGGAGCATGAATTCAATTCCTGGTCCAGGAGTATTCCACATGCTGCAGAGAGACTGGGCCCATGCACCATAACAACAGAGCCTGCATGCTGAAACTACTGAAGCTCACATGCATAAAGCCTGTGCTCCTCAACAAGAGAAGCCACTGTGGTGAAGAGTAGCCTCTGTTCGCCGCAACTAAAGAAAGCCCCCACACAGCAATGAAGACCCAGAGCAACCAAAAATTAAAAAAAAAGAAAAAGTTCAAAACAAATGATCAGCATAGTTGCAAAAAATCTGGCTTCTGAAATCATTCTCCTTTTAAAGGAGTTGTTTTTGGTAAGCAAACTCTATATTTCAACTAAAGCGACAATTTTTACTGACTCAACAGGAATATTCTGCAAATCAACTATATAGAAAATATTCTACTAGAACCTACAGAAGTTGCAAAGAGACCGAGGTAAAGAACTATAATTTCATTAATGAGAGTCAGTGGTATTCTAGAGACAGTATTCACATGATTAAGTGTAACATTTGTGTAGATGACAAAAAACTATGATACAAGCAGGGAAGAAACCAGAGAAGAGAGTGAGAAGATACTTGTATAAATGATCCAAACTGAAAGGACAATACACTTTCCACTTCATATTTATAAAGCCCAACTACATATATCTAATAAAATCCCAAAATAATAGGTTTCAAATTTACATGAATCAGGAGTTAGCGTAAGGTTATGGGTTAGTTTAGTATCTGGCACATAGTTAGGGCTAAAAAAATGTTAGTTCTTCCTCTGAATATTAATATATAATACTATCATTAATAAGGCACTGGACCCAACCTTCTCTGTTTTAGTACTGGATCCTCTTATAATCCCACATTTTCTATATCATAAATACATTCAAATAATGTCACCAAACTAAATTCTCACCTTCGTTTTGTTCAAATTCATCTAACACCTTGTCCAGGTTGTAAGCTTCTGCTTGGAAGTAATTCTCCATCGGTGAGAAAACACCACTCGAGAGACTTATTTAAATCTAGAAAAAAGATCAAATTTTATTATACTCCCAATTATGAAAATATAATTTACAGATATTACAACTGATAAAACAGAAATACAAAGAATCATAACAGACTACTATGAATAAGTATATTCTAATAAATTGGACAACTCAGAATAAATGAATAAAGTCCTAGCCACATACATCCTACCAATACTAAATCATAAAAAATAGAAAATATGAAAAAACCAATTACTAATAAGGTGATTGATTACATCACTATTTAAAAACCACCCCATAATATACTCTGTGATGCCAAACTATACTACAAAGCTACAGTTATTATAACAGTATAAGTGAAAGTGAAGTCACTCAGCCGTGTCCGACTCTTTGCGACCCCATGGACTGTAGCCTACCAGACTTCTCAGTCCATGGGATTCTCCAGGCAAGAATACTGGAGTGGGTTGCCATTATAACAGTATAGTACTCACACAAAAACAGACACATAGATCAATGGAACAGAACACAGAACTACGAAAAAAACCCACCCTTGTATGGGCAATTAACCTATAACAAAGGGAATGGGGAAAAGACAGCTCTTGAATAAATGTTGGGAAAACTGGACAGTTACATGCAAAAGAATCAAACTGGACTACTTTCTCATACCATATACAAAAATAAACTCAAAACAGATAAAAATACTTCAATATAAGACCTGAAACCATAAAACTAAAAGAAAACATAGGTAATATACTCTTTGACATCAGTCTTAACAATATTCCTTTGGATATGGCTCTTTAGCCAAGAGAAACAAAAGTGAAAATAAACAAATGGAACTACATCAAAGTAAAAAGACTTTGCCTAGCAAAAGAAACTATCAACAAAACAAAAAGGCTGCCTATTGAATGGGAGAAGATCTGGCAAATGATATATCCACCAAGGGGTAAATATCTAAAATATACAAAGAACTCATATAACTCAACATCAAAAAAATAAACAACCACATTTAAAAGTGGGCAGAGGATCTGAAAAGATATTTTTCCAAAGAAGACATAAGATGGCCAACAGGTACATGAAAAAATGCTCAACATCACCAATAACCAGGGAAATGCAAATCAAAACCACAAAAATATCATCACACCTGTCAGAATGGCTATCATCAAAAAAGAAAACAAATAATAAGTGTTGGTGAGAATGTGGAGAAGAGAGAATCCTTGTGTACTATTGGTGGAAATGCAAACTGATACAGATACTACAGAAAGTATGAAAGCTCCTTAAGAAATTAAAAGTATAATCACCATATAATCCAGTAATTTCATTGCTGGGTATACATCCAAAGAAAATTAAATTGCTAGCTGGAAGAGAGTCTGCACCTCCATGTTCACTGCAGCATTATTTACAATAGCTAAGACACAGAAACAATCAGATCAACATATTTACAGTGCATCTACTACATGCAGGGTGCTGGGATCAAATGAAGTCTCAGATACGATCCCTAACATCAAGAATCTTATCATTTACTTAATGATAAACTGCTAAATGAGAAAATTTAAATAGTAATCAAAATGATTTTAATAACAACACAGTGCAAGAAACTAAATGATTAATCTGTCAAAATTAACAGGTGAGTATTACAGAGTAAGTACTATAAAGGTTCAAGAAATGGACCAGCTGATCAGTCTAGATGGTCAAGGCAGGCATTATTTATGGATCTGAGCTGGGTCTGGAAGGATGGATAAAATTGTAATAGTCTTCCACATGGAAAGATGCACAAGTGAAATTTCACACAGGGAGAGACATACTAGGAATGGACAATTATTGAGGAATCAGTGAAATTGGAACAAGGATTTATTTACATGGGTAACAGCAGGACACACCTGTAGTGATAGGCATTATATTATGGAAGCCCTGGAATGTAAATTTGAGAAAGGTATTGTTTATACTTTAAGCAACAGTAAGAATTACAGCATAATGGACAAGAATATAAACTCTAGGACTAGACCGTCCAACTTCTAATCCTAGTTTCCAATTCACTTACTAACTACTTGACCTTAGGGAAGTTATTCAATTTGTGCCTGCGTGCACGCTCAGTTGTTCAGTTGTGTCCGACTCTTTTTGATCCCGTAGACTGTAGCCTGTCAGCCTCCACTATCCATGGAATTTCCAAGGCAAAAATACTGGAGTGGGTTGCCATATCCTTCTCCAGGGGATCTGTCCGACCCAAGGATTGAAACCACATCTCCTGCGTCTTCTGCAGTGGGAGGCCAATTCTTTACCACTGAGCCACCTGGGAAGTCCAGTATTCAAATTACCTGTGACTTAATTTTCATCTGCAAAACTGAGTAATAACAGTACATACCTAAAGATAAAATAAATTAACATCAGTTCAGTTCAGTTCAGTCGCTGAGTCATGTCCAACTCTTTGCGACCCCATGAATCACAGCACGCCAGGCCTCCCTGTCCATCACCAACTCCCGGAGTTCATTCAAACTCATGTCCATCGAGTCAGTGATGCCATCCAGGCATCTCATTCTCCATCGTCCCCTTCTCCTCCCACCCCCAACCTTTCCCAGCATCAGAGTCTTTTCCAGTGAGTCAACTCGTCGCATGAGGTGGCCAAAGTATTGCAGTTTCAGCTTTAGCATCAGTCCTTCCAATGAACACCCAGGATCGATCTCCTTTAGAATGGACTGGTTGGATCTCCTTGCAGTCCAAGGGAATCTCAAGAGTCTTCTCCAGCACCACAGTTCAAAAGCATCAATTCTTCGGTGCTCAGCTTTCTTCACAGTTCAACTCTCACATCCATACATGACCATGGGAAAAACCATAGCCTTGACTAGATGGACCTTGGTTGGCAAAGTAATGTCTCTGCTTTTTAATATACTATCTAGGTTGGTCATAACTTATCTTCCAAGGAGTAAGCGTCTTTTAATTTCATGGCTGCAATCAGCATCCGCAGTGATTTTGGAGCCCCAAAAAATAAAGTCTGACACTGTTTCCACTGTTACCCCATCTATTTCCCATGAAGTGATGGGACCAGATGCCATGATCTTTGTTTTCTGAATGCTGAGCTTCAAGCCAACCTTTTCACTCTCCTCTTTCACTTTCACATAGATAACACATTTAAAATACTGTCTCACACATGATAAATGCTTTATTTAAGTTTTTAAGCCTTGGAGTTGATCCTTTTATTATAAAATAAATAATCTAGCAACAGTGATTACATGGGCTAATATTCAGCCCTATCCTCCCTTCCACTAATATTTATTGAGCACCTATTATGTGCAGACACTATGCTTTGTGCTGGAATACTACTTGAATATATATTTCTTCAATGTCTCATGTTCCTTTTCTCTTTGAGACCTTTTATCTGTCTCCAATACACACACTTCTTGCCAAAATAGTGGGCCAAAAAGTTTTATCAGTTTTTCCCCCTAAGGTGGCTCTAGTAGCACTTAGTTGTCTTTAACTTCATTTAAAACAATTTTGTTAAACTGTGACAGCTCTCATATCAGAGTGCACTTTAAAAAAAAAAAACATCAAATTGGTGAATTTTTGTGTAGACATTCTAACATTGAAGATGGAAGGAAAAAAGTAAAATTTTTGGCATACTATGCTTTATTATTTCAAGAAAGATAAAAACACAACTGAAATGCAACAAAAGATTTGTGCAGTATACGGAGAAGGCGCTATGACTGATCAATCATATCAGAAGTGGTCGGTGAAGTTCTGGGCTGGAGCTTTCTCACTGGAGCTTTCTCGCTGGATGGTGCACCACGGTTGGGTAGATCAGTTGAAGTTGATGTCAATCAAAACGAGGCATTAACTGAGAACAATAAATGTTAACACCACACAGGAGATAAACCAACATATTCAATATATCCAAATAAAGCCTTGAAAATCATTTGCACCAGCTTGGTAATGTGAATCACTTTAATGTTTGGGTTCCACATAAGGTAAATGAAAATTTTCTTGACTGTACTTCTGTGTGTGATTCTCTACTTAAAACATAAAACGTTATGGGTTTAAAACAAATTATGATGGGTGATGAAAAGTAAATACTGTACAATAATATGGAATGGAAGAGATCATGGGGCAAATGGACCACTAACTACACCAAAGATGGTTTTCATCCAAAGAAAGTGATATTGTGTATATAGTGGGATTGGAAGGGAATCTTCTACTCCTTCCAGAAACCAAACAATGAATTCCAACAAGTACTGTTCCCATTTGGACCAAATGAAAGTGGTACTAAATGAAAAACATCCAGAATTAGTCAACAGAAAACACATAATCTTCCATCAGGACAATGTAAGAGTGAATGCTTCTTGGATGACTAGGCAAAAACAAGGAGCAAGGACACTTGTTCCTTGGGAGAAAAGCTATGACAAACCTAGACATCAATATTAAAAAGCAGAGACCTCACTTTGCCAACAAAGGTCTGTATAGTCACAGTCATGGTTTTTCCAGTAGTCACATATGGATGTGAGAGTTGAACCATAAAGAAGGCTGAGCGTTGAAGAATTGATGCTTTTGAAATGTGGTGTTGGAGAAGACTCTTGAAAGTCCCTTGGACTGCAAGGAGATCAAACCAGTCAATCCTAAGGAAATCAATCCTGAATATTCACTGGAACGACTGATGCTGAAGCTAAAGCTCCAATACTTTGGCCACCTGATGCAAAGAGCCAACTCATTAGAAAAGAACCTGATGCTGTGAAAGATTGAAGGCAAGAGGAGAAGGGGACAACAGAGGACAAGATGGTTGGATGGCATCATCAACTCAATGGGCAGGTGTTTAAGCAAGATCTGGGAGGTGATGAAGGACAGGGAAGCCTGGTATGCTGCAGTCCATGGGGTCACAAAGAGTGGACATGACTGAGCAACTGAACAACAAGGCAAAAACTGTTACAGCTTGGCTGGGAAGTTCTGATTCACCTGCTGTATTCACCAGATATTGCACCTTTGAATTTCTATTTATTTCTGTCTTTATAAAACTTTCTTAATGGAAAAAATTGTAATTCCCCAGAAGACTGTAAAAGGCACCTGGAACAGTTCTTTACTCAAAGAGATAAAGTTTTGAGAAGATGGAATTATGAAGTTGCCAGAAAAACAGCAAAGGGTAGTAGAACTAAACAGTGAATATGTTACTCAATAAATTTCCTGGTGAAAATGTAAAATGTGTCTTCTATTTTTACTTAAAACCTGAAGGAACTTTTTGGCCAACTCTACATCTTTAGTTCTTAGCTCAAATACCACTTTCACAAGAAGTTTTCCCTGAATCCCTAGAAAAGGTGATCTCTCCTTATAATCTCTCAAAGTACCCTTACCTTTCCCTTTATAATAATTGTCAGTCTTATTATAGATATACATTGGTGTGATTATTTGATTAATGTCAGTCTCTCCCACCACACCAGAGATACCACAAGGCACCCACTAAACTGCAGTCAAATGCTCCATCCCTGAGCTATAACCCCAAGACACCCACTAGACAGTGTTCACCATGTGACTGTCACAGAACCTAATGTGGCACCTATTTCATAAACACCTGTGAAATAAATAAATGAACAGTATAAACAGCCATTCAAGAAATTGTATTGAACTCCAATTATAACTACTGATTCAGGCAAGCATCAAAAACGGATGCCTAAAACCTTTAGGTAAACAGTGGGGAAGAAAATTTTCACTATGCCTCAAAATATCATTCTATAGATGATTTATGTCCCAAGGGAAAAAAATGGACATTTACAGTGAAAAGATGCAATAATCACTCCCTTAACGAAATGAACAAGTTTAGCATCACCAACCGGAGAAGGCAATGGCAAGCCACTCCAGTACTCTTGCCTAGAAAATCCCATGGATGGAGGAGCCTGGTAGGCTGCAGTCATGTGGAGTCGCTAAGAGTCGGACACGACTGAGCAACTTCACTTTCACTTTTCACTTTCACACATTGGAGAAGGAAATGGCAACCCACTCCAGTGTTCTTGCCTGGAGAATCCCAGGGACAGGGAAGCCTGGTGGGCTTCTGTCTATGGGGTCACACAGAGTCGGACACGACTGAAGTGACTTAGCAGCAGCAGTAGCAGCAGCAGCATCACCAACAGTTTAACAAGCTGACAATATGCATCTCCTGATGTGATACGATAAATTTAAAACATTTACCTACAAGGTATTCTATCTCAAATTGTTTAATATGAATCGAATCATGAAAAATTAGACAAATGTAGAATGTGAGGCATTCTAAGACAACTGTCCTGAATTCTTAAAAAAATTCAGTGTATTCAATTCTGAGTTGAGACAGACTAAAGAAATGAAATAACCAAACGTTATGCATGAATACTAACTGGATCAAGGAAATATACATATAAAATACACAGCAAAAAAAATGACACGTAAGGGATAATCAGGGGAATTTGGACTATACATTAGTGATACAATGAATAATAATCATTTTCCTGGATGTGATAAGTATTTAAATTTTGTAGGAGAATGTCTTTACTCTTAGAAGACACGTACTGTATCTATTTGGGGAAGAAGTGTTATGCTTTTGCAACTAACTTTCAAATAATTCAGGAAAAAAAATATGTGAATGTCAGTGCGAGTGAGTGGCGAGTGAGGGGGAGAGGAGGAAAGTGCTCAAGGAAGAGGCAAAACAGTAGAAATCGATGAACCTGGTGATAGATATTTCTGTACTACTCTTTCACTGTATATTCTTTACTATACTATTCTTTCAACTTTTCTACAGGCTTGAAATTTTTCAATAGAAAAGGAAAAAAGTGTACTAAGCTTGTAGTGGAAAACATTCCTTTATACTTTGAAAACAGAAATTCTAGATAAAACACATTATTTTTAAAGAGTTTATACAGTGAAATTCAAAACCAAGAAAGAGAAATATGCCATTTTAACAAAGAAGAGATCAAGCCACAGCAATGAGTGAGAACTGAAGGGAGGCAGTCACAGGGGTTACAAAACTAGACAGCAACCTTCAGACCCAGGATTTGAAAGCTAGAAAGTAGGATGGGAACCATTGGCTGTAAACTTCTAGAAGTTTCTGCATTACAGAGGGCCAGACTGGGCTCTCCGCATAAAGCCAGGAGCTGAAGGAAAAAGTCCCCAAGTGGCCCCAAGACTCAGCTATGGTGCCCAATGGAAAAAAGTGCCAATAAAATCAACCTTCAGAAATTAGAATTAGTAGCCTGCCCCTCCCTCAGGATTGGTAATGATACTAAGTTTTCCCATTCATGAACATAACATGGTTTATCTCTATCCTTGCTCAGTTCTTCTCTTCCTGTGACTTGTAATAATGTTTTTAATTTTAAGAAGTCATTAAATATGTGGCAGTGGAGAGAGAAGAATTCACATGACTATAAAGGAGAAGCACAAGGGAGATACCTGTGGTGACAGAATCATGCTGTATCTGAAATTGCAATGGTGGTTACAGAAATCTGCCTGTGATAAATGGGATAGAACTATATACACTCATGAATATGCACACAGCAGCATTATTCATAAAAGCAAAAGGATAGAAACAACCAAAATATCTATCAACTGATGAAAGGACAAATAAAATACTAATTTCCTGGATTTTATATTTTCTCCAGTTGCATTAGATGTAACAAATGAGAAAAACTGTAATTGAAGGATACACAAAAACTATACTATTTTTGCAATGTCCTGTGAATTTATAGTTACTTTAAAATAAAAGGTTGAAAAAATAAAAATAAAGGGGAAAATTATTAATAATTCAATAAACAGGGAGCAGATGAAGAGGGCATCTGTGTATGGGGGGAGTCAGAGCCCAAGTGTGGCAAAGCAGATGTCCTTACATAGGGGTGGCCCAGCATAACGTGTCACAGCCCCAGGAAGGAAGGAAACTGCCTGTGCAGCACAGCCCAGCGTGGGTTGTTAAGAGTCCCAGAGAGGTAAGGAAGGCGTCCACATGAAGGGGATGGTGTAGCAGAGAGACAGCACAGTGGGTAAGATGGCTTCACATGCAGGAAGGGTGAGGAGGAGATATAAGAGGGCAGTCCAGGGTGGCAGGTCACAGCCTGAGCAGGACTAGAAGGACCAAAGGGAGAAGACAGTGATAGGGCACTGACTACATGCAGAGGGATGGATCAGATAAGTGATGATATAAAGGGTAACAGGAAGAAGGTTTCTCGCTGGTGGAGAAGGGGTTAAAATAGGGGAAAACTGAGAACTAGAAAGAACACTGCAATGCAAATGTGGAAAAAGAGAAAAACCGAAAGAACCCTGCAGTGTTGGTTTGGAATCCAAGTTGTCAGTTTGAGCTCATGGATTTCAATAAGCATACTTATAGTAAAAAGTAAACACAGTTTTTGTATTCAATAAACATATTTCTGGCAATAAACACAGATCTAAGTGTGTGTGTGTACACATATATTCAAAGAACCTTGGAGCAGCAGATCCCCACCTCCACTCCATGTAGCAATGAGCATACCTAGCACCAGATTTTATTTATAAATATTGTTATTCACTAAAAAGAGCAAGGGCTCCACAGAAAAATGCCTGATTCTAAAGCTGAAGTAGAAAACTATAAGAACTTTGATGAGGATGGAGAGAAACATGAACCCTCACATGTAGCTGGGAAGAAAGTAAAATGGTGTGGCAACTTTGGAAAATAGTTTGGCAGTTCCTCAAAAAGTTAAAAGGAATTAAGCACATGGCATAGCTATTCCATTCTTAGGCTTATTCCCAAGAGAAATGAAAACATACATTCACACAAAACCTTATCTGTGAATGCTCAGAACAACATTATTCATAACACCAAGAGGTGAAAATGATCCAAAGATCTATTAATTGATAAATGGACAAATAAAATGTGGTATTATATATTAACAAAATATAATAGTGTATGATAATTTAAATGGATAAAGTATTGCTATATGCTATAACATAGATGAAGCTTGAAAATATCATGGTAACTGAAAGAAGCAGACACAAAAACCTACAGATTACATCATTCCATTTATATGAAATGTCCAAAATAGGCACAGAAACAAAAAGTAAATTAGTGGGTTGCCAGCAGCTGGGAGGAATTGGAGGGAAATGGGAGTAACTGTTAACAGATACAAGATTTCTTTTTGGAGTGACGAAAATGTTCTGGAATTAGTGGTGATGACTTCAAGACTCTGCAAATATATAGAAACTACTGAACTATATATTTTAAAAGAGTGAATTTTATGGTATGGTATGTGAATTACATTTCAATTAAACAAAAAAGAAAAAGGAAGTGTCCAAAAATGATGGGGACATATCAAAGGACACAGAAATCAGCTTGAAGGAGCTTCCACTGACCTAACCAGAGACATTCTAAACATCAAAGTAAACAATGGTAGCAACAGATTATAACCATTGGATAAAAAAAGAAAGCCATGAGTCTTTACAACATAAATGAATGAATACCAAATGTAATGAGAAATGGGGTACTTATATAGTTTCAATATTCCTCTCCACAGAAATACTAATCACAAAAAAAAAGGACTCACTTCAGAGGCAAATCTTGGCAGATGTCACCTTACATGAGTGATCAGAGTGAATGAATATCATCAGTAATAGGACAAACTTCATGCTCCCTGACAGATCGCAATAAAAAGGATACAGCAATGTCCACACTAGGGGAGGTTGGGAGATGATTTGGGGGGTGGGGTAGGGCAACATGCGGTATATGGGAACTCCCTGTACTTTCTGCTCAATTTTTCTCTGAACCTAAAACTTCTATAAAAAAAATAAAGCTTACTGAAGAGAGATCAAGGAAGTGGAGCAGGAGAACAGTGGAACTCCCTTTCCTCCAAAAACACATCAAAAATACATCTCCATGTGGAATCATCTCATTGAACACTGGAGACTGGCAGAAAGACTGGCAGAAAGACTCTTGTACAACCAAGGCTATAGGAAACATCCACATGCAATCAGGAAGGAAAGGAAGAAAAGTGATCAGGTTGGTGCCTATGCGCTTGGGAGGGGACTCAGAAGAGGAGGGGGATTTCACGGGTGGAAACCTCCCTGGGGAGTGAGCCACTGAAGTCACACACTGGGAGCCACAGCCCAGGGGTTCGATGCCAGGAAGCCAAGTCCCCTTTGCTGGTTGAAGGGCTGGTGGTACTAACAGAAGGGCTGTGGGAAGCACACGGGGAGCATGCACACCCTTGCTTACTCCCAAAACAGGGTTGGGAGGTCAGATTGAAACTGCATGAAACACTGGCTGGCTTCCCAACTAAATGAAACATGTGATCCCAAACTCAGTACTCTTCACCAAAAAGGACATTATTTGCACATCTGGCAAAACGAGAAAGGTCTGACAACTGGATGGTGGTAATGCATCAAAGTTCATTCCCTAATTTGATGGCTGTGCTGTAGTTATGTACAAAATCCTTTTTTGAAGGGAACAGTTTCAAACATGGTAGGGGATGCAGCTAACAACTTACTCTCGAATGGTTCAAAGAAAAAAATTCTCTGTACTAGCAAATTTTCTATAAACCTGAGATAGTTTTTTTTTTTTAATTTAAATGCACTAAAACTATCATATTTTAAATTTCCAGGGTACTTTCTTTTTCTGATCCTTTTTATGACATCTTGATCTTACTTCATGGATATAATTCTTTTCTTACTTCTTTAATATAATTACCTACAATTTGGTTCAACTTTTTTTCTTTTTCCTAAACCTGTTTCCAATACTATCGCCTCCAAGTTCCTGTTTTGTGTTTTGATCTCTCTTTCACATTGGATGCTTTCCTCAAATGCCTCACATTGAACAAATGAAGTACCAAAAGCCAACTGGAAGCTCTGCATGTGTGTCTTCTCAGCTGGAAGGCTTCCACTGCATGGTGATTGGGGGGGAACAAAGCTATTTCATTGGGAGACCTCCAAATGTCAGTATATCTAGGTCTTTTCTTTGGACTCCCGAGAAGAGTCATATAATCTCCTATAAGGGGGTGTAGAGATGTAATACCAAGTAATCACCGTCTGAAAGAAGAACAGAAGATGGGAAGGGTCTCTCTTTAATATATAGGATTTCCCTTTATCCTCCTGCTTTTACTTTGGAGCTTCATCCTTTGGTCTCTGTTATGTCTCACGTCCCCAAGACTTGACCCTCTTTAGTTTCATTTTCCAAGGAAAACCTGCGATCTTGGAGCAGTCTTTTCATTGTATAAGATTGACCTCTCAGAGAATTTAAATCTTATGTCAGGATTCTTTACCTCCCTTTATGTCCATCTCTTATTCAAAATGGAAGTCACTAAATATCATATATGTACAAATGACCATTAAACAACATGGGTTTGAACCATGTGGGTCTATCTATATATGGATTCTTTCAATGGTAAATATGGTAGTACTACATGATCCACTGTTGGTTGAATCCACAGATGTGGAACCACAGGTATGGAAGAATTGCGTATATAGAGTTGATTATAGGTTATGTGCAGACTTTCCACTGCATGGAGAGTCAGCGCCCCTCAACCACATGTTGTTCAAGGGTCAATGGTACATCTCAAAGAGGAATATGATTATTTAATTCAGTACAGTTTCTTCCTGAGGATCTCTTCTTTTTTATTCTATTGACCAGAGACCTTTTAGACACTGTCTTAATACCAATCTTAAGGGTCTAACTTTTACAGCACTTATCTGACTGCTCCTCGGGTGTCTCCTTCACTGTTACTTCCTCTATGTCATATACTAATTACAATGAACATGTATGCATTCATGCATAAAACATTCCTGAGCATCTACTATGTATCAGACATTGTTTTAATCATTAGGTTACAATGACAATAAGGCAATGTCCTTGACCTAATAGTACCCAATGTTTCATAGAAGATGGATATGTAGACTTAAAATCTGAAATACTGTGACATATACTAATTGATATTAATATATGCCCTGGGTACTATGGAGCCAAAGAAGATGGGAATCCAAATCAGACTACAGCAGGGGTATACTATTTGGGGTAGGATGGGCTACTATAAGAAATACTCCAATAATTTATTATTGCTGACTAATTATTATTTATTATTATTGATGGTCTTTGCAGTGGGTTGAAAACTTCCTAAAGAGGAGATGCCTGAAAAATAAGATGTTGCCAAATGAACGCAGACAGAAGCACTCTCTTCTCACACTCATATGTGAGAAAGCTAGGGGACAAGAAATACCTAGCCAATTCCAAGTCCAGAAGTTTTGGTGAGGAAAGTACTACTGCTAGGTGCCTTAAGAACTCAGTCTGCCACACACTGTCAGACCCATGCCTCTATCCTTGAAGCTCACAGGGAAAATCAGGGCACTCAGCCAGAGCACACAACACTCCAATAGTGAATGGCATAATCAGTCTCTGAAACTAATCTCACCCACATACCTTCCCTTTCCACCACCATGTTCTACACATTAAATAATCATAAGACTTGAAAGAAAACAAAGAAGATTCCTAGTCAGAAAGAATGTCAATGATTAAGAAGTCTTGCTCTACCAGAATTAATAAAATACTTCCAATTTTCTGCTGGAAATGACTGCTCTTCAGAACTAGTCTAAACATACAAAATAAAATAATGTAATTAAATCTGCATTTCTGATTCCTTATCCTAAAGTAAGATTTAACTATTTAACACTTGTGCAATTGACTAAGAAATATTCGTAACATTAATTGGGTAGATATAAGGAAAGTTATGACCAACCTAGATAGCACATTAGAAAGCCGAGACATTACTTTGCCAACCAAGGTCCGTCTAGTCAAGGCTATGGTTTTTCCCGAGGTCATGTATGGATGTGAGAGTTGGACTGTGAAGAAAGCTGATCACCAAAGAATTGATGCTTTTGAACTGTGGTGCTGGAGAAGACTCTTGAGAGTCCCTTGGACTGCAAGGAGATCCAACCAGTCCATTCTAAAGGAGATCAATCCTGGGTGTTCATTGGAAGGACTGATGCTAAAGCTGAAACTCCAATACTTTGGACGAGTTGACTTGCTGGAAAAGAGTCTGATGCTAGGAAGAATTGGGGGTGGGAGGAGATGGGGACAACAGAGAATGAGATGGGTGGATGGCATCACCGACTCGATGGACATGAGTTTGAGTGTACTCCGGGAGTTGGTGATGGACAGGGAGGCCTGGCGTGCTGTGATTCATGGGGTCGCAAAGAGTCGGACACGACTGAGTGACTGAACTGAACTGAACTGATACCAATTAATTGGGTAGATTGTCTCTTAATAATATTGCTCAAGTCCATGCTCTTTGTCATGCTGAAATTACCTTTCTATGCCCAAGGTAGAAGTTGACTCTAAAAGGAAGAAACCAAGCACTGGTAGAGAAATGAGCATTTTGATGTAATTCAATAGGAATTTTAAAACATCCTCTTTTACCTGGACTTAAGCCAAATCTTTTTGTAAAAAAAGCAATATTCCTGATTTAATAAGAGGCAGTGTCATAAGTGAAGCAATTAGAATATATATTCATGAGCATTAGTTTCTATAAAGCTCTTTGTTTTCTCAAGTTCAAGCTCTCAAAAGAAATAAGATCACTAGATTTCTTACCTTTTTTCCCTTACACATGTGACAAGGAACGGACGTCTATGTGTTTACTCATGATGCTTGCTGCACTACCAGCCAGTCCTGCTGTTTCAGTATGCTCTGTTTGATCCTAAGAAAAAACACATTGCTCATTATATCTGCTAAAGCAATAAGCCCCAATTTTCTTCATATCAATCTATCATAGCTAGACAAATAAAAGCTATTCCAATTATATTTTCAGATTCAAAGACCTGGCCAGCATGGAATGCAGCAGCAGACACATCATATTGTCTAAAAAGGTCCAAAGTTAAATGTTTCAATGAATAGTTAAGAATTTCCACACACTTCTTATTTTCAATGAGTAATACAAAGTGAAAGATCAAAGGCAGGTACTTTCTATCCAATGACTATGGTAATTAATAAAAACACTACTTATTTATATTTCAATAGGCCTTCCATGAACCCAAAGCTAACAAAACTGTTGCTTCACAAGAGAGTCCTCTGTTAGTGATTTTTTTCCTGTACATACAGAATTCTTAAACTGAGATCAAAAGATTTCTGTTAAGATATTTTGATGCCAAACAACTGTTTCTCCTCCAAATGGAGTCCCTTATGATTTTAGCCCTTCTCTGCTGCTTAGAAGCAATGGATTGAGCAGTTGAAACTAATCAGAATAAAACTAAGTATCTCATATTATCTATATAAAATATATAACCTATGATCAAAACAGTTTCAAAATAGAAGAGTATCCTAGACATGATCTAGTAAACATCACTTAAATTTAAAGCTATCTGGCAATAAAAGAAATTCTTCTGATATTATTACAAATGTAATTCTACTATATGATGTGAAAATGATGTGCTTACTAAAATAATAAGTATTCTAAAAGGCCAAAGTGTAAGCCTTTGCCTCTGTGGATCACAACAAACTGTGGAAAATTCTTAAAGAGATGGGAATACCAGACCACCTGACCTGCCTCCTGAGAAATTTGTACGCAGGTCAAGAAGCAACAGTTAGAACAGACTGGGTTCAAACTGGGAAAGGAGTACGTCACGGCTGTATATTGTCACCCTGCTTATTTAACTTATATGCAGAGTACATCATGAGAAATGCTGGACTGGATGAAGCATAAGCTGGAATCAAGATTGCTGGGAGAAATATCAATAACCTCAGATATGCAGATGACAACACCACCCTTATGGCAGAAAATGAAGAAGAACTAAAGAGTCTCTTGATGGAAGTGAAAGAGGAGAGTGAAAAAGTTGGCTTAAAACTCAACATTCAGAAAGCTAACATCATGGCATTCGGTCTGATCACTCCATGGCAAATAGATGGGGAAACATGGAAACAGTGAGAGATTTTACTTTTTTGGCTTCCAAAATCACTGCAGATGGTGACTGCAGCCATGAAATTAAAAGATGCTTGTTCCTTGAAAGGAAAGCTATGTCCAACCTGAATAGCATATTAAAAAGCAGAGACACTACTTTGCCAACAAAGATCCTAGCCAACAAAGTCCAGTCAAGGATATGGTTTTTCCAGTGGTCATGTATGGATGTGAGAGTTGGACTATTAAGAAAGCTGAGCGCCGAAGAATTGATGCTTTTGAATTGTGGTGTTGGAGTAGACTCTTGGAGAGTCCCTTGGACTGCAAGGAGATCCAACCAGTCCATCCTAAAGGAAGTCCTAAATGTGCATTGGAAGGAATGATGCTGAGGCTGAAACTCCAATACTTTGGCCACCTAATGTGAAGAACTGACTCATTGGAAAAGACCCTGATGCTGGGAAAGATTGAAGGCGGGAGGAAAAGGGGATGACAGAGGATGAGATGGTTTGATGGCATCACCAACTCAATGGACATGAGTTTGAGTAAGCTCTGGGAGCTGGTGATAGACAGGGAAGCCTGGCATGCTGTAGTCCATGGAGTCGCAAAGAGTCGGACATGACTGAGCGACTGAACTGAACTGATTTTAAAAGGCCAGGAATTCAAGGTTCCAGAGAACACTTTTAAAAAGTGGAATGAAAATCACTGATGAAAGATTTTACTGTCTTGAGAACTTGGAAAAATATATATATGCTATATATTCTAAATGAGAAGAGCTACTGATGCTAAGAAGCAACTTCCATCTATCAATAAAAGACAAAATCATACCAGAAGTATGTAAGGGCTGTATAGGATAGAAGTTCCAAGGTCAAAATGAGAATGAGGCCAAAGTAATACTTCTAATAACTAGCTAAAATTTAAAAAAAAAGAAATATCTAAATTCAAAGTCAAATTCTGAGTATGTGTGTCTATTTTAACGTGTGAGGCAAGTCCAATAATATGATGTAACTGTCTCAAATATCATAGGTTTTCCTTCTGGATCCCTCTGACCTTCTAGGCTCAGATGGTAAAATCTCAAGCCTGGTTAAATTCGACTATCTACCTATTCCATACATTCCCCTAAGCAGCTTAAACAAGGCTAAAGAAAAACCCACGTGAGATAGTGACTCCTCTCAACTTCACATTTATGACTTCACACTACATTTTCCTTAGTTAATCTACTTTCAACCCTATATCTCATCTTCACCTTTCTGATATGCCCCAAATCCTTCAGTTGAAAGCTTTCACAATTCAATTCTACCAGAAGATAAACGTCTAGTCTCCTGCAGGACAAGAAGGAAAGTTACTAGACTACAAAAGATAAGGTGGAATACCTGCAAAATCAACCACTCCTAGCACAGACTTCCAACCAATCCTGTTTTCAACACTACACCTCACCTAAGCCTTTAGAGACCCCTAAAGCCTCCACATCACAAGACTGTCTAAGGTTCTATGGTGGTACTCACTTGCTTCTCATCACAGCTCCCTCGGCAGGTAATTTATAGTCTTGACTTTAAAACCTTTTTTTTTTCTCTTTTTTATAGCTTATTTTTACATTTATTTTATTTTTTAATTTAAAAATTTACATAATTTTTAAAGCCTACTTTTGATTTATAGTTATTACAAAATGTCAGCTATATTCTCCATGTTGCGCAATACATCCTTGAGCCTATCTTACACTCAATAGTATGTGTTAATACCTCCCACTTCCTGACCTCTACATTGCCCCTGTCTCTCTTCCCCTGGGCACCACAAGTTTACTCTGTGTTTCTTTTTTTGTTATATTTGCTAATTTGCTATATTTCTTAGATTCTACATATAAGTGGTAACCTATAGTATTTTTCTCCGACTTATTTCATTTAGCATAACATCCTCCAAGTGCATCCATGTTGCTGTAAATGGCAAGATTTCATTCCTTTTTATGGCTGAGCAGTATGCCAATGTACATCTATACCACATGTTCTTTATGCATTTATCTACTGATGTACACTTAGGTTGTTTTACATCTTGGCAATTGTAAATAACACTGCTATGAACATTGGGGTACATGTATCTTTTTGAAATAGTGTTTTTGTCTTTTTCATACATATAATTTAAGAGTGGAACTGCTGAGTCATATGGAAATTCTATCTTTAGTTCTTTGAGAAAACTCCATACTGTTTTCACAGTGGCTGTACCGATTAACATTCACACCAACAGTGTAGAAGGGTTCCTTCTCCTTCACAGCCTCTCCAACACATATTATTTGTGTCTTTTCAATAACAGTCATTCTGACAAACCTATGATTTTTTGAGAGTTGATAATATTATCGGACTTGCATCACAGGTTAAGACACACATACTCAGAATGTGAGGTTATGATATCACATTATGGTTTTTATTTGCATTTCCTGATGATTAATGATGTTGAGCATCTTTTCATGTGCCTGATGGCCATCTGTATTTCCACTTTGGCTATTCTTCTGCCCATTTTTAAAAGAGGTTGTTTTTATGATGTTGAATTTTATGAGCTGTTTATACTTTTACCCATTCAGTAGGTTGTCTTTTCATTTTGTTGATGGTTTCCCTTGCTGTGTAAAAGCTTTTAATCTTAATTAGATCCTATTTACTTACTTTTGTTTCTTTTACTTTAGGAGATGAATCCAAAAAAATATTGTTGCAATTTATGTCAAAGAATGTTCTGCCTATGCTTACCTCTAGGAATTTTATAATATCCAGTCTTGCATTTAAGTCATTAATCTATTTTAAGTTTACTTTTGTATATGATATTAGAGAATGTTCTAATTTCATTATTTTACATGTAGCTGTCCAATATTCCCAGCATCATTTACTGAAGAGACTGTCTTCTCCACTGTATATTCTTGCCTCCTTTGTCATAGATTAACTGACCGTATGTGCATGGGTTTATTTCTGGGCTTCCCATTTGTTTCATTGATTTATAAGTCTGTTTTTGTGCCAGTTCCTGTTGTTTTGGTTACCATAACTTTGTAGTATAGTCTGAAGTCAGGGAGACTGATTCCACCAGCTCCATTCTTCCTTCTCAAGATTGTTTTGGCTATTTACGTTCTTTTGTGTTTCCATACAATTTTTAAAATTATTTGTTTTAGTTCTGTGAAAAATGCCATCCGTATTTTGATATGGATTGCACTGAAACTATAGATTGCCTTGGGTGGTATGATCACTTTAACGATAGCGATCATTCCAATCCCAGAATATAATATATGTTTCCATCTCTTTATGTTGTCTTCAATTTCTTTCCCCAGTATCTCAGTTTTCCAAGTGCGGGTCTTCTGCCTTCTCAAGGAGGTTTATACCTAGGTATTTAATTCTCTTTGATACAATGCTGAAAGTCAAAGTCGCTCAGTCATGTCTGACTCTTTGCAACACCATGGACTATACAGTCCATGGAATTCTCCAGGCCAGAATACTGGAGTTGGTAGTATTTTCCTTCTCCAGGGGATCTCCCCAACCCAGGGCTTGAACCCAGGTCTCCCACATTGCAGGCAGACTCTTTACCAGCTGAGCCACAAGGGAAGCCCAAGAATACTGGAGTGGGTATGTGATCATTTCCTGAATTTTTCTTTCTGCTATTTTGTTGTTAGTGTACAGAAATGCAACAGATTTCTATGTATTAATTTTATATCTTACAACTTTACTGAATTCATTGATCAGTTCAGTTCAGTCGCTCAGTCATGTCCGACTCTTTGCAACCCCATGAATCACAGCACGCCAGGCCTCCCTGTCCATCACCAACTCCCGGAGTTCACTCAAACTCATGTCCATCGAGTCAGTGATGCCATCCAGCCATCTCATTCTCTGTCGTCCCCTTCTCCTCCTGCCCCCAATCCTTCCCAGCATCAGAGTCTTTTCCAGTGAGTCAACTCATCGCATGAGGTGGCCAAAGTATTGGAGTTTCAGCTTTAGCATCAGTCCTTCCAGTGAACATCCAGGATAAGCTCTAGTAATTTTCTGGTGGTGTTTTTTAGGATATTCTGTGTATAGTATCATGTCATTTGAAAACAGTGACAGTTTCACTTCTTCCTTTCCACTTTCTATTCCTTTTCTTTTTTCGTCTCCGACTGCTATGGGTAGGACTTCCAAACTATGTTGGATAAGAATGGTGAGACTGGGCATCCTTAGTTCCAGATGTTCCTGATCTTAGAGGAAATGGTTTCAGCTTTTTACCATTAAGTATAATATTAACTGTGGATTTGTCAGATATGGCCTGTATCATGTTGAGATATGTTCCTCAAAGCCTGTTTCTGGAGAGTTGTTTTTTTTTTTTTTTTAACATAAATGAACGCTGAATTTCATCTGAAGCTTTTTCTGCATCTATTGAGATAAGCATATGCTTTTTACCCTTCAATTTATTAATGTGGTGTATTACAATGACTGATCTACAGATATGGAAGAATCCCTACGTCATTGGGATAAATCCCATTTGATCACGGTATATGATCATTCTAATGCATTACTGGATTTTATTTTGCCAGTATTTTGTTGAGGATTTTAGGAGTTATATTCAGCATAGTGGTGTTGGTCTGTAATTTTCCTTTTTTATGATACCCTTGTCTGGTTTTGGTACTAGGGTGATGGTGGCCTTATAGAATGAGTTTGCAAGTGTTCTTTCCTCTGCAATTTTCTGGAACAATTTCAGAAGGACAGATATTAGCTTTTCTCTAAATGTTTGATAGAATTCATCTGTGAAGCCTTCTTGTCCTGCACTTTTTGTTTGTTGGGAGTTTTTAAATCACAGTTCCAATTTCAGTACTTGTGACTGGTCTGTTCATATTTTCTAGTTCTTTTTGGTTCAGTATTGGGAGATGGTATCTTCCTACGAATTTGTCCCTTTCTTTCAGGTTGCCCATTTTATTGGCATATAGATGCTTATGATAGTCTCTTACGATCCTTTGTATTTTTTTGTGTGTGTCTGCTGTGGCTTCTCCTTTTTAATTTCTAACTTTATTGATTTGAGCCCTTTCCCTTTTTTTCTTGATGAGTCTAGCTAAAGCTTTATCAATTTTGTCTATCTTTTCAAAGAACCAACTTTTACTTTCCTTGATCTTTTCTGTTTTCTTCATTTCTATTTCATTTACTTCTGCTCTGAACTTTATTCTTTCTTTCCCTTTACTAACTTTTGTTTTGTTTGCTCTTTCTCTAGTTACTTTAGATATATGGTTAGGCTGCTTATTTGATTATACATATCAATAATTAGCTTAAATGTAAATGGATTAAATGTACCAACCAAAAGACATAGACTGGCTGGGCAGATGAAAACATGCGCATGTATGCACTTCTACTTATCACATCACTCTTCTTGACTCTCCTCCCAAACTGTATGTAATTATTTTATACTGTTAGGTTAATCATGTTCCCATTATGGCTTGCAACTGTAATTATCTTTTATTTCTTGTCTGGCTATTGATTGGGAAAACTGATAAACATCTTTATTATTGTGGGAAAAAAACACCATGCGTTTGTATTCTCTTCCCTTCACAATTACTGTATTTGATATCATGTTTTACATCAAATTGATTAGTATAAACTACAATGGCTTACTGTGGATACTGATGATTTTAGATTTTACTACGTTTGTCGTTTAACCTCCCTACTAGTTTCGTGTGTGGATGATACACTACTTTTACTATATGTCTGCCTTTGATGGTGAGTCTTTTCATTTCATAACTTTCTTGTTCCTAGTTGTGGCCTTTTCTTTTTTGCCTAGAGAAGTTGTTTTAACATTTGTTGCAAAACTGGTTTGGTGGTGCTGAACTCTTTTAACTTCTTCTTGTCCATAAAGCTTTTGATCTCTCCTTTAAGCTTTTCCCTTTCACCACTTTGAATACATCCTGCCACTCCCTTCTAGCCTACAGCTTCTGCTGAAACTGATAGACTTATTAGGAGTTTCCTTGTATGTTACTTTTTGCTTTTCCCTTGCTGCTTTTAATATTCTCTCTTTATCTTTAATTTTTTGTCATTTTAATACAATATGTCTTGGTATGTTCCTCTTTGGATTCACCGTATATGAGATTCTATATATACTTAGGTGTCTGTTTTCTTTCCCAAGTTTGGGAAGTTTTCAGCTACTATCTTTCAGGCCCTTTCTCTCTCTCTTCTCCTTCTAGGATCCCTATAATGCAAATATTAGTGCACTGACTTATGGCATCACAGAATGGCTTTTTGGAAGGAACAAAAGAAATTCAGTAAATGCATAGACATACACTATAAAATACAGTATAAAGTGCCTTAAATACAGTTCAATATACACAGAAAAAAGTGTATCTTTTTTATTCTGGATTAAAAAAAGTATCCTTCAATATTCTGTTCAATGTCACCTCCCAATGTGACATTAAAAGTCACTTAATTCTCTACATTCTCACAATATGTTTATATCAATAACACTTTTCACACTACATGGTAATTTCTCTCTTTATAAACATGTTACACCCCACTTAACAATAAGCCACTCAAGAAAGGAAGCCCTTTTTATTCATCCCTTTATACCAATACATCAGCACAGTGCTTGTCATAAAGTAGGTATTAAAAATACATGGCATAATTAATTAAGTATAGCATGGCAAGGATTCCAAATCAGTGGCTCCTAACTGTATCCCCTCCTTCTATTTCTACTACAGCTGCTTAGTTTAGGCTCTCATTAGTTCTCATCCAGATTGGTTTAGCATAGTTTCCAAACTAACATCACTATCTCCTTTTGTCTAGAAAATATATCCTTTCATAGTCTTACCAAAATAACTTTTTAAAAGAAAATCAGGTCACATTATTTTTCTGCTTAAAAATATTTAGATAGCTCTCCATCTCACCTATCTAATGGACATATCTCTGGATGTCACAATGATGGGTCTTCATTTGCTACCATATATACTAGCCTGATTGATTGTACTTTCCTAGCTAACTGAATGGATCTTCTTCCTCCTTTCCCCCAAGAATGAAGTGTAGTTTTTTAGCATGGCAGAGAGATTCCTTCAGAACATGGTCTTTCACTACTTTCCAAAGCTCCAATCATACCAAACTACCAATATTTCTTGTGAGACGCTCTACCAAGCTTCTCTGTCATTGCATGTTCTATACCTATGTTGAACTACTTTTGATTTGCCTAACTTCATTACCAAGGTTCAGTTCACTTCAGCTCAACCTGGGAAGCCTTCCTCGATTCTCTACAACCTGTTTTAGAAGAGTCACCCTATGATCTTGTCATGCATCTCTTTACTAACATCAGCACAGACCAAATTAATTTACGTTGTGAGTAATCCTGTCTGTCTTTCCCATTGAACTGTGAATTCACTGGGAAAACGACTATGTCTTCATTCTCTTTAAGCCAGGGCATTGCACATATGTCTGCATGCTCTGTTGCTCAGTCCTGTCTGGCTCTTTGTGACCTCAGGGACTGCAGCCCACCTCTGTTCTTGAGATTTCCCAGGCAAGAATACTGGGGTGGGTTGCCATTTCCTTCTCCAGGACATCTTCTAGACCCAGGGATCAAACCTGCATCTCTTGCACTGGCAGGCAGATTCTCTACCACTGAGCCACTTGAGAAGCCCATCAGTTCAGTTCAGTTCAGTTGCTCAGTCGTGTCCGACTCTTTGCGACCCCATGAATCACAGCACGCCAGGCCTCCCTGTCCATCACCATCTCCCGGAGTTCACTCAAACTCATGTCCAGAGAGTCGGTGATGCCACCCAGCCATCTCATTCTCTGTCGTCCCTGTCTCCTCCCGCCCCCAACCTTTCCCAGCATCAGAGTCTTTTCCAGTGAGTCAACTCGTCTCATGAGGTGGCCAAAGTATTGCAGTTTCAGCTTTAGCATCAGTCCTTCCAATGAACACTCAGGATTGATCTCCTTTAGAATGGACTGGTTGGATCTCCTTGCAGTCCAAGGGACTCTCAAGAGTCTTCTCCAGCACCAGAGTTCAAAAGCATCAATTGTGTTCCATAAATGTCTCATGAAGAAGTAAATCAAATGAAACTAATAACGTTCATACTTAAGCGATCTCTTCCTAAGAAATAAATATTTATGAATATGTTTGTGTTGGAAGAGAGAGGGCCAATAAGCAAATATAAGAGAGAAACAAAAAACAGAAATTTTCTAGTAGCAGAGAGAAAAGGTGTCAAGGATTTAAATAATTGGGAAATGCTATTGTTAGTATATAAACATAGGCCCTTTGACATAACAATTACCCTTCTAGACATTTATCTTAAGGAAAAAAATAGAAAGGATGTAAAACACGTTAACTGTGAGATTGATGTTTTAACACAGTGTATAGCAAGAAAAATCTAAATGTCAAATGGAAGTATCAATTTACAAAATGGTACAAATGGTAAGACTAAACATTTGGGGAAAAACATAAAAGCCTTTAAAACTATATACACTAAAATATAATAGTCTCAATAGTGTTTGGGTGATTAACATTTTCTTCAAACTTATCTATACCCCAAATTTTTCTTAGGATGAATATGTACTATTTATTAATAAAAGGGAAGAGAATGGAGCATCCATGAATTTCAATGAATAAAAACCAAAGTACTTCAATTTTTACTTTCAAATATGAAAACTGAAAAAGGAAGGGAGCAGAAAAGACAAGTATTTTAAAAGATTATCTCCCTGGGATGTAAAACAGATGATTAAAATTTTAATTATAATATAGGAGAAGTGAAAGAAGAATCATCTAAAATTAAGAAACCAAGATTTTAAAAAAAAACCTACAAGGAAAAGTGACAAGAATAAAGATAATATTCAAAATATAAAATATAAGCAACTTATAGGACACTATGATGTGGGATTGTTTACAACATAAGAGATTAAGGTAATAATTTCCAAAATCCGGGCTGTACATTTAAAAAAAAAGAAAAAGATGGAGAAGGAAATGGCAACCCACTCCAGTACTCTTGCCTGGAAAATCCCACGGATAGAGGAGCCTGGCAAGCTACAGTCCATGGGGTCCCAAGGGTCACATGATTTAGTGACTAAAGCACCACCACCAAGGATGAAGCCGTGTGAACGAACATAGAAACGTTTCCACAATATATGAAGAAAATATTTTTTTAAAAAAGAAAAAGAATAAATTAGAAGATATTCTCAGTTAAATATTGTTTCCTGTCTTGTCTCTGGTTAATACTATTCACCTCAGAACAAATTCAGTATCTGTTTAACATCCAAACTTCTTAATAGTATTTCCACCAAGAAGTCTGACAGTCTAACTCAATATATACAAAATTAAATTTAACATCCCAAAGTCCTCATTCTTGTTTTCCTATCTCAGGCTGGGCAGGGATCTCAAGGTAGGCGGTGGTGGTGTTCAGTTGCTCAGTTGTGTCCGACTCTTTGTGACCCCATGAACTGCTGCACGCCAGACTTCCCTGTCCTGCACTATCTCCCAGAGTTTGCTCAAACTCATAGCCACTGAATCGGTGATGGCATCCAACCATCTTATCCTCTGTCCTCCCCTTCTCTTCCTGTCTTCAATCTTTTCCAGCATCTGGGTCTTTCCCAATGAATGGGCTCTTCTCATCAGGTGGCCAAAGTATTAAAGCTTCAGCTTCAGCATTAGTCCTTCCAATGAATATTCAGGGTTCATCTCCTTTAGGAGTGACTAGTTTGATCTCCATGCTGTCCAAAGGACTCTCAAGAGTCTTCTCCGGCACCACAGTTCAAAGGCATCATTTCTTTGGTGTTCAGCCTTTTATACTGTCCAGCTCTTACATACATGACTACTGGAAAAACCATAGCTTTGACTATATGGACCTTTGTAGGCAAAGTGATGCCTTTGCTTTTTAATACGCCGTCTAGGTTTGTCATTGCTTTTCTTCCAAGGAGTAAGCATTTTTTAACTTCATGGCTGCCGTCACCGTCCACAGTGATTTTGGAGCCCAAGAAAATAGAGTCATTCACTGTTTCTATTGTTTCCCCATCTATTTGCCATGAAGGGACTGAATGCCATGATCTTAGTTTTTTGAATGTTGAGTTTTAAGCCAGTTTTTTTCACTCTCCTCTTCCACCTTCATCAAGAGACTCTTTAATTCCTCTTTGCTTTCTGCCATAAGGGTGGTGTCATCTGCATATCTGAGGTTATTGATATTTCTCCCCACAATCTTGATTCCAGCATGTGCTTCATCCAGCCCAGCATTTCATATGATGTAATCTGCATATAAGTTAAATGAGCAGAGTGACAATATACAGACCCGATGTACCCCTTTCCCAATTTTGAACCAGTCTGTTGTTCCATGTCTGGTTCTAACTAATGCTTCCTGACCTGCATACAGGTTTCTCCGAGGGAGGTAAGCTGGTCTGGTATTCCCACCTCTTTAAGAATTTTCCACAGTTTGTTGTGATCCACATAGTCAAAGGCTTTGGCATAGTCAATAAAGCTGAAGTGGATGCTTTTCTGGAATTCTCTTGCTGTTTCTATGACCCAACAGATGTTGGCAATTTGATCTCTGGTTCCTCTGCCTTTTCTAAATCCAGCTGGAACATCTGGAAATTCTCACTTCATGTACTGCCGAAGCCTAGCTTGAAGGATTTTGTGCATTACTTTGCTCGCACGTGAAATGAATGCAATTGTACGGTAGCTTGAACATTCTTTGGCATTTCCCTTCTTTGGGACTGGAATGAAAACTGACCTTTTCCAGTTCTGTGGCCACTGCTGAGTTTTCCAAATTTGCTGGCATATTGAGTGCAACACTTTCACAGCACCATCTTTTAGGGTTTGACATAACTCAGCTGGAATTCCATCACCTCCACTAGCTATTTTTGTAGTGACGCTTCCTAAGGCCCACTGACTTCACACTCCAGGATGTCTGGTTCTAGGTGAGTGATCACACCATCATGGTTATCCAGGTCATAAGATCTTTTTTGTATAGTTCTTCTGTGTATTCTTGCCACCTTTTCTTAATATCTTCTGTTTCTGTTAGGTCCACACCATAGGTATGACATATTATATTTCCAAAGATGGGGAATTCCCTGGCAGTCCAGTATTAGGATTCCATGCTTTCACTACTGAGGGCCCCGGTTCAATCCCCAGATCAGGAACTAAGATCCTACAAGTCCCATGGTACAGCTCAAAAAACAAAAATTACCAAGATGGCTGCTGTAGTAGCCATTCCATCCCACATAATCTTCTTTCAAGAACAGTAAAACTATATCCCCTTCCTCTAAACACAGGCAAACCTTCATGACTTCTTCACCTAACAGAGTAAAACAGGAGGGAGACAACTTCTAAACCTAGGTCATAAAATATAATAGATACGGCTGAGTCCCTTTGCTCTCCACCTAAAACTATTTCAACATTGTTAACTGGCTATACTCCAATACAAAATTAAAAGTTCTAAAAATTGCTATTCCTTTAAATAAATCAGAACTGGAGGAAAAAAAAAAGTAATAAGAGTTCTTGCCTGTTCTTCTTGGGACACTCAGTCTTTGAATCCAGTTATCCTGCCAGAGAGACCACAGGGAAAGGCTACATATAGGTGATTTGGCCCATGAACCTTCCCAAATGTGAATGAGCAAACCTCAAGATGACCCTAGCCCCAGCCGCTGTCTGACTACAATTTCATGAAGACCCTTAAAAGAGAACCACTTAGCTAGTCCAATCAATCCCTAGAATCACAAGAGAGAATTACATTATTGTGGTGAGACATTATGCTTTCGTGCAAATTATTATATAACAATAGATATATAAACAATAGTAGGTTAGTAATCTGACACTCTTCAATCCAATCTCATATGAAAATTCCATGGAAAAAGGGGACGAACCATAAGAAGAACAGGCAAAAAAGAAGACCCCTGATGGCAGCCTTTCCACTACTGGCTTATTTTTAGCTCTAGTTCCAAATTTACATATGCCACTCAATAAAAAAGCCTTTGGGCTTCTCAGAGTAGTTTAGAAAACATTACTCAAACAAGAAGGTAGGTGAGAGAGGGGGGTCTTATCTCCTTCTCTAGAAGCTTACCAAAGTTTTCCTTCACAAGAGTTCTCGTAAATGCATTTTTTCATCTCTTTCACTTTCCAGTGTTACTTTAGTACTCCTTATAGATTGGCACCCTCGGAATTCATCTACCTAGCCAGTTTCTTAATTAATCTATGCATCGTAATCCACCTGGCCCACCAACCCTAAAACTTCAGTGCCATTCTAGATTCTGCCTCTCCTTCTCCCTCACCTTTACATTCACTCTAACACCGAGTATTGCCAATCCTGCCTTTTAAACCTCTCATATCTATCCACTGCTCTCCATTCCCAGGCCGTATCCCACACCATCAACATCTTTCTGTCGCTCAGATTTCTGCAAGAAACCTAACTGATCTCCCTGGCCCCCACTGTGTGTCCATCTAGCCTATCCTCTATGCAAATAAAAAACACAAATTTGATGATATCACTTTCATACTTAACACCATTCAATAGTATTCTGTTGCCCTCAGGATAAAGCCCATGCCTCTGTAACACACCTCTGTTGATTTGGTTTCTGCTTGCCTCTCTAGCATAAAACATTCTCTTAGTCTCAAATCTGTGCTCTATACACTGATCAGCTGAACTTTAGATTCTCGATACTGCTCATCTCCATTTCTCAAAACAGGCCTTCATACCAATACATGCTACAATATGGATGAACCTTGAAAATCTTATGCCAAGTGAAAGAAACCAGTCACAAAAGACCACATACTGTATGGTTCTGTTTATACGAAATGTCAAGAACAGGCAACTCTTCAGAGACAGAAAGTAGATTAGTACTTGCCAGGGGCCAGGGAGAAGAGGGAATAGGGAGTGAATGTTAATGGGTATGGTGTTTCTTTTGGGGGTGATGAAAATGTTCTGGAATTAGGCAGTGGTGATGGTTGGAAAATTCTGTGAATATAACTGAAAACCACTGAATGTGAACTTTAAAAGAGAGAATTTTATGATATGTGAATTATATCTCAAAACTATTGAGGAAAAAAACAGGTCTTCACCTATTATTATTTAAGCCTGGAATACTCTGCACCCACCGCTATTACTCAACTAATTCTTGCTTATCCTCCTTTTCCTGCCCTAAACATCATATCTTCCATGAAGTCCTTCTGATCTAAGTCTAGGACAAGAGCTCCTTCTTTCCATATATCTTCATTTCCTCTATCACAGCACCTATATGAATTATGGATATTTTTTAACTGTTAACTCCTCTTTCCAGGCTACTGAGGTTTTCCAGAAAAGAGACTGCTTCTGACTCACTGATTACTATATGCCACGCACGGGCGCGCGCGCACGTGCATGTGTGTGTGTGTGTGTTTGTGTGAGACAATGTTTGGCACAAAATAAGTGCTCACTAACTTACTAGTGATCCAAAGTAATATAACCAAAAAGCAAACTTTTAAAGTACTTCCACTCACAAAGGATCCCAAGAGTTGTGCTAAGACTGCTAAGGCTCTAATGTAATCATTTTAAAGTTCACTAACGCCAACGTCAAATTATTAGTTTGCATAATGAAGTTCAAACTTAAACTATGTTTTATAGGGCTTTCTATCCTAGTCACAACTTCAAGCAGTTTCTATTAGTTTGATGACTCACCTTTAAAGAAAAAAGAAAAAGGTGTCATTCAAGGGTATCCATAAATACAGCAATGGAATATCTAGAAAACTGGGACTGGAATTTCAAATCAATGATTACCAATAAGTAATAGACTTGCTTCTCTGATGTTTAATCAAATGAACATTTTTATAAGCATCAGTGGAGTCTGGTGAAAGAACACTAGCGCAGGACTCTGGCACATCCAAGTCTGAATTCATGCTCTAGCATCTAACAAGAAGGCAATGGTAACCCACTCCAGTATTCTTGCCTGGAGAATCCTGTGGATGGAGGAGCCTGGTGGGCTGCTGTCCATGGGGTTGCATAGAGTCAGACAAGACTGAAGCGACTTAGCATGCATGTATGCATTGGAGAAGGGAATGGCAACCCACTCCAGTATTCTTGCCTGGAGAATACCAGGGACAGAGAAGCCTGGTAGGCTGCTTGCTGTCTATGAGGTCGCACAGAGTTGGACACGACTGAAGTGACTTAGCAGCAGCAGCAGCAGCAGCATCTAACAACTGTTGTTGCTTTGAGCAAGTTACTTAAACTTTCTGAGTCTTAGTTTCTTTATATGAACACTTACCTTGCTGGGACAGTTTTAATAATGAAGAAAGTATTTATATATAAAGTACCTTCCTTAGGTCTCATATGTTAAGTGTTCCGTGAGTGGTTGCTATCACTATTCATCATCAAAATGCAATTTGTGTGAAAGAATTACAACAGAAAACCAGAATGTGATCTGAACCATAAAGCCAACAGTGGACTAGTCTGTTTATACAATTAGTAATCCATCAGAGCCACTGGCCTTAAGTGATCGATTCAAGTTTGAACAATGAAAAGAAACACAAGAACAAAAGGTAACTTGACTATTCGACTTTCTGAAGAGGCTAAGTATATTTGATCCTATAAAAACATGCTTTAAATACAAACAATCTCACTCACAGTGGCAGAAAAAGGAATGAGATAATCTTTGAGAAGAGCTTTATTCCTGCAAGATCAAGACCAAAGTACACTAAGAGAGGAACATGTGGGAAGTTGACATTATTGCTATATCACATTCACACAGGGTTTCAATTTCCAGGATATCAACCTGGCGTCTTTCACAAACATTGAATTCTCGGTCAAGAGCTATTAGGACCAGGTAGTTGCTTTCATCTAGTACACACTGGGAGAAAAAAAAAGCAGAGTTGAACAAATATTGGAAAACATGGTAACAGATGTATCAAATATACACACCCGCTGAAACCTCTAGAACAAAAACTGATCTGAGATTGGCACTGAAATAAGGAACATGCATAATTCTCAAGTCTAGAATAATAAGACTCAAGACATAAAAACAAATTTGTGTATATAGAGTATATTATTCAGATATACAACATCCTTTAAGTAGCGAATAGATGGTCCATGACTGGAACTGCTAATGAACACTACAGTAGTTCAAGTCCATATCTTTAATTTTTAAATAGGTGGTAGGTATCTGTTGTATTATCTTTGTCAATAGAACTCTAGGATTGCCTGCTTCTCATTCCATATACAAACATAAATTTTTATTGTAAGATAAAAAGCCATATTCTAGGAAAACTAATCAATTTAACCAGTTTATTAATCTGGTGTGGGCTCTTGGACTAAACTAACGAATTACAGACTCTCCTACGCTATTCCTAAGAGACAACTGCAATCCCTGCCTTTCGGTGAGATATGCTCAGTTCAGTCGCTCAGTCGCATCTGACTCTTTGCAACCCCATGAATCGCAGCACGTCAGGCCTCCCTGTCCATCACCAACTCCCAGAGTCCACCCAAACCGATGTCCATTGAGTCGGTGATGCCATCCAGCCATCTCATCCTCTGTCATCCCCTTCTCCTCCTGCCCCCAATCCTTCCCAGCATTAGGGTCTTTTCCAATAAGTCAACTCTTCACATGAGGTGGCCAAAGTATTGGAATTCCAGCCTCAACATCAGTCCTTCCAATGAACACCCAGGACTGATCTCCTTTAGAATGGACTGGTTGGATCTTCTTGCAGTACAAGGGACTCTCAAGAGTCTTCTCCAACACCACAGTTCAAAAGCATCCATTCTTCGGCGCTCAGCTTTCTTAACAGTCCAACTCTCACATCCATACATGACCACTGGAAAAACCATAGCCTTGACTAGACGGACCTTTGCTGGCAAAGTAATGTCTCTGCTTTTTAGTATGCTATCTAGGTTGGTCATAACTTTCCTTCCAAGGAGTAAGCGTCTTTTAATTTCATGGCTGCAATCACCATCTGCAGTCATTTTGGAGCCCCAAAAGATAAAGTCTGACACTGTTTCCACTGTTTCCCCCTCTATTTCCCATGAAGTGATGGGACCAGATGCCATGATCTTAGCTTTCTGAATGCTAAGCTTTAACATGTGAGATATGCTGCTGCTGCTACTGCTGCTAAGTCACTTCAGTCGTGTCCGACTCTGTGTGACCCCATAGACGGAAGCCCACCAGGCTCCCCCGTCCCTGGGATTCTCCAGGCAAGAACACTGGAGTGGGTTGCCATTTCCTTCTCCAATGTGTGAAAGTGAAAAGTGAAAGTGAAGTCACTCAGTCGTGTCCGACCCTTGGCGACCCCACAGACTGCAGCCTACCAGGCTCCTCCATCCATGGGATTTTCTAGGCAATAGAACTGGAGTAGCTTGCCATTGCCTTCTCCGATGAGATATGCTGCTGCTACTGCTAAGTCACTTCAGTCGTGTCCGACTCTGTGTGATGCCATAGACGGCAGCCCACCAGGCTCCCCCGTCCCTGGGATTCTCCAGGCAAGAACACTGGAGTGGGTTGCCATTTCCTTCTCCAATGCATGAAAGTGAAAAGTGAAAGTGAAGTCGCTCAGTTGTGTCCGACTAGTAGCAACCCCATGGACTGCAGCGCACCAGGCTCCTGAGATATGTTAGTACCCTTATAAAATTCCATTTTCCTTAAGTAAGCTCTAATTGGTTGCTTTAACTTATAACAAATATCTTAACAAATACATCTGCACAGAATGATATAAATTGAGACAAATGACATCAAAATCAGAGTTTTGAAACTTCCCAGTGGTTAAGACTTCACCTCCCAATCCAACGGGTACAGACAGATCCCTGGCCAGGGAGCTAAAATCCCACAGGCCTCACAGTCAAAAAACATAAAACAGAAGCAAAGTTGCAACAAATTCAATAAAGACATTTTTAAATGGTCCACATCAAAAGAAAAAAATCTTTAAAAAATCAGAGTTTCAACCTTAATCACATACGTAAAATTTCAAAGATCAGATACTAGCTTAGAAATTCTATGAGCTACAACAGATAATAAGAGACAAATTCACTGGGAAAGGGTCTTATTTTTTTAGATCACTTCAGGCAAAAGATTGACAGGGAGATATAATTTGTACAGCACAAATTGTATGTACCAAAAGTAATAACAAGAGTTTGTGTAAAGAACGGTTATGACTCACCATTAATCTAGTCACTACAAGTTATATATTTTATGTACAAACTACCAACTATTGAAAACCTAGCCAAACAGGTAGGTTCATAAAATTTTTACCTTAACATTTGCAGTAAAATGAGATCCTATGTTGTATCTGTCTTGACAACCTTGAAGGGGAGCAATTTAGAGCACTGTATCTTACTTCTAACAATGTCAAATTTAAGAGGAGCAAAATCTACCTGTATCAGCCAAAGCTTTGGATAACTGAGTTGGAGGAAACAAGCCCATGCTCAAATTACTTGTACTAGGAACACTACAACATTATTTAATAACAATCCAAAGAAAATCTCTAACTACGGATGATCTCCCAGTTTTATCTTTGGCCCCCTTTTCTTCTAAAGCCTTCAACTACCATCCCCATGTGAATGACTCTCCTATTTCTCTAACCCTCACCTCTCACTCAAATTCCAGGGCCACAGCTGCTTCACCTACCCGACATACAATCCTTCTCCATTTAGACATTTCACTATATCTCGAATTTCAAATAGTTAACCCTTCACATTCAAAAGGACTATTTTCTTTTTATCGTTTTTCTTTTTTTTGGTCTTGCCATGTGGCATACAGGATCTTAGTTCCCTGACCAGGGATCAAACCCATGTCTCCTGCATTGGGAGCACAGAATCTTAACCACTGAACTGCAAGGGAAGTCCCAGGAGAGCTATTTTCTCAAAGATCTGTCTATTCTCAATGTCTCCCCTTCACCTGGCATGCATGCCCAACTCTTTTCCAGCTTCTTTTCCCATCTTAGTTAGTTCAGTCACTCAGTCGTGTCCAACTCTTTCCGATCCCATGAATCACAGCACGCCAGGCCTCCCTGTCCATCACCAACTCCTGGAGTTCACTCAAACTCATGTCCATCAAGTTGGTGATGCCATCCAGCCATCTCATTCTCTGTCGTCCCCTTCTCCTCCTGCCCCCAGCATCAGAGTCTTTTCCAGTGAGTCAACTCGTCACATGAGATGGTCAAAGTATTGGAGTTTCAGCTTTAGCATCAGTCCTTCCAATGAACACCCAGGATTGATCTCCTTTAGATTGGACTGACTGGATCTCCTTGCAGTCCAAAGGACTCCCAAGAGTCTTCTCCAACACCACAGTTCAAAAGCATCAATTCTTCGGCGATCAACTTTCTTCACAGTCCAACTCTGCAACCCTCAATTGTAGTAGATCACATCCTCCTTCTTTATGAAACCATTCTTCCATGTCTTACGTGACACTAAAATTTTTTATTTTCTCCTACTTCTTTGATATCTCCCTCACACTTTCATCCCTGACTCCTTCTTAAATGTTGAAATGGGGCTTTCCCTGGTGGCTCAGTGGTAAAGAATCTGCCTGCCAATGCAGGAGATACAGGTTTGATCTTTGGGTCAGGAAGATCCCCTGGAGAAGGAAATGGCAACCCACTCCAGTATTCTTGACTGGAAAATCCCAAGGAGAGAGGAGCCTGGCGAGCTACAGTCCATGGGGCCACAAAAGAGTCAGACATGACTTAGCAAGTAGATAACAACAAAATGCTGAAATTCCTGAAAGTTCTATACTTAGCCCTCTTCTTTCTTGATTTATATTCTTTTCCAAGAGAATTCTACTACAATTGCCTCAAACACTATCTGTTAACAAGTCCTAATTTCCTTTTCTCTACTTCAGACCTCTTTTCTGGGTTCTAAATCTATATATACAAGTGCCTATTTAAGTCTTTGTGTCTCACAGACATCTCAAACTTAATATGCACATCTACTCTCATAATAATCAACGCTGTTTCTTCTCTGTTCCCTATATCATCAATTACCCAGATGCTCAGGACATAGTCATTCTCCATCTCTCCCTCCCCATGATGGTCATCATCAACATTTAGCCATGTCCTAAAATTGATAAAAACACACTTTCTCTGTCAACAACCATTACTTTGGTCCAAGTCACTATTATACCGTATCTGGAGTACAGAAATAATCTCTTCCATGATCATCTCTAGTACCTTTGTCACTTCCCCCAATCCATCCTTCACTCGAAAGCTAAAGTAATCTTTTAAAAAGGTCTAATTAGGGGCCAACAAGGAAATCAAAAGAGAGCTTTAAAAGTATTTTTTTAAAATACCTTAAGACAAATGAAAATGGAAATACAATATGCCAAAATTAATGGGATACAGAAAAAACATTTCAAAGAGGGAAGTTTATAACAATAAATGCCTACCTAAAACTAAGAAAAATCTCAAATAAACAACCTAACTTTACACTTTCCTAGGAAACTAGGAAAAGAAGAACAGAAATAGCCCACAGTTAGTAAAAGGAAGGAAATAAGAAAAAGTGAAAATAAATGAAATAGACACTACAAGACAATAGAAAATATCAATGAAACTAAAGCCAGGTTTTTGAAAATATAAACTGTAAACTAGACTCACCAAGAAAAAATGTGGACTCAAATATATAAAATCAGAAATGAAAGAAGACACATTACAATGTATCACAAAAATAAAAAGAATCAAAAAAGCTGACTATAAACAATTATACATCAGCAAATTAAACAACCCAGAAAAAAATGAACATATTACTAGAATCATACAACTTTATGAGACCAAATCATGAAGAAATACAAAATCCAAATGGAGCGATTACTAGTAAGAAGATTAAATCAGTACTAACAATACTCCCAACAATAAAGTCCAATGTCAGCCACATTTAAAGAAGAATTAACACCAATTAATTAATAATACGAATTAACACCAACCCTTCTCAAGCTCTTTGAAAAAACAGAAAAGGAGGGAATGTCTTTTACAAGGCCAGAATTACCCTGATACCAAAACCAGACTGCACATCAGAAGAAAAGAAAATTACAGACAAACATTCCTGATAAACACAGATGCAAAAATCCTCAACAAAATATTAGCAAACCAATTCAATGATATATTAAAAGGATCATACCCTACAATTAAGTGGGATTTATTCCAGGGATGCAAGGATGGTTCAACACCTGCAAATCAAGGTGATATATACCACACTAGCAAAATGAAGGATAAAAATCATATGATCATCTCAATAGATGCAGAAAACCATCTGATAAAATTCAATACCTATTCATAATAAAAATCTCAAATAAGTGGGAACAGAGGGAATGTACCTCAACATAATTAAAGGCCATACATAACAAGTGCATAGCTAATAACATACTTAGTGGTGAAAAACCGAGAGTTTTCCTTTAAGATCAGGAACAAGACAAAGATGTTAACTTTCACCACTTTTATTCAAAATAGTATTGGAAAGCCTAACCAGAACAACCAGGCAATAAAAAGAAATAAAAAGCATCAAAATTAGAAGGGAAAAAGTAAAACTGCCACTATTTGCAGATGACATTATATTATATACAGTATAGAAAATCCTAAAGATGTCACCAAGAAACTTAGAACTAATAAATAAATTCAGTAAAGTTGAAAAATACAAAATCAATATACAAAAATTTGCTGCATTTCTATACACTAATAAACTATCAGAAAGAGAAATTAAGAACACAATTCCATTCACAATTGCATCAAAAAGATTAAAATACCTAGGAATAAATTTAACCAAGGAGGTGAAAGATTTGTAACTGAGAACTCTTAAGACACTGGTGAAAGAAGTTGAGGAAGACATAAACAAGCAGAAAGATATTCTGTGTTCACGGATTACAAGAATTAATATTGTTTAAATTTACATACTACTCAAAGCATTCTACAAAGGCAAAGCAATCAATACCAAAATTCCAACCACATTTTTCACAGAAATAGAACAAACAATCCTAAAATCTGGATGGAACCTCAAAAGATCCCAAATAGCCAAAGCAATTGTGATAAAGAATAACAAAGCTGGAGGCATCACACTCAAATTATATTACAAAGCTATAGTAATCAAAGCAGTGTGGTATTGGCACAAAAACACACCTAGGTCAATGGAACATAAACAGTGCCCATAAATAAATCCATATATATACAAATGCATATAATATATAGTCAATTAATATAACAAAGGATGCAAGAATATACAACAGGGAAAGGATAATCTCTCATAAATAATATAGGGAAAGTTGGACAGATACGTGCAAAAGAATGTAACTATTCTTTAGTATATACTAAAATTAACTCAAAATGGATTAAAGACTTGAATAGTAAAACCTGAAATAATAAAATTCCTACACGAAAACATCCTTGACATTTGCCTTGATGATTTTTTGGATCTGACTCCAAAACAATGGAACGAAGGCAAAAATAAACAACTGGGACTAAATCAAACCACAAAGTTTCTGCTTAGCAAAGGGAATCATCAAAAAAATGAAAATGCTTGTAAAAAATGGAGAAAATACCTATAAACCATATATCTAATAGGTGTTTAATATCCAAAATAAATAAAGAATTCATACAACTCAATAGCAAAAAACCAAAAATCTGATTTTAAAATGGACAGAGGTCTGAATAGACATTTTCCCAAAGATGACTTATTTATAGCCAACAAGTACATGGAAAGGTGCTTAATATGACAAATTATCAAAGAAATACAAATCAAAACCACAATGATAGCACCTCACACCTGTAAGAATGGCTACTATCAAAAAGACAAGAGATAATAACAGTTGGCAAGGACTTGGAGAAAAGTGAACCCTGCGCACTGTTGGTGGTGACATAAATTGGTGCAGGTACCACAGAAAACAGTAAGGAGGTTGCTCAAAAAATTAAAAACAGAACTATGGGGAAATAATCCAAGTATCCAATGAAAAAACAGATAAAGAAAATGTAGTGTAGACAATGGCATGTTATTCAGCCATAAAAAAGGAAATCTTGTCATTTACACCAACAGGAATGGACCTTGAGAGCATTTTGCTAAGTGAAATAAGTCAGAGAAAGATAACCACTATATAATCTCACTTATATGCAGAATTTAAAAAAACAAAACATCAAACTGATAGCAAATTGGTGGTTGCCAGAGGTGAGGGGATAGAGAGTGGTGAAATGGGTGAAGGGATCAAAAGGTACAAACTTCCAGTTATAAAATAAATGTCATTAGACATAATTTACACTGTAGTGCCTATAGTTATTACTACACTGCATATTTAAAAGCTGTTAAGACAGCAGATCTTAAAAGTGCTTAATCAAAAGAAAAATTTTTTTTCAATTCTATGTTAACTTGGCTTATCGTGGTGATCATTTCACACTACGACATACAAATATTCAATTATACTGTATACTGAAATCAATACAATGTTATACATCAACTATACCTCAATTTAAAATTTAATCAAGTGATTCTTCAACTTGAAATTCTTCAACTGTTTCTTGCTGCATTTTCAATAATATCAAAACTCCTGACTCTGACTTTATAAGGTCTGAATAATTTAATCCTTGCCTAACTCTGCAGCTTATTCTTTTGCCACATCCCCTTCCATTTACTTCTCTCGATCCACGCTGACATCGTCCTATTCTTCAAGAGTATTATGTCCTTTCCACCTCTGGTTCTTTTTTGATGCTATCCCTTCTCCTTGCATTACTGTTTCCCACTCATTTCTTATAACTCTCTCCCAGATAATAAAAACTCACTCAACCTTCTGGTCTCTGATTAAATCTCAGTTCCACAAGGAAGATCTCTTTGACTCCTCAGACTAGGTTTCCTGCATTATTCTCTCATAACCCTATAATTATTTCTGTAACATTGTGAAATATCAGCTATATGAAGGTAGGTTCCATGACTATGTAGTTCATTAAAGAACTGATAGGATTTAACATAATAGAAGGCAATACATAAATAAATATTTGTTCTATGATTCAAGTATGATTCAGCAGGCCATTCAGGTATGACCTAAATCAAATCCCTTACAATTATACAGGGGATGTGACAAATAGATTCAAGGGATTAGATCTGATAGAGTACATGAAGAACTATGGACGGAGTTTGTAAAAATGCACAGGAGGTGGTGATCAAAACCATCCCCAAGAAAAAGAAATGCAAAAAAGGCAAAACGATTGTCTGAGGAGGCCTTACAAAAAAGAGATGCGAAAGGCAAAGGAGAAAAGGAAAGATACACCCATCTGAATGAAGAATTCCAAAGAACAGAAAGGAGAGAAAAGAAAGCCTTCCTAAGTAAACAATGCAAAGAAATAAAGGAAAACAATAGGAAAGACTAGAGATTTCTTCAAGAAAATTAGAGATACCAAGGGAACACTTCATGCAAAGATGGGCACGATAAAGGACAGAAACAGTATGGACCTAACAGAAGCAGAAGATGTTAAGAAAAGGTGGCAAGAATACATGGAAGAAATATACAAAAAAGATCTTAAAGACACAAATAACCACGAAGGTGTGATCACTCACCTAGAGCCAGACATCTTGGAGAGCGAAGTCAAGTGGGCCTTAGGAAACATCACTATGAACAAAGCTAGTGGAGGTGATGGAATTCCAGCCGAGCTATGTCAAATCCTAAAAGATGAAGCTGTGAAAGTGCTGCACTCAATATACCAGCAAATCTGGAAAACTCAGCAGCAGCCACAGGACTGGAAAAAGTCAGTTTTCATTCCAATTCCAAAGAAAGGCAATACCAAAGAATGCTCAAAACTACCACACAATCGGACTCATCTCACATGTTAGCAAAGTAATGCTCAAAATTCTCCAAGTGAGGCTTCAACAGTATGTGAACTGAGAACTTCCAGATGGTCGAGCTGGATTTAGAAAAGGCAGAGGAACCAGAGATCAAATTGTCAACATCAGTTGGATCATAGAAACAGCAAGAGAATTCCAGAAAAACATCTACTTCTGCTTCATTGACTATGCTGAAGCCTTTCTGTGGATCACAACAAACTGGAAAATTCTTAAAGAGATGGGAATACCAGACCACCTTACTTGTCTCCTGAGAAACATGTATGCAGGTCAAGAAGCAACAGTTAGAAACACACTAGGAACTATAGCTGGTTCAAAATCAGAAAAGGAGTACGTCAAGGCTATATATTGTCACCCTGCTTACTTAACTTATATGCAGAGTACATCATGTAAAATGCTGGGCTGGATAAAGCACGAGCTGGAATCAAGATTGCCAGGAGAAATATCAATAACCTCATATATGCAGATGACACCACCCTTATGGCAGAAAGCAAAGAGGAACTAAAGAGCTTCTTGATGAAGGTGAAAGAGGAGTGAAAAAGCTGGCTTAAAACTCAATACTGAAAAAACTAAGATCATGGCATTAAGTCCAATCACTTCATGGCAAATAGATGGGGAAACAACGGGAACAGTGACAGACTTTATTTTCTTGGGCTCCAAAATCACTGCAAATGGTGACTGCAGCCATGAAATTAAAAGACGCCTGCTCCTTAGAAGAAAAGCAATGACAAACCTAGAGAGCATATTAAAAAGCAGAGGCATTACTTTGCCAACAAAGGTCCATATAGTCAAAACTACGGTTTTTCCAGTAGTCTTGTATAGATGTGAGAATTGGATCATAAAGAAGGCTGAGCGCCAAAGAATTGATGCTCTTGAACTGTAGCGTCGAGAAGACTCTTGAGAGTCCCTTAGACTGCAAGGAGATCAAGCCAGTCAATCCTAAAGGAAATCAACCCTGAATATTCACTGGAAGGACTGATGCTGAAGCTCCAAAACTCTGGCCACCTGATGCCAAGAGCAGACTCATTAGAAAAGACCCTGATGCTGTGAAAGACTGAAGGGTAGGAGGAGAAGGGGATGACAGAGAATGAGATGGCTGGATGGCATCACCAACTCAAAGGACATGAGTTTGAGCAAGATGTGGGAGATAGTGAAGGACAGGGAAGCCTGGCATGCTGTAGTCCATGAGGTTGGAAAGTCGGACACAACTGAGCTACTGAACAACAACAAAAAGATTATATTGAAATTTTGTATATTCACAAAAAATATAATATATAATTTCTCCTAGTAGATGCTATACAATTATTAGTCAATCATCCCAGGCTTCGTTGATATTTATGATGACCTTCAATTTACCGATGTTAATAGCTTTTTGATCTTTACTCTCTTGATTGTGTAGCATTTTGATCAAGATTCTTTAAAAGAACTACTGAAAATTTTGCACTTCAACACTGAGTACACTCAAAATAGAGTGTACTCCTGGGCTAAGAGCTTTTGCAACATGGCATATGGTATATGGTAAAGTTCAGTGGCCGGTAGTGGACAGCAGGGTCTGTCAGGCTAGGGTTCAGTGACTAAAAATGTATGTGAGCAACTAGCATGCGCAAAATTTAAGGATATATTGAAACAGCATTTTATATATCCTTGAGTGTCATTTTATTTAATTAAAATTTTCATAAAAGTTAATAAATTACATTCCATGTACCTATTTATTTGGGAGGGAAGAACAATAGTAATATTATTTATTGTCCACTTACTATGTACCAGATATTATTGCAAGTGATTTAGAGGTATTAAACCCTTAATCCTCTTATGAACACTAAATAATAAGGTATAGAATTAAGTTCTTCAGAATGTACATATACCACAAGAAGGTAGAGAATATGTCTTAATTCTCCTTGTTTTATCACTGGCATCCAGAATAGTGCCTGGCATATGGAAAGCACTCAAATATTTGTTGGATGAATAATGAGGAAATGGAGGCCAAAAGAAGCTAAACAACTTGCACAAAGTCATACATGGTAACAAAGCCAGGATTTGAACCCAGGCATCCTGGTTTCATATCTCAGTCTTAGCCACTAGTTATGTATATATTTGGAAACAACATTCCTCTTTCACTTCTGCTTTTCGGCATTTAGAAGTACTTGCAGTATAAAAATGCTCTCATGAGCTATAAGTTGTCCTTATTCTTTTTGCTAATAAAAGAAAGAGAAACTCTAGTTTAATAACATCTAAATACTAGACCACAGTATGTCTGAATTACTTAATTCTCCCACTACAGGTAATAGTACTGAGAGCAGAGCAAGGAAAAAGAGAGATACATCAATGGGTTACTGTAATGGACTTTTAAAATATACAGATACCTACTGTTAGAGTATATTCACACAAAGGTTATTTAACGTAGCATTATAATCAATCAGCACTACACAAGCAGTGTAAAATGGAGCATGCGTATACACCTAGTTTTGCCACAGTCTTTTAAAACAGCTGAACAGCACTCCATTACATGTATTTCAATTTAACTCTCATCCCTTTCAACAGACATCTAGATTGTCTCCATATTTTTATAACTATATACAATATAATGAATATCTTTGTACACATACATTTATACTTTAATATACAATAAATCCACACAAGTGGAATTTTAGACAAAAGTATTACACAGACTAAGTTTTAATAAATGTTGCCAAAATTTCCAAACATGCTGTGCTTATTTCTATTTCTATGTAAAATTCTTTCTATAAGTTCATCATTACTATTATCAATCTTTACCAATTTCACAGGTAGAAGCAATGGGACCTGATATTTCACTTAGTATTTTTTAAGTAATTTTTTATTTCTGGATGCACTGAGTCTTTTTTGCTACCTGTGGGCTTCTCACTGTGATGGCTTTTCTTGTTGCAGAGCACAGGCTCTAGGGATGTGGGTTTCAGCAGTTGCAGTTTATACGCTCAGTTGCCCTGGGGCATGTGGAATCTTCCCAGACCAGAAAAAGCAGACTCTCAACAACTGGACTACCAGGGACATCCTTCTAATTTGTATTTTTAATTATAAGTAAAAGCTGAACATCTATTTATCTGTCATATGCTTATTGGCCTTTTTGTGTATATATGTGTGTGTGTGTGTGTGTATATATAGGCTGGGTTAGTCACTCAGTCATGTCCGACTCTTCGTAACCCCATGGGCTGTAGCCCGCCAGGCTCCTCTGTCCATGGGATTCTCCAGGCAGGAATATTGGAGTGCGTAGGCATTTCCTCCTCCAGGAGATCTTCCTGCCCCAGGGAACAAACCTGGGTCTCCCACATTACTAGTAGATTCCTTACCATCTGAGCCACCAGGGAAGGCTATATGTATATACACACACACATATATATATATATAGTATATATATTATTCTTTGGCCATCTCATGTGACGAGTTGACTCACTGGAAAAGACTCTGATGCTGGGAAAGGTTGGGGGCAGGAGGAGAAGGGGACGACCGAGAATGAGATGGCTGGATGGCATCACCGACTCTGTGGACATGAGTTTGAGTGAACTCCGGGAGTTGGTGATGGATAGGGAGGCCTGGCGTGCTGTGATTCATGGGGTCGCGGAGAGTCGGACACAACTGAGCGACTGAACTGAACTGATACATATATACACACACAGACACATACAATGTTTGGAGTTTTTTTATTTAAAATTATCTTTAATTGGAGGATAATTACTTTACAATATTGTGCTGGTTTTTGCTATATAGCAACATGAATCAGCCATAAGTATACATATGTCCTCTCCTTCTTGAACCTCCCTCACACCTCCTACCCTATCTCAACCCCAGAGCTTGTCACAGAGCACCAGATTTGAGCTTCCTATGTCACACAGCAAATTTCTACTGGCTGTAATGTACATATTTCAATGCTATTCGGTCAATTCATCCCCACCTCTTCTTCCCTCACTGTGTCTACAAGTCTGTTCTCTGTCTGCATCTCCAATATTGCCCAGCAGATAGGTTCATCAGTACCATATGTCTAGATGCATTAACATATGATATTTGGTTTTTTCCTAACTAACTTCACTCTGTATAATAGGCTCTTGTTCATCCACTTTATCAGGATCTTTATTCCAGTTTAATGCTTATTCTTTTTTTTCTACTTGGAAGTCATCCATTTTTTTGTAATCAAATTCATCAGTTTCCTTTATGGTTTTTACATTTCACACCACGCTTAGAAAAGCCTTTCTCATTCCAGTATTATAAAAATGTTAACATATGTTTTCCCTGCTATTTTCATGGCTAATTTTGTTTGTTTCATTCTTTCATTGAGTAAAAGTTCTGTAACTTGCTTTTCGCATTCCATAATATATCCTAGATAACTGTCCACATCATACTTCATTTAACTATGCATATAGAATTCTAAAATATTCCTATATCATAGCTTATTTAGCTATTTAATAATTATATAGAGCTATACATTAGTTATGTTATTAGTTATTTATAGCACTGATGAGCATTTACATTTTCTCCTATTTTTCAACAAGTACCAAGAATGCTGCCATGTATGTGCCTCCTTATACACGTTTTTTTAAGATACACATTAAGAAATAGGATTATTGAGTTATTAGTATGTGTCTTCTTTGCTATTCATAAACTACCCTCCAAAATGATATGCCTAATACGTTTTCATTTTAAGAATTAATTCAACAAATAGTTAAGAGTTTTTTTTATGTGGCAGACACTTCTAGAGGCTGAGCATACAGCATAATGGTAACCAGTTCAGACAAAGGCACCACTTTGGTGATTAAGAATTCAGGCTCTAGAAAGAGGGAGGGGCTCAAATATATATTTATGGTTGATTCACACTGTTGTTCAGAAGAAGCCAACAAAACATTGTAAAACAATTATCCTCCAATTAAAATAAATTTTTAAAAAAAGAGTACAGGCTCTAGATATAAGTTACCTGAATTCAAATTTGGGCTTAGTAAGTACTCAATGTCTAACCTTGGACAAGTTTCTCTATCCTTGTGCCTCAAGTACCTTAACAATAAAACAATAATAGTACCCACCTCACTAGGATTATTGTAAAGACTGTTGTGCCTGCCACAGAGAAAGTATTCAATTAAGTTCTCTTGTAATTATTACTTAAATTTGCTCTAACCAACTTTTACTTTTTTGCCAATGAGAGAGGCAAAAACATTATTTTACTATTTAATCACCATTTCTCTGATTACTGGTAAGACTGACATATATCTTTTTTACTTTCTATTCTGTGATCTGTTCAAATCTCTTATCCATTTTTTCTATAGGGATGTTTTGTACTTTTCTTAATTGACACAAAATGTGATGCAAATATTTCATAGCATGACACCTACGCTCTGACCCATAAGCATATCGGGTTCTATCTATGGCCAAGTTATAAGAATAGCAGTGCTGACTACTATTTTGCTAAGAGAATTTCATGTTCTGCTCTCTACTTTAAAAAGATTTCTGAGTGCTTCGATTCAGGGGAAGGAGGTAAGGAATACTCTTCAGGCAGTGGAAAGTAAAAGCTAAAGGCAAAGGGATGGTTTCTATCTTATCTACTCTTGTTTCCTTAACATGTGGTACAGGGACTGACACATAATAAACTCTGGATAAGCACATATTGTTTGATTGAATGCAAAATCTCCTTACTAGGTTACAAGCTCCTTGTGGGCAAGGATGGCATCATACCTATGTTGGCATCACTCCCACAATACTTAATAGTGTTTTTACACAGAGGAAGTACTCAAATGTTTTTACTGAAGAGACCGCTATCTCTGAACCTGTGTGAAAGCAGCTGAGGTAATCAATGGAAAACAAACAATCCCTTCCTCATATAAAGATTATACTCTGATTTGCAGCTGTAGACAGCTCTGTACGGAGCTGTTGTTTAGGACTCTGGTGTTGTTTAGGTCACTTCTTGAATTCACCCTCTGTTTCAAGTCTTTGTTCTAGAAAAAAAAAAAAAAAAATGTCCCTGGCAGTTACTATGCTGTGAGTCCATGTAGGTGCTGTCTGTGCAATGTTTCCAAGTTTTAGTCTCTCTCCAAACCATTCTTTCTCAATGTGTTATTCAGAAATAAGTCCAGTCCAGTGCACTAGACACAGCTGTTTGGGTCTCCTGATTCCTCTTCCCACATGCCCTGCCGGACAGAGATCTGCTTTGCTAAATGCTGTTAGGCTGATTATTTTCTGGAATATCACTCTTGGTAATCTAGGCTTGTAGTCTCATGTGAAACAGTGAGACAATGTGGCATAATGGAAGTGCAGGATCCCTGGAGCCAGACAAGCTAGGTCTGCATAGTAATTCAGCCATTTACTATATCACCTAAATATCCCTAAGTCTCAGTTTCCTTTAGTTTTCAAATGGGAATAACAGCAATACCGTATCTAACCCACCTGGGTCACAAGACTGCAATAAGAGTTATAAAATTAGATTAAAACGCAGAAATATTTTATAAAGTATTCTACAAACATATGACACTACTATATGAAATAGGACTCAAAGACTACACTAAAAGAATTCCACCAGACAACTGACTTCATGAGAGCAAGGATTATGTCTGACTGGGTCATGGCTGCATCTCCAAAGCCTGGCATATTTGTTGAAGGAACAAATAAAAGAACAATAGAAAATGAAAAGAGCACCTACCAGTGACCTTCATCAAATTAATAAATCTCTGAGCTTCAATCTGCTCATTTGTAAAGTGATACCACTTATGTCAAAAGATGTAACATAAAGGATACTTTTCTATTTCCTTCTTCCTTCAAAGCCAGATATACTTTAGGACCTGGTTGTATAAAAAGTAGATACTCTTCAGTTCAGTTCAGTCGCTCAGTCATGTCCGACTCTTTGCGACCCCATGAATCACAGATGCCAGGCCTCCTTGTCCATCACCAACTCCCAGAGTTCACTCAAACTCATGTCCATCGAGTCGGTGATGCCATCCAGCCATCTCATTCTCTGTCGTCCCCTTCTCCTCCCGCCCCCAATCCTTCCCAGCATCAGAGTCTTTTCCAGTGAGTCAACTCTTCACTTGAGGTGGCCAAATAATTGGAGTTTCAGCTTTAGCATCAGTCCCTCCAATGAACACCCAGGATTGATCTTTAGAATGGACTGGTTGGATCTCCTTGCAGTCCATGGGACTCTCAAGAGTCTTTTCCATCACCACAGTTCAAAAGCATCAATTCTTCGGCGATCAGCTTTCTTCACAGTCCAACCCTCACATCCATACATGACCACGGGAAAAACCATAGCCTTGACTAGACGGACCTTGGTTGTCAAAGTAAGGTCTCTGCTTTTCATAGGTTGGTCATAACTTTCCAAGGAATAAGCGTCTTTTAATTTCACGGCTGCAATCAGCATCCGCAGTGATTTTGGAGCCCAAAAAAATAAAGTCTGACACTGTTTCCCCATCTATTTCCCATGAAGTGATGGGACCAGATACTCTTAGTAGTTTAATAATGGGTACTGACTCAAATTATTCTAGAGATAGTCAGGAACATTATACTATCATCTGCCCTCTAATTCCCTAAAAATTAATACTGGTTAATCAGAGAAAAATAAATATCATATGAAATCACATATATAGAATCAAAAAATGATACAAATGAACTTATTTATAAAACAGAAATAGACTCACAGACACAGAAAACAAACTTATGGTTACTAAGGGGTAAGGAGCAGGAGGGATAAATTAGAAGCTTGAGATTAACAGATACACACTGCAATATATAAAGCAGATAAACAAAAAGAACCTACTGTATAGAACAGGGAAATATATTTACTATCTTATAATAACCCATAATGGAGAGAATCTGAAAAACTATATATATATATATATATATACACACACACACACACACACATTTTGAAACTCATCAGTATGCTGTATACCTAGAACTAAAATTAACACTATAAATCAGCTATACTTAAATAAAAAGTTGTTTAGAAAAAAAAATCAGTACTGGCAAAGTCATTATTAAATACTTTATCTCTGCCACATTTAAACTGCTTCAGTTCACTCTGACTCACATATACATAAACCCTTAAAATGAACCACTGCCCTAGTAAAGTTAAGTCTTCTCAGACACAAGTGTATCTTTATGTAACCTAGACAAAATAACCTCTTGTGCTCAGCCATGTCCAATTCTGTGACCCTATGGACTGTAGTCCACCAGGCTCCTCAGTTCATGGAATTTTCCAGCAAGAATACTGGAGTGGGTTGCCATTTCCTTCTCGAGGTGATCTTCGTGACCCAGGGATCAAACCCATCTCTTGTGCCCCCTACATTGGCAGGCATATTTTTTACCATTGCACCAAACAAATTCCATTTATTGGTCATAGTACATAAAATGGGAATGATGTTTATTGAGTTAACAACAGTGTCCACATACATAGCATCCAAATCACATTATGCAGCAGAATTAAAGCTGGGGCACCTAGCAACAGAGTGCCAAAATACATGAAGCATAAACTGACAGAACTGCAGTAAGAAACAGACAATTCAATAGTAAGAGTTGTATGTTTCACTACCTCACTTTCAATTGTGGATAAAACAACTAGGGAGAAGAATAGTAAAGAAAAAGAAAACATGAACACTGTATGCTAATTAGACCTAACAGACATCTACAGAACACTCCATCCAACAACAGCATGATATACATGCTTCCCAAGTGCACATGATTAGGAGAGACCATATTAAGCCATAAAACAAGCCTCAATACATTAAGAAGGACTGAAATCATACAAAGTATGCTTTCTGACCACAATGGAATGAAATGAGAAATCAATAACAAAGGAAATTCAAAAATATATCAAAACTAAACAACACACTAAATAAACATGTCAAATTATCAATCACAAGGAATATTACAAAATACTTTGAGGTGAAATGAGAATACTTTAAGAATGTATACCCAAACTTATGGGGTACAGTGAAAGCAATGTTTAGAGGAAATTTTATAAACATCTACTCAAAAAAAAAAAAAGTAAAATTACAAATAGTAACTTTCTACCTTTAAAAACTATAAATAAAACAAGAGCTGGTGGGCAAACTAAACCCAAAGCAAGCAGAAGGAAGGAAATAATAAAGATTATGAAACAGAGCATGACCCTGTGGGGCCCTCCCAGATACAAATCTTTTCTGTGTCTCCCATCTCTTGTTTGTAGGAAAGAGGTTTCATTCAGCCTCCCTGGTCTTCCCTGAGTTCCAAAGGGCAGATTCAAACAGTTGCTTATTGGGAAGGAAGGGCAGAAGGAAAAGGAGCAGTCAAGAAACAACAGTGCAGCTGTGGCGCAGAGTCCTGGTTCCTCCTCAAGGAATATATATAACAATGCCTTCGAGTTCTGTAGGAACTAAAGCCCCCAATAGGTGGAGAATGGCAGCTTCACGCTAAACACAAGATTCCTGGAACACTATGTTACCTCACCACCAACCAATCAGAAGTAAGTCGGTACACAGTAGAAGATAATAAAGGCACTGACCCCCTCCCTAAATGATTCTCCCTTTAAAACCTTTCATGGTTGAGCAGGATCTTCAGAGTTGATTTTGGAGTTCACCTTATCCCCCCGGTTGTCAGCCTCCTGAATAAAGCAGTCATACATTTTCATTTTCAAATCAATACTTGCCTCTCTCTAATGATTTGTTGCTAATGTAGCAACTGTAGGAGTTACAAAACCGGAACTCCAGTTTTGTAGTCCAGGCAAACAAAGGGAAGATGGGATGCCTAGGGCTTCCCAGGGGCTCATTCTATTGGTGAATTCAAAACATAAGAACGTAAGATGCTAAAGGCAAAGGAGAAAAGGAAAAACATACCAATTTGCATGCAGAGTTCTAAAGAATAGCAAGGAGAGATAAGAAAGCTTTCCTCAGTGATCAGTGCAAAGAAATAGGGGAAAATAACAGAATGGGAAAGACTAGAGATCTCTTCAAGAAAATTAGAGATACCAAGGGAACATTTCATGCAAAGATTGGCACAATAAAGAACAGAAATGGTATGGACCCTAACAGAAGCAGAAGATATTAAGAAAAGGTGGCAAGAATACACAGAAGAACTATACAAAAAAGATCTTTATGATCCAGATATACACGATGGTGTGATCACTCACCTAGAGCCAGACATCCTGGACTGTGAAGTCAAGTGGGCCTTAGGAAGCATCACTACGAACTAAGCTAGTGGAGGTGATGGAATTCAAGTTAAGCTCTTTCAAATCCTAAAAGATGATGCTGTGAAAGTGCTACACTCAAAATGACAGCAAATTTGGAAAACCTAGCAGTGGCCACAGGACTAGAAAAGGTCAGTCTTCATTCCAATCCCAAAGAAAGGCAATGCCAAAGAATGTTCAAACTAACATACAATTGTACTCATCTCACACCCTAGCAAAGTAATGCTCAAAATTCTCCAAGCCAGGCTTCAGCAATATGTGAACCGTGAACTCCCAGATGTTCAAGCTGGGTTTAGAAAAGGTAGAGGAAACAGGGATCAAATTGCCAACATCTGTTGGATCTTTGAAACAGCAAGAGAGTTCCAAAAAAACATCTACCTCTGTTTTAGTGACTACACCGAAGACTCTGACTCTGTGGATCACAACAAACTGGAAAATTCTTAAAGATATGGGACTACCAGACCACATGACCTGCCTCCTGAGAAATCCGTATGCAGGTCAAGAAGCAACAGTTAGAACCAGACATGGAACAACAGACTGGTTCAAACTTGGGAAAGGAGTAGGTCAAGGCTGTATACTGTCACCCTGCTTATTTAACTTATATGCAGAGTACATCATGAGAAATGCTGGACTGGATGAAGCACAAGTTGGAATCAAGATTGCTGGGAGAAATACCAATACCTCAGAAATGCAGATGACACCACCCTTATGGCAGAAAGCAAAGAAGAACTGAAGAGATTCTTGATGAAAGTGAAAGAGGAGAGTGAAAAAGTTGGCTTAAAGCTCAACATTCAGAAAAATAAGATTATGGCATCCAGGCCCATCACTTCATGGCAAACAGATGGGGAAACAATGGAAACAGTGAATGACTTTATTTTCTTGGGTTCCAAAATCACTGCAGATGGTGACTGCAGCCATTAAATTAAAAGACGCATGTTCCTTGGAAGAAAACTTATGACCAACCTAGATAGCATATTAAAAAGCAGAGACATTACTTTGCCAACAAAGGTCTGTCTATTCAAAGCTATGGTTCTTCCAATAGTCATGTATGGATGTGAGAGCTGGACTATAAAGTAAGCTGAGTGCCAAAGAATTGATGCTTTTGAACTGTGGTGTTGGAAAAGACTCTTGAGAGTCCCTTGGACTGCAAGGAGATACAACCAGTCCATCCTAAAGGAAATCAGTCCTGAAAATTCATTGGAAAGACTGATGCTGAAGTTGAAACTCCAATACTTTGGCCACGTGATGCGAAGAACTGACTCACTGGAAAAGACCCTGATGCTGGCAAAGACTGAAGGCAGGAGAAGGGGAGGACAGAGGATGAGATGGTTGGATAGCATCAGCAACTTGATGGACATGAGTTTGAGTAAGCTCTGGGAGATGGTAATGGACAGGGAAGCCTGGCATGCTGCGGTCCATGGTGTCACAAAGAGTGGAACACGACTGAGCGACTGAACTGAAGTGCACAGGCAATAGATAAAAAAGATGTCAGGGAGGGGCCGGACCATGAAGAGGAAGGGAAAAACTTCAGCGGACATCCGGGAAGACTGTTCACCCCAAAGTACTCACACAGTAACTAGGGGAGGGACTTGTGAACTAGAGAATAAGTTGCTTGTTGTAACTGCCCTAGGTGTGCCTGCCCATCAGACACCTGATCTTAAAAGTCTCATTATAAGTCTACTTTTGCTTTTCTTCCTATCTCTGAGTCCATTCCTTGGTTTTGGGCTGGTGAGCATGTTTCTCACAGAAGGAGATGCAGAAACAAGGCAAGAGCAGCCAAGAAACAATAGTGCAGCCTTGGGTCAGGGTCCTGGTTCTGTCTCAAGGGATACACATAACAATATCTTTAAATTCCTTATAGAACTAAAATGCCCAACATTAGATGTCAACATTCATTCCAGAGAAGACTACCAAGGCTAGATTAAAGAAACCTGAGAAACTCATCAAAAGATTACCTGAGACAAAGATCATGGCATCTGGTCCCGTAATTCATTGGAAATAGATGGGGAAACAGTGGAAACAGTGTCAGACTTTATTTTTTGAGGCTCCACAACCACTGCAGATGCTGATTGCAGCCATGAAATTAAAAGACGCTTGCTCCTTGGAAGGAAAATTATGACCAACTTAGATAGTATATTAAAAAGCAGAGACATTACTTTGCCAACAAAGGTCCGTCTAGTCAAGCCTATGGTTTTTCCCATGGTCATGTATGGATGTGAGAGTTGGACTGAAAAGAAAGCTGATTGCCGAAGAATTGATGCTTTTGAACAGTGGTGCTGGAGAAAACTCTTGAGAGTCCCATGGACTGCAAGAAGATCCAACCAGTCCATTCTAAAGGAGATCAATCCTGGGTGTTCATTGGAAGGACTGATGCTAAAGCTGAAACTTCAATACTTTGGCCACCTCATGGGAAGACTTGACTCATTGGAAAAGACTCTGATGCTGGGAGGGATTGGGGGCGGGAGGAGAAGGGGACAACAGAGAATGAGATGGCTGGATGGCATCACTGACTCGATGGACATGAGTTTGAGTGACTCCAGGAGTTGGTGATGGACAGGGAGCCCTGGCGTGCTGCGATTCATGGGGTCACAAAGAGTCGGACACGACTGAACTGAACTGAGACCAGATTAAAGGAGTGTAGGCACTGAAGACACCTTAATCTTACCAGAACACCCAACAAACTTAAGATATAAGAGAACTTACTCAACCTGATAAATGTCCTCTATGACAAACCCTAAGAGCTAAAACTCTCAAAAGAAACACAAAAGCAAATCTTTAGGACTTTGGATTCAGCAATGATTTCTTAGCTATGAAACCAAGAGAACAAGTAACAAAAGAAAAAACTACATTAATTAATCTTCATCAAAACTTAAAAACTTTTCTGCCTCAAAGGATATCATCATGAAAGTAAAAAAGACAACCCATAAAATGGGAGAAAATATTCGTAAATCATATCTGATAATAGACTTACAGAATATATAAAGACATGAATGTTATTTTTTTAAATTCTTACAGCCCAAAATAAACAAATAACCCAATTAAAAACCAGCAAAGAATTTGACAAGACATTTCTCCGAAGCAGACACAGAAATGGCCAATAAGCACATGGAAAGATGCTTAGTAGTTGCCTGCCACTGCTGCTGCTAACTCGTTTCAGTCGTGTCCGACTCTTAGCGACACCATTGACTGCAGCCCACCAGGCTCCTCTGTCCATGGGATTTTCCAGGCAAGAGTACTGGAATGGTGTGCCATTTCCTTCTCCCCATTAGTTGCCAGAGAAATGCAAATCAAAATGATAATAAGATATCACGTCACAACCATTAGGATCAGTTCAGTTCAGTCACTCAGTTGTGTCAGATTCTTTGCAACCCCATGGACTGCAGCACACCAGGCTTCCCTGTCCATCACCAACTCCCGGAGCTTACTCAAACTCATGTCCATCAAGTCGCTGATGCCATCCAACCATCTCATCCTCTGCTATCCCCTTCTCCTCCTACCTTCACTCTTGCCCAGCATCAGGGTCTTTTCAAATCAGTCAGTTCTTCGCATCAGGTGGCCAAAGTATTGGAGCTTTAGCTTCAGCCTCAGTCCTTCTAATGAATATTCAGGACTGACTTCCTTTAGGATCAACTGGTTCGATCTCCGTGCAGTCCAAGAGACTCCCAAGAGTCTTCTCCAACACCACAGTTCAAGGGCATCAATTCTTCAGCACTCAGCTTTCTTTATAGTCCAACTCTCAACCTTGGGCTTCCCTGGTGGCTCATATGGTAAAGCGTCAGCCTGCAATGTGGGAGACCTGGGTTCAATCCCTGGGTTGGGAAGATCCCCTGGAGAAGGAAATGGCAACCCACTCCAGTACTCTTGTCTGGAAAATCCCTTGGATGGAGGAGCCTGGTAGGCCACAGTCCATGAGGTTGCAAAGAGTTGGACTTCACTTTCTTTCTCACATCCATACATGACTACTGGAAAAACCATAGCTTTGACTAGATGGACCTTTGCTGGCAAAGTAATCAAAAAGACCAAACAAGAGCAAGTGTTGGTAAGACAAAAAAAACAAAACAAAACTGGAACCCTGATACATTACTGACAGGAAGGTAAAGTGGTGCAGTAGCTTTGTAAACCAGTTTGGCAATTCCTCAAAAAGGTGAACATAGAGATAACCAAACAACCCAACAATTTCACTTCTAGGTAAACACTCAAGAGAATATGACTACATAAAAATTTATACACAAATGTTCACAGCAGCTCTGTGCACAATAACCAAAAAGTGTTAACAATTCAAACACCTATTAACTGACGAATGGATAAATAAAATGTGGTATATGCAATAGAGTATTATTCAGTAATAAGAAGAAATGAAGTACACGAATGAGTGAACCTTGAAAATATTTTGCCAAGTGAAAGAAGCCAGACACCACTGACATGAAATTTCCAGAACAGAGGAATCCATAGAGACACAAAATACATTAGTGGTTGGCAGAGACTGGAAGAGGGTGATAAAAGGAAATAGAGAATGGGTGTTAATAGGAAAGGCATTCCTGTGGAGGTGATGAAACTGTTGTAAAATTAAACAATGGTAATAGCTGTATGACTCTCACCACTGAACTGTGTATTTTAAACAGGTGAATTTTATGCTATGTGCATTATAAATCAATAAAGCTATTTTTAAAATATTTATTTATTATTTGGCTGTGCTGGGTATTAGCAGTGGCATCTAGAATCTTTGATTGTCATTGCAGCATAGACGATCTTTAGTTGTGGCATATGGGATCTAGTTCCCTGACCAGGGACTGAACCTGGGCCTCATGCATTGGGAGTGCAAAGTCTTAGCCACTGGACCATGGGGGAAGTCTCTCAATAAAGCTACTTTTTAAACAAAACTAGAAATAACTATTATTTTTAATCTGCCTGATTGTAATATGCATGCTCTGTCATGTCCATCAATCTACCACATAAAAGCCATTGTGAATCTTCAATCATAAGATGGAAAATCTTCAATTGAAAGATAAAAAAATTAACAACCAGTATTCTTTCAACAAAGTACTCTCATTATAAGAAGTACAAGACCATCAAATTTTTGAACAAAACTCCAAAACTCTCTTTTTCATTTTTAGTTGAAAGATAATTGCTTTACAATATTGTGCTGGTTACTGCCACATACCAACATGAATCAGCCATATGTATACATATGTCCCTTCCCTCTTGAATCTACCTCCCTGCTCCCCCCCCCCCCCAATTCCACCCCTAGAGACTCAGAGAGCACCAGATTTGCACTCACTCCTGGCTCGTTCAGCAAATCCCCACTGGCTGTCTGTTTTACATATGCACAGTGTATGTTTTCATGCTGCTCTCTCCACTTGTCCAACGGCTCTCCCCTGCTCCATGTCCACAGTCTGTTCCCCATGTCTGCATCTCCTTTCTTGCCCTGCAAACAGGTTCATCAGTACCGCCTTTCTGGATTCCATATATAAGCGTTAATACATGATATTTGTTCTTCTCTTTCTGACTTACTTCACTCTGTATAATAGGCTCTAGGTTCATCCACCTCATTAGAACTGACTCAAATGTGTTTCGTTTTATGCTGAGTAATATTCCATTGTATGTATGTACCAGTTTCTTAATCCATTCATGTGTCCATGGACATCTAGGTTGTCAGATTCATGATCTCCAAAGAAGATTTAGCTACGGGGCCAGGGACCAGGCACCAGGCTTGATCACTCAAGATCTTTTGTGTGGCAGAGTTTTATTAAATGATAAAAAGGGACAGAGCAAGTTTCTGACATAAACATCAGAAGGGGGATGGAGAGTGCCCCACTCACTAGTCTGAGCAAGGGAGCTATATACTTTTTCAGTTGGTTATTACAACAAATCAAAAGAATGTCTCAAGGTTGTAAAAGTCTTACCAAACCCACTCCCACATTGTAAAATAACAGGATTAGCCAAAAGGTTCTCAAGAAGAAACATGTCCTCAAGCATTGTTGTTATATAATCCTTAGCACAGAGTTTAAGCTGAGTTGTTTTGTAAACTAAGGATACACAGAACTGTACAAAAAAAGATCTTCACAACCAAGATAATCAGGATGGTGTGATCACTCAACTAGTCAGCCATTCTGGAATGTGAAGTCAAGTGGGCCTTAGAAAGCATCACTATGAACAAAGCTAGTGGAGGTGATGGAATTCCAGTTGAGCTATTTCAAATCCTGAAAGATGATGCTGTGAAAGCACTGCACTCAATATACCAGCACATTTGGAAAACTCAGCAGTGGCCACAGGACTGGAAAAGGTCAGTTTTCATTCCAATCCCAAAGAAAGGCAATGCCAAAGAATGCTCAAACTACCACACAATTGCACTCATCTCACACGCTAGTAAAGTAATGCTCAAAATTCTCCAAGCCAGGCTTCAGCAATACGTGAACCGTGAACTTCCGGATATTCAAGCTGGTTTTAGAAAAGGCAGAGGAACCAGAGATCAAATTGCCAACATCTGCTGGATCATGGAAAAAGCAAGAGAGTTCCAGAAAAACATCTATTTCTGCTTTATTGACTATGCCAAAGCCTTTGACTGTGTGGATCACAACAAACTGTGGAGCATTCTGAAAGAGATGGGAATACCAGACCACCTGACCTGCCTCTTGAGAAACCTACATGCAGGTCCTCAGATAAGCAGATAACACCACCCTTATGGCAGAAAGTGAAGAGGAACTAAAGCCTCTTGATGAAAGTGAAAGAGGAGAGTGAAAAAGTTGGCTTAAAGCTCAACATTCGGAAAACTAAGATCATGGCATCTGGTACCATAACTTCATGGGAAATAGATGGGGAAACAAGAGGAAACAGTGGCTGACTTTATTTTGGGGGGTTCCAAAATCACTGCAGATGGTGACTGCAGCCATGAAATTAAAAGACGGTTACTTTGCCAACCAAGGTCCGCCTAGTCAAGGCTATGGTTTTTCCCTTGGTCATGTATGGATGTGAGAGTTGGACTGTGAAGAAAGCTGTTCGCCAAAGAATTGATGCTTTTGAACTGTGGTGTTGGAGAAGACTCTTGAGAGTCCCTTGGACTGCAAGGAGATCCAACCAGTCCATTCTAGAGGAGATCAATCCTGGGTGTTCATTGGAAGGCCTTATGCTAAAGCTGAAACTGCAATACTTTGGCCACCTCATGCGACGAGTTGACTCACTGGAAAAGATTCTGATGCTGGGAGCGATTGGGGGTAGGAGGAGGCGGGGACGACAGAGAATGAGGTGGCTGGATGGCATCACCAACTTGATGGACATGAGTTTGAGTGAACTCTGGGAGTTGGTGATGGACAGGGAGGCCTGGCGTGCTGTGGTTCATGGGGTCGCTAAGAGTCGGACACGACTGAGTGACTGAACTGAACTGAACTGAACTACTCCTTGGAAGGAAAGTTATGACCAACCTAGACAACATACTAAAAAGCAGAGACATTACTTTGCCAACAAAGGTCCATCTAGTCAAGGCTATGGTTTTTCCAGTGATCATGTATGGATGTGAGAGTTGGACTGTGAAGAAAGCTGAGCGCTGAAGAATTGATGCTTTTGAACTGTGGTGCTGGAGAAGACTCTTGAGAGTCCCCTGGACTGCAAGGAGATCCAACGGTCCATTCTAAAGGAGATCAGTCCTGGTGTTCACTGGAAGGACTGATGCTAAAGCTGAAACTCCAATACTTTGGTCACTTCATGGGAAGACTTGACTCATTGGAAAAGACTCTGATGCTCGGAGGGATTGATGGCAGGAGGAGAAGGGGACGACAGAGGATGAGATGGCTGGATGGCATCACCGACTCGATGGACATGCGTTTGAGTGAACTCCAGGCGTTGGTGATGGACAAGGAGGCCTTGTGTGCTGCGATTCATTGGGTCGCAAAGAGTTGGACACGACTGAGTGACTGAACTGAACACTAAGGAATGTAGAAAAAAAGTTTGTCCTTTTATCCTCCTTGAGAACTCCAGACCCCTTTCTCCTCCTGGGGACCCTGGACTTCTTACCAAGCTACCTAAGAATTGACTCTCACCCCCATGCCCTAGTTATTGTAAATAATGCTGCAATGAACACTGGGGTACATGTGTCTTTTTCCATTATGGTTTTCTCAGGCAATATGCCCAGCAGTGGGATTGTTGGGTTGTATGGTAGTTTTATTTCTAGTTTCTTAAGGAATCTCCTTACTGTCTTCCATAGTGGTTGTATCAATTTACAATCCCACCAACAGTATGACAGGGTTCCCTTTTTTTCACACCCTCTTCAGCATTTGTTGGTCAGTTTCTCAGTCGTGTCCAACTCTTTGCCACCCCACTGACTATAGCACACCAGGCTTCCCTGTCCTTCACTATCTCCTAGAGCCTGCTCAAACTCATGTCCATTGAGTCGATGATGCCATCCAACCATCTCATCCTCTGTTTCCCCCTTCTTCTTCTGTATCTTTCCCAGCATCAGGGTCTTTTCCAGTGAGTCGGCTCTTCACATCAGGTGGCCAAAGTATTGGAGCTTCAGCTTCAGAATCAGTCCTTCCAATGAATATTCAGGACTGATTTCCTTTAGGATTGACCGGTTTGATCTTGCAGTCCAAGGGACTCTCAAGAGTCTTCTCCAGCACCACACTCCAGTATTTATGTTTGTAGATTTTTTTGATCATCAAAAAAATGATCAGAATTGGCCATTCTGACCGATGTGAGGTGATATCTCATTGTAGTTTTGATTTGCATTTCTCTAACAATGAGCAATGTCGACCATCTTTTTATCTATTAGCCATCTGTATGTCTTCTTTGGAGAAATGTCTGTTTAGATCTTCAGCCCACTTTTTGACAGGGGTGTTTGCTTTTCTGGTATTGAGTTGTACCAGCTACTTGTACATTTTGGAGATTAATCCTTTATCAGTTGTTTCATTTGCTATTACTTTCTCCCATTCTAAGGGTTGTTTCTTGGTGTTTACTGTTTCCTTTGCTATGCAAAAGCTTTTAAGTTTAACTTGGTCCCATTTGTTTATTTTTATTTCCATTACTCTAGGAGGTGGGTCACAGAGGAACTTGCTGTGATTTATGTCATAGAGTGTTCTGCCTATGTTTTCCTCTAAGAGCGTTATAGTTTCTGATCTTACAATCAGGTCCTTAATCTATTTTGAGGTTATCTTTGTGTATGGTGTTAGAAAATGTTCTAATTTCATTCTTTTATACTGTCCAGTTTTCCCAGCACCACTTATTGAAGAGACTATCTTTTCACCACTGTATATTCTTGCCTCCTTTGTCAAACACAAGGTACCCACATATGTGTGTTTATCTCTGGGTTTTCTATCTAGTTCCACTGGTCTTTACTTCTCTTTTTGTGCCCGTACCATATTGTCTTGATGACTGTAGCTTTGTAGTATAGTCTATAGTCAAAAAAGTTGATTCCTCCAGCTCTGTTTTTCTTTCTAAAGATTGTTTGGCTATTCGGGATCTTTTGTGTTTCTATACAAATTGTGAAATTCTTTGTTCTCAGTTCAGTCCTGTCGCTCAGTCACGGCCGACTCTTTGCAACCCTATGAACTGCAGCACACCAAGCCCCCCTATCCATCACCAACTCCCAGAGTCCACCCAAACCCATGTCCATCGAGTCGGTGATGTTATCCAACCATCTCATCCTCTGTCATCCCCTTCTCCTCCTGCCCTCAATCTTTCCCAGCATCAGGGTCTTTTCAAATGAGTCAGCTCTTCACATCAGGTGGCCAAAGTACTAGAGTTTCAGCTTCAACATCAGTCCTTCCAGTGAATACCCAGGACTGATCTCCTTTAGGATGGACTGGTTGGATCTCCTTGCAGTCCAAGCGACTCTCAAGAGTCTTCTCCAACACCACAGTTCAAAAGCATCAATTCTTTGGCACTCAGTTTTCTTTATAATCCAACTCTCACATCCATACATGATCACTAGAAAAACCATAGCCTTGACTAGACGGACCTTTGTTGGAAAAGTAATGTCTCGGCTTTTCAATATGCTCTCTAGGTTGGTCATAACTTTCCTTTAAGCGTCTTTAAATTTCATGGCTGCAGTCACCATCTGCAGTGATTCTGGAGCCCAGAAAAATAAAGTCAGCCACTGTTTCCACTGTTTTCCCATCTATTTGCCATGAAGTGATGGGACCAGATGCCATGATCTTAGTTTTCTGAATGTTGAGCTTTAAGCCAACTTTTTCACTCTCCTCTTTCACTTTAATCAAGAGGCTCTTTAGTTCTTCACTTTCTGCCATAAGGGTGGTGTCATCTGCATATCCAGTCCTGTGAAAAAATGCCGTTGGTAATTTGATAGCGATTGCACTGAATCTGTGGATTATTTCTGGCAGGATAGTCATTTTCACAATATTTGATTCTTCCAACCCAGGGACATGGAATATCTCTCTGTTTATTTATGCTGTCTTTGATTTCTTTCATCAGTGTCTTAAAGTTTTCCATATACAGCTCTTTTATCTCCTTAGGTAGGTTTATTCTTAGGTATTTTATTCTTTTTGTTGCAGTGGTAAATGGGACTGATTCCTTAATTTTTCTTTCTGATATTTCATTGTTAGTACATAGGAATATAAGTGATTTCTGTGTATTGATTTTGTTCTGTGACTGATTAGCTCTTTAGTATCTTTAGGGTTTTCTGTATATAGTACCAAGTCACCTGCAAACAGTGAGAGTTTTACTTATTCTTTTTCAGTCTGGATTCATTTCTTTTTTTCTCTGATTGCATGGCTAGGACTTCCAAACTATGTTGAATAATAGTGGTGAGACTGAGCACCTTTGTCTTGTTCTTGATCTTCAAGGAAATGCTTTCAGTTTTTCACCATTGAGAATAATATTTATTGTGGGTTTGTCATATATGGCTTTTATTATGTTGAGGTAGGTTCCTTCTATGTCCATTATTTTAAGATAAAACTATTATTTTTAATGAAATCATATTCTTTAAAACATTCATCAAATGCCAACTATGATAAATGCTGAAGAAATTAAGCAACTTTATTTTTAACAAAGGATTTTAAACTCTTTAGCAAAGCTCTGTATTAAAACCTCCAACTCCAAAAGAGCATATTTTATTTGTTTGATTTATCAAAGACCAGTACTAATTGTCTAACAGAGCTAAGCAATTTTAGACATTCCTGAACATTTCCCAGCTTGTAATTTCATGAAAAGTACCTACACGAAGGGCTTCCCAGGTGGCTCAGTGGTAAAGAAACTGCCTGACATGCAGAAGATGTGGGTTTAATTCCTGGTTGGGAAGATCCTGTGGAAAAGGAACCCACTGAAGTATTCTTGCCTGGCAAATCCCATGGACAGAGATGTCTGGTGGACTACAATCCATGGGGTCACAAAGAGTCAGACAGGACTTAGTGACTAAACAACAATAACAACCTCCACTAAGCATTGATAATTCTGTCAGAATAAGTTTCCAACCTTATTCTGAGTTACATGAGTTAATAAAACTCCATGATATTCTATATGCAGCCCCATACTTTAACCCAAGTTGCTTGACCTCTTTTTACCTTGTTTTTTAACTCCTTATAATAAAATTATCTGCCCTAACCGTTTATTTGATTGCTCTGAAAATCAAAAAAGAAAGCGTTCTGTAAAGTACAATTATTACCTTCTAAATGGACAAGCAGATGATTAAAATATCAAACACTTCTTAGGAGGAGCATAAATCTGGGGACTATACTAGAAGGAAACAGACCTAAAAGCTTCTAGTTGCTCAAAACAAAAAGATAGTATATCAATTGATTTATAAAGCTTTTTATCAATTATTTTATACTGAACTACTTAAATCTAAAGGGTCATTATCAGTGATAATCTTCCTAGATAGTCAAGAAAGAATTTATTTTTCAGCAGGACAAAAAAAAAATGTTTTTTAAAGCTGACTTCAAACGTATTTTCCTTAAAGCTTTAAAAGTCAAGTGACAAAAATGTCATGTTGACCTGTTTACCATGTTGCTTTTAAAATATTACAGAAAATATCTGAGCAAAAATAACACTCTCTCCAAAACCACCCTAAGCAATCTAAAATAGGAACCCCATGCTAGGGAACATCCACACTTGTCATTAAAGAAACACCAAAAGGACAACCAGAAAAATAAAATAAGCTAATTTAAAGTTGGCAGCTAGAAAGGTATTCTCCCACGGATAAAAACTGTATTAAATTACCCAACAGTTGCATGAGTTCATAAAACTTCATGATGTCCCATCTGCAGCCCCATCCACCCATACTTCAACTGTCTTTTAAGAATTGTTTAAAAAGGAAAAGCTCTGATGAACTTGTATTAAAGACAAAGCTGAAAAAGCAACAAAAGAGGGAAAGCACATAACAATAAAGGAAATTTGAAACACATCTTCTGGTTAACCTTCACAATAAAAGACAACTCATAACTGGTAAGGAAGACACTGGTGTGCATCAATTCTATCTTTGAAACATCCAGTATAATAAGTATGGAGACTGAGGGCAGACACCTCAACAAATAAATGTGATTATGAAGCTTCAAAGTGGAGGGGGGACTACTACTGCACCTAAATACTGAAAATAAAGCTCATAAATTCAAAGACTGCTGAAACTCATCCACAGTAAGAGTGGTATATCTGCAGGTTTAAGGTATTTCTTTCCCTTGGACACTAGTAAATTTATGCACGAACAAAAAGGAAAGTCTATCTTTTTGGCCAGTCTGTGAATGCATCCAAGCATATATCTATTCAACAATATTTTTAGGACTTCCCTGGTGGTCCAGTCGTTAAGAATCTGCCTGCCAGAGCAGGGGACACGGGTTTGATTCCTGATTTGGGAAGATTTCACATGCTGCAGAGTAACTAAGCCTGTATACCCCAACTATTGAGCCTGCACTCTAGAGTCCACAAGCTGCAACTACTTCAGAGCCTGTGTTCTGCATCAAGAGAAGCCACTGCAATGAGAAGCCACTGTTCTGCAACTAAAGAGTAGCCCCTGCTTTCCCCAACTAGAGAAAGCCCACGCATAGCAACGAAGACCCAGCGCAGCCAAGTAAACAAGTAAATAATTTTTTAAAAATAATATATTTAGGAATTCTCCTCCAATGATTAGGACTCCATGTTTTCACTGCCAAGTGCCAGGTTCGATCCTTGGTCAGGGAACTAAGATCACACAAGCGACAAGGTGCAGCAAAAAAAAAAAAAAAACATTTACAGATCACCTATTATGTATGTTTAAGAGTTATTCTAAGAGCACTGAAAATAAGAAATTTATAGCCCAATGGGGGTCAGGGAACTAACAACAATATTTTCCGTGAGAGATGAGCATACAGAGACACAGCACTTAGTTCAGCAGAGAGAACGTAAGAAAGATCGAAAGAGATACTTGAGATAAATGTGGAATCTGAGGAACGAGTCTGCTGCATAAATTATTCTTTTCAAGGTATGCATATTGACTTGTCTAGGCTGGTCTTTTGTTGTTATTTTTTAAAGTTTCATGTGTAATTATAATATCTTAAAAATTGAAAGTACTTTATCTAGATAAACATGTGTAACAAAATTATTCCTGAAAAAGGATATTTAAGAACACAAGTTTCTTCATTTAATCTATTTAGATAAATAAAATTAATAGCTTAAAAGACAAAAGTACTAATCTAGATCTCAGTTCACTCATCTATCCAAAGAAGAAACTAGCCTAGAAAAGAAAATCTCTTAAGTACTCTCTGACTTCTAAAACTGACTTGACTGATTAAAGTCAGTCAAACACTCAATGGAGTTTATCTAACAATGCTGTTGAATTTATGGAAGTTTAAAAACAAGCTGCTGCTGCTGCTGCTAAGTCACCTCAGTCGTGTCCGACTCTGTGCGACCCCATAGATGGCAGCCCACCAGGCTCCCCTGTCCCTGGGATTCTCCAGGCAAGAACACTGGAGTGGGTTGCCATTTCCTTCTCCAAGAAAAACAAGCTAGGTAATTTTATAAGCAAAGTTCAGGCTGCCTGAAGGCATCTAAGCACAATATGGGATGAGTTGAGTAAGTTCTTAAAGCACAATCCACAGACTCCAGGAGATCTTCCAGAAAGTAATGAGGTCAAAACTATTTTCATACATATACTGAATCATTCTGTTGTACACCTGAAAACAATATAATGTTAAACGTGAGTTACATCTCTCAATTAAAAAAAAATTTCATAATGGGCTTCCCTTGTGCTCAGATGGTAAAGAATCTGCATCAATACATGAGACCCAGGTTCAATCCCTGGCTAGGGAAGACCCCCTGGAGCAGTGAATGGCTACCCGCTCCAGTATTCTTGCCTGAAGAATTCTATGAACAGAAGAGTCTGGAGGGCTATAGTCCATGGGGTGGCAAAGAGTTAGACATGACTGAGCAACTAAGCACACACACATTTTCATAATAACACTAAGATATAACAGCTTAGTACGCCTTTTTCACTGTATTGACATTTGCACTGGTGGACATATTTGTGAGAAGCAAAAGCAGAAGTGGGAAGAGCTGTCTGCATTTAGGCGCGAATCAAGACAGCAACACCAAATTGTATTAGTAGTCATATTCTTCACTGCCATGTACTCTCAATTTAAAAAAATAAAATAATGCCAGTTTCACATGATTGATGAAGCAATAAAAATTATTAATTTTAATGTTCTGGGTGAAAAAATGGTAAGTATGAATAAGGCACTTATGCTGCATACCAAAGTGTAACGGTTGTCTTATGAAAGCATCTGCACAATCATTTGACATGCAAACTCAACTAGCCCCTTTTTCCATGAAACATACTTCAAAGAAAAGAGGGAATAACAAAGAGTGTGAATAGCAGAAGGAGATTCAGAGGAGATAGGTTAAATACTACAAGATATGCTTCCAGCCCTCCAATAACTGATAGCATAGCCTAGAAGTCAGATGGCAGTTTCCAGCTACAGTCCCTTGAGGATCCCTAGCTCTCAAGCTAAGACCACTCTCTTCCTAGATAGCTGATCATAGCATAGCACTAAAGCCTGGACATTTCTGTCTAATACAGGACCCTCTAATGAAGAATATTTGATGGAGCCCTCACTGGGTCTGAGACTCGGTCAGATCACACTGACGCTCTTCCTGCCTATTCTGTTTCCTCCCTCTTTCCTTTCATACGAGTCCTCCCTCTCTCCCTTGTGAAAGTAGCTCAGTCGTGTCTGACTCTTTGCAACCACATGGACTATACAGTCCATGGAATTCTCTAGGCCATAAAATACTGGAGTGGGTAGCCATTCCCTCCTCCAGGGGATCTTCCCAACCCAGGGATCGAACCCAAGTCTCCCGCACTGCAGGCGGATTCTTTACCAACTGGGCCACCAGGGAACCCCCTCTCCCTTATACGTCTTGTATTCCTAACTCTGTCTTGACGTTCACTTCCAGAACTCCAACTGGCACAGCTGGTACCAGAAACAGACTCAGAAAGCAGAAGGTAAGAAATGGGGTTTGGAAACTAGATCACTTACAGTCCTGCTGGCAATAAGGATCTCATTCAGTTGATGTGTGAGGCATAGGCAGTCCCTGGAACAAGTTGGTGGCCCCAGTGCTAAAACCTTCCTAGGAAAATAATAAAAATTTCTTGGGAAAATGTTTCCAAAGAGGAATATTCCATCTGGTGTAATAACTGTGATGACTGTAAAGTGTAAGGGGCACAATACAAATAAGAACAATGGAATTGGCTGGCTGTTACGTGGCACTGACTTGGTAGCAGGGGCAACTAACTATTGGAAATTAAGTGTGGCTCTCTGGTAGCTCAAAAGGAAGTCCTTATCATTTATAGTGAAAGAGCAGAAAGAGACAATTAAAGGCTGCAAGGCTTCAAAGATGACTGAATCCTCAGTCAGGGCAAGTTTGCTATGCTTAAGGTCAGGGTCCTGGTTTAAAACATGGAGGCCTGATAGATGGTGAAGGGATAAACAAGATGGTTGCCTCCAAAGACTTTGACTCTGCCACTTCCCCCTCTACAGGAACACACTTCAGGGTCTCTCTTCTGCAAGGCAACAAGAGCTCCCCTCAAAATCTGCCGCCCATCTCCATTCCTGGTTGCCATGATAACAATTAATGTTAATCCTGTTAAGGACATCTTGGGCTTGATAAGAGAGAGAAGAGACAACACCCCAAAGGTGCTCCAAGAATTAGCCAGCATATACCAGCTGGATCAATGGGGATACCCATGGTGATGAATTTTAAGAGTAATTAATCAAGGAGGTCAAACACGACTGAATAAGATAAAATCTGGTTAGGAGGAGGGCCACTCTCGCAGAATATGGGGATTACCACTGTGACAAGGATTTAGCGTGTGGTAACTCACTGCCAGAGTGACTCCTAGAAGCCTGGAAAAAATAGTGCACACTGAATGAAGTTCAAATGCCTGAATTAACATGGCAGAGAACGGATGATGGGATTGAAAGGCTCCAGAAAGGGGGGAATGCTGGAGTGGATATATTATGTGAGGTCAGAAGAATCACCAGACAGTTATGTTCCATAAGACGGTCTGTTAGACACACCACTCATCAAGGCCACTAGAATATATGGGTGAGACCGGCATTAGCATCACTAAGAAGTGGTAGCTCTCTTCTACAGTAGAGGCTGTCATAGAAATTGGTTCATTGATGAAGGCAATGATGGGGTTCGGAAGCAACAGCAGCCAGGTGGTGGCACTAAAAACCAGAAGCTAGTGGACCACACTATCATCATAACTTGCCAGGTAGGAGATAGCCAATAAAGCCTGACCCACAGGGAGCGGTGGAGATAGTTAAAGAACTTGGTGTCATAAGAGCAAAATAGGCAATCAACAACAGTTCTGCTTATTACCACATTCACAATCAAAGCAAGCAAAGAACAGATAAAAACAAAACTGAGAGTGCCTGCCTCAATAAATAGCTACTATTCCTTGCCTAATTCCTGGACCTGAGTCAGTTGTCTGATCCATACCCACAGATTTAAAGAGATGGTTGTGTCCCCAGGAGTAAGACCCTGCAACAAATATTATGTATCTATTTCCCCAAAGGGATCTGTGACTATTTATTCAAGTGAGCTTCAGCAATATGTGAACCGTGAACTTCCAGATGTTCAAGCTGGTTTTAGAAAAGGGAGAGGAACCAGAGATCAAATTGCCAACATCCACTGGATCATCAAAAAAGCAAGGGAGTTCCAGAAAAACATCTTTTTCTGCTTTATTGACTATGCCAAAGCCTTTGACTGTGTGGATCACAATAAACTTTGGTAAATTCTGAAAGAGATGAGAATACCAGACCACCTGACCTGCCTCTTGAGAAATCTGTATGCAGGTCAGGAAGCAACAGTTAGAACTGGATATGGAACAACAGACTGGTTCCAAATAGGAAAAGGAGTATGTCAAGGCTGTATATTGTCACCCTGCTTATTTAACTTATATGGAGAGTACATCATGAGAAATGCTGGGCTGGAGCAAACACAGTTCAGTTCTATCGGATTTAGTTCCTTAAATCTATTTCTCACATCCACTGTATAATCATAAGGGATTTGATTTAGGTCATACATGAATGGTCTAGTAATTTTCCCTACTTTCTTCAATTTAAGTCTGAATTTGGCAATAAGGAGTTCAAGATCTGAGTGCAGTCAGCTCCAGGTCTCGTTTTGCTGACTGTATAGAGGTTCTCCAATTTTGGCTGCAAAGAATTTAATCAATCTGATTTCGGTGTTGACCATCTGGGATGTCCACATGTAGAGTCTTCTCTTGTGTTGTTGGAAGAGGCTGTTTGCTATGACCAGTGCATTCTCTTGGCAAAACTCTATTAGCCTTTGCCCTGCTTCATTCCATATTCCAAGGCCAAATTTGCCTGTTACTCCAGGTGTTTCTTGACTTTCTACTTTTGCATTCCTTTAATGAAAAGGACATCTTTTTGGGGTGTTAGTTCTAAAAGGTCTTGTAGGTCTCCATAGAATTGTTCAACTTCAGCTTCTTCAGCGTTACTGGTTGGGGCATAGGCTTGGATTACCATGATACTGAATGGTTTGCCTTGGAAACAAACAGAGATCATTCTGTCGATTTTGAGATTACATCCAAGTACTGCATTTCAGACTCTTTTGTTGACCATGATGGCTACTCCATTTCTTCTAAGGGATTCCTGCCCACAGTAGTAGATATAATGGTCATCTGAGTCCATGGACCCATTCCAGTCCATTTTAGTTCACTGATTCCTAGAATGTCGACGTTCACATCTCCTCAAACAGGCCATCTCCTGTTTGACCACTTCCAATTTGCCTTGATTCATGGACCTAACATTCCAGGTTCCTATACAATATTGCTCTTTATAGCATCGAACCTTGCTTCTATCACCAGTCACATCCACAACTGGATATTGTTCTTGCTTTGGCTCCATCCCTTCATTCTTTCTGGAGTTATTTCTCCACTGATCTCCTGTAGCATATTGGGCACCTACCGACCTGGGGAGTTCCTCTTTCAGTATCCTATTATTTTGCCTTTTCATACTGTTCATGGGGTTCTCAAGGCAAGAATACTAAAGTGGTTTGCCATTCCCTTCTCCAGTGGCCCACATTCTGTCATATTGGCAGGAGAAATATCAATAACCTCAGATATGCAGATGACACCACCCTTATGGCAGAAAGTGAAGAAGAACTAAAGAGCCTCTTGATGAAAGTGAAAGAGGAGAGTGAAAAAGTTGGCTTAAAGCTCAATATTCAGAAAACTAAGATCATGGCATCTGGTCCCATCACTTCATGGCAAATAGATGGGGAAACAGTGGAAACAGTGGCTGATTTTATTTTTCTGGGTTCCAAAATCACTGCAGATGGTGATTGCAGCCATGAAATTAAAAGACGCTTACTCCTTGGAAGGAAAGTTACGACCAACCTAGATAGCATATTAAAAAGCAGAGACATTACTTTGTCAACAAAGGTCCGTCTAGTCAAGGCTATGGATTTTTGGTTTTTCCAGTGATCATGTATGTATGTGAGAGTTGGACTATAAAGAAAGCTGAGTGCCAAAGAAATGATGATTTTGAACTGTGATGTTGGAGAAGACTCTTGAGAGCCCCTTGGACTGCAAGGAGACCCAACCAGTCCATCCTAAAGGAGATCACTCCTGGGTATTCATTGGAAGGACTGATATTGAAGCTGAAACTCCAATACTTTGGCCACCTGATGCGAAGAGCTGACTCATTTGAAAAGACCCTGATGCTGGGAAAGATTGAGGGCAGGAGGAGAAGGGGATGACAGAGGATGATGAGATGGTTGGATGGCATCACCGACTCGATGGACATGGGTTTGGGTGGACTCCGGGAGTTGGTGATGGACAGGGAGGCCTGGCATGCTGCGGTTCACGGGGTCGCAAAGAGTCAGACACGACTGAGTGACTGAACTGAACTGAATTGAAATGATATAAGTATAGTGGGAAAAGGAAAATACCTAGGCATTTGAAGAACTACAGGCCACAGAGTCTAAGTTAGTGTTGATATCTGGAAACCTGGAACATCATTATGGCTCTACTACAGGGGAAGGAATATAGGAACTAAGTAATAAATAGAATCCTGGCCAAAGTCTAGTTTACAGTGGGTCCACTGTCCACTGACCCACCCAGCAATCATTTTCCCAGGCCCTGAATATATAAATGGGATTGGCATACTTAGCAGTTTAAAGGCAAATGAGACTTAAAAAATGTCTCCCCACTTCTTGGCCAAAAAAGTAAATCAAAAAAATATTGTGTTGGGGTGGAGGTAAGAGGAATGGCAGATATTAATGCCACCCTTAAGGGTCTCAAAGCCACAGCGGTAGTGGTCCCTTCCATATGTTTAATTCACCAGTCTGTTTTGTGTGGAAACTAGCTGGATCCTAGAGACCTAGAGACTAACACTAGTTCAACCAAGTAGTAGCCATGGCCATAGCTATCACGTTACTGTGCTCAGTCGTGTCCAACTCTTTGCAACCCTATGGACTATAGCTCCCCAGGCTTTTCTGTCCAAGGGATTTTCCAGGCAAGAATACTGGAGTGGGTTGCCATTTCCTACTCCAAGGAATCTTCCCAACCCAGGGATCGAACCTGTGTCTCCTGCATCTCCTGCATTGCAGGTGGATTATGTACCACTGAGCCACTGGGGAAGCCCATAGCCTCCATGCTAGATGTAATATGTTTGCTACAGCAGATATAAGCCTCAGCTACATGGCACATGGGCTTCCTTCATGGTTCAGTGGTAAAGAATCCACCAGCCAATGCAGGAGACAGAGGTTCCATCCCTGGGTTGGGAAGATCCCCTGGAGAAGGAAATGGCAACCCACTCCAGTATTCTTGCCTGGGAAAGCCCATGAACAGTGGAACCTGGCAGACAATAGTCCATGGGGCCACAAAAGAGTTGGATACAACTTAGTGACCAAACAACAACAACATGGCAGGCAGCCACTGATTTGGCTAATGAGTTCTTTCCTATCCCAATTAGAAACAGTTCCTTTCATGTGGAGTGAGCAACAGTATACACTCAGTTTTGCCTCAGGGCTTTATTAACTGTCATACCTTGTCATAATATAGCCTGAAGAGACCCAAACTTAGAACAGAACACTAACCTTTTAAATCAGCAACAGGAAGTTGTTCATGCAAAATGAACAAGAGATGGCTAGCATGTCAAAGGATATATATCCAAAGGATGAGAGAAAAACTACAAATATTCAGGCATCTGCCATTTCAATGAAGTTTTGGGAATCCAGTGGTTAAGGTTATGCCAACACTCCCTTCCCCAAAGCAAAAGACAAACTGCTGCACCTTGTATCTCCACTACTTAAAAAAAAAAAAAAAAAGGGAAGCACAAGGTCTGGTAGATTTCTTCAGATTCTAGAATCTGCAGAATCCACCTGCAAGCAGGAGATGCAGGAGACACAGGTTCAATACAACACATTCTACACACTGCTCTGGCCCACGTGCTGAGTAGTAGTATGAAAGGCTATCAGCTTTGAGTGGCATACACAACTCTGCAGTAGATCCAGGTTGTACAGCAAGCAGTTCCTATGCCACTGGAGGTAGAAATGGTGGGGAAAGTTGCAGTACAGCATTGATAGCAAGCCCCAGTGGGAGAGTTACAATGCAGGCCCCTGGAGTTCTGCAGAAAAGTCATGCTATTAGAAAAACAGTTCCTGGTGTGCTACTGGGCTCTGGAAGAGATAGAACACTTGACTATTGGGCACCGTTATGTCCAGAACTGCCCATAAGCAGGGTTCAACTGGAAGCTCTCCAAGTCATAAAGTCAAGTGAGCTCAGCAACAATCCATTATGAGACAGAAATAGTATAACAAAAAGCAAACCCAAGTAGAACCAAAGGGCACAAATAAGCTATGTAAGTAGGCAGGCAAGACTTCCCTGACATCTACCACAGTTGTGCCAGCACCCTTCCTCAGCTCACATCTATAACTGTTTGGGGGATCCTATGAAACAAATTTGGGGCTTCCCTGGTGGCTCAGTGGTAAAGGATCTAACTGCAATGCAGGAGACCCTGGTTTGATCCCTGGGTTGGGAAGATCCCCTAGAGGAGGGCATGGCAACCCACTCCAGTACTCTCACCTGGAGAATTCCATGGACAGAGAAGCCTGGTGGGCTACAGTCCAGAGGGTTGAACAGAGTCAGACATGACTGAAGTGACTAAGCAGCAGCAGCATGAAATCAACTTAAGGAGGACATAACCAAAGTTTGGCTTACAAGTCAGGTCAATATGTGAATGCACACAGGGGAAAAAAAAAAAGGCTTCAGGGACTTCCTTCGTGATCCAGTGGCTAAGACCTCATGTTCCCAATGCAGGGGGCCCAGGTGTGATTTCTGGTCAGGCAATTAGATCCCACATACCACAACTAAAGATCACCTGCCACAAATAAGACCCCATGCAGACAAATAAATAAAAATTAAAAACAAAACAAAAACCTAACAGTTTCATTACAGCTACACTTAGGGGTGACCTTGACAGTGGAAAGGGAAAGTCTCCCTAAGATGGAGCTTTGATACACTTTGTGCAGAAAGAAAAGTGGCCTGAGACGAGAATAGTGAGACTTATGGGCAATGCATAGATTGAGTACTTGGTTAGGGGTCTTTAAGGAAAAAGACTATACAATGGATATAAAAAGATGTGAGTGGAGACAAATGAATTAACACACGGGAGTGAACATAAAGTGTGAAAATCTTTTCCAGGTGTTAATGTCCACCAGAAAGCATCCAATGCAGAAAAGGCAAATAACCAAGTAGACAAAATGACTCAGACAGCTGACACTAGCCACCCCAGAACTGGCATATGGAGACATGAACAGAGAAGCCACTCTAATAGAAGTGAAGATGGACACAAAGAAGGAGGCATGGACTCCCAATTATCAAGGCTTAATCAGGCTACTGCCAACTCTGAATATTCAACCTACAAGCAACAGAGACCAAAACTGAGCCCCCAGTACAGTACAGCACTATACCTCAAGCTGACCAACTGGCTCTAGATGACAAGCTGACCACTTGTGTTACTTCCTCATGAAAGGGCCAGTGACTGATCCTCACAAGTATTCAAAAGATACTTATTCCAGGTATGGGTTTGTGTTTCCTGCCAATAGAGCTCCAACCACATGACTAAAAAAGGGCTTAAAGAGTACTTGACCCACAAACATGGAATCCCACATAAGGGAGCATCCAACCAAGGGAACCACTTCATCATGAAGGAAATATGGCAGTGAGCCCATATCCATGGGATCAAGTGGTCTTATCACATAACAGCACCACAAAAAGGCAGCCAGGCTTACAGATTATTGAAATGACCTACTAAGGACACAGCCAATGTACCAGCTCAGAGGTAGGAATGGTGTGCTCTCCTCTCGGATGCAATATATGTACTGATTCAAAGCTATGTTTCCAATTGGGTCTAAGAACCATGGGTTCAAGAACCGAAAGGTAGAAGCCGAAATGACCCCCCACTTACCATCATCCCCAGTGATCCACTGGAAGCCTCCAGTGGATTCCCAAACACTGGGCTCTTCAGAGTTAGAGGTCCTGGGCACACTTGCCAGGAGATAAATCAAGAATCATACCTGAGCATTTGAGACTCTGTGTGTCCAGGGACCAGGAGACAAGAAGAATCACTACCACGGCAGAGCTAATTAAACCTCATCCTCAGGAGAAGTAGGGCTGCTGTTACATAATGGGATCAAGGAGTATGTGTGGAATTCAGATGATCTACTGGGTACCACTTGATACTCCCCTGCCCAACTGTGACTGTGAATGGAAAAACACAATCACTTCACCCTTAGAAGAGTATGGTTTTCAGACCCCTCAAAAAGGTCTGGGTCATATCACTAGATAAACACCAACACCTTCAGAAATGATAGCTTATGGCAGGAATTCAGACTGGATAGTGGAGGAGACAATGAGAACCACTGTGACCATAAGACTAGCTACAGAGATGAAGGCTGAAGCCTGGTCTCACTGTCCTACTTCTTCTAACTTTCCCATCAGGAAGAGAAGGCCATGGAAAAGGGAGTAGTTGCTCTCAGAAAATGTTAGAGACATAGTTCCATACAGCATAAAAAAAAGGACTATAGCATCCACTTGCCTCTCCCTTCAAAAGAGAACTTGCATTTGCGTGCAAAGGGTACAATTAGCTAACAGCCTCCAGCTGCAGCATATCAGAATTCTCAGCTTTCCAGTGGAGGCCATACTCTTCTTGGGCAGTTCTTTGTTGTTTAGCCCGATTCTTTGCAACCCCATGGACTGTATCCCGCTAGGCTTCCCAGTCCATGGGATATCCCAGGCGAGAGCACTGGAATAGGCTGCCATTTCCTTTTACCAGGGGATCTTCCCCACCCAGGGATTGAACTCGAGTTTCCTGCACTGGCAGGCAGATTCTTTACTGCTAAGCCACCAGGGAAGCCTGGGCAGCTCCTAGCCAGTGACTAAACATGGTGGGTGTTCTAGAACCTAGCCATTTCTTCTAATAAGAAGTTTTTGCTCTTGAGTTTCTTATTGAGTTGACAGATTTTTCCCCCCCAGATCTGCATCATAGACTGAGGCTCTCCTTGGTCAGTTCAGTTTCCTCTCCCTTTTCCTTCATGGGCATCCATCTCAGTGATTCCCAGGGGAACAAACCAACATACTATGTAATGAGGTCTTTATATGGATCATCCCATTTAGCCTACTAAAGTATTACTGTTATTCCCTTTTTATGGATGAGGAAACTGAGGCACAGAGATGATGTCTTGTGCAAGATCACAAAGCAAAAGCAGTGAAACTAAAATATAAACCCAGGCAGTGTAAGCTTTGAGTCACTATACCAGGGAAGACAAAAAATTATCTTGTCATCTTCAGATATTAAAATGACAGCAAATGTTTATTCTTTATAATTTTAGAAACAGAAAACAACAAAAGGATAGATACTAAAGAAAAGCAGATCTTAATTATAAAAGAAATTTTCTAATAATCAGGTAACCAACAACAGAATGAAGTCCTTCAGAAATAATCAGGGCCAATCACCAGAGGGTTGAAATTGCCATGGATATTGTGAAGAGTGAGACTTTATAAAACAGGTAAAAGTTGATCTAGATCAGTAAAAGCTGTACTACTAAGTATCATGTGGAAAAAATGGTTCCACAGTCAATTAGTCTGGGTAAGAGACCACTAAATAAAGTGAAACAAATTCTTTACCTTTAGTCTTCAGTTTTTAAAATACTAATGTACAATTACAAATCTCTGAGGGATCTAGTATGCTGGAAGAAAAAAAAATTTATTTGACTAAAGAACACTTCCTTGATCCTGGTCAAGGATTATTTCTTTGCTAAGTCAAGATTCACTGATTCAAAGATTCCAGAAGCTAACAAGGAAAAGCATAATCGTTTTCTAACTGGGTAACAATTCTCCAGCCAGCCAAAACATCACCTGATTACCTACATGTCAATATTAGCATATCTAATACCTTCAGGGTGGGTAGGCTATATAAAAGTTGTCACTAAAATGCATTTCATCCTTTTTGAATGCAAAACACACCCTACTTTGCTTTATAAACAAGTTCTCTTAAGATTCACAATAAGGGGTCCACATTTTAATTACTGAATTACCACTTTATGAGCAATATGAAAGCTTTAATTATTTCAAGTGTGCTAGTGGTGACCTGGTTATTTTCACATAACACAGTTTTACATGCATTTTCCACAAATATAAACATCACAAGAAAGGGCAGAAGAGGGAATTCCCTGGCAGTCCTGTGGTTAGGACTGAGTGCTTTCACTGCCAAGGGTGTGGGTTTGATCCCTTGTTGAGGAACTAAGATCCCACAAAGTACAGGGTACAGCCAAAAACGAATAAAAAACAACAACAACAAAAAAAAAAGGGCAAAAGAAGGGGAATAATAGGTAGAGAGGGAAGAGACCATAGCCACAAACTATTCATCCAGCTAATTTCCAGAGTTTCTCTGTTTTTATTCAGAACTACGTTCTCTTTAATCATTCAGGGAATACATTTCTGTAATTCCCAATCCCTTGACCTTGATTCTCCTATCTTCCTCAGCCACTACCAACAGACCACTGCCACCCATTCTGTTACTTCATTCATGACATTTAGTCAGCACTGCCTGGAGTTGTTCACGTACCAACTATCTTCTCATTGAGCACTTCTTCAGAAATATTGAACAGACTATTAAGTGTGGAAAAGGCCTTAACATCTAGCCCATCACTCAATTTCAGATCAGAGAAATGAGGTCCAGAGGTCAGTTATTATACTTATCTACAATCACAAAGCAGGCACTTTATCTACTTCTAAAATAAGTGTATGAAAACAGAAATCCCAAAATACACGCATATATACATTTAAAGAAATGAATACAAATAGTTACATGCCAGTAGCACACTTCAAAGGCAAATATCCACCAAAATCAATCAACTAAAGTTGTGCTCTCCTAATCTGAATACTTCCTAAAGCAGGATGGAAAATCTAGGATAAAACAAATACAGAACACATGGGGAAGTTCACTTGATGAAAAAGACTGGACTTCGTAGTCAATTATATGGTTTGAATCGTGGATGTGGGCTTAGGAAAGTCAATAAAATTCTCTAAGCCTCAGTTTCTTCAGTTGTAGAACATCCATGACACCATGGATATTACAGGATCATTTTAAGAATTCTTAAAAAAAAAAAGGATTGTAAATAACAGACATAAAACACCTATTAGAAAGATGGCACACTGTTGACAAAACTTTTGTATATTACACAAGTAAGTAATAAAAGGCAGAAGAAATCAAGGAAAATTTTGTTAACCTGGGAGCACTGGATAATGGGGTAAGCAGAGAAAAGAGTGAGGAATGATCAGGCTGGAAGCAGACCACGAAGGGCGGTGCCAGAATACAGAATTTCAGTCTTTCTTTTTAACCTCTGAGCAAAAATTCCTAAGAGTGACCTCACAATAATCTCAAAAATAATTTACTTTAGCTACTAATTTAAAAACAAACAAACAAACAAAAAACTATGGACAGCTATTACATCACCAGAATCACAGGAAGGTCTTAAATGACGAAATTCTGAAATTAAAAAATTTTTTCTCGAAGTGGCAGTGTTTTACTTCAGTTACTTTTTAGAGATTGTTTCTCTCAATTTAAAATGAGAAATGGAGACGAATGTTTACATAAACCTTGAGGGAATATCTTGACAAAATGTTGATACTGCTTGCTCTTTAATAAAGGGAATTCTGAGATAGGCTTTGCTGAGGTTTAAAAATAAAAACATTTATCATTTATTTTTCTTCATTTAAATAAAATGAATTGTGGCAGATAAGCGACCAAAACTTACCATGAGAGGTTAAAGAAGAACTATACTACAAACAGAAATGTTTACCTTTTCATTAATCCCAGCAAAAGACTCCAGAACTACTGTTTTTTTAAAAAACTATATAGAAATTATGGCATCCAAAGCAACTAAAAGACTGTGTAAAAATCAGTTATACAATATTGTATAACTTTCAGCTCATTCAGTTCAAAGTTAGCATTAAAAGATCTAACAGTGCTTGTAATCAAATGGGAGAATACTGAAGGTGATCCACTGTATGTAGAATCAAGCCCCAAAACACATTCTGTTTACTCAAACAATGGTTCCCTGGAGAATTTCCTAACTAGTTTGAAAAAACTTTAGAAACACAAGCAAGTCATTACTGCTGACTTTGAACTGTGTCCTACAAAACCTCACAGAAAAGATTTTAATAACCTGAATGGGAACAAACAACAGGGGGCCATCCTACATACAAGTATAAAGAACTTTGCTGTAAATAATTTGTATTTTTGACTAATGTGTATTTATACAGAATTACATCTCATGGGGAGGTAATGATAATCCTTAAAACCTGTCAGAACTGAGTGCTTAGAAATGTTAATAGGTAAATTTGCAACTGTACTCTTAACTTTTAAGAAATATTTTAGCAGTTAAGAGAAAACTAAACCTAAGGTTTACAACTGCATTTTATTGACAAAAATTCTTAGAATTCAATCTTTCAGTTGAAGTCCTCATACCACTATCTTCATCACCACCCAATGTGGTTAACCAGCTCACTGTTTACTAAACATGAAACTAAAAAGTTCTCAGCATTCATCCTCAAGCCAAAAACCCCTTCTCATCAAAGAATCTGGCAATTTATCTCCAAGTAAAAGTTTCAACAACTTACCTAATGACTGTAAATAAAAGTTACAAATCTCAAATAAAGCCTTATCTTACCACTTCACACCCACTAGGATGGCTATACAGTAATTTAAAAGACAGATAACAAGTGTTTTGAGGATGTGAAGAATCTGTGGTAATGTAAAATGGTGCAGTTCCTCAAAAAGGTTTAAATAGTTTCCATTTGACCCTGGCAATTTCACTCCTAAGTATACGCCCAAGAGAAATGAAACCACATAAAACATCCAAAGTAACATAATTCATGGTAGTGAAAAAGTTGAAACAACCCAAATTAAATGGATAAATTAAACTGGTATCATCCATAAACCCCTGCATGGATCATAGCCTATGGCAAAGGGGCTTGTGTAACTCAATGAAGCTATGAGCCATGCCTTGCAGAGCCACTCAAGACGGATGGGTTACAGTGAAGAGTTCAGACAAAACATGGTCCACTGGAGAGGGAAATGGCAAACCACTCCAGTATTCTTCCCCAAGAACCCCATGAACAATATAAAAAGGCAGAAAGATAGGACACCGGAAGAAGAGCTCCCCCAGGTTGGAAGGTGTCCAATATGCTACTTGGGAAGAGCAGAGAGCAACTACTAATAGCTCCAGAAAGAAAGAAGAGACTGGGCCAAAGAAGAAATGATGCACAGCTGTGGATGTGTCTGGTGGTGAAAGTAAAGTTCAATGCTGTTAAGTAACAATACTGCATAGGAACCTGGAATGTTAAGTCCACGAATCAAGGTAAATTGGACTTAATCAAGCAGGAGATGGCAAGAGTAAACACTGACATCTTAGGAATCAGTGAACTAAAATGAACAGGAATGGGAAAATTTAATTCAGATGACCATTATGTCTACTACTGTAGCAAGAATCTCTTAGAAGAAATGGAGTAGACTTGATAGTCAACAAGAGTCAGAAATGGCAGTACTTGGGTGCAATCTCAAAACAACAGAATGATCTCAGTTTGTTTCCAAGGCAAAGCATTCAACATCCCAGTAACCCAAAACTATGTCCTAAACACTGATGCTGAAGAAGCTGAATTTGACCACTTCTAGGAAGACCTACAAGACCTTCCAGAAATAACACGAAAAAAAAAAAAAGGTGTCCTTTTCATCATAGGGGATTGGAATGCAAAAGCAGGAAGTCAAGAGATACCAAAGCAAATTTGGCCTTGGAGTACAAAATGAAGCAGGGCAAAGGCTAACAGAGTTTTGCCAAGAAAACACATTGGTCATAGGGAATGCAAGAGACAACTCTACACATGGACATCATCAGACAGTCAATACTGAAATCAGATTGATTATATCCTCTGCAGCCAAAGATGGTGAAGCTCTACACAGTCAGCAAAAACAACCTGGAGCTGATTGTGGCTCAGATCATGAGTCCTTATTGCAAAATTCAGGTTTAAATTGAATAAAGTAGGGAAAACCACAAGGTCATTCGGGTATACCTAAATCAAATCCCTTATGAACATACAGTGAAGGTGATGAATAGATTCAAGGGATTATATCTGGTAGACAGAGTACCTGAAGAACCATGGGCAGAAGTTCGTAACACTGTACAAGAGGCAATGACCACAAAAATTCCAAAGGGAAAAAAATGCAAGAAGGCAAAGTGATTGCCTGAGGAGGCTTTACAAATATGCTGAAGAAAGAAGAGAAGTGAAAAGAAAGGGAGAAAGGGAAAGACATACCGAATTGAATGCAGAGTTCCAGAGAATAGGAAGGAGAGATAAGAAGGTCTTAACTGAACAATGCAAAGAAATAGAGGAAAATAATAGAATGGGAAAGACTAGAGATCTCTTCAAAAAAATCTGAAATGTCAAGGGAATATTTCAAGCAAGGAAGGACACAATAAACGACAGAAGTGGCAAGGACCTAATAGAAGCAGAAGATATTAAGAAGATGTGGCAAGAATATATAGAAGAACTATATAAAAAAGTCTTAATAACCAGGATAACCACAATGGGTGTGGTCACTCACCTAGAGCCAGACATCCTGGAATGTGAAGTCAAGTGGGCCTTAGGAAAAACTACTACAAACAAAGCTAGTGGAGGTGATGGAATTCCAGCTATTTCAAATCCTAAAAGATGATGCTGTTAAAATGCTGCACTCAATATGGCAGTAAATTTGGAAAACTCAGCAGTGGCCACAGGACTGGAAAAGGTCAGTTTTCATTCCAATCCCAAAGAAGGGCAATACCAAAGAATGTTCAAACTACCGAATAATTGTGTTCATTTCACATGCCAGTAAAATTATGCTCAAAGTCCTTCAAGCTAGGCTTCATCAGTACATCAACAGAGAACTTCCAGATATACAAGCTGGATTTAAAAAAGGCAGAGGAACCTGAGATCAAATTGCTAACAACTGTATCATAAAGAAAGCAAGGAAATTCCAGAAAAACATCTACTTCTGCTTCATTGACTATGACTTTAGCATAGTGTGGATCCTTCACTGTGTGGATCACAACAAACTGTGGAATATTCTTGGAGCTATGCAAATACCAGACCACTTTACCTGTCACCTGAGAAACATGTCTTTATGTCAAGAAGCAACAATCAGAACCTTCAGTTCAGTTCAGTCACTCAGTCCTGTCTGACTCTTTGTGATCCTATGGATTGCAGCATGGCAGGCTTCCCTGTCCATCACCAACTCCCTGAGCTTGTGCAAACTCATGTCCATTGACTCAGTGATGCCATCCAACCATCTCATCCTCTGTTGTCCCTTTCTCCTCCTAACTTCAATCTTTCCCAACATCAGGGTCTTTTCCAATGAGTCAGTTCTTCACATCAGGTGGCTAAAGTATTGGAGCTTCAGCTTCAGCATCAGTCCTTTCAATGAATATTCAGGACTGATTTCCTTTAGGATTGACTGGTTGGATCTCCTTGCTGTCCAAGGGACTCTCAAGAGTCTCCTCCAACACCACAGTTCAAAAGCATCAATTCTTCAGCATTCAGCTTTCTTTATGGTCCAACTCTCACATCCATATATGACTACTGGAAAAACCATAGCTTTGACTATATGGACCTTTGTCAGTGAAGTAATGTCTCTGCTTTTTAATATGCTGTCTAGGTTTGTCATAGTTTTTCTTCCAATGGAAACAGTGATAGAATTAGAACCTTACATGGAGCAACAGACAGGTTCAAAACTGGGAAAGGAGTACCTCAAGGCTGTATACTGTCATCCTGTTTATTTAACTCATATGCAGAGTACATCACGTGAAATGCTGAACTGGATGAATCACAAGTTGGAATCAAAAATGCCAGGAGAAACATCAACAACTTCAGATATGCAGATGATACCACTCTAACGGCAAATAGAAGCGGGGGGAAATGCAAGCAGTGACATTTTATTTTCTTGGGCTTCAAAATCACTGCAGACAGTGACTGTAGATAGTGACTGCAGCCACAAAATTAAAAGACACTTGCTCCTTGGAAGAAAAGCTATCACAAACCTAGATACCATATTAAAAAGCAGAGACATCACTTTACTGACAAAGGTCCAGATAGTCAAAACTATGGTGTTCCACTAGTCATGTACAGATGTGAAAGTTGGACCATAAAGAAGACTGAGCACAAAAGAATTCACGCTTTCTAACTGCAGTGCTGGAGAAGACTCCTGCTAGTACCTTGGACAGCAAGGAGATCAAACCAGTCAATCCTAAAGGAAATCAACCCTGAATATTCATTCATTGGAAGGACTGATACTAAAGCTGAAGCTCCAATACCCTGGCCACCTAATGCCAAGAGCTGACTCACTGGAGAAGACCCTAATGCTGGGAAAGATTGAGGGCAAGAGGAGAGGAGGACGACAGAGCATGAGATGGCTGGATTGCATCTCTGACTCAATGGACACGAGTTTAAGCAAACCCCAGGAAACAGTGATGGACAGGGATGCCTGGCATGCTGAAGTTCATGGGATAGCAGAGTCGGACACAACTTAGCAACAACAATGTGGCTCAATGGTAAAGAATCCACCCGCCCAATTAGGAGACACAGGTTCGATCCTTGGGTCAGGAAGATCCCCTGAAGAAGGAAATGGCAACCCACTCCATTATTCTTGCCTGGGATATTCCATGGACAGAAGAGCCTGGCGGGCTACAGTCCATGGGGTCACAAAGAGTTGGACACGACTTAGCAACTGAGCACACACACACATGCACACACATTTAAATTATTTTATTAAATAAGACTGAGAGTATTATAAAGTATAAGGCATTCCACTAACTACACAATTAAAATACTAATTCTGATACTTTAGCTTCTCCCTAATTTAGCAATAACTAATAGTTACATATTGATTATATTGATTTTATTTTCTTATAGTAAACTACATAAATAATCACCTTTCAAGCTCTTTCAAACAGAAGTAAACAAGAAGTATATTTTCCACTTCCAGGGTAACACTGACTTACCAGGACTCATGGGGTTGAAATACAGCTCTGACTTACACATTATATCATTTAATCCTTGCTATAATCCTATAAGGTAGGCATTATCAGCTTCATTTTATAGGAAAATAAATTGAGGCTTATAAGGGGTAATAAACTTGTCCAGGGTTAATGGGTTATAAGAAAAAACTGGACCCCATATCTGACATGTTACAAAAATCTAGTTCTAATCTACAGCAGTATGTAAGGAAAAGTCTATGTTTTGAAGATTCGTCAATAAACTGATACTGCTTTTTGAAAACTAAGTATAAGAGCTATTTCTATTCAGTAACTACAACTATGTACCTCTCACTGATTATTATATACTAAGAATATTGTTCTGTATAATGCAAGGAAAACCAAAGATCATGCAAAACTCTGAAAATGAATAACTGAAAATCAACAAAATTCTGAAAAAGTAACATGTATATATTTTCACAGAGAATGGCTAATTTTTAGCTAAACATAGGAATAGTTAACTTGTTAGCTAAAAATGAAATGGAAAATATGTGTAACAGTTAAAATCAAAATAGTTTTCCATCAAAAAAAATTTGTTTTTAAAGTCCAAAAGTAAACTTATTCTCTGAAAAATCAAAGCTACCAAGTTTTAAGTCACACAGAAATTCCAATGTCTGGTTTTGTTCTTATTTTCCCCAAAATAAGGAATGGAATTAAATATTTACTGAGCACCTTCTATGTGACAGACACTGATCTAACTGCTTTTGATTACTTTTATCTCATGGAATGCCTGAGTACTAAGGGGTACTATTATTCCAACATCACATATGAAAAAACTCAGGATCTAAATGTCACATTGCTCTAAGGTGTAGTAACACTGCAGAAAGGATTCGTACTCACACCTGACTCCAGGCTCTGCACCACATCATGCAATTAACAACCAGAAAACACACCATTTAGGAACATGAGAATTTAAGTTAAAATTCAAGCAGTTATCTTTTAAATAAGCTTTGTGCCTGTGCCACTAGTCTGTGGCCAGTACAAAAAAAGTGCCAGATAAAAGTTTATTGAATGGAATGTAACAGAGGAAGAAGTGGGATCAACTCCACTCACATATTCTTTTTAATTTTTTCTTTTTGAAGAAGGAAATGGCAACCCACTTGAATATTGTTGCCTGGAGAACTCCATGGACAAAGGAGCCTGGCAGGCTACAGTCCATGGGGCTGCATAGAGTCAGACACAACTGAGAAACTATCACTCACTCACTCATAAACACACCAAAGAATCATGTAATATATATTTCCTGCCTCTTGAGCCTCCCACACACACACACCATCTTTCTAAAGGAGCTAATGTAAAATTATTGCTCACAAGTAACATATATGATTTTTTCCTTAAAAAATAAAACACTGAATCAGGAAACAGAAGAAGGAATGAACATATATAAAAATTATTAATATCTGTAAAGGGGAAGCTACTGGATTAAACATAGAAGCTTTAAAGAGAGATCCAGCATGTTCCCCTCGATTACACTTGTCTGATTCTGCCTTATAACATTTAATCAAACATGTCCTGCTTCCACAATTACCTAGTTGCTCACAGAGACCTTGGTCATTTCCTGGTTCTTAGAACACCAAAGACAGGACCTCACACTTAACATTGGTAGCTAAAATTTTATAAAGATCTTTACAGATTACAAAACTTTGCCAAATGCATTTACCCTAAAAGCCTTGCATAAGTATAATAACTATCTGTATTTTACAGAGAATGACACTGAAATCCAAGATTAAGAGCCAAGGTAAATAGGCAGGTATCCTTCTGTAACACCACAGCTACCAGAAAAGGCTCTCAAAAATGCGTTTGATTGAATCAGCTGTCCCTCAAAACATTATTTTTCTAAGAGTATAACACCATATCATGTATGAGATAATGAATGATCTGTTGCTATGAGAAATGACTGTACTGCCACTGAAGACTTACAGACTTGCTAGAAAACAGATACCTTCATTCAGCTTGACAAGGTTAATTAATTTTATCAGTGATACTTAAACTTTAGAAGGACTAAGAACTGACTAGCTTGATAAAAATGAAGCTCTTGGATCATCACCATCTCTAAAAATTCTGATTCAAGGGGCCAGCAATCTGCATATTTTAATAAGCACTCTTAGCTGATTCTAATGTTGGTAGTCTTTAGAGACACATTAAGAACTGAATTAGATTTGTTTAAACTTAATCTATCTCCCCAAAATGTTTTAATGAAGGCCATTTTTTTACAGTTATATTTAAGCAAAAATCTTCCAAGAACAATACTAGACTATGGCATCTAATAGGATAGGTCCCCCAAAAGCATTTAACACACAAAACCTCCTTCCACCTGGAGCTTCACACACTGCACAGGAGGTAAATTAGGGGTCTTTTAGATAGTTACCTATGTTAAATTCTGTTTTAATTGAGGAAATCGACTATGACTGCGATGTAATTTAGTACAACATTTTTATAGGTCTAATACAAATGACTGGCTGTTCAACAATAAAAATGGAACAGTTAACTCTGAACCTAACACAGAAATAATCACTTAAAAATCACCAATAATACAAGCCCATTTTTAAACTTTAAATGACCATCAAAATATTCTGTCAGATTATGGATGAATTTTCCCCCATTACTAAATATTTACTGAGGGTTGGCACGCACCTCTGTGTACTTTCTGCATTTTCTACGATAAGCATATTTTTTTTTCAGGATTATAAGTTTTATAAGCACTTAATTCTACAACCTTCACATGCATAATAGAAAACAAGAATAATCCGAACCACTTTATCATTAACTATAAATACTCAAATATCTAAGGTATCAAATCATGATCACTAACTTTTCTTTTTACATTAATACTAGGACAAATCACTTACCTACTAAAATTTAGAATATGTCCTATTTCTACCAGGTATCTGTTATTAGGATAGTTAGCATGACTTTAAAATCCTCTTGTCATTCATCCTATGGATCAATTTAGGGAGACAATTTTGTAACGAGGACTGAGGCATTAAAATATTTACACTCCCTTATGGCAGGGGTGGGGAAGGGGGACCAGACCTTTGTTTAAAAAAAAAACAACACGATGTTTTTCTAATTGTGAGTATTTATCTAGGAAACTTAACATCGCGAAGCAGGAATGGGGCTTTCTCCAAAGCAGACCACGCTTAGGAGCAAAATGTAACAGAAGAAGGCAGAGATGAGCTCCCCGTAGGTGATGAAATTTCACCTCAAATAAGGCGCAAACGGTTGTTTTCAGCCCAGTCAGGTGGAGGGATGACACTCCAGGAGTTCCAAGGGCTTTCGGGGCCCCGCACTTTCGGCGCCGGCTCTCTCACCCGGCCTCCCGGCCCTCCCCCCGGGACTCTGCGGGACTCAGCACCGGGCGCGGAAAAGCCCAGGCTGCTCGCAAACAGGCGTCCTCTGCCTGCCTCTGGGATGTACGTGCGGGGCCCTAAAGCGGCTGCGCTTTCCCAGGCCCGCGGCCAGTCCAAAGGTTGCCAGCGACCCTGCCAGCCCCCGGCTCCACACACCCGGCCGCCCCGCTGCCCAGGCCGGAGCGAAGGCTTCCCGGCGTCGCGGGGCCTAGTCGCCCCCCACGCGCCTCCAGCTTCTCGGGGGACGCGAGGAGGAAGGGCTGAGCCACCCCCACCCCCAGCCGCGGGGTGGGGAGGCGGCCGCCGCGGCAGGACGCCCCGTCCGCCCGGCCCGAGGGCTTGCCGCCAGGGCCCTGCTGGGCGGCCGAAGGCCAGCGAGCCCGGGACCGCGCCGCGCCACACTCACCTCGAGCAGCGGCCGCTGCCGCCTCAGCATGGCCGGGGGGGTCGTCCCTGAGCCGACAGCCTCCTCCGGAGGGCACCGGCCCGGCCCCAGGCGCCGCCGCGAAGCCTCCCACTCCTGCAGGGGCTGAGGTCGCCGCTGTTGCTGAGGCCCGGCGCCCGCCAGACCGCATCGGGCTCCCGGGCCGCCGCAGCCACGCGGATCCCGCAGGCGCGCCGCGGAGCCGGGCCGGGGGCGCAAGGCTGCGGCGGGACGACCGAGGTGCTGCAGGCGGGGATCCTCCGCGAAGCCTCCAGCGTCGCCGTGGCCGCTCCTGCCGCCGGCGCCGCTGGGCCACAGCGCCCCCTGGACCCCACGCCCGGCTACGGCGCCGGGACTGCGGCGGCCGCCAGGGCACGAGCGGTAGGGAACGCAAGGGAGCGCGGCCCGGGGTTGGCGGGGGCCGGGAGCTCCCTGCGCCGCCCTCGGGTCCCCTGCCCGCCCCCAACGACGCCTCCCGGGAGCCGGAAGCCCCTCGGTCCCCACCGAGCTTGACCGGTCCCCTCCCCACTTCCCACTCTTAAGGCCCTGAGCATCTTTGCACCTTTTCCTTCTCTCCAGAAGGTACGTGAACAATCCTGGCACTCGGACCTTCACCTGAGAGCGGGAATGTGAGGCGGTCTTCCTCGTTTTCATCTCTGGTGATTCAAGGGGGATCCCTCCTAATCCCTTCTGTGTATCTGGATATAAGAAGTGACCTAGAATCAACCTCCCTCCCCACCACCCCACCCCTACCCAGTCCTCTCCCAAAACAGACGAAGGAATTGTCTTTGACCTTAACTTATTTGGGGTCTAGTGGCAGATCATTTGAGGAATTTCCTTCAGATTCCAAACCCTTAACCCCCAACCTGCCCCAAAATAGAAAATAATAATAATATCCCAAGCAAGAGAAGAGTTAACCAATGAATTGTCCGGAAATTAATAAGTAACTTAAAGGTAAGAGAAGAACTATCCATCTATTCTAACTAACCTACTCCCCCTCCTCCATCTGTACTCTTCGCCCCGCAACCCCTGCCAAATCCCAGGTGAGGTTTTGCAGGAAGGAAATTGTTACATAGCCGGGACTGTGGAGGGGCTGTGGAATTATTCTGTTTACAGACACCCCACATTCGATCCCACTCAAACTCTAGGGTGCAAACATCAGAATCAAAAACAAAACCAACGAAAAGACTATCAGAGGGAAAATAGGGAAACTGAGAAATAAGTCCTCTGGTCCCCAGTTTTTCCAAATAGATCATTTTGTCATAAAGTGGTATAGTGGAACAAGCAGGGACTTTGATGGCAGACAGGTCCTGATACAGCCCATTGCAGTTCTGTCATGTGTAACTTTATGACCCTGGGCGAATTATATAATGTTTCAGAACCTTGGTTTTCTGATGCCTACCTTGCTGGTTGTTGTGAAGATTAGACAAAATTTATGTAAAGGAACTGGCCCATGAAAGATACTCAATAAATGTTAGTTCTACTATGGTTGATTCCAAAACACCCTTTCAGTCTTTCTTGGGTGTATAAAAAAAAGGTGCAACATTCTTGGACTGGGTAAAATCTCCCTAAATTTCACTATTGAATTTATATAACATCCCTCCACGGAAGACTAATAGAGCCAGTATACTGGACTGGATCCTATGACATTCTTTTGCATGGCAGATATCAGCATAGAACCAGTATATTTTTCTGTATGAAAAAAGAATTATAAGGCAATCTCACCTTACCTTAGGTTATGTCCTAATAATAATAAATCTTAATGAGAAAATTATATAAGGTCTTTGGGAACTTTCAAATAATTGAGCAGCCACCTCAGAGAAAATATAACCTAACAGCTCTCATCCAATCAATGAAAGCTGTTCCAGCATGTGCCTTTGCCACCTACTTCTGAGTCACATTGCAAAAAAAGTCACTATCCCCTTTTTATAACAAGAGAAACTGGGGCTCAGAAGGAAACTATGATTCATTCTCACAACAGCTCTATGAATTAAGTACTACGCTACCACCATTTTACATGTGAAATACATCCAGTGTAAGGAAAAGTGGGAAGTAGACCCCGAAATTCCTTCTTCAAGTATCATCTGATGCTCTAACAGTCCTTTCTGCAATATTCTGAAAATGCTGTAAGGCTACGACAGTTGCTAAAACTTTTCAATCTAGAGAAATGGGCTCTTCAATTAAGATTAGTTTGGCAACCTAACATTAGCACTGTGCTTTTCAAGCCTAGTTCTCTACCACCAGCAGGAAATCTGCATTTGTTTATGAATAATCATGCTACACAGGGTGTAGCTACTACGTGAAGATGATTCATTTGTTCCCAGGCCCAATTTCCTCTTGCTTCACACTTTCTCCCCTTCTATTCAAATTATGTTGCTCAAAGAGGCTGCTTTGATCATCACTACCATTTCTCTGATTATAGTAGTCCATTTTAAATCCTTTCATCTACACTTTTATTCCATGGTTTCAATACTTCCTACCCAATCTGCTCTCTGCTTCTGAAATGTCTTTCATCTGTTCTCTTCTCCTCTACTGGAAATCTCTTTCATTTTAATCTACATTGACCTGCTGTCAATTGATCTGGTTACCCTACCCTCAATTTTGCATTGATTTTCACTCCTATCCAGTGACAGTAAAATACCTCCTTATTCCCAGCCTGGTAAACACACTTTCGCTTTTATACCACGTACATCCTATAGAAAGCCTATGTTTCTAAGAATGGTTTCTTCAAGTGAGTTTAAAGTATAGCACCCCAAACAAAATTTTCTTTGCTCCTTAAAATTTGTTCTTTAAAATTCAGTCCTTTTATTTGTCATTTATAGGCTGAGAAAAGAAAATTCAGAACAAAGGTATTCATTTTCTGGCTTGGTGAATGGCATAGGAATCGTCATTAACTTTTGTGTCTCTGTCCTGGACAACTGGTCACTACACCTGATAAATTATACTTCTTTTTTTTTTTTAACTTTAATTTTTTCACCATGTGGCATGAGGAATCTTCGTTCCCTGAGCAAGGATCAAATCCACACCCTCTGCACTGAAAGAGTGGAGTTGTAACCACTGAACCACTGGGGAAGTTCCTCTATCTGTTACTTAATCATTGAGTTTCTCTCCTTCTCTCCAATTCCACTTCTGTAGATGCACTGAATACAAAGAAAGAAGGGAAGGAAGAAGGAGGAATTAATATTATACTTATGTACAGGAGTATTACTCTATAAATATTTGTTTAAAGAGCACAAAATGTCTTCCGTGTTTTCGATAATCGTTGTGTTTTCCAATTTATAAGTGCTCGTTACTACACTGTCAACATCTGTTTGCTTGTATGTTTTCCCTATCAGATTGTGAATGTTTCCTTCATTTCTGTGTTCCTACAACCAGTCTCAGCACAGAGTACACCTCAGGGGACATTATTGTTCTGTTCAGTCATGTCCAACTCTGTGATCCCAAGAACTGCAGCATACCAGGCTTCTCTGTCCTTCACTATCTCCCAGAATTTACTCAAACTCACGTCCATTGAGTCAGTGTTGCCATCCAACCATCTCATCCACTATCATCCCCTTCTCCTCCTGCCTTCAGTCTTTTCCAGGATCAGGGTCTTTTCCAATGATCAGCTCTTCCCATCAGGTGGCCAAAGTATTGGAGCTTCAGCATCAGTCCTTCCAAAGATTCAGGGTTGATTTCCTTTAGGATTGACTAGTTTAAGCTCCTTGATGTCCAAGGGACTCTCAATTGTCTTCTCCATTACGACAGTTGAAAAGCAGCAATTCTTTGGCACCAGCTTCCCTGGTGTCTCATATGGTAAAGAAGATGCCTGCAATGCAGGAGACCCAGTTCAGTCCCTGGGTTAGGAAGATCCCCTGGAGAAGGAAATGGCAACCCACTCCAGTGTTCTTGCCTGGAGAATTTCATGGACAGAGGAGGCTGGCAGACTACAGTCTATGGGGTCCCAAAGAATTGGACACTTTCAGCCAACTCTCACATCCATACATGACTACTGGAAAAACCATAACTTTGACTATATGGACTGCAAAGTGATGTCTCTGCTTTTTAATATGCTGTCTAGGTTTGTCATACTTTTTCTTCCAAGGAGCAAGCATCTTTTAATTTCATGGCTGCAATCACTGTCTGCAGTGATTTTGGAGCCCAAGAAAATAAAATCTGTCACCGTTTCTACTTTTTGCCCTTCTATTTGTCATGAAGTGATGGGACCAGATGCCATAATCTTAGTTTTTTTAAAGTTGAGTTTTAAGCCAGTTTTTTCACTCACCTCTTTCTCCACCCCCATCAAGAAGCTTTTTAGTTTCTCTTCACTTTCTGCCATTACAGTGGTATCATCTGCCTATCTGAAGTTGTTGATATTTCTCCCAGCAATCTTGATTCCAGCTTGTGAGTCATCCAGCCTGGAATTTTGCATGATGTACTCTGCATTTATATAAGTTAAATAAGCATGGTGACAATATACAGGCTTGACGTACTCCTTTCCCAATTTTGAACCAGTCCATTGTTCCATGTTCAGTTCTAACTGTTGCTTCTTGTCCTGTATACAGATTTCTCAGAAGACAGATAAGGTGGTCTGGTATTCCCATCTCTTTAAGAATTTTCCACAGTTTGTTGTGATCCACACAGTCAAAGGCTTTAGCATAGTCAATGAAGCAGAACTAGATATTTTTCTGGATTTCCCTTGCTTTCTCTATGATCCAAGGGATGTTGGCAATTTAACCTCAGGTTCCTCTGCCTTTTTTAAATCCAGCTAGTACATCAGGGGATGGTAAGCTGAACTAAACAGTGGTTTAGCCTGATGTGCACAAGACTAATGCAACCTACCCACTCAATTAATTTTTAGGCCTTTCCTGTTAACTTCTAGGGTCCACCAAAGAGTAAGACTCTCCTTCAACAGGTGACTGCCCTGCAGCCCAGCCTGCTGTTGCTACCTATGGTCTCTCCCACCCCTCTGACCAATCACAGCCAGGGTTCAAACCAAAATTCAGAGTTACTTGTTACCAAACAGGAGAGCCCTAGAGGAAACCAGAAGTCAGGTCAGTAAAGCACACAAAAAGGAAAATTGGGAACATTTGGGAGTTGGTTAGGTCACTTGAGTCATTTCAAAAGGAACAAAGCAATTCCCACTTTCCGAATAAGTACATTAAGGAAGTAATCAAATATGTGCAGAAAGATATGTACAAAAAGATGTTTATTATAGATTTTACTGTAGGTTTATGACACAAAAATATAAGGAAAACCTTAAATGAATTACAGAATCTCAATGCAAATATTGTGCATCTACTAATTGCATTTTTGAAGAGTTTTAGAAGACATTTGATACTGCTTGTGATTCAATATCGAATGAAGTGTTAAGTAAAAAGACCATTGATGATGCCAATCATTTTTCTATATATTTCTGAAACATATAATATTTAGAAGTAATACAAAATGTATGTTTGTGAGATTTTTTTAAACTTTTTGTTTTGAAATAATTTCATATATAAAGAAAAGTTGCAAAAATACTACCAAAAAAAATCCCGTATATCTTTCACCTTTGTGCTGTGCTGTGCTTTGTTGCTCAGTCTTGTCCAACTCTTTGCGACCCGATGGCCAGTACCCTGCCAGACTCCTCTGTCCATGAGGATACTCCAGGCAAGAATACTGGAGTGGATTCCCATGCCCTCCTTCAGGAGTCTTCCCGACCCAGGAATTGAACCCAGGTCTCTTATGTCTCCTTCATTAGCAGGCGGGTTCTTAACCACTAAGGCCATCTGGGAAGCCCTAGTAGAATATGGGGTCTTTTAGGGGCAGCATGTGGGATCTAATTTCCTGATCAGGAATCGAACCCTGGCCCCCTGCATTGGGAACTGTTTATCAGTCTTTGTTTTTTTTGACCTTGACGTTTTTACAGAATATATGCCATTTATTTTGTAAAATATCCCTCAATTTTAGCTAGCTATTTCTTCTTGATTAGATTCAGATTATGCATTTTTGCCAGGAGTACTACAGAACTGATGTTGTGTCCTCAATGCATCAGAAGTCATATGCTAACTGTACATCCCATCACTGGTAGTAATAGCAGTTTTGTTCACTTACTACCTTACCCTCCTAAGAAATCTATATGCAGGTCAAGAAGCAACAGTGAGAACCAGACATGGAACACGAGACTCGTTCAAAACTGGGAAAGGCGTAAGTCAAGACTATATTGTCACCCTTCTTATTTAACTTATATGCAGAGTACATCATGCGAAATGCTAGGCTAGATGAAGCACAAATTGGAATCAAGATTGCAGGGAGAAATATCAATAACCTCACATGTGCAGATGACACCACCCTTATGGCAAAAAGCGAAGAGGAACTGAAGAACCTCTTGATGAAAGTGAAAGAGTGAAAACGCTGGCTTAAAGCTTAGCATTCAAAAAACAAAGATCATGGCATCTGGTCCCATCACGTCATGGCAAATAGATGGGGAAACAATGGAAGCAGTGACAGACTTTATTTTCTTGGGCTCCAAATTCACTGCAGAGAGTGACTGCAGCCATGAAATTAAAAGATGCTTACTCCTTGGAAGAAAAGCTACAACCAAACTAGAGAGCATATTAAAAAACAGAGACATTACTTTGCTAACAAAGGTCCATCTAGTTAAAGCTATGGTTTTTCTAGTAGTCATGTATGGATGTGAGAGTTGGACCATAAAGAAAATTGAGTGCCAAAGAATTGATGCTTTTGAACTGTGGTGTTGGAAAAGACTCTTGAGAGTCCCTTGGAAAGCAAGGAGATCAAATCAGTCAATCCTAAAAGAAATCAGTCCTGAATATTCATTGGAAGGACTGATGTTGAAGCTGAAGGTCCAATACTTTGGCCACCTGATGCAAAGAACTGACTCACTGGAAAGACCCTGATGCTGGGAAAGATTGAAGACAGGAGGAGAAAGGAACCTCAGAGGGTGAGATGGTTGGATGGCATCACCAACTTGATGGCCATGAGTTTGAGCAAGCCTGGGAGTTGGTGATGGACAGGGAAGCCTGGCGTGCTGCAGTCATTGGGGTCACAAAGAGTCATGGGACACAATTGAGTGACTGAACTGATGACTAATGATGATCACTTGATTGATTAAGATGGTATCTGCCAGGTTTATCCAGTGTCAGTATTTATTTTGCTCTTTGTAATTAATAAATATCTTTTAGAGAGATTCCAAATTTTAACATGTGTTGATAACTCTTGCTTGAAATAGTTATTAATTTAACCATTGCCAAGTTTCTAATTCCATCATTATCGTTCCCAATACATTTTTTTGTTTGCCTTCCTACACTATGGGTGAGCTTTTAGCTTCTACCCTGTTTATCAACCAACTTGTTGATTTGTATCAGAATAAACTCATCAATTTTTATTTTATTCTATGAATTTTATAATCATTACCTTCATTATTTCTTTTGATGGAAAAATTATTGCAGATTTTATTGACTTCTGTGTTCATTTGTCATCTTTCCATCATCTTCTAAGCATTTATTTTACTCTCTGGCACTATGTCCCAGGCTGGCCTTGTGCTTTCCTAGTCCCAGCCCTGGAAACACCCATTTCCTCTAAAAGCCTTAGTTCTGTTTAGTGAAGGAAGGCATTTAGAAATTAAGATCCAGGTGGTAGGTGTGTTCACTGCCACTATGATGCCATTGCTTCTAGGCTGTCTCAGTAAGTAGAGCTAGAGAACACGCAAACACACACACTGCACTTTTCCTTGAACCTCATTTGTATTTTAAAGAACAGATTAATCTGGTATTCAGACTGGGGAATTTGGCAGTCATTTTCTAGAAAATGGCTGAAGTGAGCTTGTCACTTCAAGGAAAAGGAACTAACAGTATTTGTTGCCAAGGATAAAATTCAAGCTTTTTACTAACATAAACTTGACAGCTTCCCAAACTTTTCGGAAGAGATGGGTGATTATTAACAAATGTTGTGGAGTTTTTTGTTTTAATTGTGTAATGAAATATGTCAACATTTGGAAGGTCTACATAACTCAGCATACTAGTATTTTTTTCAGGTGACCAATGCATGATCTTACAAATACATATCTGGGTAAAATATCCCTTTAAAGTGTAATAGAGACCAAAAGATTTTAATGGAAACGAATACAAAAAATTAATTGATATGGTTTCAGATTCCATATTGTAGCTAACCATTAAGAAATTAGCACTTGTCAGGACTTTGCTGACAAGTCCAGTGGCTAAGACTTTGGGCTCCCAATGCAGAGGGCCCAGGTTTGATCCCTGGTCAGGGAACTAGATCCCACATGCTACAACTGAAAGATCCTGCATGCGGCAACTAAGACCTGGTGCAACCAAATAAAAAATATACATATATATATAAGTATATATAAATATTTTTCTTCACATGAATGGGCTTCCCTGGTGACTAGATGATAAAGGATCTGCCTGCAATGCAGGCGACACAGGTTCAATCGCTGGGTTGGGAGGATCCCCTGGAGAAGGGAATGGCTACCCACTCTAGTATTCTTGCCTGGAGAATTCCATGGCCAGAGGAGCCTAACAGGCTACAGTCCATGGGCTCCCGAAATATGCATATATTATATAGAAGAAATTACCACTTGTCAAGTTTTAAAGTAGTGTCAAAGAAAATATCCACTATTATCTGAAATGACTGTTAATGTACTCCTCACTTTTCTAACTATGTATCCTTTAAGGACAGATTTTCTTCACATACATCAACTAAACATATCCCAAGAGATTGAGTGCAGAAGTAGATATGATAATCCAGCTGTCTTCTAATTGACTGACTTTAAAGAGATTTAAAGGGAATTCCCTGGCAGTCTAGTGGTTAGGACTCTGAGCTTCCACTGCAGGGGGATGGTTACTCTGGTTGGGGGCAGGGGTGGAATTTACAAAAATGTAAATAATGCCAGTTTTTATAATATATTTTTGTTGTGAAAAATACAATTACTTTTTCATTAAAATAAGTTGCTTATGTTAACATAATGAGTTCACTGTTATTTTAAATAAATGAATAATTCTTTAAATTATTTTGTTTTAATTTCTAAGATGATAAATATTAACAGGTATCCACACAGACAAAAGATTTTTGCAGTCTTCCATAATTTATAAGGGAAGGAAATGGCAACCCACTCCAGTGTTCCTGCCTGGAGAATCCCAGGGACGGGGAAGCCTGGTTGGCTGCCGTCTATGGGGTCGCACAGAGTCGCACACGACTGAAGTGACTTAGCAGCAGCAGCAGCAAAGGGGGCCTGTTACCAGAATGTTTGAGAACCATGTCTAAAGTTTATTCTTCCATAGTTTATTGTACATAGTTTATTGTTTCTCTTACATGTGGCTATTTATGTTGTTTACAGTATTTTGCATTACAAACAATGTAACAACAAATAATTTTGTTCATGTTTTTATAATGTTGTAGATGTATCTTTAGGGGAAATTCTTAGAATTGATATTTCTGGCTCAAGAGATAAATGCACATGTAGTTTTATTAGATAGCACCTATTACTCAACCATGAAAACTGCAATTTACAGAGACATGGATGGACCTGGAAACTGTCATACAAAGTGAAGTGCAATTTACAGAGATGTGGATGGACCTGGAAACTGTCATACAAAGTGAAGTAAGTCAGAAAAAGAAAAACAAATATTGTATAATATTGCTTACATGTGGAATCTAGACAGATGATACAGGTGAACTTATTTGCAAAGCAGAAATAAAGACAGACACAGAGAAAGGACATATGGACACAGGGATGGGGTGGGAAAGTGGGATGAATTGGGAGATTGGAACTGACATATATACACTACCGTGTATAAAATAGAAAACTAATGAGAGTCTATTGTATAGACACAGGGAACTCAATCCTTTGTGGTGACCTAGATGGGAAGGGAATCCAAAAAAGAGGATGTATGTGTATATTTAGCTGATTCACCTTGTTATCCAGCAGAAACTATCACAACAATGTAAAGCAACTATACATTAATAAAAAATAATTTGAAAAAAGGACAGCACCAAATTACCCTACCAAGGAGCTGTGCCACCAGTGTCTGCCTTTCCTACCACTGTTGCATTTGTACTCAGTCATGTCCATCCCTTTGCAACTCCATGGACTGTAGCCTGCCAGGCTCCTCCGTCCATGGGATTCTCCAGGCAAGAATACTGGAGTGGGTTGCCATTCCCTTCTCCAGGGGATCTTCACAACCCAAGGATCAAACCCACATCTCTTGCATTGGCAGGCAGATTCTTAACCACTGAACCACTAGGGAAGCCTACCAACACATGTATTTTTCTGTCAAATCTGATACAGTAAGAGATTACAATAAAAGAATAACAGTTTAAATGATCTGTTGTCCAAAAAGCTTTGGAACAAGACAGATCTGGGTTCAAACCCTGAGTAAATGGGGAAGAAGTGGAAGCAGTGACCGGTTTTATTTTCTTGGGCTCCAAAATCACTGTGGACAGTGACTGCAGCCATAAAATTAAAAGACACTTGCTCCTTGAAAGCTATGACAAACCTAGAGAGCATATTAAAAAGCAGAGACATTACTTTGCCAAAAAAGGTCCATATAGTCAAAGCTTTTTCTGTATTCATGTACAAGTCAAAGTTGGACCAAAAGAAGGCTGAGCACCAAGGAATTGATGCTTTTGAACTGTGATGCTGGAGAAGACTCTTGGGAGTCCCTTGGATTGCAAGGAGCAATCCAGTAATCTTAAAGGAAATCAACCCTGAATATTCATTGGAAAGATTGATGTTGAAGCTGATTCTCCAATACTTTGGCCACCTGATGTGAAAAGCCAACTCATTGGAAAAGGCCCTGTTGCTGGGAAAGATTGAAGGCAAAAGGAGAAGAGGGTGGCAGAGAATGAGGTGGTTAGATAGGCATCACTGACTCAACGGACATGAGTTTGAGCAAACCCTAGGAGATAGTGAAGGACAGAGAAGCCAGGCGTGCTGCCGTCCATGGATGGCAAAGAGTCAGACACAACTTAGCGGCTGAACAACAACAACAATGAACAAAGGACCATTTTTTTCATCAATAAAATGAGGCTAACGTCTGCAATATTTGCAAGGATTGGCATATAATAGGCACTCATTTATGGTAACTGTTTTTATCTGAGTCTCTCTGGGCAAATGTGAGCTGTGGTCAGGGTTGACCAGCCCAGTTACCCTGGATTCCTTGGAATATCCTAATTCCTTGGATATTCCAATTCCTTGGAATATCCTAAATGGAACTGCAGAGGGTATTGACAAGAATATTCAGGGTTGAAAGTCTTAAGAGTGACCTGGGGACAAGAAGAGAATAGGGCACCTAAATCAGAAAAGAGGGCTAGAAACAGATCCTAAAATCTAGGATACAGAGCCAGGAGTCTAGGCAGTGAGAGCATAGAACAATTCATTAATTCATTCAGTTGATCAGATATTTATTGAACACTTCTATGTGTGAGATACTATGTCCTATGGTAAACAAGATATTATCTCTGCCCTTAAGTTTAGACTATTGGTGGAGGCAGATAAGAAAATAGGCAATTAGAATTTTAGGGGGTAAGCACAGTGTGTTACATAGGAACAAAAATCAGGGCATCTTACTTAGGAGTTGGGCAAGATTTTTTTAGGGGAAATGGTACCTAAATGGAGACATGAAAAATGGCTAGAACTTAGCTAGGTAAATTGGGTGGAGGGGCACGAAATGGGTAGTGAGGGAAAGTGTGCTCCAGGCAGCAGGAATAGAATGTGCGACAAGCTAGGGGCAAGAGAAAATACGTGTCTGAAGAATTAAGAGACAGTTTTATCTGAGGCAGAGTGGACAAGGTTGGGGAGGAATGACAGCCAAGGCAGAAGTAAAGTCAGTTCAGTTCAGTTCAGTTCAGTTCAGTCGCTCAGTCGTGTCCGACTCTCCGCGACCCCATGAATTACAGCACGCCAGGCCTCCCTGTCCATCACCAACTCCCAGAGTACACTCAAACTCATGTCCACAGAGTCGGTGATGCCATCCAGCCATCTCATTCTTGGTCGTCCCCTTCTCCTCCCGCCCCCAACCTTTCCCAGCATCAGAGTCTTTTCCAGTGAGTCAACTTGTCGCATGAGGTGGCCAAAGTATTGCAGTTTCAGCTTTAGCATCAGTCCCTCCAATGAACATCCAGGATTGATCTCCTTTAGAATGGACTGGTTGGATCTCCTTGCAGTATAAGGGACTCTCAAGAGTCTTCTCCAACACCACAGTTCAAAAGCATCGATTCTTCGGCAATCAGCTTTCTTCACAGTCCAACTCTCACATCCATACATGACCACGGGAAAAACCATAGCCTTGACTAGACGGACCTTGGTTGGCAAAGTAATGTCTCTGCTTTTTAATATACTATCAAGGTTGGTCATAACTTTCCTTCCAAGGAGTAAGCGTCTTTTAATTTCATGGCTGCAATCAGCATCTGCAGTGATTTTGGAGCCCAGAAAAATAAAGTCTGACACTGTTTCCACTGTTCCCCCATCTATTTCCCATGAAGTGATGGGACCAGATGCCATGATCTTTGTTTTCTGAATGTTGAGCTTCAAGCCAACCTTTTCACTCTCCTCTTTCACTTTCATCAAGAGGCTTTTGAGTTCCTCTTCACTTTCTGCCATAAGGGTAATGTCATCTGCATATCTGAGGTTATTGATATTTCTCCCAGCAATCTTGATTCCAGCTTGTGCTTCTTCCAGCCCAGCGTTCCTCATGATGTACTCTGCATAGAAGTTAAATAAGCAAGGTGACAATATACAACCTTGACGTACACCTTTTCCTATTTGGAACCAGTCTGTTGTTCCATGTAAAGTCAGGAAAGGCTTTATAATCAATATCAAGGACTCTGCATTTAACTTAATGGGTGAGGGAAAGCCATTAGGGCTTTTAAGCTGGTCAGTGGGATTAGTAGGTCTGATTTTACAGAAGATCACTATATCCACTGTGTAGAAAATAGAGACTTCCCTGGTGGTCCAGTGGTTAAGAATCCACCAGCCAATGCAGGAGACAAGCTTGATCCCTGGTCCAGGAAGTTTCCACATGCCACAGGGCAGCTAAGCGAGTGCACCACAGTTGCAGAGCTTGAGCACCCTTGAGCCCGTGCTCTGCAACAAGAGAAGCCACTGCAGTGAGAAGCCTGTGTACCACAACTGGAGAGTAGCCCCAGCTTGCTGCAACTGGAGAAAGCCTGTGGACGGCAACGAAGACCCAGCACATCCCCAAAATAAATATTAAAGTAAATAGAAAGAAAATAGAGTAGAAGACACAAATTTGAAGACATAGAAGCCATTTATAAGTGTCTATTTCAATAATCCAGGCAAAAGTGATGGTGACCATAATTAAGGTAGAGTAGGGAGAATGGTGGAGAAGGAAATGGCAACCCACTCCAATGTTCTTGCCTGGAGAATCCCAGGGATGGGGGAGCCTGGTGGGCTGCCCTCTATGGGGTCGAACAGAGTTGGACACGACTGAAGGTCCTTAGCAGCAGCAGCAGCAGGGAGAATGGAGATTTCACAAGGCAAAATGATCAAACTCATGATTGAATTAGTATGTGAAAAAGAGGGAGTCAATGGTGACTCAAGATTTCTGGCTTAGGCAACTGGGTGGTCAGTCTATGGCTATCAGACTGGTGACAACCATGGGGAAAGCGGGCTTGAGAGAAAAAAATGATGACTGCTGCTTTAACATGTTGACAAATTAAGAAACTGAGGTTACTTGTTCCAGGTGACTGTAAGTGGCAGAGCTAAGATTCCAAGTCTGGTCCATCTGACTACAATGTTCCTTGTTGCTTCAGCACCACCACACCTCCTCCCACACTCAGAATGGGAATGTGCACCAACCACCAGGGAGGGGAAAACCACTGGAAACATTTATAATGTGAGTGAAATACCTTCCTGTGAGTCAAATTTGACTGAATAACAACACAAGAGGGTGTTTCCATAAGCATAATTATTAACCCTCTGCCTGTGATGACTCACACTGCCATTCTCTGGTCCTAGAAAGAAAGTATGGAGATACATTTGAGATTGGGGAATGTTTATTATGGGTTTTTCGTAAGGATTACATATGAGGCAACATAGCAGGTATGTACAATGAAAAGATCCTGGGTTAGAGACTGGACACCTGGGTTCTAATGACGTAAACATGGACTGGACTAAAGAAGAAAATTGTTATTTAGGCCTTTGAATCTCTGGACCTTACCTCAGGGTGTCCAGTTCAATCAGGGCTTCTTCAGCATACCAGCCTATTCCATACTACTGGCCATGGACAGAGATAGTATAGTACAGTGGAAAGAACCTGCACTTTGGAGTCGGCAAAACTGAGTTTAAATCACAGTTCCACTGACTTCAGGCTATTTGACTGAAGGTAGCCACTTATTCTGAGTCTTGTGTTACTCATTTGTATGGTATGTGGTTGAAAGCGTCATTGAGAAAGTGCCAAGTACATGGCAAACACTCAAGGTAAATTATCTTCCCTTGTCTTTTCTCATCTTTTGAACCTCAAACACTGTTTCCCATCTCTATCAGCTCCAGAAGAGAGTTAATAGTTTCTTTATACCCCTTCCTGTTCTTTCCAGCGTACATGTATCCTCTCACTGTCAGAAAATCAAATAAACAAAAAATATTCTGGAGCAGAGTAGACCAGCCAAGTAGTCAGTATCCATTATAGCCTGATGACTCACAAGGTTTATTTTATTTGAGCATGCTACTCCCCAGTTGTGCGTATGAGTAAATAACATGTGTGTGTTCTCATATGAATTCACCTCAGTCCTACAAACACTGATTTTTAACTATGATCCAGATGCTATAGGGATACAGAGTTGGAAAAAAAGGATATTTTGCTTAGTTTTAAGTATATTTATATGTGTTTGTCCCTGATGGCTCAGTCAGTAAAGAATCTGCCTGCAGTGTAGGAGAGCCAGGTTCCATTCCTGCATTGGGAAGATCCCCTGGAGAAGGAAATGGCAACCCATTGCATTATTCTTGCCTGGAGAATTCCATGGACAGAGGAGCCTGGCACAGGCTACAGTCCTTGGGGTTGCAAAGAGTCGGAAACTGAGCAACTACACCACACCACACCATCTGTATGTGTTAATATGTGTTTTGGCTGAGGAAAGGAAGGATTAGATTCATAGAGCTGAGGAATACATAAGCTGAAAACAGTGATGGGGTGGAGCCAGCTTTATTGGCTCATGAGAGCCAATTGTTAAATTTTAAGAAACTTTGTGAGCTAGTTGTTAAATGTGGCCATTTTGAAAAGTTATATAAACATTATGTTAGAGTAATCTATACAGGCAGCTTGCTTTGCAAAGTTCTGAAATGTGCAAATTTTAGTTCCCACAGTTTAGTTAAATAACAGTCCAACAAGACAGTTCCCATTTCATTTATCACAGTATATTAACTGCAAGTAATTGCACCAAGTACAAATTTTGCTGCTGTCTCTTTGGTTCACAAATCACTTTATAAATAACAGATGCACTTTATGACTTGTGATCAATCACATCACTTCTTTCAATGTGTCAGGAACTGATCACTGTACAGCCATTGTTATTCAGTTCTTACACAGACAATAAAGTGTGTATTGTGTTGCCTCTTCTTTTACTAATGACAAAACCCACATGACATTTTATAGAAATCAATAATCAAAAAAACAGAAATTAATAATCAAAAAAGGGAATTAACCAAAAAAAAAAAGCAAGGTAACAAAAAATGATAAGCCTGAAAGTGAAACTTTAATTGAACATAAATGGAATTATAGAAGAAATAGTTGAGCATGAAAATATTGATACTTCTTTCATTTGCAAGCCACTAGATGCGTGTGTCCCCAGAGAAACTTAGTGAAGGCAAACTTATTGATATCATTGAGGAAAGTGGTTGTGAGGGAAAGACTGAAGGTGTCTTAGAAAAAGTAACCCTGGCAAAAAACTTCACTTTAAAAAGTTTAGAGATACTTTACAATGTTGAAAGTACAAAGAATGCAATGTTGAAAGTGGATCCAAACTTAGAAAGAAGTAGGACCATGTTCTACTTATAGAAAAGTTGCTCACTCACATTTAAAGATATAAAACAGGAAGGCAAGCACTGTTTAAATTACTCTTAATAATTTTTTACAAAGAAACAAAACACTTTAATTCTCAATGTTTTGAATGTTTTAAATTATAATGTGCTACACTACTCAACAAGGAAAGAATAGCCTTTGAACATATAGTGCTGGGACAACTGGATATCCACATGCAAAGGAATGAAGTCAGACCCTACCTCACATCATATACAAAATGAACTCAAAATGGAACAAAGACCTATATGTAAAACCTAAAACTATAAAACTCTTAGAAGCAAACATAGATGTAAATCTCTGTGACCTTGAATATTTAAGAGATCACCCCCTGATTCAAAGTCACAAAGATTTACATCTACGACTGAGTGACTAACACTTCGTAAATATAACACCAAAAGTACAAGCAGTCAAAGGAAAAAAAGAGATAAATTGGACTTCATCTAGCACACCACAGGCTAGAAAGGACATCAATGATCCTATAATCTATTATCATTTTACATGTTAAGGGCACAAGACCCAGGACCTGCCCAAGGTTACAGACAAGTGAATGAATGGATGGTCAACCTTTGAATCATGTACTGTTCTTTTACACTTTGACACCACCTCCCTGGGTATCCAGGAAAATATATTTTCCATGACATGCCAGAGTGACCATGGGCAGCGAAGGTGTATAAAACAGTTGTCATCAGTTTAGCTAATAAAAAAGCCCTTTTTCTCCAGAGTCCTAATAATGCTGTATACCTCCCCTAGGGGAAAGAGGCGCGAGAAGAATCAGGACACAAGAAGAGACGTGCCAGGTGCCTCTCCCTATCCTGGCAGACAGCAATAGGGCAGGCAAACAAGCCATGTCTTATTTTTGGACTTTTCTCTCCTTACACCCTGAGGCATTAAAGAGACTGGAGAGATATTCAGGCTTCTCTCTTCAATAAGGGATTAAACAAGAGACCTGGCCCCATGGGAGAGGATCAGGTTCAAACTTGGCCTCCAGGCCAAAGCTCTCTCCTTGGCCTCAATCACTTGGAATATTATTTCAGTATTATCTTATTTACCCAGAGTCTCTCTTGAGAGGATTATTAATAATAATAGACCTTTACTTTTAAATACAGCCCTTTACAATTTGCAAGGCCTTTGTACATGCACCATCCTGTTTGAGCCCCTTAATAGCCCTGTATGGTGAAAAGGGTAGGGGATTAGTAAATCTATTTTACAGATGAGGAAGTGAGGCTCAAAGAGACAGGGTGCTCATGTTCATGAAACAAATTTTAGGACTGGAGCCCAAATATACTGACACACAATTGAGTTGTCTTCCATGGTGCAAAAGTACCACAGCACAGGCCTAGAAGTATTCAGAGGATTATTACTAGTTAGTCACTTATAATAAAAAATAGATTGTTAGGAGAGAGAAGAACTTGGGCAAAAAGATCTTTGAGAAGCCATGATTCAGGGGGGTCCAGGAAACTGTTGCTGAGGAAGTGGCATGTAAGTTGGGACCTGCAGGCCAAGGAGCAGTTAACCGGGAAGCCACATGCACAATGACCTGGGAGCCTGAGTTAGCCAGTGTGGCTGGAGTGGCCAGAGTAAGGAGTGGCAAGAGGTGAGACCAGAAAGAGGCAGACGTCAGATCACAAAGGACGTGGAGCTCATGGTAAGGAGTTGGGATTTCATCTTACCGACAGTGGGAAGCCTTGAAGGGTTTTCACCCAGGGGAGGGATATGACCCAACTTACGTCTAAAATATCACTGGCTACCGAGAGGCACTGGAATTGTAGAAACAATATTTGAAACTGGGAACAGGAGTCTCGGAAATCCAAACGAGATGGATGAATTTGAAATATATGCCTGTTACTGTCAGATACACTCTCTTATTTAGGTCTCACGACAACCGCGTGATGTAGGTATTTTACAGATTTTTTTAAAATTTTATAGATGACGAAGTTGAGACTCAGAGAGGTTCAGCTTCCATATCATCCTTCCCTCTGTATAATAATAATCATCTCATATTCGCTCAGTTGGTAAAGAATCTGCCTGCAATGCAGGAGACTTGGGTTCAATCCCTGGGTTGGGAAGATCCCCTGGAGAAGGGAAAGGCTACCCACTCCAGTATTCCAGCCTGGAGAATTCCATGGACTGTGTAGTCTGTGGGGTCCCAGAGAGACAGATTCAACTGAGCAACTTTCACTTTCAATATGCTGAGTAAGGAAACCAGAATGGGTGTCTGAGTGATTAGCATGATAAAGCTCCTGTCTAAAAGGCTTTTTCTTTTTCCAGATGAAAAAGATCAGTCTAGTACGAAACTGCTATGGTTAGAGGAGGTTATGTCAACTAGAAAACTGTGTTTGACTCAGCACAAGACCAGGCCATCAGAACCCCTTGATGACAGTTAGTAGGGAGCTTCCTATTGGGCAACATGAAAAATTGAAGTGCTAGAAAGGTGTCGTTCTCAAGATGAAAGGGATGTATGTATACATATAGTCAACTCGCTTTGTTGTACAGCAGAAACTAACACAACGTTGTGAAGCAATTATACTCCAATAAAGATAAATGAATAAATTAATTTAAATGTTTAGCAATTGAAAAAAAAACTATAATTGCAGATTGAAAGACTCCTTACAGGTGGTTGGGTACAAATATCCCACTGCACAGATGAGAAAACTAAAAATTAAAGTTCAGAGAAAGGGAGGAGTTTGCAAGTATCACCCAGAATGATAGAGTCAGAGTTGAGGTAGAACCAGATCATCTGACTCCCAGCTTTCAGTTCCCAGAGAACTGGACTCTGCTATTTCTTTGATACTGAAATATACCATATCAAATGAATTCCACGTGAGTAAAGGAATTTTGAGTAGGGGAAGGGGGGCAAATCTCATTCTGCTCCTAAGAGTTCCCTGTCAGAAACAATTGTCTTCCCACTAACAACCTCTTAAGTCCCCGAACAAAGCCAGCTCCTAGAAAAGCTGGAGAGAGGGTCAGACTGTCCCCAGGAGCCAAGGCTCCTATTCCTCCCTCTCTGTCCCCTTTCTTCTCCAGGTAATCTCTACTCTTAAATGCATGCTTTTAGGAAAGGATATTCTGTCATGAATTAAAGAGAAGCAAATCCCAGTTAGTCAGGGTCCCTAAAGTCTGCCTCACTGCTATGTGGTGTTGTTCAGTTGCTAAGTCTTATCCAACTCTTTGCAATTCCATGAACTGCAGCATGCCAGACTTCCCTGTCCTTCATTATCTCCCTGAGTTCGCTCAAACTCATGTCCATCAAGGCAATGATGCCATCCAACCACCTCATCCTCTGTCATCTTCTTCTCCTCTTGCCCTCAATATTACCCAGCATCAGGGTCTTTTTCAGTGAGTCAGTTCTTTGCATCAGGTGGCCAAAGAACTGGAACTTCAGCATCAGTCCTTCCAATGAGTATTCAAGGTTGATTTCCTTTAGAATTGACTAATTTGATCTCCTTGTGGTCAAGGGACTCTCAAGAGTCTTCCCCAATACCACAATTTGAAAGCATCAATTCTTTGGCGCTCAGCCTTCCTTATGGTCCAATTCTCACATCCGTATATAACTACTGGAAAAACCATAGCTTTGACTAGATGGACCTTTGACTATATGGACTATACTATCAGCAAAGTGATGTCTCTGCTTTTTAATACACTGTGACCCTTGGGCAAATCACTGCTTCTCTCTGGGTCTGTTTCCTTATCTGTACAGTGAGAATACTGGACAGAACTTCTGAGGGGCTTGCTAGTTCTGCTCTTATGGGATCAGCACTTCTTAGTTCCCATGATTCAGCTCCCTGGCACAGAGTAGGTAGGAGATCACCTACTTTGTGATGTCTTCCCTAACACACTGGCATATCTCTCGTTCCCTTGGTGGTAGGCATTAAGACTTCTCCCTCTTTGTGTCCTTGGCCCTATCCACTTGATAAAAGTTCAGTAGATATTTGTTGAATTCATTAATCTTAAATCATTTATTATAAATTCAGTGAAACCAATCAAGGGAATATATATATTTTTTAATCTTAAGTATCTTCAAGTGTACCAAAGAAAATCTAGAGTGATTGTTGAGTGACACTTAGAAAAACGGTGGTGTAATTCAAGCTATGTCCAACAGGTGGCACAGTAGTCATGATCAAAGCAGTCAAGGAAGTGTTCTTTACAAAAGGGACAACAGCAACTAATACTTAGGTAATGTTCATAAAGCACTTTGTTAATGTATATTTTAATCTACATGAATTTTTAATTCCCACTTTAAAAATGAAATGAGAAATAAGGGACCTTTCCCAAATCCCTGAATCTTTTCATTATCAATCAATTGCTCAGTCGCTAAGTTGTGTCTGACTCTTTGCGGCCCCATGGACTGTAGCCCGCCAGGCTTCTCTGTCCATGGAATTTTCCAGGTAAGAATACTGGAGTGGGCTGCCACTTGTCTCCTGCATTGGCAGGAGGACTCTTTACCTCTAGCACCACCTGAAAAGACCAATCAATTAGGTAAGTTGATTTCAAGGGTCCACCAGAGACTCTGATTTTCCTTCCAAATCACCTCCCTCCTTTTTTGAAAATATGTGTAGTGTTACTTTAGGAGCTTCATCTCTTTGGTTGAGGTTTTAAATTTTAAACATTTAAATGGAGGGTAGGGGTGGGGGAATGTATTAAATACTTTAATTCATTTGCACTTCAGTGTAAAAAGTTTAAAATACGAATGTATTTCAAAACCACTTGACCTAAGTGGGTTGGATGGATGCAGTGAGTGTGCACAGGGCAATGGGGACCTGAAGTTCAATTCAGTTGCTCAGTCATGTCTAATGACTTTCGAGACCCCATGCACTGCAGTATGCCAGTCTTCCCTGTCCATCACCAATTCCCAGAGCTTGCTCAAACTCATGTCCATCGAGTCAGTGATGCCATCCAACCATCTCATCCTCTGAGGTCCCCTTCTCCTGCCTTCAATCTTTCCCAGCATCAGGGTCTTTTCAAATGAGTCAGCTCTTCACATCAGGTGGCCAAAGTATTGGAGCTTCAGCTTCAGAATCAGTCCTTCCAATGAATATTCAGGGTTGATTTCCTTTAGGATTGACTGGTTTGATCTCCTTGCAGTCCAAGGGACTCTCAAGAGTCTTCTCCAACACGAAAGTTCAAAAGCATCAATTTTTCAGCGCTCAGCTTTCTTTATGGTAAAACTCTCACATCCATACATGACTACTAGAAAAACCATAGCTTTGACTAGACAGACCTTTGTCGGCAATGTCTCTGCTTTTTAATGTGCTGTCTAGGTTCGTCATAGCTTTCTTCCAAGGAGCAAGCATCTTTTAATGTTATGGCTGCAGTCACCCTCTGCAGTGATTTTGGAGCCCAAGAAAATAGTCTGTCACTGTTTCCATTGTTTACCCATCTATTTGCCATGAAGTGATGAGACCGGATGCCATGATGTTAGTTTTTTGAATGTTGAGTTTTAAGCCAGGGGACCTGAAGAAGAGCCACAAAGATGAGATGGCAGATAGGGGAAGGAAGAGGAACAATAGGAAGTGTCATTAACTTAATTTTGCCATAGGCTAACCTGGTTCTCTGTTGTGGTAGTCACTGCCAGAGGACTCTATTCATCAGGGGATTTGTTATCCCAGGAATTCTAATTTGACAGTACAGTTCAGGACAGTGTAGAGTCAAGTAAGAATGCCTGGAAAATTCTCAAGAAACATTTCATGGCATCCTCTAGAGAAAAGCTGGAAAACCAAGAGTCAAATCTGGGGTCATAAGAATAAAATCTGGAGTAAAATCTGCAATTCCAGATTTGGTACCTGGAGTTCAGTATTAGAATCTCAGACTTTGATAGAACTGAAAAGTAAAAAATAAAGTATAAAATTTGCAAGTTAGAACTTGTGTTCCAGTATAGAATCCTAGGTTGCTATTATTGAAATTCCAGAGTAGAATTTCTTTTTCTTTTTTTCTTTCCAGCTGCACTGCACACAGCTTGCAGAATTTTAGTTCCCTGACCAGGGGTTGAATGCAGGACACCACTGTGAATGTGTTGAGTACTAACCACTGGACCACCAGGGAATTCCCCAGAAGTAGAATTTCTGGTTGTGATTTTGGAATCTAACTGTAGGATTCAAGTTCAGAGAATAAACCCTATTCTTCCAGTAGTAGAATTTGGGGGTTCCAAGTAGCAGCTGAGTTCTAACTGTAGAATGCCCAGGTTCAGAGAATAGAACCTGAAGTTTCAATACTAGGTACAGGAATTCAGTACTCGTCTCAGACTTAATAGTAAAATCTGTGGAAAAAAATAAAACTCTAGTTATGAGAGTAAAATCTAGAGGTCCAATAGCGGAATTTCAATTTCAGAGAAAAGAAACCGATGGTTCCTAATTTGAATGTGGGGTTACAAGTATAGAATATGGAATTTACAATATTATTAGAACCTTGCTTTGAGATTGGAACTTTAAATTCCAATAATACAGTATTGAAGTTTGAATGCTTAGCCTGAAATCCAAGCACAGAATACAGGGTTCAGAGAGCACATGTTGCATTCCAATAGAGAATCTTGAGTTGTCACAGTGGAACCTAAGGTATAATATTGAATTATGAAATTCCAAAATTGAAATCTAGCATATTAGATTAGTATTAGAATTAGCCTTCAATAGTAATAACGCTAATGGCTAACGCTAATTAAGTGCTTATGTGCCAAGCATTGTTCTAAGTCCTTTATCTGTATGATCATTGTCATTGTCATTATTGGGCTTCCCGGGTAGTGCAGTTGGTAGAGAATCCACCTGCCCATGCAGAAGACACAAGAAGTGTGGGTTCCATCCCTGGGTCAGGAAGATCCCCTGGAGAAGGATATGGCAACCCACTCCAGTATTCTTGCCCGGAAAATCCCATGGACAGCGGAGCCTAGGGAGCTACAGTCATTGGGTCGCAGAGACAGACACGACTGAGCAGCACACAGACACATGTGCCCAGCATTGTTCGAAGTCCTTTACCTGTATTATTATTGTTGTTACTGTTGTTATTATTACATGTAAATGCTCACAGAAAACCTGTCAGGTGAGTACTATTATTATCATTCCTATTTTACAAATGAGGAAGCTAGGCATAGAGAGGTTAAATAATTTTCCAAAGGTCACACCTGGGAAGCACAGAGATGGTATCTGACCATAAGCAAGTATGCCTCCAGAGCTCATGCTTTTAAGTACTATGAGAAGTACCTCTAGATTCTAGAGTTTAGAAGAACTTTAAATTCTATTAGTAAAACCTGAGGTTTACCAAATAGAAACTTGTGTTACCCTAATAGAAATTATGCCAATAGCAGCATCTTGAGTGATTTTTATGTCCAATGGTAGACTAAGGGACTCATGCAATAAAAACTGAATAAAACATAAATGATTTCATCCTGAATTTAGAGCTCCAAATGAAGACCTCAATTTAATCTCAATAATTGGAGTTCAAAATTTTACAACCAGAATATCAGATCCAGCTCTGAACCTTCAGTTTTAATCCTGATAATGTAATCTATTCTGCAAGTAAAGTTTCTATAGTATAATTTTAGTTTCTCTGAGTAGAACCTTGAGTTTTAACATTTGAATTTTTCTGGGGAGACAAAGACCTAGGGTTTTAATGGCAGAATCCAGAATTAGTGGATCTTTGAGTTCCAAGATCAGAAATTGAGATTCAAATAATGATATCTTAAATTGAAGTAGTAGAATGTAAAGTCCAATATTAAGATCTTCAGTTTAGGGCTTCCCTGGTGGTCCATAGGTTAAAGATCTGGCTTGTAATGCAAGGGACACAGGTTGGATCCCTGGTCTGGGAAGATTCCACGTGTCATAGCGCAAATAAGCCTGTACACCACAACTACTGAGCCACGTGTGGAAACTACTGGAGCCTGTGCACCTAAAGCCTGTGCTCTGCAACAAGAAGCCACCACAATGAGAAGCCCATGTACTGCAACTAGAGAGTAGCCCTTGCTCTCTGCAACTAGACAAAGCCTGCATGCAGCAAATGATGACCCACCACAGCCAAAAAGTAAAAATAAATATTAAAAAGATCTTGAGTTCAGAGAATACAATATCACGTTCCAAAAGTAGGATATGTGATTCAAAGACTAGAACCTGGAATTCTAATGTTAGAATCTTGGGCCTTGACAAGAGACTCTGGGGTTACTGGAATATTTTAATCTAGAACATAGGAAATAGAATCTAGTATTGCCAAAATAGATGCTATAATTCCAAAAGCAGCATCTTAGGCTTTATTTAATACTGGAATCTGTTTGCCCAGGGGGAGAACATAGGACTCACAGAATACAACCTGGAATTCTAAACATAAACTGGGTTCCCAGAGTAGAATCTATAGTTCGATAGATTAATTTTACGGAATGATAGTAGAGTATGGTTTGCATTAGTAGAATCAGATAAGCTCAGAGTAGGCCTAGAAGTCCAGTGTTAGAATTTGGAGTTCACAAAATAGAACTTGGGGATTTCAGTGGAACAATCTAGAGTGCAACTGAAGGATTCTGGACCTTAAAGTAGAACTTGAACTTACGATGGTGGATTCGATATAGTTTTCAATTTAGTTTTCACTCCTTATCCTATGTTAATAATAGGATTGTGCCTCAACAAAAATCAGTTTCCTGTCTAATGAGGGAAGGATCTTATTCAGAGAGTAGGAGTTCAACTGCCACTTTCAGATATGTGTAGAACTGAAGGTAACCTCCCAATGTTACTGAAGGCTATTTGGCTATAGATGAAAGAAGTCTTCTAAGCAAAGAGCCTAGCGATCAGACCTGTGTTATGTGCTCTGAGGCATTCCAAAGAGAAGCTTCTGTCCTTGTCCTGAGAAACTAGCGATGAATAAAACAATACAAACCCAGTGCAGGGAAGAATGTAATCCAGGGCAAAAATGTGTAGGCTGGCATTATTGAAACGGGAAAGAGCTACGTGTCGGCTGTAACAGTTGGAGGATCCACAGAGTAGGCATTTCAAAGGATAGATAGAATTTAAATAGGCAGAGGGGAGGTAGGGTATTTAGGTGGGAAAATACTAAGAGCTTATGGAAGTAGGATCTAACATGGTGTGCACCAAGAATCTTCCACAAAGATATATTATGGAATGTCTACTACTCACCAGTTACATTGTAAGCCCTGGGGAGATAAAACGAAATCACAAATAGTTTCCTCTGAAGAAATTATGTGGAAAAAACAATTATAATAGCTTTGGCATTAGACGCACCTGGGTTTGGAAAGCAGGCTCATTAACTTACTAGCTATGCAACTAAGCACACCCCTTTATATCTTGGAACTGGTCTCTTCTTCTATACAGAGAGGATAATGATACCTTCCTCAGGGGTTGTTTAAGGATTCAGAATATCCATAATTGTGTGTCTGTGTGTGTGTGTAAAGAGGCATGGGGGATGCTCTAATGATGATGATAGTGATGATATGCTCAGTCACATACAAAGTGTTATGAAAACACAGAGTAAGTGGCATTTCAGCTAAATCCTGAATAATAATAGGATGCATCTGACAATCAGAGAAGGGAAAGAGCATTTCCGAAGAGGAAGCAAAAATTATAAAAGTATGGAAGCATGCGAGGGAACAATATTTTGAAAGACCTAGTCGTTGATGAGGCTAAGTAAAGGATTTGTAATGCCAGGCTGATTGCCTCTAGGTTATGGTGAAGCACTGAAGAGTGTTAATAGGAAAGATTCACTCAACAGAAATATACTGAACAGGCTTAGAGCCTAACTGAATACTAATTAGACTAGTGTAGGAAAGATGTCTCTTCTTACATATACCTTACAAAAATTCAGCTGGGAAGAAAGAGAAATAGCAACATAAGCATAGAAAGAAAGATTGGGTCTTCACCCATCAAATTTACTTACATTTACTGATCCTCTCCTTTAATCTGTGAGCTCCTTGAGAATAGAAATTATGTCTTTCCCCCCAAACTCCTTTTTATGGAAAAACTCATACATACAGAAAGTTTAAATAAATATCCATGAACTCAACTTCCTAGGTTTAATAATCAACATTTTGACTTATTGCTTTGTATAAATTTTTTAACTGTGTGGAAGTTGCAGACATCATGACCCTTTACTCCTAAGAAAAAGGAAATTTTAAAATAGATCATAAAAAAAAATAGATCATAATACAATTATCAATTTCAGGAAATTTGACATTCATTCCAAATTTTTGTCTAATATATAGTTCAAACGCAAATTTCACTCCTTGTCCCACTAAGTCCCTTAGGTCAAGAAACAACCTCTCCACAAATATTTTCACATTTCTGCATGGTTAGGGCTGAGAAAACAAATTCTGGCAACCTGGGTTAAAGGATGATTGAATAGCAACCCTGGAGATAGAGACTTCTGGAGAATTAAAGTTTTCTCTCTCCCCATAGCTCTTTTGTTCAGAAAGGTAGTGATCACTCCAATCTCTCCCTAAATAGAATTTATTGCATTCCAGAGCAAAGATCTCTCTTCTGGAGGGAAGGATGGGCAGCTGTGAAGGCCATGCTAGATAAGCTCTAGGATTCATAATTATGGAGTCTCTCTTACATAGTAAAAACTGCACTGTATGTACAGGTTACATCAGGCTCTCTTTCTGTCACCCCATGGGAAAATAGGACATAGAAAACTGGTGCTAAGATTGTTATGTCAGTAAAAACATTTCTATTTCTGATCCAGATCCAGAGGTATCATGTTCCTCTGTGTGTGTGTGTATGTGTGTGTGTGTAAAACTGAAAGTGGGGAAATACTTCAGACCCTTTATAGTTCAGGACTTAACACTTTATAACTCTTCTCTCCTTAGATCCAGGAACCGATTGGGAAATGACAGGTTGCATTTAGTTTGTCAAGTCTCTTTCTTGTCTTTTCATATTCACCTCTTAATTGTTTTTTTTGGTCGCTCATCACACTGACATTTTTTAAGAGTTCAGACCATTTGTTTCATAGTTCCCTTCCTTCTTATAAGATTAGGGAGGGCCAACAGTACTCTTTTGTACTTTGCTTTTTTCACTTAACAATATATCCCAGAGATTATGCTGTATCATAATAAGCTCTTCAGTTCTTTTTTAAAACAAAATTTTATTTATTTGTTTAATTTACTTGGCTATGCCGGGTCTCAGTTGCAGCATATAGGATCTTCACTGCGTCATGCAGGATCCTTAGTTGTGGCATGTAGGATCTGATCTAGTTCCTTGAGCAGGGATCAAACTCAGGACCACTGGATTTGGAGTGTGGAGTCTTAGCCACTGAACCAATAGGGAAGTCCCTTCCTTACTTTTTTTTTTTTTAATGGCTCCAGAATCCTTCTTTCTTTGGGTATGTCACATATAGTACATGTATGTAGCTTATGGGGGCTTCCCAGGTGGCTCAGTGGCTCAGTGGTAAAGAATCCTCCTGCCAATGCAGGAGACTCAAGTTCAATCCTTGGGTCAGAAGATCACCTGGAGGAGGAAATGGCAACCCACTCCAGTATTCTTCCCTGGAGAACCCCATGGACAGAGGAGCCTGGCGGGCTACAGTCCATCGGGTTGCAAAGAGTCCAACACAACTGAGCACACAAGCAGAAGCCGCAGCATGTAGCATATGAGTAGGTACTCAGTGAGTGTGCTGAGAAAGTGCATGAGCCAAAAGAAGAAAAAAAAAAGTATAAGTGAATGAGGAACAATTAAGTAGCAGAGCAATATATCGTTTGGGCAGAAAATAATTTGGAGCCAGTCAAACAGACTAGAGATGCAAATCCGGCTCTCCTGTCACTGGGCAGTTTAGCATAGTAGTTAAGTAAACAAGGTTTGAGACCAGAGTACCTGGGTTTGACTCCACCACTCCACCTTGGGAAAGCTATTTTAAACCAATGGGGCTTTAATTCAGTTTTCTCATCTGTAAAATGAAAATAAAAAGAGCACCTACTACATAAGGTTATTGTGAGAGCTCAATAAATATTAGCTATAGTTTATAGCTATGATTTTTGTAAGCTTCATTCAACAGGAAGTGTGTTGCGGACTAAGGAAGCTAATGTCGGTAAGGCACTGAGCATAATGACTAGCACAGAGAAATAATAAATTATAGCTATGAAGACTAGGGAGCAGAGAAAGATTATCGGCACTGTAAACTCTCTGAAGGTTGACTTTTATCTTGTTCACTAACTCATGCCCAAACACAATGCCTGTTACACTGGCTTTAGAGTTAGACAAATTTGTTTGTGTTTAAATTCCAGCCAGGACACTTGCAAACCGTGTGATTTTGGACAAGTTCTCCAACCTTGCTGATCCATATTTTCCTCATTGATAAAGATAATATTAGTATCTATCTCAAAGTTGTTGGAATTAAATAGAATGATTGGTGTAAAGCTATCCAATTTCACCCTAGATGATGATTTTTAAAAAGTAAACCCTATGGATACCCTCATATGTATGCATTACAAAATATTTTTATGATTATATTCAGGTGGTAGCCATTAGAATGTGACTTGGAGAATTCCAACCATGAAGGGTAATTGACTAAGACTCCAGTTGCTGAATTGTGAAATCCATTGCCACATTTGTACTGAGTCTATGCCTTCCAGGGGCTGACCCAGTTAATGAGTATGGCAGAATACTAAGGCAGATCTGTATCTGGAAGACATAGGACTCTTCTGATCACTGATTTTGGCTTGGGGATTCCATATGCCTTTGCCAAACCTTCCTCTAACTGTAAGGAATTCTGGGGTGCTCGCACCCAATCTTTTCTTCTCTCTTTCACTTAGGGTCAGATTTATATGGTAATCTAACAGCAATCCCAGCCTGTCCCAGTTCCCTGCCTGTTCTCTTTTACAGAGGAATCTCCCCTAGTAAAACTTGTGTATGATAATCCCATCTTGGATTCTTTGAGGACCCACACTAATAACCACCTTGGAAAAGGGGATTTACTCACTTAAACATAGTGAGTATGTGCCTCTTTAATGCTGGAGTTCATGATTATTATATTTAAATCCAGATATTGGCTGAATTTTTATTTTGGAAGGAAAATGACTCAAAGAGGAAAGAAACATCGTGTAAGGTCTGACCCTCAGTCACTTTCTGCTCCTGCTCCTCTGCTTATCTTCCACAGATGTTACCCCCTATAGATTGGTTGCATTTTATCTCTGTCTTGCTTCCAGGAGGACTCCAACCAACACAGCCATCCAGAGGGGGAGGATTCCTAGCTCTTAAAACATGTTCTATATAGAACAAAGGAGAAAAACTGGAGTCAGGGTGGATGAGAGTATGTGTGTAGGTGGGCTATTAGTGCCACTTCCCATTTTGCCTCTAAAACAGTACTTGGATGTTGCCCTAAAGGTCCAGGAGTGGGCGACGAGTATGAAAACAGAACACAAAATCTGGTGCAATGGGTCAGGGTACCCGCAGTCTCTACTGGACTGAGGTGCAGAGTCCACTCTGAGTCCAGGTTTTATTTCTAATTGCAGACTACAAAACTTCCTTTGATCTTTCTTTCCCAAGACACTGCACTGACATAGTCCAGCCCTCCTTGTTTTTACCCCAGGCCATTCCCTTCTGGGAAAGTCTCGGGAACAATCAGTAAGTGCAAAGGGAATGTTCATACCTGACGCTGACCTGGTGTTCCAAAGTCCATGCTTTCATGATCCCAATCATAATCCCTTCTGGGTCTGGCCTTGGGGTCTGTAACAAGGTTATTATTCTAAGAAAAACATGAAGAATAATCATAACACAGTTTCTTAACTTATACTGCTTTTCCAAGTTCTATTTCTGCGAAATTGCTCAAGGCTGTGAAAGCACATTATTAGGAATTCCCACTACACTTGGAGACCAGTATATATAAACTTGAGAGTTGAAATTAGCCAAAATTAAGTTCTTCTAATCCATTGAACAAGCTCATCTGTGATATAAAAAGTGATTATGTAGTTTAATAAATTAGAGATCATGATTGGATGACGTCTTGGGGAACAGAACACAACCAAAGCCGTGGAAAACTTCACATTCTTATGCCTTGGGGGTGTCTTGTTTGAATTTATTTGGCTGTGCTGGGTCTTAGTTGTAGCATATGGGATCTTTAGTAGCAGGGTACGTGAGTGCTAAGTCGCTTCAGTTGTGTTCAACTCTTTGTGACCCTATGGACTGTAGCTCACCAGGCTCTACTGTCCATTAGATTCTCCAGGCAAGAATACTGGAGCAGATTGCCATGCCATCCTCCGGGGGCATCTTTCCAACCCGGGAAATGAACCCGAGTCTCTTATGTCTCCTTCATTGGCAGGCGGGTTCTTTTCCACTAAGGCCATCTGGAAAGTCCTAGTAGCATGCAGGGTCTTTTAGGAGCAACATGTGGGATCTAATTTCCTGACCAGGAATTGAACCCTGGCCCCCTGCATTGGGAGCATGTAATCTTAATCACTGAACCATAAGTCCCTGCCTTGGGTTTTGGTTCTATGTATTTTATTGTGCGTGGGTGCTAAGTCACTTTAGTCGTGTCTGACTCTGCGACCCTATGGACTGTGGCCTGCCAGGCTCCTCTGTCTATGGGATTTTCCAGGCAAGAATACTGGAGTGGGCTGCCATGCACTCCTCAAGGGGATCTTCCCAACTCAGGGATGGAGCCTGGGTCTCTTATGTCTCCTGCATTGGCAGGCAGGTTCTTTACTACTAGCACCACCCAGGCAATAAGGTTAAGGAAATGAATCTCAAGCCAATTGCCAAATGAGTTTCATTGTTCTTCATTATTGCCCAAAATATACCTCAAGCCTGTGAGGGGGAAAAAAAAGTAAGATAAAAGGTGAAATACTATGACTGATTCATGTTGATGTATGGCAGAAACCAATGCAACATTCATTGTAAAGTAATTATCCTCTACTTAAAAATACGTAGATTAAAAAAATAAACAATCCTCCAAGAATGTAAAATAAAAGATAAAATAATACAGGTGGCAAGGTAAAAATACTCTTGTACCCTTTATGAATGTCAGGACTGGGTGGCCCTTGGTGTGGGAAAAAATTGCCTCTGGCAGATAGCACAGAGTCTTACTAAGGAAGCCATGCAACACAGAGCCATCTCTGTGTCCTATTTGCTGTCCCACTTGCTCCAGGAGCTGTGTGTGGGAAAGATATCCCAACATCACTGTAAGAGTTAATTATATAAAATGAGCATTGGGAAATTAACCATTGGCTTAGATTCTGGCTCCCTGGATGCAGTCACCATCAAGATAACCTGAACCTGGTAATCAGTCAGTCCACAAAGGATATTACAAGATATGAATGTTCTTAAACTCATTTTGTGAAAGAAAAATAATTACACTTTTACAAACATTTTTTGTTACCTACATAAGGGAACTTTGATTTCTTTTATTGCTTGGTACATATTTTGCAAAAAATCCACCTTATAGTATTCAGTCATAATAGAAGCCTGACAGTCAAAATAGAAGCCTGAAGCTTGAATGAATGAATGAAGTAGAAAAAACTAGATTTGAATTTATATATGACTCCCAAACTAGTTTTCCTTTCACCTGACCATGATGTACCATAAAGAAGACTTGAGTGCAGAATTGATGCTTTTGAACTGTGGTGTTGAAGACTCTTGAGAGTCCCTTGGACTGCAAGGAGATCAAACCAGGCAATCCTAAAGGAGATCAACCCTGACTATTCACTGGAAGGACTGATTCTGAAGCTGAAGCTCCAATACTTTGGCTACTTGATGCCAAGAACCAACTCATTAGTAAAGACCCTGATGTTGGGAAAGATTGAAGGCAGGAGAAGAAGGGGGTGACAGAGGATGAGATGGTTGGCTGGCATCACTGACTAAATGGACATGAGTTTGAGCAAGCTCTGGGAAATGATGAAGGACAGGGAAGCCTGGGGTGCTGCAGCCCATGGGGTCTCAAAGGGTCGTTGGACATGACTGAGCGACTGAACAACGACAACAATGATGTATTTATAAGCAGTCCTTTTTTAATCCTGTGCAAATTATTCTGTTAGAGGAATAAATGCTAGTTAGTAAAATAGAAAACTATCATTTTGGTACAAAGCTAAATCACAGAACTCTCCATAAATGATAAATAGCAATGATAGAAATCCACCTATGGCAGTCTGCAGGGATTCACACAGAATCCCCAGGGGGAGAAAAGACCATTAAAATCATCAAATCTAGGGAAATATGTTCAGGTACTAGAATTGCTAGAACTCACAGTGCTCTTTGCAAAATTTCACAGATTACTGACAGCTAATATTACGTAAACTAGAAATGATGTCACTAGCAGATGCCATGGTGTACTGGGAAGGAGCAGACTTTAAAGTCTCACAGATCTGACTATTCCATTTGCTAGCTTGTGACCTTGAATGAGTGAGTTAAGCTTTCTGTGCCTCTGATCCCTCATCTGAAAAATGGGGAAATCTCCATTTCAGGGTTGTTAAGGATTACTTTTGACAGATATAATGCTAATACCTTGACAAATGGTAGCTACAGGTCCACAATTTCATATGTAAAGTGCTCAGAGCCAGATTTTTTTTTCAGAATTAGTATTTTGGGATAAAAAATGTAATATGGGACATATGTCTTATAAGTAACACTCCAGCTGAATCTGAGGCAGTACCCTATAATCCAACACTTTTCTATTTCTGCAGCATTTGCACCAAGTTTATTAAAAATATAGTTTTCTCTCAAACTGTCTTGAATTTAGCTGGGGTTTTGGACTTGTAGATAAGGGACTGTAAACATGTATTATTATTATTTGAAGATAATATGAGTGCTACATATATACAGGTCTCCATAGCTTAAGAAAAATACATATTGTTTGTGAGGGATGCTGTTAGTACCAACTCAAATCCTTTCTTACCAGTTGATGCAACCATCCTCCAGCTCCTGCCAGTGGTAGCTGATAATAACTCATGGTTGTCCCCTTTCTGGAACTTGTTCTCAAGCAAGGAGGAGCCATCTCTCTTGGCAGTAAAGGAAGTGGGGAGAAGAACTGTCAATGACTGACATAATCCTTTGCCTCAAAAGACTCATGGGGCACAGTCCTCATTCCAGAGTTTCTCTGTGGAATTAGAACAATGCCAGTCTTTGAATCTACATCCTTCTTTAGTTTTTCTTCCCTCTCCTATGAGAACCTAACCTAAGACATTCGGAGCCAAGAGTAGTCCTAGAAAGCAGATTCTAGGGATGGATGTTGATTCTGAAGTTGGATGACACAAGGACTGGATGACAATGTGGTAGATGGACTATGAGATTTCCTGGCATCAGTTCAGTTCAGTCGCTCAGTCGTGTCCAGCTCTTTGTGACCCCATGGACTGCAGCATGCCAGGCTTCCCTGTCCATCACCAGCTCCCAGAGCTTACTCAAACTCATGTCCATCAAGTCACTGATGACATCCAACCATCTCATCCTCTGTTGTTCCCTTCTCCTCCTGCCTTCAATCTTTCCCAGCAAAGATTTTTATCTGTAGTCAATTGGGATGGAATATAGGAGGCTGATCGTCAAAGAATTGATGCTTTTAAACTGTGGTGCTGGAGAAGACTCTTGAGAGTCCCTTGGACTGCAAGGAGATCCAACGAGTCCATTCTAAAGGAGATCATTCCTGGGTGTTCATTGGAAGGACTGATGCTAAAGCTGAAACTCCAATACTTTGGCCACCTCATGCAACGAGTTGACTCACTGAAAAAGACTCATGCTGGGAAGGATTGGGGGAGGGAGGAGAAGGGGACGACAGAGAATGAGATGGCTGGATGGCATCACCGAATCAATGGACATGAGTTTGAGTGAACTCCAGGAGTTGGTAATGGACAGGGAGGCCTGGTGTGCTGTGATTCATGGGGTCGCAAAGAGTCAGACACGACTGAGCGACTGAACTGTACTGAACTGATAGGAGGAAGGCAGAGAAGGCAGCGGCAACCTACTCCACTACTCTTGCCTGGAAAATCCCGTGGACGGAGAAGCCTGGTAGGCTACAGTCCATGGGGTCGCAAAGAGTTGGACACGACTGAGCGACTTCACTTTCACTTTTCACTTTCATGCATTGGAGAAGGAAATGGCAACCCACTCCAGTGTTCTTGCCTGGAGAATCCCAGGGACGGAGGAGCCTGGTGGGCTGCCATCTATGGGTTTGCACAGAGTCAGACACGATGTGACTTAGCAGCATAGGAGGAAGGAGGGCTTCCCAGGTGGCGCTGGTGGTAAAGAACTTACCTACCAATGCAGGAGATGGAAGAGCCGTGGGTTCCACCCCTGGGTCAAGAAGCAGGGCATGGCAGAAGGAGGGCATGGCAGGAGGAGGGCATGGCAACCCACTCCAATATTCTTGCCTAGAGAATCCCATGGACAGAGGAGCATGCAGGGCTACAGTCCTTAGGATTGCAAAGAGTCGGACACAACGATAGCATGCACAGGTGGAAGAAAGGGGATGCTCATTCTAAGTGGAGCAATGTCTAAGACATTTAACAAATATATGAAAAATAGCAACTATAAGGATTGTGGAAGTGGGTGACTGTTGCTGAGTCTGACGAAAGGCTGATAAAATAAAATGACCTAAGATCTATTAACCAACAATTTAAAGCAAAGGACCTCACTTTAGCTTTTAAAGAAACCCTCATCTCTTGCAGTCAGTGATCAGAGTTAGTTAATTATCAGGCAGAATTTTAAGAAAGAGAGAATTTTAGAAAAGGCCAAATTCTCAGTGTAAGAAAATCTCCTTATAGGAGTTGAGTCATGATGGAAAAGAAGTAGGACCTTAAGATCTGGGGTGAAGATATCTAGGTAGATTCATTTGGGATGCCTGAATCCCAAGATTTCTCTGAATCCTCTGGCCCAGGTAGGAAGATAAAGGCCCATGTCTCCCAACTTTGTAGGTACCTTAAAAGACAATGTAAGTACTCCTTAGGACCTACTCTGATTTCTCCTCCTGACCCCAGACTCATAACTAGGATCAAATAGCCCAAGTAGGCAAGATTACACCCCCAGATAGCTATAGGACCTGACTTAAATGTATTACAATTACCAGGAAAGTATGCCTGAGGACTGGATATATGGGGTGGAATTTAAGGCTGGATAAAGATGGAGAAGCTCTATACAGTCAGCAAAAACAAGACCAGGAGCTGACTGTGGCTCAGATCATGAACTCCTTATTGCCAAATTCAGACTTAAATTGAAGAAAGTGGGGAAACCACTAGACCATTCAGGTATGACTTAAATCAAATCCCTTACGATTATACAGTGGAAGTGAGAAATAGATTCAAGGGATTAGATCTGATAGACAGAGAGCCGGATGAACTTTGGATGTAGGTTTGTGACACTGTACAGGAGACAGGGATCAAGACCATCCCCAAGAAAAAAAATGCAAAAAAGCAAAATGGCTGTCTGAGGAGGCCTTACAAATAACAGTAGAAAGAAGAGAAGTAAAAAGCAAAGGAGAAAAGGAAAGATATACCCATTTGAATGCAGAGTTCCAAAGAATAAGGAAAGATAAGAAAGCCTTCCTCAGTGATCAATGCAAAGAAATAGAGGAAAACAACAGAATGGGAAATACTAGAGATCTCTTCAAGAAAATCAGAGATACCAAGGGAATATTTCATGCAAATATGGGCACAATAAAGGACAGAAATGGTATGGACCTAACAGAAGCAGAAGATATTAAGAAGACGTGACAAGAATACACAGAAGAACTGTACAAAAAAGATCTTCACGACCCAGATAATCATGATGGTGTGATCACTCACACTCACCTAGAGCCAGACATCCTGTAATGTGAAGTCAAGTGGGCCTTAGGAAGCATCACTACGAACAAAGCTAGTGGAGGTGATGGAATTCCAATTGAGCTATTTCAAATCCTGAAAGATGATGCTGTGAAAGTGCTGCACTCAATATGCCAGTAAATTTGGAAAACTCAGCAGTGGCTACTTATATGCAGAGTACATCATGAGGGACGCTGGGCTGGAAGAAGCACAAGCTGCAATCAAGATTGCCAGGAGAAATATCAATAACCTCAGAAATGCAGATGACACCACCCTTATGGCAGAAAGTGAAGAGGAACTAAAAAGCCTCTTGATGAAAGTGAAAGAGGAGAGTGAAAAGGTTGGCTTGAAGCTCAACATTCATAAAACTAAGATCATGGCATCTGGTCCCATCACTTCATGGGAAATAGATGGGGAAACAGTGGAAACAGTGTCAGACTTTATTTTGGGGGGCTCCAAAATCACTGCAGATGCTGAATGCAGCCATTAAATTAAAAGATGCTTACTCCTTGGAAGGAAAGTTATGACCAACCTAGACAGCATATTAAAAAGCAGAGACATTACTTTGCCAACAAAGGTCCGTTGAGTGAAGGCTGTGGTTTTTCCAATGGTCATGTATGGATGTGAGAGTTGGACTGTGAAGAAAGCTGATCACTGAAGAATTGATGCTTTTGAACTGTGATGCTGGAGAAGACTCTTGAGATCCAACCAGTCCATTCTAAAGGAGATCAATCCTGGGTGTTCATTGGAAGGACTGATGCTAAAGCTGAAACTCCAATACTTTGGCCACCTCATGCGACGAGTTGACTCACTGGAAAAGACTCTGATGCTGGGAGGGATTGGGGGCAGGAGGGGACGGGGACGACAGAGAATGAGATGGCTGGATGGCATCACCAACTCGATGGACATGAGTTTGATTGAACTCTGGGAGTTGGTGATGGACAGGGAGGCCTGGTGTGCTGTGATTCATGGGGTCGCAAAGAGACATGACTGAGCGACTGAACTGAACTGAACAGGACTGGAAAAGGTCAGTGTTCATTCCAATCCCAAAGAAAGGCAAAGCTAAAAAATGCTCAAACTCAAAATTCTCCAAGCCAGTCTTCAGCAATATGTGAACCATGAACTTCCAGATGTTCAAGCTGGTTTTAGAAAAGGCAGAGTAACCAGAGATCAAATTGCCAACATCCACTGGATCATCAAAACAGCAAGAGAGTTCCAGAAAAACATCTATTTCTGCTTTATTGACTATGCCAAAGCCTTTGACTGTGTGGATCACAATAAACTATGGAAAATTCTGAAAGAGATGGGAATACCAGACCACCTGACCTGCCACTTGAGAAACCTGTATGCAGGTCAGGAAGCAAGTTAGAACTGGACATGGGACAACAGACTGGTTCCAAATCGGGAAAGGAGTACGTCAAGGCTATATATTGTCACCCTGTTTATTTAACTTCTATGAAGAGTACATCATGAGAAATGCTGGGCTGGAGGAAGCACAAGCTGGAATCAAGATTGTGGGGAGAAATACCAATAACCTCAGATATGCAGATGACACCACCTTTATGGCAGAAAGGTAAGAAGAACTAAAGTGCCTCTTGATGAAAGAGGAGAGTGAAAAAGTTGGCTTAAAGCTCAACATTCAGAAAACTAAGATCTTGGCATCTGTTCCCATCACTTCATGGCAAATAGATGGGGAAACAGTGGAAACAGTGGCTGACTTTTTCTGGGCTCCAAAATCACTGCAGATGGTGACTGCAGCCATGGAATTAAGACGCTTACTCCTTGGAAGGAAAGTTATGACTAACCTAGACAGCATATTAAAAAGCAGAGACATTACTTTGTCAACAAAGGTCCGTTTAGTCAAGGCTATGGTTTTTCTAGTAGTCATGTATAGATGTGAGAGTTGGACTATAAAGAAAGCTGAGTGCCAAAGAATTGATGCTTTTGAACTGTGGAGTTGGAGTAGACTCTTGAGAGTCCCACGGACTGCAAGGAGATCCAACCAATCCATCCTAAAGGAGATCAGTCCTGGGTGTTCGTTGGAAGGACTGATGTTGAAGCTGAAACTCCAATACTTTGGCCACCTGATGTGAAGAGCTAACTCATTGGAAAAGACCCTCATGCTGGGAAAGATTGAGGGCAGGAGGAGAACGGACAACAGAGGATGAGATAGTTGGATGGCATCACTGACTCAATGGACATGAGTTTGGGTAAACTCCAGGAGTTGGTGATGGACAGGTAGTCCTGGTGTGCTGTGGCCCATGGGGTCGCAAAGAGTCAGACATGACTGAGCGACTGAACTGAACTGAAAGGAGAGTTGATCAGTATCAGGACACTCTGCTGTGACACAAGCTTTAACTCTGCAAGGGCCCCTAAGAGATGGTTCTATACACTGCTGGAATGGCTCTTTCAAACTTGAAAAAAGTGATAGCTACATCCACATTAAATAAATAGAGATGCCAGAATTGCCATGGTAAACTGTGGTGAAAGAAATTAAAAGACTCAATAAAGTGGGTCTTCAATAATGGGTCTATTATTTAAGATGGAAAAAGACCACCAGTAGATCGTGCTTCTTGGAAAGGCATGGAGGACACTCTTGTTTATCAGGTACAACAAGGAATGTACTAGATAGGGAAATTGCCAGCACCACTGAGAATCTATTTGTAGATGTGTTCTCTAAGTAAGGACTGATGGTAGGAGATGAGCTCCCTAATAGCAACGAGGATAAGAATGCAGATTAGCAGAGAACCATGGTTGGATGTGAGAGTTGGACTGTGAAGGAAGCTGATTGCCAAAGAATCGATGCTTTTGAACTGTGGTGTTGGAGAAGACTCTTGAGAGTCCCTTGGACTGCAAGGAGATCCAACCAGTCCATTCTAAAGGAGATCAGTCCTGGATGTTCATTGGAGGGACTGATGCTGAAGCTGAAACTGCAATACTTTGGCCACCTCATGCGACGAGTTGACTCACTGGAAAAGACTCTGATGCTGGGAAAGGTTGGGGGCGGGAGGAGAAGGGGACGACCGAGAATGAGATGGCTGGATGGCATCACTGACTCTGGGGACATGAGTTTGAGTGTATTCCGGGAGTTGGTGATGGACAGGGAGGCCTGGAGTGCTGTGATTCATGGGGTCGCGGAGAGTCGGACACGACTAAGCGACTGAACTGAACTGAACTGATGGTTGGATGGCATTACCAACTCGATGGACAGGAGTTTCAGCAAGCTCTGGGATTTGGTAATGGACAGGGAAGCCTGGCGTGCTGCAGTCCATGGGGTTGCGGAGTTGGACACAACTGAGCAACTGAACTGAACTGACTGAGGTGGCAGTCCTTAACCACTGGAGAAGGGTGGGGCTTAATGTTAGAATGGCAGCCAGGAGGCTCTGGCCAACAGGGATTTTGGCAATGGTTCAAAGAATGTCATGTTCAGGAATTTCTTGGCCATTCAGTGGTTAGGACTCTGAAGTTTCTACTTCTGGGGGTCCAGGTTCAATCCCTGGATTAAGATCTAAGATCTTGCAAACTAGCAAGATCTTAGCACAGCAGAAAAAAAAACAAACATGGTGTTCTTAGGGCCAAGGTAGATGGAATGCCCATTGTATATAACTAAAAAGAAGGGGAAAATGAGTTGTTTAATGGATAGTTTCAATTTGGCAAGATGTGAAAACTCTAGAAATCTGTTGCAAACAATGTGAATAATCTGAATACTACTGTACTCTTAGACATGGCTAAGGTGGCAAATTATATATTGTGTGCTTTTTACCACAATTAAAATTTTTTATTTAGAAAAAATTGGATGAGAAGCCTGAGCTCCGCTGCTCTACTGGAGATAGTCACAAATCTTTGCCTGTTATCAAACCTAGAATTTATCAACGGAAGGAGACCAGATTCCCATGAGGAAGGACCCTATGAAACCACAGCAAGTATACATACTAGTGATTCCTGCAGTCCTTCCCCACATGAATCTATTGCCATTTATTCAGAAAACTCTATACTGAAGTTAGGAAAATACCCAGATATTTCTAGGGTTGTTGGATAGAGGGTCCAAGTTAACACTGATACCTGGGGACATAAAGTATTAGCATTGTTTCCTTACTGGACTAGGAGCATATATGAGTAAGATAATAAATGAAGTCTTGGGCCAGGTCTGTCTCACAGTGGTTCCACTAGGTGCATGGATCTACCGTTATTTCTCCTGTTCCTGGATGTATAATTTGAATGGGTATACATAGAAATGGGAGAAGGCAATGGCAACCCACTCCAGTACTCTTGCCTGGAAAATCCCATGGATGGAGGAGCCTGGTAGGCTGCAGTCCATGGGGTCGCTAGGAGTTGGACACGACTTCACTTTTACTTTTCACTTTCACGCATTGGAGAAGGAAATGGCAACCCACTCCAGTGTTCTTGCCTGGAGAATCCCAGGGACGGGGGAGCCTGGTGGGCTGCCATCTATGGGGTCGCACAGAGTCAGACACAACTGAAGTGACTTAGCAGCAGCAGCATACATAGAAACAACAGAATTCTCACATTAGTTTCTTGACCTATAGAATAAGAGCTGCTATGTGTTAATAAGAGCTGCTATGTGTTAATAAGATAGGCCAAGTGGAAGCCCCTGAAGCTGCTCAACAATGGTCAAAATAATAAATTAAAAATCTGCCACATTTTAGGGAAATGGAAGAGTTTAGTACCTCCCTCAAACTTTAAATACCAGAATGATGGTCCCTGTCATATTCCTGTTTAATTCACCAGTCTGAATTTAATTCACTCTGCAAAAACTGATGGACCAAGGCAGATGACAAACAATGCAAACTAAATCAAGTAGTGGCTCTAATTACACTTGCTGTGTCAGATGTGATGTCTTTCTAGAGGCGCTTAACAGAGCCTGTAGTACTTGGTGTGTAAACATCCATCTAGAAACTGTGTTCTTTTCCACACCTATATAGAAAGAGGATCACACAGGATGGGCAACTGTACATTCATGGTCATCCCCAAGTGTCATATTCTCTGTCATATTGTAGTCCAAAGGTATATGAACAGTCTGAAAGTTTTGCAGAACATCATATTGATCCAGTATATCAATACCATCAGATGTGACAGAAGTAAGAGGCAAATATCCTGGATGCCTTAGTAAGGCATATGCTACTCCAGAATGTGGGGGAGAAACTATACAAATATTTAGAGTTCAACCACATTAGTGAAGTTTTTACAGGTTGAATGATCTGGAACAATTCAGTACATTGCTTCCACCATAAAAAAAAAAAAAAATCCATTTGCACAATGCACCCGTTAACCACCAATAAGAAAGCACATTTGGTAAGCCTCTTTGGGTTTTGGAAGCAGTATATTCTACACTTGGAAATACTGCAAATATCCATTTATTAGCAGGTACAGCTTTCCTGGTTTCCATCCCACAAGCCTGAAAGCCCTGTACTTGCCCAGCTTCCAGACCAAAAAGCGAGCCCAGAGTCAGCAACAGAGACTTCAACAGTTTAATGAATGGGGGAACCTATATGTCTGAAGCAAGGTCCTGGAGCAGCACCCCACCGTGTGTAGCAGACAGGATATGGCAGCAGTCTTCACTCCCAGCAGGAGAGGGAGATTACCAGTTTTAGGGGAAATTGATGTCAGGTTGGCTTTTCAGTTACCAGGGAAAGCAACAGAAGGATATGCCCCTAATCACACCTTTGATAAGCATAATGAAGAGTTCTGATCCCAAGTCATAGCTGGGACCTGGGGCAAGTATGTAAGAAGGTCAATCATGTGAATAGGGTACATGTGAAGTAAGCACTGGTTGAGCAGGGTATTACAGAGAGCAAGAGAACAGCCATCTTGAGTGGCCTAACTGTGCAGGTTGGTACTTTTGATGGGGGCCCAGAAGAAAGGACTGAAAGATCAAAACTGAGATATGAGCACCACTGCTGCTTGGGCCCTATCACTACAGATCTCATAATACTTGAGCTATCTGGGATAGAGAATAACATTGTATGAAACCCCTGGTCACCACTTGGATTAAATATATGGACTTTGATGCACTTCTAAATTTAGTTGACTTTAGTTTACTTAATACGTGCTTAACATATGCCAGGTCCTGTCCTGGACACTGAAAGCACAAAGATGTAATAAAACCTATTCCCTGTTCCCAAGTAGCTCAGTCTAATTTTACTCTTACTATTTGCATGCCATTTAATTCATCTATTTCCTCTACCCTGGCCTTTCCTAGGATTCAGGTAGTAACAAAGTGGGGCCAAATGGGAAAAACTTGAGAACAATGCTATTAGCTAAAATCTACCATGAATTAGGCCAAGATCATGATTTGAACAAGCCACATCAGTCATGCTGTAACAATAAAACTCAATTATTGAGTTCCACATACTTCATATACCTTTATTTTCCCCAACAATCCTGCAAGGTGTTCTCTCTCCCCATATGAGAAAACTGAGGTTTAGGAAGCTAAGTCATCCAAGACAGATATGAAATGTTAGAGCTAAGACTTGAATGTAGAAATACTGCTGGCACGTCAATCCTCTTGAAACACTCTATCATATACCTTCATGCTACTTCCAGTGACCTATAAGAGTCTGAAAATACCAACTCCTTCATTAAACATTAAATTCCTGTTTGAAGCCCTCAAGTGACAAGCAGCTCTCCAAAGTGATCTTTTTCATCTATAATCGAGAGATTCTTAGAGAGGATATTTAAATGTTCTCTCTCTAGGATCATTCAGTTGCAAAGAACACTCAAGCAAACAGTAATGGTGGCAGAGGGAGGTGTTTGTTTATTTGGCCACACCATGAGGCATGCTGGATCTTTGTTCCCCAATCAGAGATGGAACCTGTGCCCCCTGCAGTGGAAGTGTGGAGTCTTAACCACTGGGCCACCAGTGAAGTCCTCAAGGGGAATGTTTTAAGAACATAAAAATCTCACTGCCAAGTTAGTAACCCAGGGCCAGAAAAAGGACAGCTGGGCATCACGGGGACAAGAATTTGAAGCCATTTTCTGAAGCTGTCATTTCTACTTCATTCATTCTTCATTCCATATCATTCTTACCAGATCCCACTGCTTGCTCATGACCCAATATTAGTGTTTTAGCACTATCCTACTTGAGTGTTCATATTCCATTATCTCTGACTCAGTCTTTATTAAAGTACAAAGTCCTTAGAAATAAATAGATTGATATAATTTAACCTACTGATATAATTTAACCATGATCTTGGATCATGTTCTAACCTTGGTCTGACCATCTATGACTCCAGTGGAGTCACTCTGAAAACATGGCTGCTTGGGTTTAAGCAGGATCTATGGATGTAAAATAATTTCAGAAGGGATATGAACTGGGCTTGTGTTAACAATCTTGTTCAGAAAAACATAACAATGGGATGAATATCCTATTTTTCTGTGACACTTAAACAGAATCTGCAGTACTTACCTACTTACCTGGTCCATCGTATATTTTATTTTTTCTCTTATTTTTTAAAGTATGGTAACATATCTAAAGGAGACTTAGAAAATACACAACAAAGTTACATACAGTTATACTGTGAAAATTATTTTTCAGTAGATAAATTAAGATTTTTAGTTGGAGTTTTAATATCAAACTCTCAAAAAAGTAGGATATAGCAGACATGAAAAGCACCATGAACCAATTCAGCATAATTAAGATTTATACAGTTTTCACACAACAGTAGGATACAATACAAATTCTATTCAAATTTCCATAGACTATAAAGGAGACACTGGAACATACCTAGGAACATAGAACAAGGTATAAAAATTTCAAGGTCTAAAGATATTGAAATTATACAGTGTCTGTACTCTTATCACTGTGGAATTATGTTAGAAGTCAACATCAAAAGATATTTGAAAATAACCCATATATTTTGAAGTGCAATGTGACATTTACCAAGAGAGCTATCTGGCTTAGCCATCGACAGCCTCAAGAAAGTTAAAAGACCGAAAAAACAGAGGGTGATCGCAGAGAAGAAAGCATTTAAATGAGAAATTAATATCAAAGATACTTAAAAACTCCCATGTATTTGGAAATCAACTGTCCACTTTTAAAGGATGGGTGTATCTAAGAAGCCACAACAAGGAAAATTAGAAAAAATTTGTAACAGAATAAAAGTGAAGAGAATTTACCAGAATTTGTTGGATGCAGCTGAAGCTGCTTGATCTTTTATTTTTTGTTCGCTATTTTTCTAACTTAACCAAGTACCATGGAGGCAGGGATTGGCTCCTATCCATCCTTGACCCTTCAAAACTTATATCCAAGGGCTCTCAACACTGTGCCCTGATCAACTTGATGCTGAGGTGAACAGTTTTGTGATGGGATATACTTACCTACTGTTGGCTGACCTCTTTAGAGTACTGAGAGGCATGCTGACAGTTTTGATTTTTGTGTGTGTGGGTAAGATATACACAATATAAAATTTACCATTTTAACCACTCTTGAGTATACATTTTCAGTGGCATTAAGTATATTCATGTACCGCAACCACCACTACTATCCACCTCTAGAACTTTTTCATGATCTTGAACTGAAACTCTGTACTCACTAATCAGTAACTCCCCATTTCCTGTGGGGTTTCCCAGGTGGCACTAGTGGCAAAGAACCTGCCTGCCAATGCAGGAGATGTAAGAGACAAGGGTTCAATCCTTGAGCTGGGAAGATCCCCTGGAGAAGGGCACAGGAACCCACTCCAGTATTCTTGCCTGGAGAATCCCATGGCAGAGGAATGTGGCAGGCTACAGTCCATAGGATTACACAGAGTTGGACACAACTGAAGTGACTTAGCACAGACACACCCCACTTCCGCCTCCTCCGTTAGTATCACTGTTCAGTCTAACTTTGACTATTCTAAGACAACTTACACAAATGGAATCTAAAATAGCTGTAGTTTTGTGTCTGCTTTATTTCACTAAACGTTTTCTAGGTTCATCTTTTTTTAAAAAACTTACCAGAATTAGATTCTTTTTTTTAAGGCTGAATAATACTCTATTGTATGTATAGCCATTCTGTTGATTCCTTCTTCTGTTGATAAGACATTTGTGTTGTTTCTACTTTTTTGGCTATTGTAAACAACGCTGCTATGAACATAACTCTATAAATATGTTTGAGTCTCTGTATCTCAGATCTGGGGCCCATACCTAGAAGTGGAATTGCTGTACCATTTGGTATGTAATTTTTTGAAGAACCACTATATTGTCTTCTCAATGGCTGCACCATTTTACATTACCACCACCAATGCCCAAGGGTTCCAATTTCTCCACATCCTTGCCAACATTTGTTTAACAATCATCCTAATAGGTGTGAAGTGGTAGCTAATTGTGGTTTTGATTTGCATTTCCCTAATGAATAATGACATTGAACATCTTTTCAGTTTACTGGCTATTTGTATATCTTCTTTGGAGAAATGCCTATTCAAATCTTTGGCTCATTTTTCAATTAGGCCGTTTTTTTCTTCAGTTGGTATTGTACATATTAATCAATTACCAGATATTTGATTTTCAAATATTATCTCCCAGTCTGTGGGCTGCTTTTTCATTCTTTTGTAGTGTAATTTGATACATAAATTTTTAATTTTGATGTAGTTCAGTTTACTTTTTACTTTTTTGTCTATACTTTTTAACTTTTTGGCTATGGTTTAAGTTAAGTTGCTCAGTCATGTCTATTTGCGACCCCATGGATTGCAGGCTGCCAGGCTCCTCTGTCCATGGGATTTTCCAGGCAAGAATACTGGAGTGGGTTACCATTTCCTTCTCCAGGGGATCTTACTGACCCAGGGATTGAACCCAGAGCTCCTGCACTGCAGGCACTCTTTACCATCTGAGCCACCTATGGTGTAAAGTAAGGGTATAACTTCATTCTTTTGCATTGTTGCTTATCTATTTTAGGTATAGTTGCAACGCAAGGGCTCAATAGTTGCAGCTCTCAGGCCCTAGAACACAGTAGTTTTGGCCTGTGGACTGTTACTCTATGGCATGTGGGATCTTCTTGGACCAGGGACTGAATCCGTGTCTCCTGCATTGGCAGGCAGATTCTTTACCACTAAGACGCTTGGGAAGTCCTGTGTCCTTTAATCTCATACTCCTAATTAGACCCTCCCCCAACTCCCCTCTGGCAATGTTTGTCTTCCATGTCCACGAGACTGTTTCTATTTTGTATACAGATTCGCTTTTATTAAGATTCCATATATAAGTGACATAATATAGGATGCCTTTGTCTGGCTTATTTCACTAAGCACATTCTTGAGGCCCATCCATGTTGCTGCAAATGACATTTCTTTTTTATGACTAATATTCCATTGTAATTGTGTCACATCTTCTTAACCCAATCATCTGCTGATGGGCACGTGGGTTGCTTCCATGTCTTGGCTATTGTAAATAGTGCTGCTATGACCAGTGGGGTATATGTATCTTTTTGAATTAGTCTTTTTTTCTTCAAATATATTCCAGGAGTGGAGTTGCTGGATCATATGGTAGTTAGAATAGTTTTTTTAAGTTTAAGTGCCATACTGTTTTCCACAGGCTCACACCAATTTACACCCCCACCAAAAGTTAATTTTTCTATTTTAAAAAATTTATTTGGCTGCACCAGGTCTTCATTTCCACATGCAGGTTCTTTAGTTGTGGCATGTAGGATCTAGTTTCCTGATCAGGGTTTGAACCCAGGTCCCCTGCATTGGGAGCACAGAGTCCTAGCCACTGGACATCCAGGGAAGTCCTGAGTTTTTCTATTTCTGCAGAAAACTTCATTGGGGTTCTGACAGGGATTGCATTGACTCAGTACATCTCTCTGGGTAGTATTTACATCTTAACAATATGTCTTCCAATCCATGAATCCATGAGAGTCTGTTGGACTGCAAGATCAACCCAGTCACTCCTAAAGGAAATCAACCCTGAAGGACTGATACTGAAGCTGAGGCTCCAATACTTCGGCCACCTGATGTGAAGAGTCAGCTCATTCAGAAAGACATTGATGCTGGGAAAGACTGAGGACAGAAGGGGGCAACAGAGGATGAGATGGTTAGATGGCATCACTGACTCAATGGACATGAGTTTGAGCAAACTCCAGGAGCTAGTGAAGGACAGGGAAGCCTGGCATACCGCATTCCAAGGGGTTGCAAAAAGTTGGACACGACTTAAGACTGAACAACAATCCATGAACATGGTATGTCAGTTTATTTATGTCTTAATTTCTCAGCAATGTTTTGTAGTTTTCAGTGTTCCAAGTCTTTTGCCTTCTTGGTAAGGTTTATTTGTAAGTATTTTGCTCTTTTTTGATCCTGTTATGAACAGAATTACTTTCTTAATCTACTTTTTAGACTGTTCACTGTGAGTGTATAGAAATGCAACTAATTTTTGTGTGCTGATTTTGTATCCTGAAGCCTTCCTGAATTTATTTATTAGTTCTTTTTTGTGGGTTAGTTTGATTTTTTTAGACACATTAAGAAAAAGGTGTTACTGCAGGATAAACTCATCACTACCTCCTTCAAGTTTATACTTTTCTTTGATAAGGTATCCCTAAAAGGAGGCAAATCTTTGAGAAGAAACACCAGTGCTAAGGAAATCAACATATGCAACCTAAGAATTTTGGCCCAGATACCATGACCAAAGATCCTGTCCCAGGTATGCAGAATATCCAATTACCAAGTTTGTAAAAGTCAACTCCTGAATATATACAAAAACAACGAATCCTACTTGTAAAAAAAAACAAAAACCTCTTAAACTTACTGAGTAATCCTCAAGGTTTGACTTTCAGGCTAATATTGAGTGATATTAAATGAAGATTTCTATCAAGAGGCCACATATATGTACTTTTCATTTCAGTAAGCATTGACTGATATGGGGTGATATTTAGAATTTAGACCCTGAAATTTGATAGCTCTAGATCAGAATTCTGGTTCTCTCACTAATTAGTTATGTTGGTACTTCTCTACACCATTTTTGTTCTGCTTTAGACCATAACATCTGCCCCAATTAGAGTGAGAGTGTGAGATTTAAATGAGATAACTCTGGATTCAATAAGTGTTGGTTATTATGACTGTAAGCAGACTACATGTTATCACTATGCAAGATATTGGGAATAAAGATGTACGACACACCATCTGCCATCAAGGTGCTCACAATATAGACGGGAGAAGTATGAAGAAAATCAATCTCAATATTCTACTACAGTAAAAACATGTGCAAAGGAATGAAAGCTTGAAACAAAGTGGTATGTTGGTCACAAATGTAAGGCTGTCATACTCAGATATGAAATTTAGGTTATACAGGATGGATTGGAGCAAGTGATTCATCAGTCAGTCAGTTCAGTCCCTCAGTCGTGTCCGACTCTTTGCGACCCCATGAATCACAGCGCACCAGGCCTCCCTGTCCATCACCAACTCCTGGAGTTCACTCAAACTCATGTCCATCGAGTCAGTGATGCCATCCAGCCGTCTCATTCTCTGTCATCCCCTTCTCCTCCAGCCCCCAATCCCTCCCAGCATCAGAGTCTTTTCCAGTGAGTCAACTCTTCGCATGAGGTGGCCAAAGTATTGGAGTTTCATAAGCAAGCCCAATAAGGAGGCTATGATAATCTAGGCAAACTCTGTGTGGCAGAGCAATACAGCTTCAACAGGAGGGTGGCAGTGTAGGATGGGGCCTTGTTGTGCCTAGAACCATAAGCTCCTTTCCGCCATGGCTTGGGAGATAACACACTTTATAATAATCTTTCATCTTCATCTTAATCATTTAGAGGGTTCTAAAGAAACCTGTTTGACTCAGGGACCATTTACAGGGGAGGAGACAGGCTCAGAAAGCAAGGCCATCATTATACTAATATAGGGGCACTAGTTACATTATACTGTATGAAAATGGCAACCACTGGAACACAACAAATATGAATGGTGACCCCTAGAGCTGTGCATTACAGCAGCCTTACTGAAAAGATAAGATAGATAACAGAGTAGGCAATGGAACTAACCTCCATCTAAAAACCTGTGCATCTTCTACTATCCCATACTACTGATATGTCTTTATCGTAATATTTTATTTGTGGATATATAACACACTTAGGATTAAACACTGAATTGAAACAAAGAAACAAATCAAACACATCCCAATGTGGGTTTTCACAAGAACCTGTTGGCTTATTAAAATTAATTTAATGGAATCCCATAAACACTAGTTACTTAACAACAAATCAAGATGCTTGAAGTATTCTTAAGCCATTACTGAATAGGAAAAATAGGAGTAAAACAAATATAAGGTTCCAATTATTTACTTTGGGCTTCCCCAAAACAGATAAATAAGGACCTTTATAAAAACTGAAAGGACTAACCACAAAAACCAAGATTATCAATCAACTCTCTGCAGACATTTCTTGAATTATCCCAAAATTTTAAGGTGAATTTCCCGAGAAAATTCTTTTATAGTTATCTTGGCAATAAACACATAAACTTAGTAAAAAGTAAATGCTGAGTAACTGCTTCATATATTAAAAAAAAACTATATAATTCATATTTATGCCAAGAACACTACAATTTACAGAAGTTTCATCAACATTCTTACCTATACCTACTCACTCTGAAGGCAGGAACATTTCCTTGGGTTGAGTCAGGATCTCAGTATGCTTTGTCCAGGAAAAGTGAAGGTATGAAAATATAAAACAAAAAAGAATATTGGCTCATTACACACAAGAGAGGCCAGCCATTAAGAGTTGTTGTCAACAGGATGAAAGGAAATACTGAGGAGAGCTCCTCTGGGTGAGTAGTTAAAATGTGATCAAAATGTAAAAGAGGAAGTATATATACACAAAAAACTTCTACGGGTATTGATACAAAGACATCTCTGAAAAGATGATAAAACACCTACTTGAGGGTTTTCAGAAATGAGATTCACAGACCTATAGGAACATAAGAAATACTGATTCTGAAACATCTCATTTGACTATTGATGAATTTCAAAGTTGTTAGGTTAGGGAACCTGCCCAAGGTCATATGGTTAATGCCACAGTTTGGAGTAGGACCTAATTCTCCTGAATTCCAAAAGAGACCTCCCCACCCCCCAACCATTTGCTATACTACCCATCTCTTCTGTGTTCTTAACCACTTGAAGTCCCTCTAACTCTCTTTGCCCCCACAATGTACCCTTTAGGGAAAGTCAAAAGAACAGCGTTCTGGAGTATGGAGACCATGTAGACCTGCTGATCTAACAATGTAGGAAGCAGTATATCAAAAAATGACTAGATAGAAATTCATTTTGGAGTGAGGAGCAGAGAGGAAATACAAAAGGAGAAAATTCTGTAGACAACAAAAAGAAGCACAAGAGGACGTATTATCCTCTTTTGTTATTTTATTACTGTTATTTTATTTTGTAGTTAAGTCCATATATTATATAAAACATAACAGGAAAAACCAACAAATGTATAAAATAAACTGAGGTGTCTGGATGGAAAAAAACACAAGAGCTTTGCCTTCGTGTCTATAGATCTCTTGATATGTTGTTGGTCTTGCACTAGAGATATCAAATAAAGATATCTAGCTTGAAACAAGATTTGATATGCTGCAAGGTTAAGCCATAGTTTGATGATGGGTCATGACATATTTTCTAAATCTTAAATACTGGCTCTAACAAATGCTGATATAACAAGTGCAAGCTTTTATCATCAGACAGCAAGAGAGAAGCTTCAGTGAATGAATGCAACTTACCTCCAAGTCCTCTGAAAGGAGGTGAAAAAATAAATACTGTGTTTTACCAGTATTCCCCCAAAGCATTACCTAAGCATGCAGGAGGATGCTGTGAGCAGCTACAACAGTAAGATCCAATCCAGAGGTAGGTTCAAGGCCAAGAGTAGAGGAATGGTTGAAGAAGTCCTCCTGGGGCCAGTACCATTTCACAGAATGCCCATTTGTGCTGGGGAATGAGTCTATGGCCTATTTTTTCTGATTTGAAAGGACATTCCCAACTTCAACCTTGCTGAAAAAGAGGCATTTTTGCACCTGCTATTAAGAACAACTAGAACACAGGATAAGGCTGGCATAAAACTATTTAGCAAGCACATGCTAGCTATTCCAGTTTGAAATCTACCAAACTGTAAAATCAAAAAAATTAAAAAGTTGAAGATGGAGCTGTTGTTCCTCAAAGATGAAGAAACCATCTTACAAAAAGAGGGATTAGGCACTCACTTAACTCTATACGGAGAACATCCTTCTCAAGCTAGATGGAAGATGAGGAAGAGCATAGCTACAGAATGACCAGGCCATTTGGAGACCGAGAGGAGAGGAAACAAGGCATTGAGGAAGAAAGTTAATAGAAGAAATTCTTCTGGGTCTAACTAGGTAAGTGAATCTAAGGTAACTGCACCAAAGATATGCTACCAATCATGCCAGCCTATAGATGGTGGCAAAATATCTCAAGACATTTTAAGCCAGAAAAATATATGAGAAATATGTTAACCAAGCAAATTAAAACCAAAACCTCCAAGGGTAAAAATCTCCTCAATTTGAAATCCAAGACCCTCACTTTTTATTAATTCTGTGCATCATTAGAAAAAATAAAAAGTAACAAATGTAAAGATTTGTTTTATTTCTACTGGGGTAAGGAGAAGGATAAATAAAACTGTTTTCCAATTTGCTCTCCACTGTATACACACATACCCACACACACACATACACACACCTAAAATATCCCAACAAAAAACAAAAAAACCAAGAATCAAAAACCAAAAGACCCTCAAAATGCACCAACACTTCGTATTTTGACCAAAAGAATAGATCCTGGGAGGAAGTGCAAAATGCAAAATTAAATGACAAAAAAATGCTGAACAAACAGCATTATTAATATACAAAATATTTATATTACTGAACTAGTAACAGTTGATGTTCTCCGTGTCTGTAAAACTTTGGAACCACATAGCTGATTTGTTAAATCTAGTCCATGCCAGCTTCCAAAAATCAGAAAAGATCTTAGTTAGCTTCATTCTTTGATGCCTCATCAAAATTTTCTACGAGATCTGAAAAAAAAAAGTTAATGAGTTAAATATACAAAAAAAAAGTAAATGCAATCCCTATCTTCTGGCTCAACAAACACTGCTACCAGAATTAGCCTGAAAAGACATAGGACAAGAGGTGGAAATGAATTGGGGGTATTTCACTAATAATGCTTCAATTTCTGCTTAAAATAGAAACCTTAAGGAAATGTTAGTTCTTTTTTGCCTAAGCAAACTACTAAGGTGAACAGCATTTTCATATGTCAATCATAATTCCTACAGAAATGCTATAATGTAAATTTATAATCACAATGATCCCAATTTAAAAAAGGCATATTCTAACTCAGTAAATGCAGCAGAGCTTTGTGTGACAATTTCTGATTCCACATTCTAAACGGGAGGGTTTTTCCATTAAACTGTATGCACATCATTATGAATCCATTTAAATTCACAAGCTCACCATCAACAAAAAACTGAAAAATCATCACAATGAATTAAATGAGATAAAATAGGATGCAAAAAGTCTTAAAACTAAAGAAAGCTTGCTTACCTGGAACATCATCCTCCTCCTCATCAATGTCTTCTGGTTTTGGGGTTTTGCTATCCAGCACTACAAAAAGTTTACTTTAAAATTAGTCACTGAGCACAAAGACCTTTATATCATTTTTGCCTATCTACATAGTTTATAGAAACTAATCTTACATAGCTGTTCAGGAGACGTTAAATATTGTCTAATCTGAATGCCATATTTTCTATTTAATACAAAAGTTAACTTCTTCAGATATACACTAAATATGGTTGGCAATCTCAATGTGTAGTGAAGGTACAACATGCAAAATGGAATAATTTAGGTGAGTTTAAATAAAGACATTATAGTTAAATTTATTCTCCAAATTCCATATTCTTCAAATAAAAAAATCAACAAATTAAGTTTTTTTCTATCTCATTTGGCATAAAAGTATCGAGCTTTGTAGAATTAACACTGAAATAAAAGGCTCTGATTTTCAGGAATGACAAGACAAATTTGAAACCAGGACTATCTTGGACATTTAGAACTTACAGTTGCTGCTGCATTTGTAGTATAATCAACAATATTAAATGAAATATAGTTCTGTGATATCACTATCTTCTTGTTATTAGTCAGAAGTAAATACTAAATCAACTATTTATAAAATGTAGCCTGCAGATCCTGGTATTTTCCTTTTAAGTAATTACCTCCCAACTCTATATATTACCACCAATTGTATCCAAATAGTCTATAGACTGCACTGCATTAATCACTGAAGGAACAAACTAAAAAATTTATGAAGCATACAAGTAACGTTATAAAAGTAAAATTTATGAACAGGCAAATCCTTCCAGCATGAAATAGATACCTTTAAATCATTAGGTTCTTTTAAGTAAGATAAGAAGGGAAAAGGGCATTAACCTGAAATACTCACCTTGCCGAGGGAACTGTTCAGCTAACTTCCTAAGACTTGTTAAGCTGTCAGCACCAAGCTGACTTAATATTCCAGGAAGCATTTCTGTGATTGGTTTGGCTTCTGCATGGCCAGTAATTGCAAAGGTGTTGGCAGAAAGGGAAGCTTGGACTTTGGGATTGTTGAAATGAATAACTGTCCCATCATCTTTAATCATGTTCACCTGTATGATCACAGAAAAAATATATTTCACATATTTGGTACAACTCAAAAAATATCTGTTTAGAAAACAATTAAAAACAAGTATTGTTTTTTACCTGGTAGGTAGTTTTGCAACCCCAATGTAATAATTATCTAAGAGTGAATTTGGGTGGAAAAACACCCTAGCAACAAATAAAATGGTGTTTATGGCATAAATTACTAGGATGGTAAAGAAATAATCACTTTATTATAGAATCTAGATTCTATTATTTTGTTATTATTATTGGCTGTGCCACATGGCTGGCAAGATCTTAGTCCCCTGACTAGGGAATGAACCTGGGTCCAAAACAGTGAAAATGCCATATCCTAGCTGCCGGACTGCCAGGGAATTCCCTAGAATCTAGATTTTAAATTCAAAGATTTCAACTATGAGAAGGAAGATCATGCCCACATTTTTTTAAAAAAGGGAGTTATCAGCCAAGAATTGGCTTCTTAATGAAATTACCCATTATATTACTCAATTTACACTATCAAACTAAATCCATACAGATACTACTGTATCTGTACAATAGTTAGCATCTTACTTATGGAACAGGTGGTAAGGAGATAATAGTGTATGGTAAAAATAACCACTGAAAACCCATAAAGAACACTCAGAAATTTAATCAATCAGGGTTTCACTCTTTTGAATACCTAGTAAATTTATAAAAGTTTCAACCTGTTTTCCTCATGTCATTCTTCGTAGGAGATTTTGTCAGTTCCTCTAATCCTTTTAAGTGGAGCTTCTCAACAACCTTCAATAACCCTTGTAAATGACAAGAAGTTCTCAGTTGTCTAGCCATCTGAACATTTATCAGTTACTAGGAAACCCTTAAAATCATCCCCGTATTCTTTCAATAGCTTTCCTCAATATGAACCGCTTCTGATTTAATCTCATCCATTGCCTGGGACTCACTGAAAAGGAAGGTTGAATGTGTGTGCACTATGTAAAATGTTATTTTTCTCTCTCACTCTTGCTGTGTTTTAGTACAGTTGTATGTATTATATTTGCACACAAGTTAAATGTGTAAATAATGTGATTACACTATGCAGTTGACTTCACTGGGTAAGTTACCTTGGTGGTAACATGCTTATTATATAAAAAGGTTAGGAGAGTTAATTCTTGGCTACTTTAGAAGCATTTCATGGTCCATCCAAAAACTGCCCTTGTCACAATCAAGCAGAGATGCTGAGTGTTCTCCATGGTCAGTGGAAGTGGGCTTTTCTTCCTCAGAGGTGATCACCACCACTGACACACAGCACCAGAAAGGAAGGGGAAGAAAGGGACTTCTAAATTTCAGGCAAGACCTGGAACACAGAGAAAATAAAGGCAAGTCCCCTAGAAAATTGTAACTAAATCCCACAAATACTACACAGAGTAAGCATTCAATCCAACTGAACAAAAATCATGAGTTAAAAATAATTTATGTTAACTTTAGAAAAAATAAACTATGTACTTCTGAAGATAATTATTGTGTAGGTAGAAAAGTTCAATGGAAAAGTAGCTTAAAGTATGAGAGAGGAATGGCGTGAGAAGGCAGCAGTGGCATAGTAGACATGAAATGGGATGCTTTTCTGGATCTATCCCAGAATCACATAATTTTAGTATGGGAAAAGAATAAAGATATGGTAGGACTATATTTTTCCAAATCAAGACCCATCACTTAACTTAATAAATGACTTCTATAACCCTACCAGGGGTGAAAAGTATCTCAACATTGGAATATGAGATATTTTTTATTTACAAACATTACAGTCACAAGAGATTTTAAATCAGTATTGCTCAGAAAGAGTCAGGCCATATATTTGTTGAACTTGGAGGTCTCCCAGTTCAAATCTCTTGTTAAAGAAATAAAATACTAACGATAAGAGTTCTTTGTTAAGCAATATTGTTGTTCAGTAAGCAATATACCCAAGGACAAATAACTGATTATGTGCAAACTCAGAACTTAAACCTAAGCTTCCCAAATTTATTTAGTTTCTTTCCTATGATGTCATTCACATTCTTAAACACCTATTTGTCTATAAAAATTCAATTGTGTAGCACCATAAAAGCTTGTCAGAGAATTATTTATCTCAGAGTACAGGTTAAGTAACAGCAGATATATGAATAATATATGTCATATCTATTCCATGTCAGACTGTGAAATAGAAATTTATTAATGGTTGTTTTAAATAAGGTTGTGTAAAAGATGTAACTTCATGAATAGAAAGGTCCAGAAACAGGTGGAGAGTTTAATTGTAGAGTAGAGAGAACGAAATACTAGAGGTTACAAAAGCCAGAATCTTTTATTTTAGTCTAACATTCCTTCCCCTCTACTGAGCAAATAACATGGTTATATAAGGCTCCTAGATACAGGCTATTAGAACTATCAAAGGATTAATTATTGAGCGAGCAAGATGAACAGGACACTTCCCAACTCTTAGAGGCAAAAGGAAGGATAAGGAATTTGTTGAATTGATAAAGCAAACTGTATGCATTTCATATGAAGATTTCACTTTCTCCAGTGACTTTACTGCTGTTTGGTCTTCCTTAAGTCAAACAACCTATATATAGTATAAGGACAAGGAGCAGACAAATAAAGACTGTTAAACTACCTACCATACCAGCTCTCCGATCCCTTTTTCAATCAATCAAGTAACCCCTTTATGTCACAGTGCTTTTTCCACTTAACAGGTAGCTGAGGTAAAGAATGCTACTTGAATTATAAAGGAAGAGGCAATTTTTTTTTTTTTGACCCCAGTTAGGAACTCCAGATGCCCTTGCTCTTATTTTTCACTCTAATAATACTGACATGTTTTAAAGTTACCAGAAACTACTACGAACTCCCATGCATAGTGCATTTACATATGCTGTTTTCACTGTTTAGAAAAATCTTTTCCTACTTCTCCACATTGAAGTTCCCATTTATCCAAGACACGGGTCAGATGCTTCCTTCTCTGTGAAAACTTAAGGTGGTTTATGCACCTTCCGACTTCATGAAAACTGATACTATACAAAATTATCTTGCAGTATAATTGTGTTTGTAATCTTTGACCTTACTAGAAGATAGATTCCTTGAGATTAGAGGTCACTGTCTTATGAGACACGGCATTCCCTCAAGTGTCAGCACATAGTTCAGTTCAGTTCAGTCACTCAGTCGTGTCCAACTCTCCGCGACCCCATGAACCACAGCACGCCAGGCCTCCCTGTCCATCACCAACTCCCAGAGTCCACCCAAACCCTTGTCCATTGAGTCAGTGGTGCTATCCAACCATCTCATCCTCTGTTGTCCCCTTCTCCTCCTGCCCTCAATCTTTCCCAGCATCAGGGTCTTTTCAAATGAGTCAGCTCTTCGCATCAGGTGGCCAAAGTATTGGAGTTTCAGCTTCAATATCAGTCCTTCCAATGAACACCCAGGACTGAGCTCCTTTAGGATGGACTGGTTGGATCTCCTTGTAGCCCAAGGGACTCTCAAGAGTCTTCTCCAACACCACAGTTCAAAAGCATCAATTCTTCAGCAGTCAGCTTTCTTTATAGTTCAACTCTCATAGCCATACATGATCACTGGAAAAACCATAGCCTTGACTAGACGGACCTTTGTTGGCAAAGTAATGTCTCTGCTTTTTAATATACTGTCTAGGTTGGTCATAACTTTCCTTCCAAGGAGTAAGCGTCTTTTAATTTCATGGCTGCAGTCACCATCTGCAGTGATTTTGGAGCCCAGAAAAATAAAGTCAGCCACTGTTTCCACTGTTTCCCCATCTATTCGCCATGAAGTGATGGGACCGGATGACATGATCTTAGTTTTCTGAACGTTGAGTTTTAAGCCAACTTTTTCACTCTTCTCTTTCACTTTCATCAAGAGGCTCTTCTTCACTTTCTGCCATAAGGGTGGTGTCATCTACATATCTGACGTTATTGATATTTCTCCCGGCAATCTTGATTCCAGCTTGTGCTTCCTCCAGCCCAGCGTTTCTCATGATGTCAGCACATAACAGTCACTCAAATTTGCTGAATGAATTAACACCTCTTATACAGCTTATTCTGAAATCATGGATGCTATCAGACCCCAATACCTCAAATGCTAGATGAGGGGTCATATTAAGGTTTAGAAATAGCACCAGTAGTTTCTCCAATGGAGATTCCCAGAACCTCCTGGACTATTTTTAGGCCTGTCTTTTCCTACTGTTCTGCCCTTTCTGAGTGAGCCCAAATGTTCTACAGAATTCAGGGCCATTTTAAGTCATTCCAGGCAACTGGTGGGTGGCCCAATTATGCTATCAAAACCTTAACAACTCCTGCCACTGCTAGACTTTGAATAACCACAGCAGCCTTCTAGCTAGTAAAGCTGATGCTTGCTTTATTCCTACACAGTGGGTAAGTTTTCGTGGCTATAAAGAAGCTTACAAAGTTATAATTGACCCCACAGTTCTTGCTGGTAACTGCCCTCTCAGTTCAGAGAGGAAATTTAAATTCTGCTATGTGACTTTTTTGTGTCTGTGTTTCTAAGTACCCATTAGGCCAGTTAGCTGCAGTTCACAATTGACAGATGTCTTAAAATCAAGTTTTATTGCTACTGCTTCTTATATGTAGTGGTAGTTAAATGTTTATCAGAAAATTAATCTTCTGTTGTCTTTCTGCTATATTTTAATGGGGGAGAAATAATAAACATTTTAAGAATAAGGCACGTAAGTGTCTGGATTTTGTAAGGCTAAAGGATGTCAGATTTTGTAGATTACGGCCTCTGCATTCCCATAAGTCAGTATCTTTCACATTGAATCCTTTTAAGCTCCTGCTTATTTTTGGCTAGTATGAGGCATAATCTATTATTATTGATAAGAGTGAAAGTTAACAGATGTCACTAGACTATATGATACGCTAGGATCATTTTCCCTTATGCTCTAGTGGCAAGAGTCTGATGAGATGGATTCTCTGTAGCTATGCTGTAGATAGTGTAAAATGGCATACTCTTTCTGAAAATCAATTTGGCAATATGGATGAAGATTTCTAAAAATACTAATGATCTTTCAGTCAGTAACTACATTTACAAGAATCTGTCTGGAGGAAATCAGAGATGAAGATAAATATTTATGTATATATGAGTCTAATATGTGATTCTTTACTATCAAAGCATTATAATGCATAATAAATGAGAAAAAATGTTAAAATATGCTATGTTCACATATTGGAATATATACAGACACTTAGAATGATGCTTAAGAGTTTTCTGGTGACAGGAAACACTTTTTTATAATACTATTCAAAAATGGAAGGGTTTTAAATTGTACATCTAGCTGTAGTCTCAGATATGTTAAGTATATATGCATATAAAGACGGAAAAGAAAGACGAGACTAATAATAATTATTTCTGAGTAGTGGAGTTATGATTGAATATTAATATTTTTTCATATTTTATGTACACCCCTAACTTTCTGTAAAAGTTATACTGGGGGGAAGTTATTTTAAAAACAAAAAGATGTTACTCAATAAACAAGTGGATAGTATGTGGTATTATCCACAGAATAGAATATTATGCAGCAATAAAAGGAGTGAAGTTCTGATATACATTAAACATAGATAAATCTTGAAAACATGCTAAGTGAAGTAAGTCAGACATGAAAGGACAACTATTTTATGACTCCACTTACATGAAATATCTGTTAAAGGCAAATACAAAGAAAAAGTAGGTTAGAGATTATCAGAGGCTCGAGAAAGAAGAATGAGGAGTTATTACTTCTAATGGGTACAGTTTCTATTTGGGATTATGAAAAATTTTGGAAATAGACAATGGTGCTGGTTATAAAACACTGTGAGTGTAATTAATGTCACTGAATTGTATACTTAAAAATGCTTAAAATGGAAATCTAACTCTGGAGCTCTCCGGTGGACTGGTAAGTCTGAACTTTAAAAAGCAACCTATATGATTCTGAAAAAAAGTGGTCCCAAGAACAATTCTGAGAACTATTAATGAAGCAAACATGGTAATGACAAAATTTTGTGGAAATAATAGTTTCGATGAAGTGGAAAAGAAAAGGAGATACCAAAAGAAATAAGGACAAAACAAAGGAGGAGAAAGGACAAGAAGCAAAGCACAAAATTTTAAGGAGAGTGTTGGCAAATGCTACAGAGTATCAGTGAAATGATGATGAAGAGGAAGCAGAATAACAGGTGAAATCATCTGTAAAAGAAAAAAGGGGAGGGGATTCCCTGGCAGTCCATATTAACAAACTGAGAAATAAAAAGCATAGGATATCTCAATAGATGCTGAAAAAGCTCCAGATAAAATTCAACATCCATTTACATTGAAAACTCTCCAGAATGTGGGCATATAGGTGACTTACTGCAACATAATAAAAGACACATATGATAAACCCACAGTTAACATCATACTCAATGGTGAAAAGCTGAAAGCATTTCCTTTAAAATCAGGAACAAGACGGGATACTCACTCGCACCATTTTTATTCAACATAGTTTTGGAAGTCCCAGCCACAGCAATCAGAGAAGAAAAAAAAAAAAAGTGATCCAAAAAGGAAAAGAATTCGTAAAACTGTCACTGTTTGCTGATGACATGACTGTAGTACTCAGAGAAAATCCTAAAGATGTCACTGAAAAATTACTAGAGCTCATCAATGAATTTGGTAAAGTTGCAGGATACAAAATTAATATATAGAAATCTGTTGCATTTCTATACACTATAATATGAAATATCAGAAAGAGAAATTAAGGAAACAATCCCATTTACTAACACATCAAAAAGAATAAAATACCTAGGAATAAACCTCCGTAGGGAGGTAAAAGATCTATACTCTAAAAACTATTATGATGCTAATGAAAGGAACTGAAGATGACACAAACAGATGTGAAGATATCATATTCTTGCACTGGGAGAGCCATAACTGTCAAAATTACCACATCACCCAAGGCAATCTATAGATTCAATACAATCCCTATCAAATTACCAATGGTATTTTTCATGGAACTGAAACAAAAAAATTTTAATTTGTATGGAAATACAAAAGATCCTGAATAGCCAAAACAATCTTGAGAAAGAAGAATGCAGCTGGAGGAATCAAGCTCCTTGACTTCAGACTACACTACAAAGCTACAGTAATCAAAACAGTTGATATTGGGTTTTCCCTGGTGGTCCAGTGGTTAAGAATCTGCCTCACAATGGAAGGGACACCAGTTCTATCCCTGGTCCAGGAAGATCCCACATGACACAGGGCAACTAAACCCATGTATCACAACTACTGAGCCCATACTCTGGAGCCCATGAACTGCAACAACTGAGCCCATGCACCACAACTACTGAAGTCTGTGCACCTAGAGCCCATGCTCCACAACAAGAGAAGCCACTACAATGAGAAGCCAGTGCACCGCAACTAGAGAGTAGCCTTTGCTCACTGCAGCTAAAGAAAGCCTACACATAGGAACGAAAACCCAGTACAGCCATTAAAACACAAACAAACAAACAAAAAGCATGATACTGGCAAGAAAACAGACACACAGATCAATGGAAGAGAATAGGAAGTCCAGAAATAAACCCATGCACTGATAGTAAATTAACCTATGACAAAGAAGGCAAGAATATACAATGGGAAAAAAGACAGTTTCTTCAGTAAGTGGTACGGGGAAAATCGGACATCTACATGTAAAAGAACACCATATACAAAAAACTCAAAATGGATTAAAGATCTAAATTTAAGACTGGATACTATATAACTCCTAGAGGAAAACACAAGTAGGACACTCTTCAACATAACTGCAGCATTATTTGAATCTGTCTCCTAGAGTAATGGAAATAAAAACAAAAATAAACAAATGAGACCTAATTAAACTCAAAAACTTTTGCACAGCAAAGGAAACTATAAACAAAATGAAAAGGCAACCTACTCAATGGGAGAAAATATTTGCAAATGATGTTACCAACAAGGGATCAGTTTCCAAAATATCAAAAACAATATCAAAAACAAAACAAAAACCAAATAACCTAATCAACAAATGGACAGAAGACCTAAATAGACATTTCTTCAAAGAAGATATTATACAGATGGCCAGTAGGCACATGGAAAGATGCTCAATATTGCTAAATATTAGAGAAATGCAAGTTTAAACTACAATGAGGTATCACCTCATAAGCCATCATTAAAAAGCCTACAAATAATAAATGCTAGAGAGGCTGTGGAGAAAAAGGGAACCCTCCTACATGGAGTGTAAATTGGAGCATCCCCTATGGAGAACAGTACAGAGGCTTCTCAAAAAACTAAAATTAGAGTTACCATGCTGCTGCTGCTGCTAAGTCGCTTCAGTCGTGTCCAACTCTGTGTGACCCCATATGCGGCAGCCCACCAGGCTCCCCCGTCCCTGGGATTCTCCAGGGAAGAACACTGGAGTGGGTTGCCATTTCCTTCTCCAATGCATGATAGTGAAAGTGAAGTCGCTCAGTTGTGTCGGACTCTTAGCGACCCCATGGACTGCAGCCTACCAGGCTCCTCCGTTCATGGGATTTTCCAGGCAAGAGTACTGGAGTGGGTTGCCACTGCCTTCTCCATATGATCCAGTAATCCCATTCCTGGACATATATCTGGACAAAATCTAATTTGAAAAGATACATGTATCCCAATGTTCAAAGGAACACAATTTACCATAATCAAGACATGGAAACAACCTAAATGTCCATCAACAGATGAACAGAGAAAGAAGATGTGGAATATACACACAATGGAATATTACTCAGCCATTAAAAGGATGAAATAATGCCACTTGCAACAATATGGATAGACCTAGAAATTATCAAATTAAGTGAAGTAATTCAGTCATTATATGACTGAATCACTTTGGTGTACACTTGAAACTAAGACAACATTGTCAATTACTATAATTCAATTTTTTAAATGGTTAAAAAAACTTTTTTTAAATTTAAATGGTTAAAAAAGGATTTGCACATAGGGAACGGGAAAAAAGGTTAAAATGGCAGATTTTATGCTACGTTTATTTTCACATAAAAACGTGGAAAAACATAAAACCAAAAAAGCAGGGTATTTGGAACTTCCCTTGTAGTCCCATTGTGAAGACTCCATGCTCCACTGAGGGGGCATGGGTTCGATCCCTGCTTAGTGAACTAAGATCCCACAAGCTGGCAGCACGGCCAAAAAAAAAAAGCAGGATATCCAAAGAAACTAAGACTGCCACGTAATAATAAGGTGAATGGGACAGAGTGCTTCCCTTTAATTCTCCTGCATTCAGAGCTGTACACCCACTGGCACCTGACACTCTAGGTTGAAGGAAGAAGGAACCACAGTAAGGGTCAACCAGTAACTTTAGGAACTTTAAATCCTTTTTCTGTACAAGTGGTTCAAGAAAAGGAAAATATGAACAGTAAAACTTATGTGTACAATTACAAAATTTAAATTCCCAGTCCTAAGCTTTCTCCTGAGCTCCAGCTCTCTATGACTAACTTTTTGCTAAACAATTTCACCTAGAATAATCAGTATCTCTTACATTTAACAGGCCCCAAACAACCTGGGATGTCCATGGGAGTCAGCATGCCATAGACTATAAATGAGGAATAAACACAGTCCTGCTGTCAAGACTCTTGTAATCAAGAGACTACAGCACACAGACTACTTGGTTAATAAGTAACTAATCTTACCCTACAATATGAGGTTGTAATAATAAACATATTCTCGCAGAGCAATTTAAGTTAAGGGGAGTGGAAGGACAGAGAAAGTGTTGATTATTATGCCTGGAAAGAAGGGAAGGTTTCATAGAGACAGAATATACCTTAGTTAAGGTAGAAGCTGTCCTCTGAAGGTAACAGTAAAACTCCATGAAGCAACTAAACCATTTGAACCAGAGAACCAGATTTTTGGTGACATTTCTTACCAAATACATCTGATAAAATCAACGGTCTCTGAGAAAAGAAACAGATCCTTCTTTTGATAGATTCATGTTATCATCAGGGTGACAACACTGTCACTATATTCAATCAGATTACCAAATAAGAAGCACATCTAAGTATTTTCAACTGTCATAGAACATAAGAATTTTTCAGGAATTGAGTTCTGGATTATACTCTCAGAGTTCACATAGGCATTCCTTCCTAAAACCTGGTGAGTTACTTGGCTTCTTTGTATGAAACAGTCTCTAGCACTCCCCTGCCCCTTTCTGACAGCTTTGGATTTCTGTCTTTGGTGACAGGTCAAAGAAATCTACATACAATTAAACTTATTACCTCAAATCAACAACTAATTAATACATAAAAGATCAGAGAAGTCCCTCTTAATTCAAACAGTCCTTTAGCTTTTACATATCTGAAGAGGACCTAAATTAAGCATTAGGAGAGGAAAAAATAATCATCAATACTGAAGGCCTAGAAAGTAAGATTAGAATTTTACTAGCAGGCAAAGTGCAATGAGTTTTTGAACCCCACCACTGATCTTTCTGTGCCCAAGCCACCAACTGAGTACTTTCTACTGGTTTGATGTTTTGAAGATCAAAGTATAGAAAATATAGTAATGTCATTTTTGTTTTACAATGTTACCATTGCTATCTTCTCTTACCATTCCTATCTGCTCTTTTCAAAAGTTTTTACCTACTTTCCTTAAACAACCAAAACCCCAAGAGATAGTATATTCCAGAGTTTAGCACTTTGAAAAAGTTCAAAACAGCCCAAGCTGTAATTAATGTGTTTATTCTAAGACATATATATTTTTTCCTATTTTAATGTTTCTGAAAACTGCATGTTTTCATGTATACATTTAAGGTAGTAGTTTCTTTTTTCTTCCAAGAAGCTGTTTTTAAAGTTTTTAAAGTGTGTCTCATCATTTTCTTGAAGAAAAAAATTGTTTAATTATAGTAACATAAATGTAATGTTTGAGGCAAAACAGATTATATACAGTATACTAGATATGCCTAAACTATTTTAGATCTGCAAAGTATTATATAAAGTACAAATATCTTGGTTCTCAAAAAATCAATTTTAGAAAGAGGGAAAGAAGGAAAAAAGTAAAACTTCCTATTTTAGGCTCAAACATTCAGAAATTTTATAGCTGTTACTTCCTGTTGTCAATTTTCTTTATGTGTATTTTCTCTGTATAACTAGTCTGTGAGGACTGGAAGACGTCACTTATGTACCCATATGGAGGTAGGGGTGCACAAGAGTGTGTACATGTCTACTGTTGCTATCGTTGTTCAGTCATCCAGTTGTCTCTGACTCTATGTGACCGCATGGACTGCAGCACACCAGGCCTCCCTGAACCTCACTATCTCCCTAAGTTTGCCCAAGTTCATGTCCATTGAATCAGTGTATGTCTATATGTACTAATTTTCTGTGCAACATTTTGGAGCTATGACTCCCCAAACAGAATTGCATTGGAAACACCAACAAAAATGAATTTACAATATAGTTTAATATATGCTGTAATAAAATTAAATACAGGGCATAATGGAGGTACATAGGAAAGGCATCTAACCTCTCTTTGCATAAAGGTATGTGTGCTACCAGGAAGACTTCTGGGACAAAATAACACCTATATTAATACCTGAAAAGGAGAAAAAGCAATGTCCTTAGAAATACTTTTGGGAATTTCATTTATCTATGACGGTGTAAGTAATGAATTCTGCATGGCAGGCACTGTCCCTTTCTTTGGTGGGACTTTGGAAGAATGGAGAGGAAAGAGGGGCAGGAGGAGAGGAAAAGGTCAAGAGTGGGCCTAAGTGTAACTAAGAAGACCAAAGCAAGATGAATCAATGAATAAAATGAACTCTGGTTTTGACATACTTAGCTCAAATCTGGAATTCAACACTTACCAGCTATGTGATCTTGAGCAGGTACCTGACTCTCTTAAGTCTCAACTTTCTTATCTGTAACCGACAATAACTAATTCAAAGAGACACCGTGGAGCTGAAATGCATAATACATATTTTGTTTATCTGGCTAGCTGACTAGTTTCCCTACTAGATGTTAGGCTCTAAAGGACAGAGACTATGAATATCTTATGCACCACTGCCTAGCAAAATGCTTGGCATACAGCAGATATTCACTACCATTAAATATTCAGTATGACAATTAGAACGACAAAAGTCCTATGACCTCAGCACAGCATTATAATTAGGTTTGATTATATTCTGAAGAGATCAAAGACTACTAACTGACTGGTTTGTTATTTCACTATAAAACACTGAGAGTTTTATTAATTATAAGAGCCACAGAGTTTTCCAAATCTGAACAAAATCAAACATTTAGAAAAGCATTCCCTTGGAGATAAAATCTATACTTCCAGGAGGTAAATAAAATCTTTTCCTCTCTCTAGAGACGTGTTTTCAACAAAGGGTGATTTGCCACCCAAAAGACCTGCATCAAAGTCTGGAGACATTTTTGGTTGTCTTAACTGAAGATCTAGTGGGGAGACTCCAAGAATACTGCCAAACATCCTAGAAGGCATAGGAAAATTTTCACAATAAAGAATTATTTGGTTCAAAGTGTCAATACTGTTGAGGTTGAGTGGGGAGGGGTTGGAGTTGGGAGAATAGAAAGGTAGGCAAAGATATAAGATTGCCTAAACACTTATTACTAGGTTAGGTTTAATATTATCAGAGTTCATGTCCATTATTCCAACTTACTCATTTTTTTTTTAAATGAAGCTGTAATTTTAAAAGAGAAGCTTAGATTTGCTTTTTCTCAAATATGTCCCAGATAGAGAATGATCTCTCTGGAAACTATTTTAGGTCAGTGAAAATATATGAAAGCTTTTAATAGCTCAGGGGAAAAAAAAGCATTTTAAATGCTTAATTTCAAGACTTGCAAGTAAAGTTTTAATACTTATCAGAGTAAGAATGCACAGCCATATCAAGCTATAAGGAAAAAAAGATACATGTGACTTACCTTCCCTACTATTTTATCAGTATATTAATTTTGAAAGTACAAAGCAGATTTAAACAATGTATTTATTTGTTCATATATCCCTGGTGAAAGGAATATGTGGCACTTTGCCATTTCACTGCCTTTTCTTTGTTACTCTTCTGTTTAATAGTGATCCTCACCTCTACATTGTTTCTGATCTATGTTTTATAGCACATGTGCGTTAATAATCTACTAAAACTTGTGAGGTAGTACTACACCTGGTAATGATGCAATGAAATCTGACAGTGAAAATTTAAACACTGGTTACCATCAGAAATGGAATCATCAGGTAGAAGTAGATCTAGATGGTAACAGATCACAAATAGTTGGTGTTATTATAATTTTTCTTGCATAAATCAATCTTTGGCTTCGGATCTGAGAAAAGTAGTATCATCAAAATAAAATAATTTTAAAATTAAATTAATAGTTTTTGAAAGTGGTCTAATAAGAAAGGCAATTCATGTAAATTTACTGCAAGAGCTTTCTGAGTAATAATTTGAGAGACTGTGAAGAGCAGAAAGGTACTCTTACGGGAAAAAATTCCACCTTATTGGAAGAAATCTTTGGGTTTCCTTATTTCTGTATTATTAGAAAAAAAATCTTATTTTACATTAAAATTAAAGAGTAGGTCCATAATTTTGTCATATATGCAAATATTGGGTTGGCCAAAAAGTTCGTACAGGTTTTCCATTAAGATAGTACGGAAAAACCTGAATGAATTTTTTGGCCAACCCAGTACTTTTGAGTCTGAAAAGTATAATGAATTCCTTAACCATCTAATAAATAAAATCATTTTTTTGACAACCCAATTTTATACAGTAGGCAAATTCAATAGCTCCAGTCCTTCAAGAAGAGAGTATCAGATTCATCTAAGCTGATATGCTACATTTGAATTCTGGATAATCATTTGTGAATGTTCTGTTTATCCACATAACAATTTACAAAGTGATCATACCTCTTCAATACCAGCTATATTATTCACAGCCAGTTTTTTTAGAGAACTCTGAAGTTTTTTGTCATCAGCTGTAGCTGTTCTATGTACCACCTTCTTCTTTCTGCGAGCTGTACCCTGAAAGATAACCAAACAAGTGTTAGCATGCCATGCATTTGATAACTGTAATCACTTGTCTTCCTCTCCATAACAGTCTTCCTAAGACTCACAGAAAAAATTGCAGACTTAATAGTAATGGTTAACTAGACTTCTCATAGTCACAGAGTTGTGACTGTCAGCCTAACCCAGATTTTTGAAGGTTAGTTTCTAGCAAACTTTTCTTATTCTTTCCAATATCTAGCCTGTGTCATTTTAACACATTGTTTCAAAAGTTTTCTAACAAAAAATAATTTTTTAACTTCAAAATAACTTGAAGTGTGCTTTACTTCAAATTTCCAACAAATAAGTAAAGTTTTTTATACTATCTACCACCCTCTAAAGATATTCTGAAACTTTGGAGATTATGACATAACAGGTAAAATGCCTATTAGATGAATGTTCTAGAGTCCTAGAACCTAGGAATGAGAAAGATCAAGTTCTTACTTCAAGGAGCATACATTACAATGGGAAGGAAAAGTCAGTATATAAACAGATTAGATTATTTCAAACAGAGTAAGTGTATTAAGAAAAAAAAATAACATAGCAACAAGATTATTGGGTGGGGCAAAGCACTACTTTATTCGAATGCTCAGGGAAGGCCCCTCTGAAGAGGTGGTGTACGAGTTGAGACTCATGAAAAGATTTAGGGGAAGAGTGATCCAAGAAAAATGAAACAAGAGTGAACCTGTCATTTCTAGATAGAACAGACCAGTGTGACTAGAATAAATAATGGGAAAGGTAGAGGAAAATGAAATCAGAAAGACTGGTAAGGGCCAGATCATGTAGCCTAATGTGCCATGAGCAGGAAGTGGACTTATAACAACTGCAATAGGAAGCTACTGGTAGGTTTTAAGCATGAGAATGGTTTGATCTGATTTATGATTCTAAAAGATGACTGAGGTTGCTGTGGAAAATGAACTATAATGAGATCAATCAGGAAGCTACTGTAGAAGTCCTGATGAGAGATGAGGGTTGTGGAAGTGGAGATAATGAGAACTAAGATGGTCAGAAGAACCAAAAGGATTTGCTGACGGACTAAATATGGGATATGAGGGAAAAAAGGAATCTAGAATGATGTTTAGAATTTTGACCTGAGCAAATGGGTTGAAAATTATACTATTTACTGAAATAGGAAAACTTAATTTCTAAATGGATATTTTGAAACTCTAAATAATTTTTTCCATTGAAAAACTATTTAGGACAATGAATTAAACTCCTGAGCCAATTGAAATAAATGTAACTTAAAGCAGAGCTGAAGCACTACCAACAGTAGCCTGTATCTTGAGAGCTAAATCTTTCTGAGACTTGCCAGGAGTAAAAAGAAAGGAAAGGAGATTTTAATCTCTGGGTAGCTTCTGTAGTATTACTCAGGAAATCAGCCTTATAAAGGGTAGGCAGGAGGCTTAGTCTCAGAAACTCCAGTGGGAGTGGAAGAGAGCCCCATGAGTAGTAGCAGAGGTTGTAATTAAATCTAGTTAAAGGATGGACTAAGAGAGACTATTAAGATAGATGGCCACTAATTTGTGAAGTGTTCCTGATTCAATTGCTTGCTGGTTACAACTCAAATGATCCTTATGTACCTTAAAATCAACTTGTCTATAAGCTCATCAGTCCACCAAACTATTCTTCCTATATTTCCTAATTTTCATAGCTCTAAAACCAGAAATTTGGAGGCCATCCTAGACTCCTCTCTCACCTCTGTCCCTCACATTCTATCCATCATTAAGTTGTGTCATGCTGCTGCTGCTGCTGCTAAGTCACTTCAGTTGTGTCCGACTCTGTGTGACCCAATAGATGGAAGCCCACCAGGCTCCCCCATTCCTGGGATTTTCCAGGCAAGAACACTGGAGTGGGTTGCCATTTCCTTCTCCAATGTGTGAAAGTGAAAAGTGAAAGTGAAGTCGCTCAGTCGTGTCCGACCCATAGCGACCCCACGGACTGCAGCCTACCAGGCTCCTCCATCCATGACACAACCAAACCTTAAATTTGTGTCCCACATACTACAAGCTGTAGCTTCTCCTCTATGCCAAACTTGTTTTATTTCATTTTCTACAATGCCGGCAGCTATCTTTTAAAAATCACTGTTACTGTTTTTTCTTAAAATTCTTCAGTAGTTGACCTTGCCTATGGGATAAAATCCTAATCTTCTTAGTATGACACACAAAACTATGATCTGACTCTAAATTACCTGTTTCATTAGCTGCCATTCTTTATCCATTATAAACTCCAGTTGTAACAAATTAAAGCAAGCCATTCCACTAAGCATCATGCAATTCACTAAGCATCTTAGCATCCCATACGCCTTTGCATATGTGAGAACAACAATCTCCCCCTTCACCCTATCTACTTGTTCTCATACCTGTTGTTTATTCTTCAAATCTCTGCTCAGGGATGACTTCCTTGACTCAGGAGCACCTTATACTTCATTTTAATATTTACTATTCTGTAGTGTAATTTTGTGGAGAAGGAAATGGCAACCCACTCCAGTGTTCTTGCCTGGAGAATCCCAGGGACGGGGGAGCCTGGTTGGCTGCCGTCTATGGGGTCACACAGAGTCGGACACGACTGAAGTGACTTAGGAGCAGCAGCAGCAGCAGTGTACTTTTGAGTGCATCTCCCTTCCAAGCTGAACTGTGTCAAGAGGAGGAAACCTTGACTTATTTATCCACTGTGTGCTTGGCACATAGTAGTTGCTCAATAAACTAGCTGAATGACTGTGCCAACCTTCTGGCTTAAAATATACAATAGTGATGTGCTGTATCAAGCTCTTCCAGGTATATTTCGTGTTTCTTGAATATTCCTAACTTTTGCACTAATACATTTTACTTGCTGCTACAATGTGACTAGTACTTTGGTTACATGAATATGTTACTATGACTCTGGAGTCAGATAATTGTATTATTAGGAAAGAAGGAGAAAGTATTAATACTAGTTGTTTCTTCTCTTCCCCCTCTCCTGTTCCTATCCCCAGGTGCTATCAGTTCAGTTCAGTTCAGTTCAGTCGCTCAGTCGTGTCCGACTCTTTGCGACCCCATGAATCACAGCACGCCAGGCCTCCCTGTCCATCACCAACTCCCAGAGTTCACTCAAACTCATGTATATCGAGTCGGTGATGCCATCCAGCCATCTCATTCTCTGTCGTCCCCGTCTCCTCCCACCCCCAATCCCTCCCAGCATCAGAGTCTTTTCCAGTGAGTCAACTCGTCGCATGAGGTGGCCAAAGTATTGGATTTTCAGTTTTAGCATCAGTCCTTCCAATGAACACCCAGGATTGATCTCCTCTAGAATGGACTGGTTGGAGCTATAGATATTATCAAAGTAAATGACACAGTGGGGCTGCTACATACTGTCCCACCTACCCCCTCCCCAGGTCTGAGGTAAATACTATTCTTGCTTTTCCTTTTACAAAGATTGTATTGAGCAGAGATAAAGGTAGAATATTCTCCTTGAACCCAGGGTTGGAACTGAAGGGAATCAAAGATTTTCAGTGATCAGAACTAACTCTCCCTTAAGTTTCAAAGCACATGGAATAAGAATGTTTATGTTCACATTCACCAACATAGAAAAACAAGTAGGAATTTGGGAGGAAACCTAGCAATGAACAAATGTACCAAGAGCTTTTGCATCTCCCATTGTAAAACTAAATGAAGCAGAAGGGGTATCCAGTCAAGATAAGGTAACCTCAATATCCAGGAATATCTGAGGGTGGGTCTAACATAATAACAGCTGTCTTTCAATAAGTGTCTAGTCTGTGCCAGACACTGTTTGAGGTGTTTTATAAATATTACTCTAATATTTAGAAGCATCTTATGTAGGATCATTTTTATTTTACAGATGCAAAAATGGAAGTTTAACAAGATTGAATAACTTGTTCATATCATTTAACCACCAGAATGTTAATAGGTCTCAAAGGTGGCTATTTCAATTGCACCCATCAGAGAGATATCTTCTAATTACCTATTTTAGATCTAGACAAGTTATTTTCAAATTGGAATGTGGTTTAATCTTGATTAATTAAAAAAATTTTAGATCTTCAATGACCACAAATCCAAAATAATACTACTATCTGGTAATAACACATTCTCCTATCAATTTTTCTTATGCCACACTCACCTTGCCCCCTATCCGGACCTGAGCCTGAAGTTTGGCTAACTTTTCTTGATTCATGCTGTTGGTAAATCTAGGGGGGGAAAAATAAATTTGTTAAAGTCACTGTTTTATTTACCAAAACAACTGTTTATACAACAGTACCTTCTGGTTCACTGAACCTGTAATATGCACCACCACCATGATAATATTGTCTATATTTTTAAAATATTAGTAACTTTTTCTAGCTTCATAAGTCAGATAGCAAAAGAACCAAAATTAAGTAATATCAAGAGGGAGCCGTATATACAAACAGAAAATAGAATTGAGATTCAAAGTTACTTATTTGAAGATCCCTCCTTAAAAGTGTAATTTGGTACTTTGGTACTCAATAAAACCTAACCAATTCTAAAATCTCTGTAGGTACACCAGTTTCTTCCCCAAAGATTTTTACAGAAGAGAGCTGTTAGCAAATTAGCACACCTTTTTTTTTTTCTCTCAAATCATATTCTGTATTATTTTTTTAAATCATAGATAGAAGACAAAAGAAAGAAAAATCTGGACAAAGAAAAAAATTCAATAGGCTATCTAGCTGTCAAGATATGAGGTAGTCATGGAATCCTATATTCAAGGTTAGGTGGTATGTTAATAATAGGAAAAGAGAACCAGATTTTCAGACATTCAGTACTTCTGCAGCACTTTCCACAGAGTTCATTCAACACCTTGCACTAACATAGTATGTTATAACTGTCAAGATAGTCTTGCACATAAGGTAAAATGCCTCCTTGCACAATTTGACAAAAATCTATCTCTGCTACATTAATACGAAATTTTGCAGGGAAGAGGAGAATCTTAAAAATAAACTTTTAAAGGCTAATCTTGATTTTGAAAACTCTAAGTTCATTATAAAGTCAAGAATCCTAGCCTGGTCAGCCCTTTCCTACTAAGGAAAAAAAAGTTCTTCAGTTTATAATGGGTCATAACATTCCACACTATATAAACAAATAAAAGCCAATGTTAAAAGTCTTATTTTACTTGTTCTTAGATCAACAGATCACTATTGAGATACAGCAGAGGGAATAAAGGATAAGGCTGTTGTCAAAACTTTTTGGTTGATTCTCTAAACTCTTTATAAACATCACCCAGATGAAAAAGATATTATTTTCTTCATTTTAGAGATGAAAGAATCAAAGATTATGTAAGTACTAATCATTCTGTATTCTGACACTGTACTTAAGATACAAACCTGTGTATCTCTCTGCTTTAAGGGCGAAGTCCAGTTCCTAAATAATATTTAGAATTTACAATTCTTCAATCTTGACTCAGCACTGTATCACAATGCTCAAGCAGCTAAAAAAATTCTATAGGAGTGTGAATAGAGTACAAAATCAAAAGGCATCAGTGTGTGGCAATCTCAACTTAAAATCTGACACTGACTTATATCTGCTGATGTAAATCCCAATCTCTACAGTCAGTTTCTATAGAAAAAGACCAAAATTCACTGTTTTCAAAGTAATGCGGCCATGAAAGTGTAGTGAACTAACAAAGAGCCTGAGGAATTTTTTATTAAAAAAGGGGATAAGTGAAAATATTAGAACCAAATACAAGATAAACTTTTATGCATTTTGAAGTAACAATCCCCAAGAGAAGAGATGGAAGAGATCGAGCCCTGATCTGTTTGAAACAAAGCCAGAACAAAATTAACTCTTTAAATCAATGTGCAAAAAAGAACAGATTCCATTCCAGGTAATAAGTATAATCAAAAACTTGTTCTTAAGGAGTACCTCAGAGAAAAAGCATTTTAGGGAGACTGGAAGTTCAAAGTTGGGAGGGGAAGAAGAAAAGTGGTTCTTTGTCTACTACCAGGTTGGGGTGCATGGAAATCAAGTAAGAAAGTGTACTGGATTCAGTTTATGAGAGATGTCAAGCTCAGAATCTGGAACAGACCATAAAGATCACCTGCTTTAACTCCCTGTTCCTCAATCAACCTTTCTTTTTATTGTAGCTGTTATTTCTGTCCTGTATAGGATGCCATCTCAAATACTTGAAAGCAGCAGCAGGGTTTAAATCAGAAACACACAAAACAGCTCACATCCCTTCCAATTTAACAGATTTGGAAACAAGGGCCCTCCTAGGCCCAAAACGGAGAAGTAACTTCTTAAGGCCATGATTAGTGAGTTCTTCCTTGGGGATCCTAGGATCTTTTAGCCTTTTCCTCAAGGATTCAAGAAACGGTGCAAATAATGAGGTTATAACCAACATTTACTGAGTGCCTAAGTTTTAAGCATTATAGTAGGCACTTACACATACCTCATTTTTACACAGAGATAAAATAAATTCAATCTTTAATCCTGACTTTTTATTATGTGGCTTTGGAATCAGAAGGATCAATCAAGGTTCTACTACTTAGGGCTTCAGAAACATATTTTACTTCTCTGAACTTTATTCCTTCCGTATTAGAAAAAGTGAAACACTACATACTTCACAGTATTTTTTTGTTTTCAGAGTTAAAGATTACGTTATCAAGCACAGGGTATGGCTCACAGCAGATATTCAAAAACTGGTAACTATTGTTACCACTCAAGGGACAGAGCTGGTTCAGTGAAAGACCGTGGGAACGGAAGTTGAAACCGCCATTCACTAGATGTGTAACACTGCCTGTCGGTCAATCATCAACTTCCTGACAGCCTACTATGCACCAGGCAGTGTGGTAGGGCTAGAAGGATGGGCAAGGCAATGTTTCAGAGAGGGTGGCAGCCTTGTAAACAAATCCTGCCATTACAAGGTGAAGAGCAATGCAACGGCGTACGGTCTCCAGAGCCTGGGGGCGGGGCTTGCTAGCCTCAGTTTCCTTAGCTGTCGAGTGGGAGGATCAAATGAGATGACAGCAGATAGGTGGTATAAAGCTCACAGCGTTATTGTTGTGAATAATGAAGAGTAACAGAACAGAGGAGGGGGACCACCTGCCTCCTGGGACTTGATCTGGGCGGCAACAGCGCTGGCCCGCTCGCCCCCACGGTAAGCGGTGGTGCTGGGGACCTTCCCTCAGGTGCAGACCCCCAGCTGCGCCGCCGGTAACCGACAGGCCAAGCCAGCCGCTTCCGCCCCCACTCAGCGCGCCACGGCGGAAGTGGCAGCCCAAGCGGTTGGCGGGTGTCGGAAGAAGAGGGCGGGGGGAGACCGTGCGCAGCGGCCTATGGCCGTGGAGTGGCGGGACCGCCGGGGGTCTCACCTGAAGCAGGGAGGGTCCTCCAACACCAGCACGCGGCAAGAGCAAGATGGCTGCCTCAGTCGAGACAGAGAAAGACGAAGGCGGCCGCGGCGGCGGGAGTGGGACCCACGTGACGCATCCTGCCCCGCCTCTCTCTCAACAGAGCAGCCTATCCTGGGATCGCATATACGAACTACAAAGGCCAAGCCGCTCTGCGTCTCCCAATAGAAAGGCGGCAGGTGCAATGGCCGCGCTGCATTCTGGAGCTTGCAGTCGCCCTGGAGTTCCATTGTGCCCGTGCCTGCAATTTGCAGGGAGCCTGATAAAGGGGAGGTGTGTATGTTTAGGTTTGTCCTTTTGCTAGTTGTCTTTCACTAGGCATTAAGTACGCACACGCACTGCCAAACTTAACTAGTGCGAACTCGCTAGTGTGGGCACTCAATTAGCCTCCATTCCGGAGGAAAGACGGGAACTTTTGACCTGTGTTTCCTGTCATCAGAGAGGAAAACTGAGAAATAACCCAGTTTAAAAACAACAAAAACAAGTAGATTTAAGACGAAGCTTTGCACTTCTAAGTACCTGCAGTGAATTATGACCTTGCGCCCTGAAGAGCTAGGTCAGTTTTGCAATGAGAGATTCCAAGTTTGGTTTTCTCGGAGCTTGCGTCAGTTGGTTGCATCATCCCTGAGAGGAAGAATTTAGGTTAAAAAGGAAAATAAAGTCCAGTGCTTCTTCTCTAGCAGGAAGGAGCATTGTTGCAGGCACGAGACCATGCACCGCAAAACAGATTTGGCAGACCTGTGCCAGACCCGAGCAGTAACCTGAGAATGAAATCCGGTTGTCTGCCTTTTTTTTTTTTTTTTTTATGCGGTGGGGAAAGGGGGACCCGGAGCCCATAGGCAAACGGCCCACTGTTGGGAGCGGCTGACTTCACCGATCAGTAATTTGCGTAGTGAATATTAAGTGCAGTGGTTCTTGAGGGGGAGGGGCTAGCTCGCTGGGGCACGCAACCAGCAACGGTTCTCCCGAGACTTCTCCCCACCCCCACTATCTCGGCCCATCTTTTCCTTCTCGATCCTCGGACTAAAGGTCCAGAACCCAGGGTGAAGCAAATAGCGCCCCAGAGCAACTCCCGCAACCTTTTTCGTGATCTGCACCTTTAAACTCTCACTTCGTCCCAAACCGGACCCCGGAGGCACCACCCACATCCGTCTAACATCACTTCCTTCAGGGTTAGGAGAAAAAAAAAAAAAAATCTGGGAACGCGAGCGGCTGGGCTGATCCGCACTTGGGAAACCGCACGGACCTTCTCCGAGGACTTCGTCGGCCCTACGTCTGTCTGCTCAGCCCAGTGGCTCCGCGCACCTATCACCATGGAGCTGCGGCCTCGTCTCGGGGCCACCTGTTTGCTGGGCTTCAGTTTCCTGCTCCTCGTCACCTCTTCTGATGGACCTAATGGGCTTGGAAAGGGTCAGACTGCATTCTTTTCTTAATCTTCACTTATCCTGGGCCCTAGCCCAGTACAGCCCTCTTGTCCTAACACAGATTCCTTTCCCGTTCTATCTCTTTGGCCACTCTAGATTTCTTTGTATCCTCTCCAACTGCCCCTGGAGTTTGGGGTAAGGAGTAGTGGTCTGGGGAATGTTGAGATGGGGAAGTTTTACTTGAGGCCTCCCTAAATTTTGGGGTTGGGATAAGAAATGGCCTTTATATTTCGAAAAACATGTTTAAGAGAGCAGCATACTGCTTAACACTTGGTAGGTCCTCAGGCACTGTTACCTTCCCTCCGGGGAGAAATAGGACCTTTGGGGACCTGCGTATTTAGACCTTTGCCCTGGGTCTGAAGAATTCCCTCCTCACCTCTTCCCTGAAGAGCTAGGTTACTGCCTCCTTACCTTGTAGGGAACAGCACCTGCATCCCCGGGAGCAGTGACTGATGCAGAAGGAAGGGCTGGATGAAGAGCCACAGGTCTGATGTTAGACGGTCATCAACCATTGTCCCTGGTGTGGTTCAGTCAGTGTTTCTGAAGAAACTGATTTTTTTGAAGAGTGAGGGGACAGTCGTTAAGAATGGAGAACAAGAGGTGTGACCCCCCCCAACTCCATCCATCCCATTGTCTACATCTTTATTGGAACTCAGGGTTTATACTTTTCCTAGGTGGTTGTGTGGTAGTGTGTATTTCCTTTCTCTTCCTTTTTCTTTTGTTTTTCTACTGACCTTACTGTATGAAATGTCTTTACTACAGCCCTGCTGTTCTAAATTGTGTTTTATCCTCCCTATTTGCACATTTATTGGTGGGTGATGAGATTGGGTGGACATTCAGTGCACTTGAATGCAGTCATTCCTTTATCCAGTAAATAATTTTTGATTACCTACCATATTCCAGGCATGATCCTAGGCACCAGGGATATAGGAGGGGACAGGACACACAAGGTTCCTGTTCTCATGAAGCTTATGTTCAATACAGAGAGACAGAGAGTAGGTACATGAACAAATTAATAGACAAGATAATTTCAGCTAGGGATGAGTTCTGGGAAGAAAATGAAACTGAGGGAGTAGAAAGACTGAGAAAGCATGAGGGAGCTGACATTACTTGAGCTAGGAAGGTTGGGGAGGCTTCTCTGAAAAGGTGATATGTGGATTTCCATCTCAGTGATGAAACCAAAGGGAATTCTGTTGGGCCAAAATGTTTTAAGCACTGACAGTCCCATTTTAAAGCAGATTACTGTAAAATTCGTGTAAAATTATGAGTACTGAAGGAGACATTAGCATGTAGTATTAGGAGTGGGTTTAGATTTGAGTTTTAATTTACTCTGCCACAAACCAGTTGAAAGACCTAGGGCAAGTTGCTAAAACTTCTCAAAGCTCAATTCCTCATGTGCCAAAGGGGCATAACAACAGCTATCTGTTAACATGCAACAAAGAATTACCCAGTTGTTATTCCAGTTAACTGTGTTAGGCGTAGGCAATACCTTGGAGTCACATATTCAGTATTCCTTGTTAGACGTTAAGCTCCATGTGTTTGTTCCATTTACCATTGCTGCATAATAAACCACCCCAAATTAAGTGGTGTAAAGAAATCATTCTATTATGCTCACGATTCTGTGGGCCAGAAAGCCAAACAAGGCACAGTGTACAGTATATCCCTTGTGTATCCCTTGGTTCTGAGTCTGAGGCCTCAGCTGAGCTGGTTTCTTCTCCATGTGCTTTGTCTTCGTGGGCTAGTGTGAGCTTCCTCACTGTATGACAGCTGGATTCCAAGAGTGAGCATCCTAAGAGAAGAAGGTGAAAATAGATGGCATTTTTGTCATCTAGCCATAAAAGTCACATAGCATCACTTCCACTGTACTCTATGGGTCTGTTCAAGGGGAAGGGACATTAACTACCTCCTTTCCATCACCCACAGGAGGAATGTTGAGGTCACATTGTAAAAAGAGCTTGTGGAATGGGAGATATTACTGCAATCATCTTTGGAAAGTATGGTCTACCCCAGTAAGTTAGGACTATTTCTGTCTTATTCATGCTTAGGAATATTTGTTGAAAGAAGAAATGAATGGTGCACATGATCGTTGGGATCCCTGTCTTTTTTCAGCTCGTAGTCTGAAGACTAACAGCACAAATATGCGGCCAATTACATGGCACTGTGATATGTACTGTCAGCAGGGAAATGGCAGGTAACTGTAGGAGCACATAGAAGGGCAACTTGGTGGGGGAGGGGCTGTGAGGATTAAATGAAAAAACAAAAGGCACTTAATATTGTGTCACAAACTTCAGTTCAGTTCAGTTCAGTCGCTCAGTCGTGTCCGACTCTTTGCGACCCCATGAATCACAGCACACCAGGCCTCCCTGTCCATCACCAACTCCCGGAGTTCACTCAAACTCATGTCCATCGAGTCGGTGATGCCATCCAGCCATCTCACTCTCTGTCGTCCCCTTCTCCTCCTGCCCCCAATCTTTCCCAGCATCAGAGTCTTTTCCAGTGAGTCAACTCTTCGCATGAGGTGGCCAAAGTATTGGAGTTTCAGCTTTAGCATCAGTCTCTCCAATGAACACCCAGGATCGATCTCCTTTTGAACGAACTGGTTGGATCTCCTTGCAGTCCAAGGGACTCTCAAGAGTCTCCTCCAACACCACAGTTCAAAAGCATCAATTCTTCGGCGATCAGCTTTCTTCACAGTCCAACTGTCACATCCATACATGACCACTGAAAAAACCATAGCCTTGACTAGACGGACCTTTGTTGGCAAAATAATGTCTCTGCTTAAACTTAGAAAGTGTTTATTTAATGCTTATTACTATATTTACCCAAGGAAAAATATTGACTTGTTCCTGAAAGGAATTAATAAGATATCAGACTTTTTTTTTTTTTTATCTCCTGAGTATGGATTCTTGGAAAACAGATTATAGTTCACCCATCCCACCTCCCAGAAAAGTGCTACCCGGAGCAGTGATAAGTAAGATTTTTTCCCAGAAGTTTAAGTAGATTTGACTCCAGATGATGGCCTGATAGTTTGCAGAGAGGGAGTACAGTGATGTGGTGTGAGCACTGGATAGGAATCGGGAGGCCTGAGTTTTAATCCTGGTCAGGCTATATAGCCAGCTCTTGGCTTCCCTGGGGATCGTTTATTAAATGAGAAAGTTGGACTAGAAATGATTCCTAAGAGTCCTTGCAGCTCTGATATCTTAGAGTTCTAAAATAATTTTATTCTCTGTGTGCTCAACATTTGGAATGTACCACCTGTGGGAAGAAGTATAGTGATTAATATTTACTGTACATTTTGCCATATTCCAGGAAACGTTCTGTGTATTTTTCATGTATTGACTGGTTAAATCCTCATAATAACCCACTGAGGTAGATAAGGGATGTAATCATCATCCCCGTGACACAGATGAAGAACCTAAAATGGGATGCAGGAGTCACATAGCTAGTAAGTGGACCAGCTGAGATGGAGATTCCAGAACTTCTGTCCTCAACAGTACACCTCTCCTGCTCTGAGTGCAGAGACTCCTTTGAAGGAAAAAAGGGAAAGTTATCAATGGGGGCTGATCATGCACTCTCCTGCCTGAAACAGAAATGGATGACTTTGTCAAGTCTCTGAAATAACCATTTGGCATTGACACATATGGAGTGTTTACCTTCCATACTGTATCCTATTCACATTCACAACAAGCCCAAGAGACAGATATTTTTGTTAGTCATACTTCACATACATGAAAACAGCAAGTGGCTGAATTAGGAATTGTTTGATGCATACAGACTTTATTTAGCCATGGTGTTATTCTACCTCTCAGGTACAGTGTTCCCTGTTTCAGAGGCTTGACTGCCAGTTCTGACACTTAACCTTCTGTTCTGTCAGCTGGAAGAGGGTGGGTAATACTTTTCTGATGTCTTTAGCTTACCCTCAGGAAAACAGTTTTAGCCTGAAGGGCTTGGGAATTGTGATGTAAATCCTATGTTTGGAAACAGTCACTTTCCTTCCTCCCCCACCTTTTAAATTAATGTGTTAGGGAAGGAACTGCTAATGTGGGAACTTTCAGCTCACTCTGCAGATAACTGGCATAAATAAAGTGGCTGTGCAGGTGATACCTGAGGAAGTTGGACTGTCTTCAGATGTTCCATGCTGGCATGGGTATGAGTGTGGGTGGTGTCAGGGAGTAGGTAGCAACGAGGTAAGCACTGTGCCTTTTCAAGTTTTCAAGTTATTTTTGAAGGGAAACATAAGGACCCAGGTTTTCCAGACCTGAAGTCTGTGTTTTCCTTCTGCTTTGGGAAAGCCACGTTCCTTTATTGGTTTATTCATGTTTATCTTTGCAGGAGAGTTAGTGAAGTATGGTGAGTGAACTACAGACTCTGGAACTCTACCACGTAGGTTCTAATCCCAGCTATGGCATTTCCTAGCAAGCTATTTAACTTCACCTTCCTTGTCTGTAAAATGAATTGAGTTTCTGCCTCATAAGTGTAAGGATTAAATAATTCAATACATGTTAAAGCATGAAAAACAATGCCAGGCATATAGTATATGCCATATAAGTGTTAATCGTTACTAATGTTATTATATTATCATAATCAGGGCTTCCCTGTTAGCTCAGAAGTTAAGGAATTGACCTGCAGTGCGGGAGACCTGGGCTCAATTCCTGCGTCGGGAAGATCCCCTGGAAAAGGGGATGCCTACCTACTCCAGAATTCTTGCCTGGGAATTCCATGGACAGAGGAACCTGGCAGGCTACAGTCCATGGGACCACAAAGAGTTGTAATCAACTGAACAGCTAACACACAACACATTATCATCATTATTCCATAGAGTAAGCACTCAAAACGTGATGGTGATTATTACTTATGAAAAATTCCAATTTACTTTTTAATATGAATTTTCAAAGAAATTTTTTACACATAGTGAACTGTTTCAAATTACACCTCTAGAATTACTCTTGGAAACAATGCACTAAGGCAGCCAGGGAAATGTTGGGCTCTGGGAAAGCATTTTAATTAGGAATCAGACTAAATTTTGGTTGTGGCTTCCTTTGTGGTCTCTGGTAGCCTCTTGCCTTTTCCAGGCCTTTGTAATATGAGAGGATTGGACTGATCTGCAACTTTGTGCTGTCCAATGAAGTTGTGATAGGCCCTTACCACTCAAATTTTAAATTAATTAAAATTAAACTTTAAAAATCTAGCTTCTGTGTTGCATTAACCATGTTTCAGGTACTCAACAGTTTATAGCTACCATATGGAACAGTGCAGATATAGAAATTTCCATCACTGGAGAAAGATCAATTAAACAGCGCTGCCCTGGGTTTAATCACTAAGTTATGTCCAACTCTTGCAACCCCATAGACTGTAGCATGCCAGGCTCCTCTGTCCATGGAATTCTCCAGGCAAGAATTCTGGAGTGGGTTGCCATTTCCTTCTCCAGGGGCCTTCCCGACCCAGGGACTGAACTCAGGTCTCCTGCATTGCAGGCAGATTCTTCACCATCTGAGCCTCCAGGGAAGCCCCACTGCCCTAGGGTCTCTCTTAGCTATAACCTATGACTGTATGCTTTGTCAGCTAGCTTCTGAGTAGTCCATGTTTATGGAGAAATTTTATTTTGCTTGACAGTAATCTAGCTTGCCTAATTTTGTTTTGCCTGATGTCTGTGTGGGATATAGTTTTTGTCTGTCTGGGATATAGTTTTCAATCATTTTACTTTTGACTTTTACAAGTCCTTCTGTTTTAGTGCTCTTGTAAACATCATAGAGGATTTTTTTTTTAAACCAAAATCTGACAGTTTCTTTCTTTAACTTTACCTGGCAAGTTTTGTTCATTTATATTTGTAGTGATTATTGACAGAGCTGGTCTTATTTCTCTCATCCAATTTTCTATCGCTACTGTTTTTTTCTTTTCTTTTTCTCCCTTTCTTTGGGGGTTGACTATATGCTGGTTCTTGTATTGCTTTATTGCCTTTATTTAGTTTGGAAGTTGGCACCCTTCTTTTCTTTTAGTAGTTACTTCTGGAATTTTCCTCACATATTTAACAACAAAATCTAACATTAATATCTTAACCCCCCAGTGGTTAGTGGGCTTTGCTGCTGCTGCTAAGTCACTTCAGTCGTGTCCGACTCTGTGCGACCACATAGACGGCAGCCCACCAGGCTCCCCCGTCCCTGGGATTCTCCAGGCCTTAGAGCATTCTAATTTCAGTCATTTTCTTTATAAGCTATGTTGTCCAATACTTTAGTTCTCTCTCTTTTTTTTTTAACTATAAATTGAGCATTAAAATTTTTACAAGTGTATTTAGGTATATCTACATGTTTACCAGTTAATTTGCTCACTGTTCCTTGTAGTTAGGCTTTATTCTGGAATCACTTCTTTCCTGAAACTTGCCCTTTAGTATCCTTTTAGTTTCTCTGGTTCTCTTCTAGAGGACTTTCTCATATTTACTTTTGTCTCTTCAAAAGTAGTACTTTTGCCACAATCCTTGCTTTCAACCAGTCACCATGCTTCCTATTTAACAGAAGGTTGAAGGACTTAGAAGAGATCTGTCAAAAATTGTCACCACGATTTTACTGATTTTACCCACCTTCTAGCACCAGTGTCTATATGTTCTTCCTTTTCTGTCTTTACTAGATAAATTATCAGTGCTCCTAGCAAAGGCTAGTCCCTTTACTTGAGTAGGAAATCCCATCTCCTTTCATCTACTTGATATTTTTGATTATCCCTTTTAGTCCTGTATCCTCAATTTTCCTGCCTTTATTATATCATTTCTGTCAGCTTTCAACATCCTATCCTTTCCTCCATATTGAATACAAACCCTTCATGGACTCACAGCTGCTGCTAAGTCGCTTCAGTCGTGTCCGACTCTGTGCGACCCCATAGACAGCAGCCCACCAGGCTCCGCCATCTCTGGGGTTCTCCAGGCAAGAACACTGGAGTGGGTTGCCATTTCACAGCACCCTCTAGCAATTGCCCCTGCACAGCAAAATTCTTTGAGAGAGCTGTGTGTGCTTGTTCCCTAATTCTTCCCCTGGGCTGTCTTGATCTCGCTATAATCATCTTTTCATTGTCACTGCTACTGAAACTGGGCTTGTCAAGGTCTGCATTATTCTCCACTTGCTAAATCCAGAAGTTTCTGATTTAATAGGAGTATTGGAGTCAGTGGCTTATCCTTGAAACATCCTGGAAACACTTCTGGAATTCCATGTGCTGCCAGTAGCAGTTCTTTGTCACCAGCTGGTCTTTGGTTGGTTCTTTGTCTCCCTTATCTGATAGTGCTCCAGGGTTCCTGAATGCCCTCTTTATCTACACTCACTCCCTTGGTGATCCTATTCACTCTTAAGTGAAGTCGCTCAGTCATGTCCGACTCTTTGCGACCCCGTGGATTGTAGCCTACCAGGCTTCTCCGTCCATGGGATTCTCCAGGCAAGAATACTGGAGTGGGTTACCATTTCCTTCTCCAGGGGATCATCCCCACCCAGGGATTGAACCCGGGTCTCCCGCATTGGAGGCAGATGCTTTAACCTCTGAGCCACCAGGGAAGCCCTCATTCACTCTTAAGCTTTAAATAATATCTGCATGCTGATAACTGTCTCTTGAATTCCAGGCTCAGATATTTAGTTGCTTATTCAGTATCTCTGTTTTGATGTCTAGTAAGCTTCCCTGGTGGCTCAGATGGTAAAGCGTCTGCCTGCAGTGTGGGAGACCTGGGTTTGATCCCTGGGTTGGGAAGATCCCCTGGAGAAGGAAATGGCAACCCACTCCAGTACTCTGGCCTGGAAAATTCCATGGACTGAGGAGCCTGGTGGGCTACAGTCCATGGGGTTGCAAAGAGTTGGATACGACTGAGCGACTTCACTTCAAGCAGAGAGTGAGATGGCTGGATGGCATCACCGACTCGATGGACATGAGTTTGGGTGAACTCCAGGAGTTGGTGATGGACAGGGAGGCTTGGCGTGCTGTGATTCATGGGGTCACAAAGAGTCGGACATGACTGAACTACTGAACTGAACTGAACTGAAGCATCTCAAAATGAGCATATCCATATCCAGGCACTTTAATGTTTCTTTCCAAAACTCACTCCACCTACTCTCTTCCCCATCTCTATGAATGACAACTCCATTCTTCTAGTTGCTCAGGCCAAAAAACCTTAGAGTCATCATTAACGTCTCTCACCTCATATCCAGGACAAAATCCTTTTGACTTTACCTTCAAAATACGTCCAGAATCTGATAGTATCTGCTTCCTCTACCATCACAGCTAGTCCAAACCACTGTTATCACATCCCTGAATTATTACAATAACCACTATCCTAGTCTCTTTTGCGTTTGCCTTTTCTGTATTAGTTTACTAGGTCTGCAGTAACAAAGTAACACAAGCTGAGTGACTTAAACAACAGAAATTTGTTGTCTCATAGTTCTAGAGACTGCTGCTGCTGCTGCTGTCGCTTCAGTTGTGTCCAACTCTGTGTGATCCCATAGACGGCAGCTGACCAGGCTCCGCTGTCCCTGCCGTCCCTGGGATTCTCCAGGCAAGAACACTGGAGTGGGTTGCCATTTCCTTCTCCAGTGTGTGAAAGTGAAAAGTAAAAGTGAAGTTGCTCAGTGGTGTCCGACTAGTAGCGACCCCTTGGACTGCAGCCCACCAGGCTCCTCTGTCCATGCGATTTTCTAGGCAAGAAATCAAGGTTCTGGCAGTATTGGTTCCTTCTGAAGGCTGAGAGAAGGATCTATAGCAGGCCTGTAGGAGATGGCTATGTTCTTCTCCCTGTGTATATGTCTGTGTCCACTTTTCCTTTTTTTAATATGGACAGCAGTCATATTGGATTAGGCCCCACCCTGATGACCTCATTTTAACTTGATTACCTCTGGAAAGACCCTGTTTCCATATTAGGTCACAATCTGAGGCACTGGGGATTAGAGACACACAGTTCAGTAACACCCACTATAATCTGTTTTCAGCACAGAAACCAGAGCAGTCTTGTTAAATTACAAATCACATCATGTTACTACTTTGCTCAAAACCCTCTGAAAGTTTCTGGAAGCCAGAGTCTTTATAGTAGCCTATGCAAGGAAATAGAGGAAAACAACAGAATAGGAAAAACAAGAGATCTCTTCAAGAAAATTAGAGATACCAAAGGAACATTTCATGCAAAGATGGGCTCGATAAAGGACAGAAATGGTATGGACCTAACAGAAGAAGAAGATATTAAGAAGAGGTGGTAAGAATACACAGAAGAACTGTACAAAAAAGATCTTCACGACCAAGATAATCACGATGGTGTGATCACTCACGTGGAGCCAGACATCTTGGAATGTGAAGTCAAGTGGGCCTTAGAAAGCATCACTACGAACAAAGCTAGTGGAGGTGATGGAATTCCAGTTGAGCTATTTCAAATCCTGAAAGATGATGCTGTGAAAGTGCTGCACTCAATATGCCAGCACATTTGGAAAACAGCAGTGGCCACAGGACTGGAAAAGGTCAGTCTTCATTCCGATTCCAATCCCAAAGAAAGGCAATGCCAAAGAATGCTCAAACTACCGCACAATTGGACTCATCTCACACGCTAGTAAAGTAATGATCAAAATTCTCCAAGCCAGGCTTCAGCAATACGTGAACCGTGAAATTCCAGATGTTCAAGCAGGTTTTAGAAAAGGCAGAGGCACCAGAGATCAAATTGCCAACATCTGCTGGATCATGGAGAAAGCAAGAGAGTTCCAGAAAAACATCTATTTCTGCTTCATTGACTATGCCAAAGCCTTTGACTGTGTGGATCACAATAAACTGTGGAACATTCTGAAAGACATGGGAATACCAGACCACCTGACCTGCCTCTTGAGAAACCTGTATGCAGGTCAGGAAGCAACAGTTAGAACTGGACATGGAACAACAGACTGGTTCCAAATAGGAAAAGGAGTGCGTCAAGGCTGTATATTGTCACCTGCTTCTTTAACTTACATGCAGAGTACGTCATGAGAAATGCTGGGCTGGAGGAAGCACAGGCTGGAATCAAGATTGCTGGGAGAAATATGAATAACCTCAGATATGCAGATGACACCACCCTTATGGCAGAAAGTGAAGAAGAACTAAAGAGCCTCTTGATGAAAGTGAAAGAGGAGAGTGAAAAAGTTGGCTTGAAGCTCAACATTCAGAAAACTAAGATCATGGCATCCGGTCCCATCACCTCATGGCAAATAGATGTGGAAACAGTGTCAGACTTTATTTTTCTGGGCTGCAAAATCACTGCAGATGGTGATTGCAGCCATGAAATTAAAAGACACTTGCTCCTTGGAAGAAAAGTTATGATCAACCTAGACAGCATATTAAAAAGCAAAGACATTGCTTTGCCAGCAAAGGTCCATCTAGTCAAGGCTATGGTTTTTGCCGTGGTCATGTATATGGATGTGAGAGTTGGACTGTGAAGAAAGCTGATCGCTGAAGAATTGATGCCTTTGAACTGTGGTGTTGGAGAAGACTCTTGAGAGTCCCTTGGACTGCAAGGAGATCCAACCAGTCCATTCTAGAGGAGATCAATCCTGGGTGTTCATTGGAAGGACTGATGCTAAAGCTGAAACTCCAGTACTTTGGCCACCACATGCGACGATTTGACTCACTGGAAAAGACTCTGATGCTGGGAGGGATTGGGGGCGGGAGGAGAAGGGGACAACAGAGAATGAGATGGCTGGATGGCATCACCGACTCGATGGACATGAGTTTGAGTGAACTCCAGGAGTTGGTGATGGACAGGGAGGCCTGGTGTGCTGTGATTCATGGGGTCGCAAAGAGTCAGACACGACTGAGCGACTGAACCGAACTGTACTGATGAGGTCCTATATTGCCTGCTCCTTCCCTTGCCTCTTTGTCCTTACCACCTCCTACTTTGAAGGACAGCATTGTTTAGTGCTTTCGAGCAAAGAGTCTGGACCCTAAGTGCATAGGTTCAGATTCCAAATCTGATACTCATTAGCTGTGTGAACTTAGGAAAGTTGTGTGAACTTGGGAAAGTTATGTAAACTTTTTGCCTCAGTTTTCTCATCTATAAAATGGGATTGGTGAGTACCTATCTCTAGAGTTGTTATGAGGAACTACATTGGTGAAGTACTTAAAATATTGCTTGGTATGTTAATAGCAAATACTTGTAGCAAGTCTTCAGTCCCAGACACTGTTCTAAATTCTTTGTTGTTGTTGTTATATTCAGTCATTTCTTTTAGTTTTTATATTCCATGTATGAATGATAACATAATATTTGTCTTCGACTTATTTCACTTAGCTTGATATCCTTCAGGTTCGTCCATATTGGTGCTAATGGCAAAATTTCATTCTTTTTTATGACTGAGGAATATTCCATTGTGTATATGTATATACACACCATTTTGGGGTTTTTGGCCACACTATGTGGCTTGTGAATCTTAGTTTCCTTACCAGGGCTTGAATGCGGGCCACCACATGTGAAAGTGCCAAGTCCTAACCACTGGACCTCCAGCAGATTCCCCTATATATACACACCCATCTTCTTTATCCATTTATCTGTTGATAGATACTTAGGTTATTTTCATATCTTAGCTATTATAAGTAACGCTGCTGTCAACACTGAGTGCATGCTAAGTTGCTTCAGTCGTGTCCAACTCTTTGTGACCCCACGTACTGTAGCCCACCAGGCTCCTCTGTCCATGGGATTTCCCAGGCAAGAATATTGGAGTGGGCTGCCATTTTCTCCTCCACAGAATCTTCCTGACCCAGGGATCAAACCTGTGTTTCCTGTGTCTCCTACACTGCAGGTGTAGCAATGTAGGAGATACCACTTTACCACTGGCACTACTTGGGAAGCTGCTGTGAACATTGGAGTGTGTGTATCTTTTCAAATTAGTTTTCAGTTTTTTCCAGATGTATACTCTGGAGTGAAATTGCTGAATCACATAGTAGTTCTAATTTTAGTTTTTTAAGGGACCTTCAAACTGTTTTCCACAGTGACTGAGCCAATTTATATCCCCAATAACAGTGTGCAAATGTTTCCTTTTCTCTACTTATTCTCTAATATCTATTCAGTTCAGTTCAGTCACTCAGTTGTGTCCGACTCTTTGCTTCCCCATGAATCACAGCACGCCAGGCCTCCCTGTCCATCACCAACTCCCGGAGTTCACTCAAACTCATGTCCATTGACTTGGTGATGCCATCCAGCCATCTCATTCTCTGTCGTCCCCATCTCCTCCTGCCTTCAATCTTTCCTAGCATCCAGGTCTTTTCCAATGAGTCAGCTCTTTGCATCAGGTGACCAAAGTATTGGAGTTTCAGCTTCAACATCAGTCCTTCCAGTGAACACCCAGGACTGATCTCCTTTAGGATGAACTGGTTGGATCTCCTTGCAGTCCAAGGGACTCTCAAGAGTCTTCTCCAGCACCACAGTTCAAAAGCATCAATTCTTCAGCCCTCAGCTTTCTTTATAGTCCAGTTCTCACATCCCTACATGACCACTGGAAAACCCGTAGCCTTGACTGGACGGACCTTTGTTGGCAAAATAATGTCTCTGCTTTTTAATATGCTGTCTAGGTTGGTCATAACTTTCCTTCCAAGGAGTAAGCATTGCTGCAGTCACCATCTGCAGTGATTTTGGAACCCAGAAAAATTTATTATTTCTTGTCTTTTTCAACATAGCCATTTTGAAAGTTATGGGGTGGTATCTCATTGTGGCTCTGATTTGCATTCTCTTGATTTTGAGTATTTTTTCATATGCCAGGTAATTTCTATTGTGTTTTGTTAGCAAAAATATCTGTGTCCACTTTTTAATTGGGTTGTTTGGTTTTTTGATATTGAACTGTATGAGCTATTTATGTATTTTTGGTTGTTAACCCTCTTACTGGTTGTATCATTTGCAAACATTTTTCCCCCTTTCAGTAGGATGTCTTTTTATTTTTCTATGGTTTCCTTTGCTGTGCAAAAGCATTTAAGTTTAATTAGGTATCATTTGTTTCTTTTTACTTTTGTTCCTTTCACCTTAGGAGACAGATACAAAACAATATTGCTATGATTTGTGTCAAAGGTGTTCTGCCTATGCTCTCTTCTAGGAGTTTTCTGGTTTTAGGTCTATAAGTCTTTAATCTCTTTTGAATTTATTTTTGTATGTAGTATAAGAAAGTGTTGTAATTTCATTCTTTTACATGTAACTGTCCAGTTTTCCTCGTACTACTTACAGAAGAAACTGTCTTTTCTTTTTTGTATACTTTGCCTCTTTTGTCATAGATTAATTGACCAAAGAATGTGGGTTTACTTATAGGCTTTCTGTTCTGTTCCATTGATCTGTGTATCTGTTTTTGTGCCATTACTGTGCTGTTCTCATGACTGTAGCTTTGTAGTATAGTGTGAAGTCAGAGAACAGGATTCCTCCAGCTTTGTTCCTTTTTCTCAATATTGTTTTGGCAATTCAATGTCTTTTTGTGTTTTAAGATCTTTAACGTATTGATTTATTTAATCCTCAAAGCAACCCAACAAGGTTGGTGCTATTGTTACGCTCATTTACAGCCAAAGAAATTGAGTTTAAGTTACTTGCCCAAAGTCACACAGCTAGTTAGCTACAGAACTACAGGAATCAAAGCCAGGGAGTCTAGGTTCATAGTCCATGCTCTTAACCACTACATAATACTGCTCAATAAATACTTACTGAAATAATGAGTGGTGACTACCTGATGGCAGAAAAATACCTCAGTTTATCTAAAAATGTCTATTTTGCCCTTGTTCTTGAAAGATAGTTTTGCTAGGTACATAATTCTAGATTTAGAGATATTTTCTTTCAGCATGTTGAAGGTGATGTTTTGCCATCTTCTGATTTCCAATTTGTTACTGTCAATCTAATTGTCGATCTTTTAATGGAAATATGTCATTTCTCTGAAATGCTTTTAAGATCTTAATATTTTGTTTTTCTGCAGTTTCACTACAATTTATATGTTTGTGATTTGTTTTTGTAATTTGTCAGCTGTACATTGTGCTTCTTACTATCTGCAGATTCATGTTTTATCTTGGTTCTTGAAAATGCTATCATTCATCTTTTTTTCTTTCTAAAAAATGCAAATGTGTTTTTAAGTAGATATGATACATTCCGTTCCGTTCCCGTTCCGTTCCGTCGCTCTGTCGTGTCCGACTCTATGTGACGGTTTAATACTTTTAAGAGGTGTATTTTTCCTTCCACTCTTGTTTTTCAGTCATCCAGTTCCCACCCCAGTTTATTATCTCTTCAGATAAGTTTTCTTCCTTCAACTTTGCATTCAGAGACTCCATTTATATATACCAATCTTTTCTTAATCTACTGTCTATTTCTTTTACATTTTCTCTCTCATCTCTGTGCTATATTTTGGATAACGTCTGATTCACGTTTCCACCTGTCTCCTAATTTGCTATTTTAACCTATTCATTGAATTGTTATTTAATTAGTAGAGTTTATTTTTGAACAATTTTAAGATCTATAGAAAAATTGAGCAGAAAATTCAGAGTTCCCATGTGAACCCTTGCCACTGCACCTTTCCCTACCCCAGTTTCCCACGCATTAGTGTGGTCTTTTACTGTCTCCATAGTTTTGCCTTTTCCAGAACACCAGTCATATATAATTGGAATCCTACATTATGTAGCCTTTTTAGTTTGGCATCTTTTACTTACCAGTATGCACTTTAGGCTCTTTTATGTCTTTTTATGGCTTAATAACTCATTTCTGTGTATTGCTGAATATTCACTGATTTTGTATTTCAAAAATCACGTTAGTTAAAAAAATTCTATTTGGTGCCTTTACAGTTTTGCCTATTTTGTGTTTTGTTATATACATATTTTTGTCATGCCATATGTTATTTCTTTCAATGTTTATATAGTAGTTATTTTTGTATCCTATGCCTGATCATTCTAATATATGAAGTTCTCTTATCTATTTGATGGTTCTGCTGACTCTTACTTTTGTTGACTTCTTTGCTTACAGATTTCGTGATCTATGATTGTGAGCTCATAATGGTTATTTATATAGGTTATCCTGGAGGCCTAATATTATTAATGCTTTCTTCTAGGAAAGTTTGGCATTTGATTCATCTGGAAACCAGGGGCTACTAATTACTGCCCTGGAATCACTCTAGTTGCTTTTGACAGCTGGCTTAAAATGGAGTCTCAGATTTATCTCCTCCATCTTACCACATAATGATGGACATTTGCTTTCAGGTTAGCCTTGCCTTTTGCTTATTGCTCATTGTTCCTTGTCTGATTTAAGCTTACTTTGTGTTTGTGTCTATTACTTTGAGCCCAGTGAGTGCCTTTGGAAAGTCTCTTTTATGTAGGGTTTCATTTTTTTGCAGGTGGATATCCCTCCAGACTGTCTAGTCAGGAGTCTCTCCAAAGCAGGGTTCTGTTGCCTGAGTTTAGGTTTTGACAGGTAGAATGATGATGATCATAGTAAGGCATCTTCCAGTCCTCCTGGGCATCTTCCCAGTTTCACTGCCACTTGGTTGTTCTCTCTCCAGGTTTAGACTTTGGACTGTAGGCAAGTGACACGTTTTCCCTTGGCCAGTAGCCCATACTGAAAAGTTATGGTTAGTTTGGATACTGCCTCTCAGTGCTAATCTGGATGAGCTGTTTATTTCCCTGTGCTAAGCTGATGGAAATTTCTGGGAAAGAAAGGCCTCAAGGACAGTATGTATAGTAACCAAAAGTCATAAAATTGAACTTAAAACCCCTGCTTGGCCATTTTTCAGCTATGTGACCTGGTATAGGCTGTGTATTCTGAGTCTCAAAAGTCTCAACTGTAAAGAATGACAAAAGGTGCTATTTACTGATCATTTGCAATCTGTTAAGCACTGTGTTAAGATTTATATATATATAATATATATGTAATTTAATGTTTAACAACAATCTTATGAGATACAGGTTTTCTATTTTTTTTTGTTTTGTTTTTAAGGTTCTATAACTTTACTGAAGCATTAGCAGTTAGTTCTCATCCACATTAACTATATGTAGATCTTTGAAAGTGGTGACAGGTACATAGGTAAACAACATATAGAGCTTGTTTGGTGAATCTTCATCTTCATTACATTTCCTGGACAACCATGTGCAGGTAGGCACATAGGTTAAGTATGGGACATTACTTATTCTTTTGGCCCAGACAACTTTGATAAGCCTAGTGTCAATGCGTACATCTGGAGTTCCCATCTCCTTCATGGCAAATTTCTGGATTTCTTTTGAGTGCCTGAGGGGCATGCTTCCTGAAACCCACTCCATGGATGCTTGTGAATGTTCATAGTGTATTCTCTAGTTACCACCTCCGTTGATAGTGGCCCAGCCCTTCTCACCATCCTCTGCAGGAGCTATCCTGCTGGCCAGGGTTGGAAAGGCAACATACAGCTATTATTATACCTATTTTAATGGATATATAGAGAGGTTCAGTGAAAGGGTTATTGTTAAGAATAAATTTAAATAAGATAACATGTGTGAGGTGCAGGACATGTGTAAATTGGTCGATAAATAACAGCTAGCATTGTTACAGTCACTATTTTCAAAATGCAAAATTAAGTCATTTATGTGAGATGGCCTAAATAATATTCATTTGCTCAGTAAATATTTTGTGGAGCACTTTCGATAGCCATGAAAAATGAAAATGTTAGTCGCTCAGTTATGTTCAGCTCTTTGTGACCCCATGGGCTGTAGCTTGCCAGGCGCCTCTGTCCATGAGATTTTACTGGCAAGAATACTGGAGTGGGTTGCCCTTTCCTACTCTAGGGAATCTTTCCCATACAGAGATCAAACCCAGGTCTCCTGCTTTGCAGGCAGATTCTTTACTGTCTGAGTCACCAGGGGAGCCCTGTGTAGTGCTAAATGCTAGGGAAACAGGAGGGAATAAGACAGATACGGTCCCAGCCCATAGGGAGTTTCCTTTAGAGTGAAGGAGACAGACACACATAAACATTTACAGTTCAGTCTGGGAAGTGCTGTGATGGGGTAAGAATAGAGTGCTTGGAGTGTCAGAGAAGATTTACCAGAAGAAATGCCTGCTAGTTTCATACCTGAAGAATGAATTGGAGGTGACAGTGGGAGGAAAGGCAAAGGAAGCAGTGATTATGAAGGCTGAAGGGGAGAGTGCATATTGTGTTTTTAAGGAAATGAAAATTAGTTTTGTTTTTTTTTTTGAGAGTTATGTTTTATTTGGTGGGAAATATTAGGACTTCAAGCCTGGGAGACAGCATCTCAAGTAATCCTGAAAGAACTACTCCTGAAAAAGTTTTTTGTGTAAGATTTTAAGAAAAGTGTGGAAAGTGAGCCTGGAGAGATGGGTAGGAGTCATATTCTGAAAAGGCTTCAGAAACTCTGCTATAAGAGTTTGACCTTCCTTTTTAGGGCTTTGAAACACCTCTGAAAGATATTTTACCAAGCAAAGATGTGATTTTAAAAGATCACTCTAACTGAAGTGTGGGGAATAATAACAAGAATAACTTTATATTATCTCAAATTATATTGTCTTAAAATCCTTACACCAAAACACTTGGAGGTATGGGTATTATTCTTGATTTTATAGATAAAGAAATTGGGACTTCAAGAACTTACTTCATTTACAAAATTCACACATTTAATGTCTTTCTGACTCTTTAAACTATACTGCTGTGTTGACTCCAACTAGCAATGATTTGTTAGGACCTGCTTTATGATAACTGTGGAAAATTCTCATCCATTCTTATAGTATTATTTGCATACTCTGTTAGTTTACAAAGGTTTTCATAGCCATTAATAATTTAATCTCCTTAAAAACTGAATTAGGTGACATTATCTCCATTTTGCAGGTATGAAAACTGAGACTTGAGGTATGGGACTGTCCATGGTTCTATTCACCTAGAAAGCGGTAGAGTTGAGACTTGAACACCATGCTCTTGACAACGGAAAGCCTTTTTTATGAGTATCTTGTGAATATGCTACATTTCTTTCATGGGTCTTTGCCCCTTGTTCACGTATGAATATTTATGAGGCTCTTTCCTTCCAGGTTTTGGAGATCACATTCATTGGAGGACGCTAGAAGATGGGAAGAAGGAAGCAGCTGCCAGGTACACGATATGGTTTTGGCTTATCTGGAGCACTTTCCAGCCATCAACTTAGCATTAATTTCAGGTGAAGGGTTATGCCAAGGCAGAGCAGTGGAGTAGTTGCATAACAACAACAAAAGTAATAATACTGGCTAACATTTTTAAGTGCATTACTATGCACCAGACATTTATTATGTGAATTAACTCATTTAATTCTAACAACAACTCTTCTGAGGTTGGTACTGTTATTATCTTCATTTTATAGATGAGAAAACCAAGGCACAGAGCAGTTAAATAATCATATAGCTAGTTAAGTGGTAGAGCCAAGATCTGTACCCAGACACTTCAAATCCTACACTCAGCCAGTAAAACATACCGCCTAATAGTCTCAACCTAGATAGTATATTAAAAAGCAGAGACATTACTTTGCCAACAAAGATCCATCTAGTCAAGGCTATGGTTTTTCCAGTGGTCATGTATGGATGTGAGAGTTGTACTGTGAAGAAAGCTGAGCACTGAAGAATTGATGCTTTTGAACTATGGTGCTGGAGAAGACTCTTGAGAGTCCCTTGGACTGCAAGGAGATCCAACCAGTCCATCCTAAAGGAGATCAGTCCTGGGTGTTCGTTCACTGGAAGGACTGATGTTGAAGCATCAAACTCCAAGCTCCAATACTTTGGCCACCTGATGCAAAGAGCTGACTCATTGGAAAAGACCCGGATGCTGGGAAAGATTGAAGGCAGGAGGAGAAGGGGACAATAGAGGATGAGATGGTTGGATGGCATCACCAAGTCAATGGACATGGGTTTGGGTAGACTCTGGGCGTTGGTGATGGACAGGAAGGCCTGGCGAGCTGCAGTTCATGGGGTTGCAGACTCGGACACGACTGAGCGACTGAACTGAACTGAACTGAATAGTCTCAAGTTGAATAGTCTTAAGTTCCAAGTATGTGTAGTCTATGCACAGGAAACGTACAAAAGGAGAAGGAAATGCACATTCTCTGCTATACTGTACTGGAGAGATACAAAAATCCAGTATGTTTGCACTTACTTTATACACACACATCCTTGCATAGAAACACTCATACTTCTGCACCTACCAAATGATAATGCTTGCTTTTGCTAGAACAGATCCTATAGCTTCATGGCTCTGAGACTTATATCTTTTGCAGGAGTGGGGTTGCCAAATTTAGCAAATACAAATGGAGGATAACTATAATCTTATGACACCAACGGACAAGGAGGGGTAGTGGGATCAATTGGGAGATTGAGATTGACATAAATACACTATTGATACTACTTATAAAATAGATAACTAACGAGAACCGACTGTCTAATTTAGGAGACCCTACTCAGTGCTCTGTGGTGACCTAAATGGGAAGGAAATCCAAAAATGAGGGGGTGTATGTATATATACAGGTGATTCACTTTGCTGTACAGTAGAAACTAACACATTGTAAAGTAACTGTACTTCAACTAAAAAAATTTTTTAAAGGATGCCCAGTTAAATTTGAATTTCAGAAAAAAAGTAATTTTATTCATTTATTTTAAAATTTATTTTTAATTGAGGGATAATTGCTTTATAATGTTGGTTTGATTTCTGCCATACATCAACATGAATTCGCTATAGATGTACATATGTCCTCTCCCTCTTGACCTTCCTCCCACCTCCCACTCTTTTCCACTCCTCTAGGCTGTTACAGAGCTCCAGGTTGAGTTACCTAAGTCATAACAGCAAATTTCCAACAATAAGTAATTTTAAATATGCTCCAAGTAATATTTGAGACATACTTATTTTAAAAACAATATGTATTAATTATCTGAAATTCAAATTTAATTAGGCATCCTCTGTGTGTGTATATATATATTATATATTTGTGTGTGTATATATATATGTATATACATGCAATATACGTGTGTATATATATATGCCACATCTTGCACCCTGACCAGGATCAAACCCGTGCCCTCTGCAGTGGAAGTTCGAAGTCAAACTCCTGGACTGCCAAAGAAGCCATTAGTTCAGTTCAGTTCAGTTGCTCAGTCGTGTCTGACTCTTTGCGACCCCATGAATCACAGCATGCCAGGCCTCCCTGTCCATTACCAACTCCCGGAGTTCACTCAAACTCATGTCCATCAAGTCGGTGATGCCATCCAGCCATCTCATTCTCTATTGTCCCCTTCTCCTCCTGCCCCCAATCCCTCCCAGCATCAGAGTCTTTTCCAGTGAGTCAACTCGTCGCATGAGGTGGCCAAAGTACTGCAGTTTCAGCTTTAGCATCAGTCCTTCCAATGAACACCCAGGATTGATCTCCTTTAGAATGGACTGGTTGGATCTCCTTGCAGTCCAAAGGACTCTCAAGAGTCTTCTCCAACGCCACAGTTCAAAAGCATCAATTCTTCCAGTGCTCAGCTTTCTTCACAGACCAACTCTCACATCCATGCATAACCACTGGAAAAACCATAGCCTTGACTAGACAGACCTTGGTTGGCAAAGTAATGTCTCTGCTTTTTAATAGGCTATCTTGGTTGGTCATAACTTTCCTTCCAAGGAGTAAGCGTCTTTTAATTTCATGGCTACAGTCAGCATCCGCAATGATTTTGGAGCCCAGAAAAATAAAGTCTGACACTGTTTCCACTGTTCCCCCATCTATTTCCCATGAAGTGATGGGACCAGATGCCATGATCTTTGTTTTCTGAATGTTGAGCTTCAAGCCAAACTTTTCACTCTTCCTCTTTCACTTTCATCAAGAGGCTTTGTAGTTCCTCTTCACTTTCTGCCATAAGGGTGGTGTCATCTGCATTTCTGAGGTTATTGATATTTCTCCCGGCAATCTTGATTCCAGCTTGTGCTTCTTCCAGCCCAGCATTCATCCTATATTTTATCTGACATCCTTACCTAGAAGAAAAATTCCTATTCGTTTTTCAAGTTCAAAATCAAATGACTACTTCTAAAAGTCTTTGGCAATTTTTGTGGGCAGTATGTTTTTTTCTTCTGTACTTTTACAACCCAGCCTACCTCTATCCATTAGAGTGTATATTATTCAGCTTGTAGGTGCCTAACTTTTCCCATTCAGATCCTTGATCTCCTGTGGGGAAACTGTTTTATGTTCATCTCTGTATTCCCAGTCGTGAAGATACTGATTGAAATTGTTATTGAATAAGCAGTTACTGAATGTCACTGGCCATAAAGAATGAAGGGGAACTAGTATTTGTGAATTGTCTTCTGTATGCAAAATATAATGTTGATTGTTTTGCAGTCAGTTCAGTTCAGTTGCTCAGTTGTGTCCAACTCTTTGTGACCCCATGGACTGTAGCACACCAGGCTTCTCTGTCCGTCACGAACTCCTGGAGCCTATTCAAACTCATGTCCGTCCCGTCAGTGATGCCATCCAACCATCTCATCTTCTGTCATCCCCTTCTCTTCCCACCTTCACTCTTTCCCAGCATCAGGGTCTTTTCCAATGAATTGGTTCTTCACATTAAGAGGCCAAAGTACTGGAGTTTCAGCTTCAGCAACAGTCCTGCCAATGATTATTCAGGACTGATTTCCTTTAACATTGATGGGTTGGATCTCCATGCAGTCTAACGGACTCTCAAGAGTCTTCTACAACACGCAGTCCAAAAGCATCAATTCTTCTGTGCTCAGCTTTCTTTATGGTCCAACTCTTACAGCTGTACATGACTACTCGAAAAACCATAGCTTTGACTAGACGCAACTTTGTTGGCAAAATAATGTCTCTGCTTTTTAATATGCTGTCTAGTTTGGTCATAGCTTTTCTTCCAAGGAGCAAGCGTCTTTTAATTTCATGGCTGCAGTCACCATCTGCAGTGATTTTGGAGCCCAAAAAAATAACGTCTGTCACTGTTTCCATTATTTCCCCATCTATTTGCCATGAAGTGATGGGACCAGATGCCATGATCTTTGTTTTCTGAACATTGAGTTCTAAGCCAACTTTTTCACTCTCCTCTTTCACTTTCATCAAGAGGCTCTTAAGTTCTTTGCTTTCTACCATAAGTGTGGTGTCATGTGCATATCTGAGGTTATTGATATTTCTCCCAGCAATCTTGATTCCAGCTTGTGCTTCCTCCAGCCCAGCATTCCACATGATGTACTCTGCATATAAGTTAATAAGCAGGGTGACAATATACAGCCTTAACATACTCTGGTTTCCAGATTTGAAACCAGTCTGTTGTTCCATGTCCAGTTCTAACTTGCTTCTTGACCTGCATAAAGATTTCTCAGGAGACAGGTAAGGTGGTCTGGTATTCCCATCTCTTTCAGAATTTTCCACAGTTTGTTGTGATCCACACAGTCAAAGGCTTTGGCATAGTCAATAAAGCAAAAGTAGATGTTTTTCTGGAACTCGCTTGCTTTTTCAATGATCCAGCAGATGTTGGCAATTTTCTCTCTGGTTCCTCTGCCTTTTCTAAATCCAGCTTGAACATCTGGAACCTCACGGTTCATGTACTGTTAAAGCCTGGCTTGGAGAATTTTGAGCATTACTTTGCTAGCATGTGAGATTAGTGCGATTGTGTGGTAGTTTGCATTTTTTTTGGTATTGTCTTTCTTTGGGATTGGAATGAAAACTCACCTTTTCCAGTCTTGTGACCACTGCTGCATTTTCCAGATTTGCTGGCATATTGAGTGCATCACTTTCGCAGCATCATCTTTTAGGATTTGAAATAGCTCAACTGGAATTCCATCACCTCCACTAGCTTTGTACTGATGCTTCCTAAGGTTCACTTGACTTAACGTTCCAGAATGTCTGGCTGTAGGTTAGTGATCACACCATCGTGGTTATCTGGGTCTTGAAGATCTTTTTTGTATAGTTCTGTGTATTGTTGCCACCTCTTAATATCTTCTGCTTCTTTAGGTCCATACCATATCTGTCCTTTATTGTGCTCATCTTTGCATGAAATGTTCCCATGGTATCTCTAATTTTCTTGAAGAGATCTCTAGTCTTTCCCATTCTATTGTTTTCCTCTATTTCTTTGCATTGATAGCTGAGCAATATTCAGTTCTATTTTAAGGCCCCCACTGTAAATTGATGGACACAGTCATTGGCCATCAGGAGATCACGTTCTCCGGGACCTAAAACATTTGACATAGATAACCGATGCCATTTTAAGCTCCAGCTCCTTTTTCAGAGAGCAGTACCTGGTTCTAGATGGCCTAGAGCTCCTGTTTCCATAGCAACAAGAAGTCCTGTAAGAGTTAAGAGATACAGGAAATGCGGCTTTCATTTCCGGCTTGCGTCAGAACCGCCGGCAACCCGGAAGTGACGCGGCGCGTTTGCACATGGCCGCGTCCTGGGAGAATGCCGCTCGTGGTGTTTTGTGGGCTGCCGTACAGTGGCAAGAGCCGGCGCGTGGAGGAACTCCGCGCGGCCCTAGCAGCTGAGGGCCGCGCGGTGCAGGTGGTGGACGATGCGGCGGTGCTGGGCGCGGAGGACGCAACAGTGTATGGCGATTCAGCCCGTGAGAAGGCCTTGCGTGGGGCCCTGCGAGCGGCTGTGGAGCGGCGCCTGAGTCGCCAGGACGTGGTCATCCTCGACTCGCTGAACTACATCAAGGGCTTCCGTTACGAACTGTACTGCTTGGCGCGGGCGGCGCGCACTCCGCTCTGCCTCGTCTACTGCGTGCGACCAGGTAGTCTGAGCGGGGGACTGCGGGTGGCAGGCGCCGTGGATAATCCGAACCGGAATGTCGGTGTGAGTTGGAGACCGCGAGCTGAGGAGGGAGGGAGACCTCTGGCGGTGGGCACCGATGTCCTCAGGGAACCGCAGGCAGTAGCCTCTGTAGTAAATAGGCGAGCTCAGGCAGAAGTATCTACGGAATCTGAGCCAGAGGAAACCAGGGCGGCAGATTTTCCAACTCTCATGGCTTCGGAATCCGAGAAATCTGCAGAGCATGCGTCCGGTGCTTTTTACCCTCCCGAACTTTTGGAGGCCCTAGCGCAGCGCTTCGAAGCTCCTGACTCTCGGAACCGCTGGGACCGACCCCTGTTCACCTTGGTGGGCTTAGAGGAACCGTTGCCCCTGGCAGAGATCAGAGCTGCCCTGTTTGAGAACCGGCCTCCTCCACCCCATCAGTCTACACAGTCCCAGCCACTTGCCTCCGGCAGCTTTCTGCACCAGTTGGACCAGGTCACCAGCCAGGTGCTGGCAGGACTGATGGAAGCGCAGAAGAGTGCAGTCCCCGGAGACTTGCTTAAGCTTCCTGGCACCACAGAGCACCTGCGGTTTACCAGGCCTTTGACCATGGCAGAACTGAGTCGCCTCCGTCGTCAGTTTATTTCTTACACCAAAATGCATCCCAATAATGAGAACCTGCCTCAACTGGCCAACATGTTTCTGCAGTATCTGAGCCAGAGCCTGCACTAACCGGAGCAAGTGAGTGGGAAAACCATGGTTTCTTGTCTAACCACTACACCATTTCTCTAGGAAGAATAAAGTTCTGAAGAATATACTGATGTGTGGTACTAAAGCTGTTGTGACTGATTCACTCATACCCTCCTGATTCCCTCTGTGCCAGGCCTTGAATTTACAGCAAACTTGATACTAGAGAATGGAGAACTGTCTGTGGATGTAGGCAAATTTCTCTAGAGAACAGAGCTTAAGTGGACAGAGCTTGCATAGATTGAGTTCTATTTGGGCTGTCACACACCATTGATTTCTCGCATCTGAAGTGTGGGAGAGCAGACGGGATGGATAAATTGCTTTATAATAATTGTGAACAGAACTGAACATAACACAGTTCTGCATCTGTGCTGGCCCTTTCTTCATACCACAGTTTTTTAAGTATTGTGCCTACGTTTGGCTAGCCTCTGACCTGGGGCCTGGGGTCACAGATAGATCCACTGGTTTCTATCCTTGGGAAGCTTTGGTTCTAGTGGAATTGAAATATAAAACCACTAGATTATTTCATTTAATAAAATATTTTATAAAAAGACAGTGTGCTGGCATCTCTTTCTCTTAATGTAGCTTTATATTCATATAATTTACTTAATGTAACATTTTAGATAGAGATGTATCCCTGTTATGCCTTCTGTCAAAAGTACTTTTCTAGTGCTCAGTGAGTCTCGATGTCTTGGTCTTAACATGGAGTCACTATCATGACAACTTCCCTAACTGGGTGCTTCATTCTGTTCTTCAAGGCAAAAGCCCTTTAAGCTTGTCTTTCATATATCTCAGTAAACAAATAATAGATAAGTGCTTATATTTTTGAAAGATGGTTTAGATAGTCTTTGGCCTTGAGAAATTAGTAGTAAATAGATGATTCGTTCAGTTGCTCAGTCCTGTCTGACTCTTTGCAGCCCCATGGACTGCAGCACGCCAGTCTTTCCTGTCCATCACCAACTCTTAAGAGCTTGCTCAAACTCATGTCCATCGAGTCGGTGATGCCATCCAACCATCTCATCCTCTGTCATCCCCTCCTCTTCCTGCCTTCATTCTTGCCCAGCATCAGGGTTTTTTTCCAGTGAGTCAGTTCTTTGCATCAGGTGGCCAAAGTATTGGAGTTTCAGGTTCAGCATCAGTCCTTCGAATGAATATTCAGGACCGATTCCTTTAGAATTGATTGGTTAGATCTCCTTGCAGTCCAAGGGACTCTCAAGAGTCTTCTCCAACACCACAGTTCAAAAGCACCAATTCTTTGGCACTCAGCTTTTTATAGTCCAATTCTCACATCCATATATGACTACTAGAAAAACCATAGCTTTGACTAGATGGACTTTTGTCGGCAAAGTAATGTCTGCTTTTTAATATGCTGTCTAGTTTGGTCATAGCTTTCCTTCTAAGGAGCAAGCGTCTTTTAATTTCATGGCTGCAGTCACCATCTGCAGTGATTTTGAAGCCCCCCAAAATAAAGTCATTCACTGTTTCCATTGTTTCCCTATCTGTTTGCCATGACGTGATGGGACCAGATGCCATGATCTTTGTTTTTTGAATGTTGAGTTTTAAGCCAACTTTTTCATTCTCCTCTTTCACTTCCATCAAGAGGCTCTTTAGTTCTAATTCACTTTCTGCCATAAGGGTGGTGTCATGTGCATATCTGAGGTTATTGATATTTCTCCCGGCAATCTTGATTCCAGCTTGTGCTTCATCCTGCCCAGCATTCTGCATGATGTACTCTGCATATAAGTTAAATAAGCAGGGTGACAATATACAGCCTTGATGTACTCCTTTCACAATTTGGAACCAGTCTGCTGTAGAGTAGTGCCTGGTACATAGTAAATACTGTATACGTTTTGGCTACCAATAATACTGTACTAGTTGTAGAATACATAGAGACAGCTAAGAGGCCCTTCCTTAGGAAGCTCTAAGGCCAGTGAGGGGAGATGAGTAAATAATAGATACAGTTCAGTGTGCCAAATGCTCTGATAGTAGTATATGCCTGTGATGATGTGGTGACATGGATGTGGATTATGGAGAAAGCCAGTGGCTGCTTACAGAGGACCCTTCTACAAGTTGGCATTTGAGCCTTGAGAGTATTGGAGCTTCAGCTGGCCAAGACTGACTCAGGTAGAATATGGTGCTTATTATTTTAGAGCTTTTTCCTCCCTGATGATAAAAAAATTATACTTAATTGGGAATTCTTGGCAGTCCAGTGGTTAGGACTTGATACCTTCACTGTTGGGGCCGAGGTTCAGTCCCTGGTCAGGGAACTAAGATCCCACAGGTCTGCCCCCTCCAAAAAACAAATTACACTTAATTGTAGAAAAATTGAAAAATACAGAAAAAAGTGTAGTAAAATCCACAATCCCATTATCTAGAGATAACTTCTATTATGTTTTGAAACATTTCCTTTTAGACTATTTTTTACATGTTTGTATAATTGAATATAGGTAATAATTTTGGGGGGCTCCACAAACACTGTAAACAGTGACTGCAGCAATGAAATTAAAAGACGCTTGCTCCTTGGAAGGAAAGCTGTGATAAACCTAAACAGCTTATTAAAAAGCAGAGACATCACTTTGCTGACAAAGGTCCACAGTCAGAGCTATAGTTTTTCCCATAGTCATTTATGGATGTGAGAGTTGGACCGTAAAGAAGGCTGATGCTTTCCAATCGTGGTGTTGGAGAAGACTCTTGAAAGTCCCTTGGACAGCAAGATCGTCAAACCAGTAAATCCTAAAGGAAATCAGTCCTGAATACTCGTTGTTATGATTGATGCTGGAGCCCCAATATTTTGGCCACCTGATGCAAAGAGTCAGCTCATTGGAAAAGGCCCTGATGCTGGGAAAGATTGAGGGCAGGAGGAGAAGGGGGCAACAGGATGAGGTGGTTGGATGGCATCACCGACTCAATGAACATGAGTTTGAGCAAACTCCAGGAGATAGTGAAGGACAGGGAAGCCTGGTGTGCTGTAGTCCATGGTGTTGCAAAGATTTGGACATGACTTAGCGACCGAACAACAACAACACAGATGATAATTTTGTGTTCTAGTTTTTATTTTAACAGTGTCCCAATGAAAAGTTTTGTTACCATTTCAGTGGTTATATAACCATAATATTTGAAAATGTTGTAATTTGTTGTTGTTGTTTTAAATCTCTTCTCCGTAGCTTTAAAGCCCAAATTTGCACAATTTACTGGAACATCAGAACTTAGCAATAATTTTGTTATAATAGTCCACTATTATTGAATAGATTGTCTTAAATTTCTTTTTTTTGAAATTATGTTACATGAACATCCTTGTACGTTAATCTTTGTCTTCACTGGTTGATCATTTTATTAGAGTGCATTTCAAAAAGTGGAATTACTAGATTATAATTTGTCTCTTTTGTTTTTAAGTGGATTGCCTCTGATGGTGATTATCCATAAGTCCTGGTGTGGAGCTTGCAAAGGTAGGTGGAAATTATCAGACCTCAGATGTGTTCTCAAATGTTAACATTTTAAAAATACTAGCACTGACTTTGGCTCAGCACTGTTTATTGCTTGTAGGAGTACCAAAGAAATACATGGAACAGGTTCCCAGCCCTCAAGAAATTTACAGTAGTATTTGCAAGGGATTGAAGGATGTGGCAATTAAGATATGGTTATATAGAGTATGGGATTAAGTGCTACAGTAGTCGTATGAACAGTTGTATATACAAAAAGAGATATAAGGAATGGTTAGTAAAGTCTTCCCGGAGGAGGTGGGAACTGAATTAGTAAGGTTTTCTTACTATGCAGCATGTATTCTCTCTGTTAAACCACCCTGCAACTTCCCAGGTGGATTTCTTCTGTTTGGTATGCTACACTTAATAAAATCTTGTTGGAAAAAGTATAAATTTAGTGTAAATCATTAGTTTAGTAATACATGTACTTTAATGGTATTGTTTCTCTATTGTCTTTATTACATCTGTTCTTAAGTAGATGTTATTGAAATATGTAAAAAAGCAAATAGTGGTAATTTTTTCATCAGTGTTCATTATCTATATTTTATAAATGAGATGAAAGTTTCAGAGAAATGAAGTCAATCACTTAAGGATACACAGCTATTCTAATCAATGGCAGAAGCAGGACCAGAATTCAGGTGTCCTGATTTCTGGGTCTTAAGATTAGAAAAACTGTCAGTTACATGAATCATCTCAGCAAATTAATGTTTGGATATGACAATGATGTTTTCTTCTGTTCCTCCCCACCCCCAGCTTTAAAGCCCAAATTTGCAGAATCTACAGAAATTTCAGAACTTTCCCATAATTTTGTTATGGTAAATCTTGAGGTAAGAATTCTAGAGTTTCTCCTTTCTGCTGTGATTTTAAGTCTTCACTGTTATAGAATTAATATCATTGATGGTATAAAATCTTACTCAGCAGAGTTGTCTACTTGTATGTATGTGTTTTTCTTCTGAACCCTAATACTAAGGCTTGTATCAGATGTGGTAGAACCATCTAGCCCCCATTTGCGGAAGTAGAAGAAAGATTGGTTAAAATGACTAACTTTTAAGATTCTTTCATTTTTAGTTTGTGATTATGTCATGGTTTTACATCTTTGTATAACTAAAGATGTAGTCATACATGCAGGCCACAATTCCCTGAAAAATAGGATTCAGTTGAAATCCTACTCTGTGCTGGGCTTATATGTACAGAATCCTTTTTCTTGGTTAGACATCTTTTATGTACTTCACATTGGCCAGAGGTCTTAGAATCCCAAGTCAGAATATCAGACCTTGGAGTTAAGGGATTTTTAGGCCATTGATACCATTCCCATTTTACACATTGAGCATCTTAGACCTGAAGGAGTTAGGTGATTTAGTCAAGATCGTAGAGCAGTGATAAGAACAGGTACTGTGATCTACTTGTACTGCCTCTTAGGCTGTACTCTTCAAATGTGGGATTCTTGGATGCCCTGTGATGATCCTCCTAGCCCTATGTTTCTGTTAAATGATATTTATTTGAACATAGGACTGGAAATCTGAACACATTAACAGTTAATGTTGAGGTAGCTAAGGGATTGCTTATAAAGCTGGTGGATAAGGGCTTACCTAGTGGCTAAGTGGTAAAGGATCCACCTGCCAATGCAGGAGACACAGGTTGATCCCTGATCCAGGAAGATCCTGCATGCTGCAGAGCAACTAAGCCCATGTACCACATCTACTGAGCCTGTACTCTAGAGCCCAGGAATCAAAACTACTGAGCCCATGTGCCACAACTACTGAAACCCAGACGCTCTAGAGTCTGTGCTGTGCAACAAGAGAAGCCACCACAATGAGAAGCCTGCGCACCGCAGCTCGAGAATAGCTCCTGCTCACCACAATTACAGAAAAAGCCACGCAGCAATGAAGATCCAGCACAGCCGAAAATAAATAATTAAAAAAAAATAAAGTTAGTAGATAGCCTGAATGCTAACACACCTCACTGAAGGCAAAGTTATATTCTTTGGTATAACTTCTGAAACGGGAATCATACCATAAATGACAAAGTTACTATTGATTCCTATCTATCTGAACTCCTCACCGTTTTCTATGGTAACTTAGAATCACCACTCAAAGAAAACACAAGTGTGTTCAATGGGCATGCCCCAACTTGAGAGAGTTCTTGAAAGTTAGCTGTGTGGTCATGTCTCCTGGGAGGACTATAACTTCACAATTGTACTAAAATGTCAATCTTATCCATTCATTCAAGAAAAACTGTGCAAGTCAGTAATGTAGGTATTGGGAATAAGCAATGAACAAAACAGACAAATTTCCTTGCTGGCATTAAATTACATATGAGGACTTGAATATGGGGAGGCAGACAGATAAATAAAATATGTCAGATGGTGGTAAATGCTGTGGCTAAAAATGAAGACTGGAGGGGACAGTTTGCAGTTTTAATTAGGTGGTTAGTAAAGAAGGTGGCAGAAGGAAATGGCAACCCACTCCAGTGTTCTTGCCTGGAGAATCCCAGGGACGGCGGAGCCTGGTGGGCTGCCGTCTATGGGGTCGCACAGAGTCGGACACGACTGAAGCAACTTAGCTTAGCAAAGAAGGTGGCATTTGAGCAAAGATTTGAATCAGAAAAGGGAGTGAGCCACCTGGATGAAAGGGGATGTATGTCCAGGCAGAGGGTAAGAACAAGTCCAAAAGCCTGAGTGGGGAGCATGCCTGGCTTGTTTAATGATAGCAACAGCAGGCAACTTAGTGTGGTTGGGAAAAACTAAACAAGTGGTGGGATGTGATGTTAAGAGAAGTGCCTAGGTAGGAGATCATGTAGGGCCTCTCAGCCACTTCAAGGACTTAACCTGAGTGGGAGGGGAAGACACTGAAAGGTTTTGAGGAGAGAAGGAACATGATCTGACTTGAGGTTTACACTTAATAGGATGAAGAGGAGCCCAAAGATGAAGATTTCAGCCCCGATGGGGGTTATATTCCACGAATCCTGTTCCTGGGTAAGGTGAAAGGTCTTAATCTGGGGATCCATGGTACAGAAGGAAAGAGAAGTGCATCAAGGCACTGACTCCACTTAGTGAAATTGTTATGGCTAAAAACAAAAGCCATTTTCAAAAGAGAGTGATGGATTCTAAATGCCAGAGCCTCAGGTCTGAAGGAAAACTTTTCCCATTAACTAGCTGCTTTTGTAGTAAACGATACAACAACCCCCCCGCCGGCCCCTCCGCCCAAACTAACTGCTTTTGTGAGCAGTGGGAGAGACTGATCATTTATTTATTCGTTTAGCAATCATCTGTGCCTCAGCCACAAGTTAGGCAGGAACCGAGAGAAGCCGTGGTTCCCTCCCTTGCCCTATAGCAGAGCTGAGGCAATGGGATACTGTAACCAGACAAATATCTTTTCAGAAACAATTTCCTGGGAGATATTTAATGACCACCTTGTCTTTGATCAACTTTCTGCTAGATTCTATGGGGAATACAAATAAAAATATAGGATCCCACTATCATCAAGCAGAAAAGGAACATGCCAGAAAGATGGAACAGCATATTGGCATGGTTGAGGGTGGGGGTGGGATGTGTTCAGGGAATTCCAAGGGATTCATTTTGATTGCAATGTAAAACACAGGGGGTAGGGTGGTGAGATAATGGGCTGCAAAGATGGGCAGGTCTCATTTTCCAGAAGCCCTAGTATATCATATAATGCTTGAAGTACTTGTCTCTTGTAGTTATTGCAACCCCTGTGCCATTTTGTCTACAATAGATCCCAGCGGCAAAGTGCGTCCTGAAATAATCAATGAGAATGGAAACCCCAGCTACAAGTATTTCTACATCAGTGCTGAGCAAGGTATGGTTATGTTGACAGAGAAGAGGGAGGGTTGCTACTAGGTTTAACTAGAATGAACCACATGCACGGTTTGATGGGAAACTAATTCAGCGTGTTAGCTAAGCATCTTGTGCATGTAGCTTTTGGCTCGATGCTATGTAGGATATAGAAGAAAGAGAAGAGCAAGCCCCTCCTCTAGCTTCTTAAAATCCAGTAGGAAGCTAACTGACCCATAGGAAACTGGAGAACTGAGGCTTGCAGATACAGTCGCTTGCCCTTGGACTCACAGTTTTAATAAGTCACAGAGCCAGGATTTCAGTCTAAAACTTAGTTTTTTTCCACTGCACTAACACTATTCTTGTAAGAATTCAAAGGTAGGGGAATGCTGTTAGATGATCAATTCTGAAAGGTTTCATAGATAGTAAACTAACTTGATCTAGACAGATAAGAATTTGTCTCTTTGGTCAGATATGAAGAGGACATTTCAAGCTAAGGAAGCAAGGGAAAAGTGTGTGAGTATGTGTGTGTGTGTGTGTGCCCATCAGGTGTAGCCCAACATGGAGAGTGCATGAGTCATGCTACAGGGGATGATAACTGGATTGAGTCTTGAAGAATGAGACCTAACCAGCAGAGGGATGTGCAAAGCATTATTTAAGGCAGAGGGAACAGCATCAGCACAAACATGTGAGGGGAGATTGAAATCATAAGTCAGTCATGCTTTTTTGTTCTCTGATCCTGAGTGCAGCCATCCTAGAGGCAGAAGTTGGAATTCATGCCACATCGTGTCACTGTTTTCCTTCTGAATTCTCCCTGCCATCTGTAAAAGAGGGTTATTTCTAAGTTGCCATGTGTCTTCCTTTGCCATGCTGCCAGTTTGTTGATCATTTTATGTTTTGAGTCCTCAGTCCCCATGGGTAAGGAGAATGCTATCTTCCCTACCCAAAAGCACATCCTGGGAGGCTGGTTTTAGAGGGAAGTTTTCCACATGGAGAAGGGCAACTGAACTTTAGATCCCCAACTCTTGACCCTTGAAATTCACCTTCCTTTTAGAATTTCATGCAGTTACCCCTGCCATCTTGACATGGGCATCATCCTTTAATATATTAGTCCAGATATGGATATGGAACCCTTACCTGAATTCCCCATGGCTCAGCTGACATGAAGCTGAAATATTCAAACCTGGCTTTACTAAATGCTTGGGCAAAACTAAAGGGGTGTAACAAACTTTACTACCTGGTATGCTTTCTGAGATCCACAGATTGTGGCTCAACCCTAACACCTGGCCTGCCATTGTACAGGGATCCTGTACCCAGCTTCCCTCTTTGATTCCTGAGATAGACAAGAAGACTCATCTCCTGTCTACCCAGGGCCTGCCTTCCAGGTTTCTCTTTTGCCTGAGAACTTGACTTCTCCCATACATAATTGGTACTGGACATGACCACCTCTTTCCGTGAAGACCATCCTCCCTCTAAGCACACATACTTGCTCACATATCAGTGTAACCTCCACAGAAAATGAAATAAATGCAGCATTCATCCCGAACAGGTGATGGAGATGACAGGAAGATGCTTTCTATTCCCTTAGTGTCGTGTATATTTCCAGCGTATGATAGGGGTTCAACTCTAATCCTGGAGGGTAAGCCAAAGTAACTGCTAAATAACATTTTTATAGGACCTCATAGTTTACAAAGGACATTTATTATTCATTCTCTCGTTTAATTTTTATAATTTGTTTGAAGTTAGTAGCATCACCTTATTTATAGATGAGAAAACAAATTCAAGAGACTTTCCTGGGCTAAAATCAAGAATTAGATCTTAAATCCAGATCCTGTGCTCCTCATACATTTCTCCTAAAACATAAAATTATGTATTGGTTGTCAAATATGAAAGACCTGCTTCATACTTTCCCTCTCAATGTTTATTTCACAGTTGTTCAGGGGATGAAGGAAGCTCAGGAAAGGCTGACGGGTGATGCCTTCAGAGAGAAACATCTGGAAGATGAGTTGTAAGATGAATGCATCCCTTCTTTCCTCAAAATTATTGTTCTGGAAGAAAGCAGCAGGGAAGGGAATACTGAGGACTCAGAACAATTGAATGGGTCGGGAAACCTTGCTCCTTCCCACTTGGGAAGGGGCCCTCTCACTGTTGGAAGAGTTCTGCTGCCAGAAACTGGTCTCCATGTTTGTGATCCCGCAGAGTGTGGCAGACTTCCTTGTCCTGTCCCCTCTCACCTGAATATCTCTTTGTCATTGAAGGTAAAGAATGACACCTTTTGACATAAAACTTGAGCCATTTTGAGATTTACTCCTCACACTGCAGTATTTGAATCCATTTCCTCCTGCTTAACTCACCTTGGTGGTGAAAAGAGACCAGAAGCATCTTCTCTATAATGTTAAAAATTGTGGAAAGAGCTCATCATTTAAGACAACAAATTCTAAATGTAAAGCCGTAATTCTGCCCCACCAAGGAGCTCAGCCTGTCTCTTGTTTTTCTCCTGGGATAATCTTGGGCTTCTTCCTGAATGCCTGCAACTTCCTCTTCTCTCTGGCTTGGCGTCCCTGTCTGCGCGCATGCGTGTGCAGGAATGGCTGTGTGCTCTGGACTGGCCCCATCTGGAAGCATGCTTTCTTTCCCCCATTAACTGTTGAAGAAACCTTCTAGCCCTAGATGGAGCCATTTTTGTCAAGTTATCAACTGTATTTTTGTACTGGGATTAACAACAACAGAAAATATTAATTGTTCCGTTAAACTTTAATAAAACTTTAAAAGGAAATGTGTTGTGATGGCCTTTTTCTTATTGGGGAATGGAGGGAGAGCACTTCAGGAAGAAAACTAACCATGAGGGCCTAATCTAAGAGCTCTATCTAGGGCTGTTCCCACACCTGCATCTTGCACATTCTAATGGACATCAGAGCTTGTCTCTTCTACTTTTCAAATACCCAAACTCCCTCCATCCCACTGTCACTGGTTTGTACAGGACAGGCCTTTTCTATTTCCTATTTACCGTTACAGCCTGTGACTTGACTGCTTGTCTCCGATATTCTCTCCTGTCATCCATCTTCCTTAACTTCCCCCAGGGTAATCTTTCTAAACACAGATGTGACCATGTCACTCCCCTGCTTAAAGCCTTTCCTGCCTCCTTCAAGAAAATAATATTAACATTAGAAAATATTGGGGCCTTCCTGCATCAGAGTCTGCCTTTGCTGTTGCATTTGCCTGGGCCACTCTTCCCTGTGCTATCTACAGGCTTTGCTCCATCATTTCTCATTAAAGCTTCACTGACTTTTAATTATTAATAGTAACAGCCTACCCTCCCCCATACTCTCTTTTTCTTTACCCTGTATATTATTTCAACAGTATAAAGAGAGGGATCTTATGAGGTATCACCTCCGCTGGAACACTGAGAGTGACAGGCACTTCATAACTATGCTGAAGTTACAAGTTCATTCTCTACCTCTTTGAGAATGTAAGCTGCAGGAGAGCAAGTACTTCATCAGTATTATTCGGAGTATATGACAAGGTTCTTGAAATGTCTGACACAAAGGAAATATTTAGTAAATAAATATTTATTAAATGAACAAATCAGAGAATTTAAAAAAATGGCAACCCACTCCAGTATTCTTGCCTGGAAAATTGCACAGACAGAGGAGCCTGGCGGGCTACATGGGTCACAAAAGAGACATGACTTAGTGACAGCAGGCAAGCACACAGCATTATAGTAACAAGCCTGCCTAAAAGGTTAACTGACTTTCTGAGAGAATATAGCTTAGTTTGATTTACTGTTTTTTAAAATATTTATTTACTTGGCTGTATCAGGTCTTAGCTGTGGGACAAGGGATCCTCATTGCATCATGTTGGATCTTTCCTTGCGGCGTCCGGGCTTAGTTGCTCTATAGCATGTGAGCTGTTAGTTTGCCGACCAGGGATCAAACCCTTAACCCTTCACTGCAAGGCAGATTCTTAACCACTGGACGACTAGGGAAGTCCTTGATTTACTATGAATTAGGGTACAGAAATTTTACCACTTTATAGAGTTATATGTTAACTTACAGGAAACTAATAAGCAAATGATTTCTTTCCCAGGGAGAAGATAGGTCCATTAACCAGTTTTATATCTGATTTAATAATTTTATTTCAACTTTGAATTGGTTTTGTCATCTTTCTGGTCCTTATTAATAAGCTAAAACTTTTGTGTGTGCTTAGAGTCTGTTTGAAAAATTTTTTTAACATTTTGTAAATACTTGATATAAAAAATAGGTTAATGCTGAATCCTGTCTCATTATAGCTGTAATGTTCTTCCCACAGATATATGACGACATTTTTAAAAAGTCATGTCACTGAGATTTAGTGTTATTAAAGTTTTAATAAAACTTTGGTGATAATTATTATAACTTGTAATGTGTGTTGTTTTGATTGACATACTAATAATAATTATTGTAACAATAGCTGAATCTGGAAGAGAAATTTTAACTCTGGGATTTTAGCTTCAGTTCCCCTAAAAGCAGGGCCTGAGATAAGGCCTATACAGGTAATATATTTTAGGAAGAGATTCTAAGGAACAGGAATGAGGGACTGGTGAAAGTGAAGCACAGGAGGGAGAACCAGAGTATATTATTGAGCCGGTTACCTCACTGGTCCAGAGTTGCACCAAGGAGCTAATTTCCTGGAAGAACAGACACAGAGGCGACAAAGAGCCATGGAAGCATAAAACAAGAGATAAGGGAATGCAGCTTTATGGTGGTGTCCTCAACCTCCAAATGTAGCTGGTTACCACAGTGACTGCCAAAGCAGGAAAAAGACCAAGAGGTTGTAAAGTAGGGTACAAAAATTGTCTAACATAGCTTAGATTTTTATAGCCAAGGAAAATTTTAGCATTTTGATTCCAATTAAATATATATATTTACTAATGAGAGGTATGACATGGTGATGATAAGTAAGAGAGTTTTAAGCATATAAATCCTTTGTATGTGCTCAGTCATTCAGTCATGTCCAACTCTTTGTGACCCCATGGATTGCAGCCCACCAGGCTCCTCTGTCCATGGAATTTTCCAGGCAAGAATACTGGAATGGACTGTCATTTCCTACTCCAATAAATACATTATGTTAGTTTATAATTCTGTGGATAGAGTGAAACAAAAATTCAAAAAAGAATGGTGTAAAATTCCCAACTGTCAAGAGCCTGTCCATCTATTAATTTTAAGTGAATAAGGTAGAAAAAAATTAAGTGGGTAAGTAGATATAAAATTCCTGTGGTACTTAGGATATAAAATTCCTGTGGTACTTAGGATATAAAATTCCTGTGGTACTTAGGATATATTGTTTGAAAGAGACATAACTTTTTCTAAATGTTAATATTTACAGTACAGTAAAAATTATGTCCTTTGCAGTTATTTAAATGGTGATGCTTTTAGATGTCAACTTGAAAGTACATAGTTTTCCAAAATTCTTTCAGGGATCATGCAACCATCGAAGTTTCAAGACTACAGGTTTCAAACATTCTTCAGCTGAAGGTGCAAATATTTATACAGCACTGTGTGCTAGGAACTGTTTTAAATCCTCCAGTCACATTAACTCATTTTATCCTAACAATAACCTGATGGATTTGGTTCTATTTCCATCATCATCTGTGCTTTATAAAATAATAGGGATATGGAGGCACACTGGGTAAGTAATTCACCTAAGCTACTGGGATCAGAGTTGGTATTTGAATGTGAGCAAGTTGGCCCCTGTATCTATACCTTTAACTACTACACCATACTAGGCAATTTGTATTCAAGTCAACCAACTCAAGGATTGCATCATTGACTTAGGCTGTGTAGCAAGTATAAATCTTCAAACCAACTAATACAATTACAAAAAAAGGGAAACAATTGTATATTCCAATAACAATTCCTCTTTAAACTGTCATTCTGCATGAATGAAACCTCTTAAAGTCAGGTTCAAGGTTTTTTAGGTTATTTGAGGTTTAAACTAGGTCAACTTCAGGATTTCTTTTTCCTCTTCACCTGGATGGCATTAAGTCTCAGAATTATATGATGTCATGACCTCAGATAAGAGACACTGCCCAGGCTAGCATCTTCTGAGGTATAATGTACCCTACCTGGTCTTGGCACATCTTTCCATGAAGGCATCTGCTGGGATGTCTATTTTATCAGCCTTCACTATTCAGTCCATGCACTTGGCCCCTTTATCTTGTCAGTCAGGCCCTTCTAGGTGGCCCTTCCAGCTCCTCAGCACCACCTCTGTTCCCTTCATTGGGTAGCTCTCCTGTGCCATCCTAGGCCATAAGCATCAGGGCCACTGATCACAGTTATACAACCTCTCCAAGGATAAGCTGCCACCTGTCACTGCTGAATGCCCAAACTGTCAGTTGCAGCAAACAACCCTGAATCTCTAGACTTGGCGACACAATCCAGATACTCCAACAAGGTACCTCCTGTCAGGTTTTTGTTGTTTTGCTTTGTTTAAGGGAGGAGAAGGCATGTTGCTCGGCTTGTGGGATTATAGTTCCCTGACCAGGGATTGAGCCTGGGCCCCTGGAAGTGAAAGCACTGAGTCCTAACTGCTGGCCTGCCAGGGAATTCCCACTCATGTCAGTTTAATTACACTGGATCCCTTTGATCTCAGATGAAGCAGTGATCTGATTTTATTGGAGTCCTAATCCAGAATTCCCTTCCACCAAGTTTCTGCTTTGGCCCCACCATCTGTCCCACTTGCTGACCCACTTGCCATCATGCTCTCTCACTCAGTATTTTCTGAGCAGTGAACACACTTTACAGTGATGCTTGCATGTGAGATCTGAAAATGGAACTGCTGGGGAAGAGTTGCAGAGTGTGAGGCCCCCATTTTGCTGGTGTGACTTTGCAGGTGTGATGTGGCCCCAGAGTCAACTACTCTGGCAGCAGCTTCCTGATTTCAGGTTGTATTAATAGTTCATAGTGTGTTCCAGGAGGACAACGGCTTCCTTAATTCCAGATGATGGCTAAGATTACATGATGGCTAAGATGGTGTGATCCCGGAACCAGAAGCTTGGAGAGCAGATTCCTGATTCTCTATCTTCCAGATTGATGTCAAGTTTCATTTCCCATGTCAGGACAGATGACGATTTTCTTGGAGTCCTTCCTTGGGGACCAGGATAATGTGTTTCTCTGATCATTTCAGTACCTAATTCCCTGTATTAATGTTTTCTGATTAAAATAGCTAGCCTGGTTCCTATTACCTACAACAGGACCTTCCTTATTATAGTGGTGAACTTCCTAATTAAGATATCATAAGTCCCCACCAGGGGACTTCCCTGGTGGTCCAGTAGCTAAGACTCTGCATTCCCAATGCCAGGAGCCTGAGGTTGATCCCTGGTCAGAAAACTAGACCCCACGTGTCACAACTAAGAGTTCACATGCCACAGCTAAAGATCCCACTTGATGCAACTGAGACCCAGTGCAGCCAAATATGTACATACATGCATGTATACATACACACATATTTTAGAAAGGATGTCATATCTAAATGATATTCCACAAATATCAGTTAGAAGTTCTACATTTGTAATTGGATATAGTAAATGATGAGTCTTTGGGTTATACTGCTTTTGGTGAGCAGGTAATTGTATTTTGAATTGCATTATATTGAGGTTTTTTTAAGTTTAAATATGACTAGGTGGGAAATAATATAATTCAGGTTGGGCAAAGAAATTAGTATTTTATATGGATATTTAAAACTTATTTTTAGCTATTGCATTAAATTATCTTTCTTAGGTTCTAAAAATCCTTTACCTTTTAAGTTTTGGAGGGAGATGGGACCCTTTTTCCGTTTTAGAAGTTGGAAATACCAGATAATTGCTTTCCCAGCCTTTTTTGCAGCTAGACTATAGGCAAATGACCCCAGCTCACCCAATCAGGTACACTTTCATGCAGCACAAGATAACACCATTTGCAGGAAGACTGAGTTCTTGGGGCAGTGGTGGTTATAGTGCCAATAGAGGTGTCCAGTGTTGGAGGCTAGTAGCGTCAGCAGTACAAATTTGGTGCTTAATAGTGACAGCAATTGTGTCTTCCCCAGCAAGTCTTCAATGTATACCCCCAAGCCTGGTACTCCAGCATCCGCAGGTAGTTTGTGATCTAGTCAGTGTTGCTTAACAAATTCTTTTTTTTCTTACATAAACCAGAGTATAAGCTTCTGTGGCTAGCCACTGTAGGAGTCAATAACTGTTGCTTAACAAGGTTATAGCAGCATTTCCCAAAGTATATTCCATGCAACACTAGTGCCCCCTAGAAAGACTTTCCATAATTAAATAAGTTTGGATAACAGTTTATCTCTTGGAATGATTTATAACTCAAATTAATATTTTAGAAATTCTGAGAGTTCTCACAGGATATTCTTACTTGCTACTAGATGGAGTGTGAAACCAACACATGAAGAGGATGAAATATTGAAAAAACTGAAGTGAAACATGGTTGGAGCAGTGGATTAAGTCAACCTTGAATTCCCCTTTGTGCACTTCAAGATGTATGAGCTGATATTCCAATAATTTAAGTCAATTGAAGTTTGGTTTTCCATTTCTTGCCATGAAAATCCATGAAAAACCATCATCTCTTACCTTGACCTCTTGTTTATTTGCCGTCCTTATCATCAATATCCTCCACTCTATTTCAGCCACCCACCCACTCCAATGGTCTCATCATGTTATCACTCAAAACTCTTTTACCTTTGAAACCCTGAATTCAGAAATATTCTCTGATTACAATCAACTGTTTATCCTTTCAGCCTAACTGATCAGTATCTTCCATTACACTTTAACCTTATCCAGATCTTCTAATATAACTCCCTCAACTTTTTACTGGTAAATCTGCACACCTTCCCTGCATCTGTCTCATCCTTTTATCCTACCCTTTTATTCCAGTGAAAGAGATATTTTCTACATTCGTCCTGTGCTCAGTCGCTCAGTAGTGTCCAACTCCTTCCAACCCCATGGACTAAAGTGCAGAAGGCTCCTCTGCCCATGGAATTTTCCAAGCAAGAACACTGGAATGGGGTGCCATTGCCTACTTCGGGGAATCCTCCTGATATAGGGATTGAACCTGGGTCTCTTGCTTCTCCTGCATTGGTAGGCGGATTCTTTACAACTAGCGCCATCTGGGAAGCCCAATTTCTACTTTTCAGAGGCTAATCCTTCCATTGAGTTCTGGAGTCATCCCCTCCCTGTCTTCAGATTTTTTTTTTTTCTGTAAATGTTCCCTTTTCTCTCTTATATAATTAATCTCTCTACCTATTGGGTTCAGTTCAGTTCAGTCGCTCAGTTATGTCCGACTCTCCGCGACCCCATGAATCACAGCATGCCAGGCCTCCCTGTCCATCACCAACTCCCGGAGTTCACTCAAACTCATGTCCACAGAGTCAGTGATGCCATCCAGCCATCTCATTCTCCGTCGTCCCCTTCTCCTCCCGCCCCCAACCTTTCCCAGCATCAGAGTCTTTTCCAGTGAGTCAACTCGTTGCATGAGGTGGCCAAAGTATTGCAGTTTCAGCTTTAGCATCAGTCCTTCCAATGTATTCCTGTGCAAATGTAAATAAGCAATAGTATTTCTCTTCTAAAAACAAACCATCTGTGGACTTATGTGCTATTTAGCCTGGTCCACTTCCCAGGGGGTGCCAGTGGTAAAGAACCCACCTGCCAGTGCTGGAGACATAAGAGATCTGGGTTCTATCCTTGGGTCGGGAAGATCCCCTGGAGAAAGAAATGGCAACCCACTCTAGTATTCTTGCTTGGAGAATCCCACAGACAAAAGGAGCCTGACAGGCTACAGTCCGTAGGGTGGCAAAGAGTCAGACATGACTGAAGAAACTTAGCACACATATGGTCAAGCTTTCCTCACCTCATTCTCCCTTTAACATTCTATGTGTTACACTTTGACTTTGGCAACTCCACCTAAATGGTTCCTGCTAGGATAACGGTAGGAGATATGAGATTGGAAGTGAATGAGGAAAGTTTGACTGATAAAGTCATTTTTGAAAGCTCTTTCTCATTCTCACTTGCATGGATGATCCAATCCCTCCTCCATGTATTTGATATCATGTGCCAATAAATATTGTGATATGCTGCTGGCCAAACTATATATTTTTGTACATTGCTTCAGGACTCCAAGAGAACCACAACTACCGAAAAACAGGAAATGGATCCTGGTGAACAGTGAACTTTCTTTCAGTGTTCCTTATCAAATAAGTCATTAGCATCACCCTATTATTTTACATGCTAGAAACCTGAGACCCTGGAGAAGGAAATGGCAACCCACTCCAGTATCCTTGCCTGAAGAATCCCATGGACAGAGGAGCCTGGCGGGCTACAGTCCATGGGGGTCACAAGAGTCCGACATGACTTAGGGACTGAGCACACAAGCAACTGAGACCCATCCTTGACATCTCCTTCTCTCTTACTCCTTAATCGTCAATTATTGTTCATTCATTTTCCTAGATAATTTTTAAACCCTTGTTACAGGCTGAATCATATCTACCGCCAAATTAATATGTTGAAGACCTAACAACCCCCAATCTCTGAATGTGACTGTATTTGGAGATACAACCTCTAGAGAAGTAATTAAGTTAAAATGAGGTCATATGGGTAGGTCCTAATCCAATATGACTGATATTCTCAGAGGAAGAAATTAGGACACAGACACACACAGGGAAGAGTACGTGAAGACACAAGGAGAAGACGGTTCTCTATAAGTTAAGCAGAGAGGCCTTAAGAAATCAATCCTGATCTCAGACTTCTAGCCTTCAGAACTGTGAGAAAACAAATCTGTTGTTAACCCACATAGTCTGTGGTACTGGATGATGGCAGCCCAAGATGACTAACACACTCTTCTTCATCCCTATCATCACCACCATTGTCTAAACCACCAGCATTTGTCATCTAGACTTTGTACTCTCTGTCAGGTAGGGCTTTTATCCATCTTGTTAATTGCTGTATCCTCAAGGCGTAGTATAGAATCTGGCATGTGGTAGGCATTCAATAAATATTAATGAGATGGCTAAATAAATGAATAGCTATTTAGGTGGTTTCCTTGCATCCATCCTTGCCCCTCTCTCTAGATGTTCTCCACAGGGACTGCTCTCTTTATAACAGAGTTCTGATTGTTTCATTTTTCATGCTTGATACTCTTTGCTGACTCTCCTCCATTAGTTCCAGGACAAAGTCCAAAATCAATAATGTTGTTTAAATGGGTGGTATAATTTGGCTCCAAAGTCTCTCTCCAGCTGCACTGCATGTCATTCTCTCATTCTATCACAAATTCCAGCCACATTGGTTTTTTTTCCATTTTTCCAAGTTATTCAATGGTCTTTACACATGTTTTTCCCTTTATTTGGAGTGTCCTTCCCCATATATTTGCCCAACTCATTCTTCAGAAATCCCACCTAAATGTTGCTTTGTGAAATATTCCTTGATCACAGCACCAATACAGCTCTTTCTTTTATATCTCCCATCACTTTCCCTTCAAAACAATGATCACAATGGTAATTACTGATGTGGTTAGTTGTGAATGTCTGTCTTCCTTACCGGAGTGTAAGTTTTGTGAGACTGGGGACTGTATCTGACTTGCTTATTATTGTATTTCTAGTGCTCAGTTCTTTATTTTATTTTTATTTGGCTGCACTGGGTTTTAGTTGTGGCACACAGGTTCTGGGCTTCCCAGGTGGTGCTAGTGCTAAAGAACTCCTGCCAATGCAGGTAGACCTAAGAGTCACGGATTTGATCCCTGGGTCGGGAAGATCCCCTGGAGGAGGGCATGGCACCCTACTCCAGTATTCTTGCCTGGAGAATCTCATTGACAGAGGAGTCTGGCAGACTACAGTCCATAGGGTCACAAAGAGTCGGAAACGACTGAAGTGACTTAGCACACACGCGCAGGATCTAGTCCCCTGACCAGTGATCGAACCCTGGCTCCCTGCATTGGGAGCATGGAATTTTAACCACTGTACCACTAAGGAAGTCCCAGTGCTCAGAACCTTTAGCTATGCCTGTGCATGTGTGCTCAGTCGCTAAGTGGTATCTGACTCTTTTGCAACTCCCATGGGCTGCAGCCTGCCAGGCTCCTTAATCCATGAGTATACCATAAATGAATACTTGTATTAAAGCATGGGCCCAATTTCCTAGGGCTGAACATTTTACTTTAGCTATCATGTACCAACTGCAATCCTAAGGTCCAGAAGTAGTACAAAGAAGGGGGTGATTAAATTCCCTCTAGTAAGAATGAGATAGATACAAGGATAAGTAGGGAGGAGTCTTCTTTATAAAGGAGGAGTATTCAGGAAGGCACTCAATGTAGAAACAAAGGCCTATGCAAAATGCTGAGTTGTAAGCAGGTTCTGGAAGTTTTAAGTCTTTCTGTATATCCAGAGAACAAGGATCGAGGGGGTTGGTGGTGGGAGATGAATGTAGAGAGAAAAGGACTTGGTTGAATTTGTTAATGAGGTTGCATTTTATCCTATCATACAATAAACATCACTGATTTTTTCAGTTCTTTCCTTTGGTTAGGTCTATCCATGGAAGAAGCTAGGCCTGGAGAATTTTGAGCATTACTTTGCTAGCATGTGAAATGAGTGCAATTGTGTGGTAGTTGGAACATTCTTTGGCATTGCCCTACTTTGGGATTGGAATGAAAACTGATCTTTTCCAGTCCTGTGGCCACTGATGAGTTTTCCAAAGTTTCTGGCACATTGAGTACAGCACTTTAAAGCACTGTCTTTTAGGATTTGAAATAGCTTAGCTGGAATTCTATCACCTCCACTAGCTTTGTTCGTAGTGATGCTTCCTAAGGCCCACTTGACTTCATACTCCAGGATGTCTGGCTCTCGGTGAGTGATCAAACCGTCATGGTTATCTGGGTCATTAAGATCTTTTTTGTATAGTTATTCTGTGTATTCTTGCCACCTCTTTTTAATATCTTCTGCTTCTGTTAGGTCCATACCACTTCTGTCCTTTATTGTGCCCATCTTTGCATGAAATGTTTCCTTCAGTTCAGTTCAGTTCAGTTCAGTCGCTCAGTCGTGTCCGACTCTCCGCGACCCCATGAATCACAGCACGCCAGGCCTCCCTGTCCATCACCAACTCCCGGAGTACACTCAAACTCATGTCCACAGAGTCGGTGATGCCATCCAGCCATCTCATTCTCCGTCGTCCCCTTCTCCTCCCGCCCCCAACCTTTCCCAGCATCAGAGTCTTTTCCAGTGAGTCAACTCGTCTCATGAGGTGGCCAAAGTATTGGAGTTTCAGCTTTAGCATCAGTCCCTCCAATGAACATCCAGGATTGATCTCCTTTAGAATGGACTGGTTGGATCTCCTTGCAGTATAAGGGACTCTCAAGAGTCTTCTCCAACACCACAGTTCAAAAGCATCGATTCTTCGGCGATCAGCTTTCTTCACAGTCCAACTCTCACATCCATACATGACCACGGGAAAAACCATTGCCTTGACTAGACGGACCTTGGTCGGCAAAGTAATGTCTCTGCTTTTTAATATACTATCAAGGTTGGTCATAACTTTCCTTCCAAGGAGCAAGCGTCTTTTAATTTCATGGCTGCAATCAGCATCTGCAGTGATTTTGGAGCCCAAAAAAACAAAGTCTGACACTGTTTCCACTGTTTTTCCATCTATTTCCCATGAAGTGATGGGACCAGATGCCATGATCTTTGTTTTCTGAATGTTGAGCTTCAAGCCAACCTTTTCACTCTCCTCTTTCACTTTCATCAAGAGGCTTTTGAGTTCCTCTTCACTTTCTGCCATAAGGGTAGTGTCATCTGCATATCTGAGGTTATTGATATTTCTCCCAGCAATCTTGACTCCAGCTTGTGCTTCTTCCAGCCCAGCGTTCCTCATGATGTACTCTGCATATAAGTTAAATAAGCAAGGTGACAATATACAACCTTGACGCACTCCTTTTCCTATTTGGAACCAGTCTGTTGTTCCATGACCGGTTCTAACTGTTGCTTCCTGACCTGCATACAGGTTTCTCAAGAGGCAGGTCAGGTGGTCTGGGATTCCCATCTCTTTCAGAATGTTCCACAGTTTATTGTGATCCACACAGTCAAAGGCTTTGGCATAGTCAATGAAGCAGAAATAGATGCTCTTCTGGAACTCTCTTGCTTTCTCCATGATCCAGCGGATGTTGGCAATTTGATCTCTGGTGCCTCTGCCTTTTCTAAAACCTGCTTGAACATCTGGGAGTTCACGGTTTACATACTGCTGAAGCCTGGCTTGGAGAATTTTGAGCATGACTTTACTAGCGTGTGAGATGAGTGCAATTGTGCGGTAGTTTGAGCATTCTTTGGCATTGCCTTTCTTTGGGATTGGAATGAAGACTGACCTCTTCCAGTCCTGTGGCCACTGCTGAGTTTTCCAAATCTGCTGGCATATTGAGTGCAGCACTTTCACAGCATCATCTTTCAAGACTTGAAATAGCTCAACTGGAATTCCATCACCACCACTAGCTTTGTTCGTAGTGATGCTTTCTAAGGCCCACTTGACTTCACATTCCAAGATGTCTGGCTCTAGGTCAGTGATCACATTATCGTGACTATCTTGGTCGTGAAGATCTTTTTTGTACAGTTCTTCTGTGTATTCCTGCCACCTCTTCTTAATATCTTCTGCTTCTGTTAGGTCCATACCATTTCTGTCCTTTATCGAGCCCATCTTTGCATGAAAAGTTCCCTTGGAATCTCTAATTTTCTTGAAGAGGTCTCTTGTTTTTCCTATTCTGTTGTTTTCCTCTATTTCTTTGCATTGATCACTGAGGAAGGCTTTCTTATCTCTCCTTGCTATTCTTTGGAACTCTGCATTCAGATGCTTATATCTTTCCTTTTCTCCTTTGCTTTTCGCCTCTCTTCTTTTTACAGCTATTTGTAAGGCCTCCTCAGACAGCCATTTCGCTCTTTTGCATTTCTTTTCCATGGGGATGGTCTTGGTCCCTGTCTCCTGTACAATGTCACGAACCTCCGTCCAGAGTTCATCAGGCACTCTATCAATCAGATCTAGTCCCTTAAATCTATTTCTCACTTCCACTGCATAATCATAAGGGATTTGATTGAGGTCATATCTGAATGGTCTAGTGGTTTTCCCTACTTTCTTCAATTTAAGTCTGAACTTCACAATAAGGAGTTCATGATCTGAGCCACAGTCAGCTCCTGGTCTTGTTTTCGCTAACTGTATACAGCTTCTCCATCTTTGGTTGCAAAGAATATAATCAATCTGATTTCGGTGTTGACCATCTGGTGATGTCCATGTGTAGAGTCTTCTCTTGTGTTGTTGGAAGAGGGTGTTTGCTATGACCAGTGCATTCTCTTGACAAAACTCTATTAGCCTTTGCCCTGCTTCATTCCGTGCTCCAAGGCCAAATTTGCCAGTTACTCCAGGTGTTTCTTGACTTCCTACTTTTGCATTCCAGTCCCCTATAATGAAAAGGACATCTTTTTTGGGTGTTAGTTCTAAAAGGTCTTGTAGGTCTTCATAGAACCGATTAACTTCGGCTTCTTCAGCATTACTGGTTGGGGCATAGGCCTGGATTACTGTAATATTGAATGGTTTGCCTTGGAAACGAACAGAAATCATCCTGTCATTTTTAAGATTGCATCCAAGTACTGCATTTCGGACTCTTTTGTTGACCATGATGGCTACTCCATTTCTTCTAAGGGATTCCTGCCCACAGTAGTAGATATAATGGTCTTCCGAGTTAAATTCACCCATTCCAGTCCATTTTAGTTCACTGATTCCTAGAATGTCGACATTCACTCTTGCCATCTCCTGTTTGACCACTTCCAATTTGCCTTGATTCATGGACCTAACATTCCACGTTCCTATGCAATATTGCTCTTTACAGCACCGGACCTTGTTTCTATCATTGGTCACATCCACAACTGGGTATTGGTTTTGCTTTTGCTCCATCCCTTTATTCCTTCTATAGTTATTTCTCCACTGATCTCCAGTAGCATACTGGGCACCTACCGACCTGGGGAATTCCTCATTCAGTATCCTATCATTTTGCCCTTTGTTACTGTTCACGGGGTTCTCAAGGCAAGTATACTGAAGTGGTTTGCCATTCCCTTCTCCAGGGGACCACATTCGGCTGTGGTCCATGTGATTAGATCAGCTAGTTTCCTGTGATTATGATTTCAGTTTGTCTGCCCTCTGGTGCCCCCTAGCAATACCTACCGTCTTATTTCGGTTTCTCTTACCTTGGTCGTGGAAAATCTCTTCCTTAGTATCTCTAATTTTCTTGAAGAGATCTCTAGTCTTTCCCATTCTGTTGTTTTCCTCTGTTTCTTTGCATTGTACACTGAGGAAGGCTTTCTTATCTCTCCTTGCTATTATTTGGAACTCTGCATTCAGATGGGTATATCTTTCCTTACGTGCTTAAGTTTCCTTAAGTGCTAACCCCTTCCTTTCAGCCCCTATATTCAGGCCGGACTGATGACTGATCAGTCCTGCAAAAATGCATTTCCCTTTTAAAGCACAAGGGGGAGTATGAGACTGAACTTTTGCAGTCACAAGGCAGCCTGAGCGGTATCCTTTAGCAAGCCCTCTGAGAAAGAGGGCATAGGTATTTCCCCAAGATTAGAGAGGCAACCTGACATTTTATAGCTTCTAAGAAAGTGGCAACTGTTCTTAAGTTCCCTAGACATGTATTTGATGATAGAAGTCATTGGCAAGCATGATATACCTAGTTGTAAGAGTTGTCAGATCTCTAAAGGTATCTGATGTTACTAAAAATCCTATTGAGCATACCATTTTGAGTGAACTCCGGGAGTTGGTGATGGACAGGGAGGCCTGGTGTGCTGTGATTCATGGGGTCGCAAAGAGTCAGACACGACTGAGCGACTGAACTGAATTGAAATTACATACACTATAATTTTTTTATTGAACTCTTTTAAGGAGCCAATTAAATAATTCTGACTCCCATTTTACAGATCAGCAACCTGTATGATCAATAGTACTTCAATCACATATTAGCAAATGGTGAAAGTTGGATTTGAACTACAGTCCATGGTGTCGCAAAAGAGTCAGACATGACTTAGCAACTAAACAACATCAACAACAAACTCTCTGATTCCAAAGTGTATGTCCTTTTGATTATCCCACACGGGGCATCTTAGAAAGCCTTTGAGTTCATTTTAATTAAATCCCCTTATTTTACAGAAATGGTTCAGAAAGAGGACTGGTCAATTGTGAGTAATAACTGATGAGACTGAGGGGGATTTTGTCCCTAGGGTGGGTTGTGGACCCAAGAACGACTAGCCACTGACCATAACTGAGCTAATGCCATTGCCATGTAAACACTCTGCAAGAGGGGAGGCTTTGGTGAGACCAGTTAGCCATGGTCTCACTCTCAGAGAATCTTCTGTCCGCTCTGCCCCTTAAGTTCCTCATCCCTAAAACAGGCTGACTCCTCTTCCATCAGATTTCAACTCAAATGTCACTTCCTTAGAGAGACTTTCTTTCTAAAATAGCCCCTCCCCTAGTCACTTTCGGGCTTTCTTAGTGGCTCAGCAATAGAGAATCCGCCTGCCAATACAGGAGATGCAGGTTCGATCCCTGGATCAGGAATATCACTTGGAGAAGGAAATGGCAACCCAGTTCAGTATTCTTGCCTGGGAAATCCCACGAGCAGAGGAGCTGAGCAAGCTACAGTCCATGGTTCAGAGACTAAACCACCCCAGCCAGTCATTTTCTATCCCATCACCTTGTTGGACTATTTCTTTAAATGTGCTCATCTCTAACTGAATTATGTTAGATTTTATTTCCTTATTTATTGTTTGTCTGTCCTTCCAGGATTCATAACCTTCATATGAGCAAGGGTTCTGTCTGTTTAGTTCACATTTGTTTACTCTGTGCCAGAAACACTGTTAGCACGTACAAACAAATCTTTGTAGAAAGAATGAATCAATGACATAATGATGAAGGACTAGTTGCAGAGGATGAACGATACAAACAGGCAGATGTCAGTAAAGAGGATTTTCATGACAACAAGAGTTGTCCAAAGACAAAGCAATCTGCCTTGGAGGAGATTGTCTCCGCATCCTTGGAAGTGAGCATCCCAAGGCTACAGAGGGTGCGCCCATGATGAGTGGTGGGGGAGGGATGATCTGAGGTTCATTTAGCTCCCCAGTAAAATCTGAATTAGATTTTGAGCCAAAACCCTGGTAACAGGATGCTGTCTAGTCATTGTCCGTGTCAAATTATGAACTAAGCATTCTCTAACAACTAGGGAAAGGGAGGCCCAGAGGGCAGGGGAGGCAGAGATGAGGGAGTTGATAGTGCTAGATTCTGCTTCTGGGCTTCGTGGGAAAGGCCTGCTGAGATGCTGATTGTTGTTATTCAGTCCCTAAGTCATGTCTGATTCTTTGTGACCCCATCAGGCAGCACATCAGGCTTCCCTGTCCTTCTATTTCCTTGAGTTTGCTCAAACTCATGTTCATTGAGTCTGTGATGCCATCTAACCATCTGATCCTCTGGTTGGCATGCTTGAAACTAAATAAAATTAATGAAGACGTTTATGAATCATCTTTTCCAGTTCAGTTGCAGCTCTTACCACTGGGCTCTTGTTCCCCTTCTTCTGGACCCCACTTCCCATGTGTCTGTCACTTCTCTTCCCATTCTCATAGGCAATGGCACCCCCCAAGTCATAAAACTCCCCTGGTTGCCTCCATTTCTATTTCTCCCATCTATATCCAATTAGTTGCCAGATCTTATCTTTTTCATCCTTTTATGTCCCACTGCATCTCCCAGCTCAAACTCATTATCTCTTTTTTGGTCACACTGCATGGCCTGTAGGATCTTAGTTCCCCAGCCAGGAATGGAGTCTGTGCTGCCTGCAGTGGAAGCGTGGAGTCTTAACCACTGGATTGTCAGGGAAGTCCCCTCATAATTTCTTTTAAAGTCACTGCACCAGCTTTCTCTCTGCTCTCCTTGTCCTCTGTATCTTGGAACCTCTGATCCATTTCCACTGTATAAACTGAGTTCTTTCTAAAAACCATCACAGTATTATAAAGTAATTATCCTCCAAGCTGAGTTCTTTGTAAAGTATAAAGGGGACCAAGTGTTCCCTCTGGAGAAAGCAATGTAACAGCTCCACATTGTCCTGATCTTTGAGTTCATCATCCTCAGCATGGCTCTCCAGGCCCTGGCTGACCTCTGGCTCTGATTTACCCTCCTACCTCATTCATCACCTGTATGTTGCTCATCATGTCTATGCTTCCAGAGACTTACAATCCATGAAGTTCCCTGAAGCCTTTGTATAATTTCATATCTTTGGGCCTTGGCTTATGCTAGCTAGCCCTTCTGCCTAGTTTCTTTCTCCCTGAGTTTAACTCCTACTTATCCGTGAAGACTCAGCTTAAGTCTCAACTCTGCATCCCAGCATGGGGCCTAACACTTAGGCTCCTCCCCATTGATGTGTTCCACAGTGAGAAAACAGCCACGTCTTGCCAAATGTGGCCGATTCTAATCTTGGCTTTCCCTACTTTCAGTAGCTAAGAAACCATCGGCTACTTAGTTCTTCCTCTCATCCAGGATGGCATGAATCAATACCCGCTTCATAGGTTTACTGTGAAAGTTGAATGAGATGGTAGATGTGAGAAATCTTTTGTGAATATCTATGTGCCTATCTATACAGCAAATATCCCTGACCCCTTCTAAGAATGATCTAGGAGATCATGTTGGGTTGCAGCTTGGCCTATGTTTTTGTGAACTCAGGTCAGTGGGTCTTAAAACCTGCTATCTTGCATGGATCCTGAGCATCTTGGATCAGGGACTATTTGCTGTGTGTGTGAGGGGGTGAATGAATGAGTGAATTCAAGGTAGTGGGAAAAACTGAGACAAATTCAAGGCAATGCTATGGAACAGGTCACACTCTGCGAACTAAAAGTAATTTAATGTTGCTGGAGCTCAGGGAGAGATGGGGGAGTTTCCACTAATGAGACTAGAAGGTTATAGGGGGCAGACCACAAGCAGCCATATGTGCATATTAAACAGATTTAAGCTGGGTTAGGAAGAGTCCTCTGCTCCAGTGTTGGAGTGTGGTTACATGAGATGTTTGGAGGCTACTGCGGGTCTAGGACAGTGAGAAGGCTGTGGCCATGCAGTGGCAAGGAAGGGATAGAATGGAGCACTCTCAGGAAGTAGTACAGATAGGTTTTGGTGAAGGACTGGTAGGATGGGCAAGAGAGAGGGGTGGTGGGTGGGACCTGGGTTCTGACTGTTCACATGCTGACTGCTGTGTGTGTGTGTGATTCCACCCATGGGGACAGCAGTGTGCCCTGGTGATGGGGCAGTGTCCTCACTGCGCATTTTCATTTATTTTACAAATGAAAAAGCTGAGGCACAGAGAAGAAAGGTTGATTAGTGCAAGAAGTGGTGTTTGAAATACTTAACCATTTTTTCTCACTATCCAAATCTGTTCCCATCCCTGTGGTAGATTGGTTAAGGCCACAGATTCCTGCCATCTCTATTCATGCCTCTTTGTAAACTGACTTTGCTCTTCTCAGTCATAGCCCTTTGAATCTGGGCCAGGCTTGTGACTTGATTTCGCCAATAGAATGCAGCATATGGGACGTTTTGCAGTTTCTGAGGCAAGGCCTCAGTAGATTGTGTCTTCTGCCTTGCTTTCTTGGAACACTGCCCTGAGACCACCATGTGAACTTGTCTGGCCTGCCAGTGGATTAGAAGCCTCCTGGGAAAAAAACTATGGCATTCAGCCCTCAGCCAGCACCAACTGCCAGACCTAGGGGTGACCTTCCAGCTGAATGCTGCTCACAGATGATCTGCGATATTAATAAAATCTGCAAATGAACCCATCCAACCACCCACAGAATTGTGAGAAATAATAAATTATTGCTGTTTTAATGCACTGAACTTTTGGGAGTGATTGTTATGCAGGCATACATAACTTGAAGGAACTTCTCCATTCCCATTACCAGTGACTGGCTTCACTGTCTACCTGGTTGTTTCTGCAGAGTCCCTTTCCCCAACATCTTACATTTAATCTGCCACCAGGTCCTGAATACACATTGGATCTCTCTACTTCCCACTTTCCCCATGCCTTGACGTGGGTTCTGGTCCTCTTCATCTCTCATCTGGATTATTACAGCAATCTCTAACTGGGTTCCCTCTCTCCTTTCTCCCTGCTCCCTACCCTTCCCACTCCATCTATCACACCCACCACAGTCAGAGCTATCTTTCTTTTCTTTTTTTTTTTTTTCTAATGTAATTTGCAGCCTGAGCAAGTATGTGTGTGTGCTCAGTCATTTCTGACTCTTTGAGACCCCACCGACTATTGCCTGCCAGGCTCTTCTGCCCATGGGATTCTCCAGGGAAGCATAGTGGAGTAGGTTGCCATTTCCTCCTCTAGGGGATCTTCCTGACCCAGGGATTAAATCTGCATCTCTTGCTTTGGGAGGCAGATTCTTTACCCCTGAGCAACCCACAAAGCCCCAGAGCTGTCTTTCGTACAAGCATATGTAACCAGGTTATCCCATTGCTTCAAACCTTTTGCTTGTAAAATAAATTCCCAATAATATGATTTCCAAGGCCTTAGACCAGCCAGCCTCTACTTCTCTTTCCAGCCTTGTCTTCCACCACTCCTCTCATGAACCTTATGTTTCTAGAGCTGCTTTATACCTTCTGGTGACTTCCAGGCACCTGCACCAGTTTCTCTGTTATATGAGGCAACCTGCTGAAGAGGTCAGACAAAAACGCTCGACTTGCCAACAGATCTACATTCCTAGGCTGGCTATGAGGGACTCACACTGGGGTACAGATCTAAATCTTGTAAAGATTTGAACATTCCAAGTGACATTCACACTTAAGCTACTACCTTCTTCTGTTCAGTTCAGTCGCTCAGTCGTGTCTGAATCTTTGCAACCCTGTGAACCACAGCACACCAGGCCTCCCTGTCCATCACCAACTCCTGGAGTCCACCCAAACCCATATCCATCAAGTCAGTGATGCCATCCAACCATCTCATCCTCTGTCATCCCCTTCTCCTCCTGCCCTCAATCTTTCCCAGCATCAGGGTCTTTTCAAATGAGTCAGCTCTTCGAATCAGGTGGCCAAAGTATTGGAGTTTCAGCTTCAACAGTGGCCAAAGTATTGGAGTTTCAGCTTCAACATCAGTCCTTCCAATGAACACCCAGGATTGATCTCCTTTAGGATGGACTGGTTGGATCTCCTTGCAGTCCAAGGGACTCTCAAGAGTCTTCTCCAACACCACAGTTCAAAAGCACCAATTCTTCACCGCTCAGCTTTCTTTATAGTCCAGCTCTCACATCCATACATGACTACTGGAAAAACCATAGCCTTGACTAGACGGACCTCTGTTGACAAAGTAATGTCTCTGCTTTTTAATATGCTGTCTAGATTGGTCATAACTTCCCTTCCAAGGAGTAAGTGTCTTTTAATTTCATGGCTGCGGTCACCATCTGCAGGGATTTTGGAGCCCAGAAAAATAAAGTCAGCCACTGTTTCCACTGTTTCCCCATCTATTTGCCATGAACTGATGGGACCGGATGCCATGACCTTAGTTTTCTGAATGTTGAGCTTTAAGCCAAATTTTTCACTCTCCTCTTTCACTTTCATCAAGAGGCTCTTTAGTTCTTCACTTTCTGCCATAAGGGTAGTGTCATCTGCATTTCTGAGGTTATTGGTATTTCTCCTGGCAGTCTTGATTCCAGATTGTGCTTCCTCCAGCTCAGCGTTTCTCATGATGAACTCTGCATATAAGTTAAATAAGCAGGGTGACAATATACAGGCTTGACATACTCTTTTCCCGATTTGGAACCAGTCTGTTGTTCCATGTTCAGTTCTAACTGTTGCTTCCTGACTTGCATACAGGTTTGTCAAGTGGCAGGTCAGGTGGTCTGGAATTCCCACCTCTTTAAGAATTTTCCACAGTTTATTGTGATCCATACAGTCAAAAGCTTTGGCATAATCAATAAAGCAGAAATAGATGTTTTTCTGGAACTCTCTTGTTTTTTCGATGATCCATCGAAAAAACAGAATCGGATGTTGGTAATTTGATCTCTGGTTTCTCTGCCTTTTCTAAATCCAACTTGAGTATCTGGAAGTTCACTACCTTCTTGCCTTTTCCTTTTTCCTTTCTTTCTTTTTGAAATTGACGTATAGTTGATGTAAAATGAGGGTAAGTGATTGATTCTCATTCAATAAAAAGCATCACTTGCATATGTCATGTGCAAACTAGGAGCTAGAGAAGGCTGACTACTCTGACAACTAGAAAATATAAAGAAATTTTGTTTGTAGGACTCTTAACCCCAATGGTGTTCACCGAGCAACCATGATTCTGCAATCCAGTAGAAAGAGCTCTTGACTTGGAGTCAGACAGACCTGATTCAAATCTGGTTCTTCCATTTATCATATGTGTGACCCTGGAAAGTCATTTAAGTTTTCTGACTTAAATTTCTATTTCCTCATTTATAGAAAGAGGATGGCAACCCATACCTTGCATGATTGCACTGAGGACTAAATGAGACAAAGATATGAGTTAATCCAGTATATTTTAAGGTCTTAATGATTATTATTATTAGCCAGTCTGATCCCAGGCCAAAGGTGGGAGTTTTTCTTTCTTCTTAGTCTTACTTGGCATTTAGATCTAGAAGTGGAGACAGCCCAATATAATATGATTTGTTCTGTATTCTCTTGGTAATCACCTGCTAATCAATAGAGAGGCACAAATGATACAGCCTAAATGTTAGATATGACCTCCTTGCCCCTTTAAGATCTAAATGCAATGAGTCTGAACTTCAGTTTTTACATTTTATTGCCCTTGTCAGTTGGAAGACATCCTGAAGTTTTCTGCAAATTCCACAAAGACTTAATGGTCCCATAGTCTCTGCTTCTACTCTCCTTTTTCAACTCAGAAAAACAAAGCCCATTGCTCAATTTTCCTACTCACTCATCCATACAACTCTTCTCTCTCTGGAAGCATTCCTGAGTGTAATGGCCTTTACTGAAGTGTTGAGAGTCACAGAAGATGATTACATTATATGTGTGACAAACAACTTCTCCCATTTAATGCATTCCAGTGCTTAAACACCCTCTGTTTACCTACCATGGGAAGGTTACTTCTGACCCTTTATCCATGCAGCACCTACCCTTGCACTGATTTTCTTACTCATTTTTTTCCTTTCCCCTTCCCAGCTCTCTTTATTACTTCCCCCACCCATTTTGCTAAGTAAATTCCAAACTCCTTTCATTTTTTGCACTGAGCAAGTTAGTATCTCCCTTCTCCCCTCACACTTACATATCCACACTTCTCAAGGCCCTAAATGGGACAAAAGGACCTCTGTACATTGGAGTTTATCCTTCTTGGAAGGCTGCTGCTGCTGCTAAGTCACTTCAGTCGTGTCCGACTCTGTGTGACCCCACAGACGGCAGCCCACCAGGCTCCCCCATCCCTGGGATTCTCCAGGCAAGAAAACTGGAGTGGGTTGCCATTTCCTTCTCCAATGTGTGAAAGTGAAAAGTGGAAGTGAAGTCGCTCAGTCGTGTCCGACCCTTAGCGACCCCACGGACTGCAGCCTACCAGGCTCCTCCATCCATGTGATTTTCTAGGCAATAGTACTGGAGTGGTTTGCCATTGCCTTCTCCGATCTTGGAAGGCAGTTGTGGTTAAAAAAGAGTGTTTTTTGTTCTGTTACAACCACAATGTTTCCTACTTATTGAGGGCTTACTATGTGCCTGGCACTCAGTCAAGTGCTTTCCAGTAGCTATCCCATTTTCTTTTTTGATCTTCACAACATTATTACTATTTCCACAAATAACAATGAGGTGCATGTTTCAGAAAAATGAGATAATTTACATAAGGTCACACAGCAAGCAACTGTGCAGAACAAGGATTAAAAACTACATCTGTCTGGTTCTAAGTCTGTGCTCTGTCCACTTTACTAGATGCAAGGGAAGAAAGAGAAAGTGAAGAGAAGACCTGAGGCTATGTAAACCAATACCATCTGGTCTCCTATTGTCTCTCAACCCCAAAGGATGGGTTTTTTGTATTATCTCATTATTCCTGTGAAGAATGAATAGTCATTATCATGACACCCATTTTGAAAATGAGAAAACTCAAGTAAGACAGTGAAGGAGCAGGCAGCATAGGATATTTGATTTTACGTTCACAGAGGCATTAGTTCTGGGTGATTAAGAAGTTCAAGGTATGACCATGGGAGGGAAAATGAAGAGGAGACCAAGGACTGAAGGATCAGGAAACCACATGGCTACCAAAGGCACCAGGAGGGTGGCAGGGCAGGGCTAATGCAAATGATCATGAGCCAGAGGTTTGAATCTTCAATGTAGAGGAGCAATTGGGGGTCAGTGATGTCCTTTATAAGAGGAATGGGAGATGGTGTGTCTGGAAACCAAAGGAGAAGCAATTTTTGTACAAGGGTGGAAGTGGCAATGCTAACCCCACGTCTTGGTTCTGTGGTGCATGGAGAGTAGGGAAGTGAGAAGCATTCCTGCAGAAGGCAGCAAGAGAAGTCCTGGAGGACTGTTAAGCATTAATAAAGGCAAAGAAGTAGCCTGAGTATGCTCTGAAGAAGTAGAGGGTGTAGGAAAGTTTGTTGGCGAAAGAACAGGATTCTAGAGGGCACAGTGGGAAGGGCTGTCAGGACGTGGATGGTGAGAAGGTGAGTGAAAGGGAGGGGGTGGAGAAGCTCAGAAGAGCTCAAAGATGAGTCTGAGAGAGAAGTCAGACAACCAGAGGGGCTGTCTTTTGGGCGGCTCCTTGAGCCAGAGAGACAAATTTTAGATAAAGTCATAATGGAATGTAGGGAAAAAATGTTTTGATATCTGACTCTATTGTCTAAGATTTTTTTCTTAAATTGATGTATAGTTAATTTATAACGTTGTGTTAGTTTCAAGTATACAGCAAAGTGATTCAGTTACATAAACATATAAATCACTTTGCTGACAAAGGTCTATATAGTCAAAGCTATGGTTTCTAGTAGTCCTGTACAGATGTGAGAGTTGGACCATAAAGATGCCCAGGTGCCAAAGGATCGGTGCTTTCGAACTGTGGTGCTGGAGAAGACTCTTGGGAGTCCCTTGGACAGTAAGGAGATTAAACAAGTCAGTCCAAAAGGAAATCAATCCTGAATATTCATTGGAAGGACTGATGCTGAAGCTGAAACTCCAATACTTTGGCCACCTGATGCGTAGAACTGACTCACTGGAAAAGACCCTGTTGCTGGGAAAGATGGGGGGCACCAGGAGAAGGTGACAACAGAGGCTGAGATGGTTGGATGGCATCACCAACTCAATAGACATGAGTTTGAGCAATCTCTGGGAGATAGTGAAGACAGGGAAGCCTGGCAAGTTGCTGTTAATGGGATTGCAGAGGATTGAACATGACTGAGCGACTGAACAACAATAGACCTCTAAGATTTGAGAAGGGGGACGACTATGGGGAGGGATTATAATTCTAAACCAAACGTGGCAGCTGGTTCCTGTGTCCTCAGGAAGACTTGAAATGAAGTCCAGGTCTGTATGAAAGGATGGGATGCTATTTACCTGTTATACCTGCCATCTCTGGCAGAGTTGGGACTTTCTAATGACAAGGAAAGAACATTTTCTCACTCCAGGCTATTGCTGGTAATGGAGAGCCATTGGAAATGTTTTGTTTGTTTCATCAGGGTTGAAGGTAACATGGTGACATACAGAACAATCACTCATACTGCTGATGTAGACAGTAGATTGAAGAATGGAGGCAAGGAGACCCACTGGGAGGCCATTGCTTTAGTTCAAGCAAGAAGTGATGAGGCCTGAACCAGGGTGAGAGCAGTGGAGATGGAGAAAAAGGGAAGGGATAGGATACCTTGAGGTGAAGTGAAGTGAAAGTAGCTCAGTAGTGTCCGACTCTTTGTGACCCCAGGGACTGTAGCCTGCCAGGCTCCTCTGTCCATGGGATTTTCCAGGCAAGAATACTGGAATAGGTTGCCATTCCCTTCTCCATATGATACCTTATGGAGGAGTTATTACCAGGCTGATGGGATGTAGGGTGTGAAGGAGTGCATAGGGTATACAACAGTGCCCAGGTTTCTGGCTTCGCTTCCACCTGTAGACAGCCATCCAGATCCCGCCTCTCTCCGTGGGCTTCTTTGAGTACGATGTGATAAATGCACAGGCAAGAGCTTTAGAAATGGCAGAGCTACAAACCCATCATCATCTACTTTATCATCAAAGCCTACTAAGTTCAGTCTATGGAACGAGGCGTGAGAATTAAGATAAATCACGATAGTCAACCAAGTATTGGGGATCTTCGGGTCCCCAGGAAACCTCGTATCCCCTACACCTGCCGGGAGCCGAGGGCCAGGAGAAAGCGGGCTCCGCCCCTGGGCGGGGCATGGGTGGGGCCTGGCAGCGGCCGTAGCCCAGCCCAGCTGCAGCCCGAGCCTCTGCCCGAAGTCGCCGCGGAGGGGACCGGACCCGCCCCGCCCCGCCCCGCCCCCCACCTCCCTGCTCCGCGAACCCCTCTGCGCCTTCCGCCGCCCGCCGCCAGGTCCAGCGGTTCCGCGGCGCTGCCAGGGAGCGAGCCGCTCGTCCTCACCCGTCCTCACCCGGAGTCCCAGGTAAGGGGCGCGGCCCGGCAGCCCGCCTCGGGCGGATCTGGGACCGATCCCCGGAGCGGGGCGCGGGGGACAGTGAGCGGGCATTGAGAAGGAGCACAGGGCAGCGGAAGGGGCACCAAGAAGAAGGGGCCAGGGGAGGCCACTAAGGAGGGGTACCACAGCAGTGAAGGGGCACGCAGCCTGGGGAGGGGCCCTGAGGAGGGTCTGCTCGGGCTTTGAGGGCCGCGAGGGGAGCCCCAAAGGCAGGGGCAGCGGGATCGGAGGAACAAGAAAGAGGGCGCCGGGGCTGGGGAGAAGGCTGAGCGGCAACTGGAGCGCAGCGAAGGCTGGCAAAGGGCAAACTGGGGGGGTGGGGGGGATGGAGGCGAGGGAGATGTAAGCAGGGAGCTGAGACGGGCAGTGAGGGCAGAGGGTAGCGAGCAGCAGAGGGTACCGAGCAGCCGAGGGGCGGGGAAAGGGGTGTTGAAGCGGAGAGATTAAGGAGAGCGAGGGAGGGGAGGCGTGGAAGTGAAGAGACAAGGGGAGGGGACTGGGTGGTGGGGGTCCTTCTGAGATGGAGGAGTGAGACGGTGAGGGGAAGGAGAGCGGGGCAGGCGCTGGGTGCCTGGCGGGGAGAGGGTAATGAGTGTGGTGTGGAGCGCAGCCCAGCTGGGGATAGGCAGGGTGGGTAACTGGAGTGGGGGCTTGGAGGTGGGAAGCTAGGAAGAATGAGAAGGTGGGAGGCAAGGCTAGGTCTATGCAGGCTGCAGAGAAAGCGGGTGGGGAGCTGGTGAAGGGAGAGTCCTGGCCTTGGGTATGGGCTGTGGGAGCCTGAGTTCTGGCTAGAGGTGGGCTGTGGAGAGGCACTGCAGTTTAGCCGGGGGTTGGGGGAACTGTCCTGGAACTTGGAGAGTTTAGGGTGGTGGGTGGGCTGGGTCATGGTGCGGAGAAAGCCAGGTGTGGGTTGTGGTGTGAGAGTAGGAAGATGATGGGAGCCCAGAGTGGAGTCCAAGAGCATCCGGATGCTAGCCCTGTCTTAGCTCCTCACAAGCTGAGGAGGGGGCGCAAACACTGGACCCTATTACACTGCTGCCTGGAATCAGAGACAAGAAGAGAATCATTGACAGGGAAATTCATCCACAGGAGGAATAGAGTCCAAGTGTAGGAAGAGATTTTTAGGGAGGGCAAGGTGGCAGCCTCTGGCAGCTAGTAGAGGTGTGGAGGGGAGTAAGAGAAGGACAGGTTCATCCATCTCAACTTCATGGAATCCAGATGGAAAAGGGTAAGGGATAGTAAAAGGAGCTGGATGTGTGTGTGTGCACAGGTGTGTGCCCACCTGTTCTACCCGTATAAACGGAGGAAGACAATGGAAGTCTGTGAAAAGCCGCCTATGGTATAAGGAAGCCCTGGTGCTGTGTTGTTGCTGTTTAGTTGCTCAGCTGGGTTGGATTCTTCGTGACCCTGTGAACTGCAGCCTGCCAAGTTCCTCTGTCCATGGAATTCTCCAGGCAAGAGTACTGAACTGGGTAGCCATTCCCTTCTCCAGCAGATTTTCCCAACTCAGGGACTGAACCTGGGTCTCCTCCATTACAGGCAGATTATTTACCTTCTGAGCCACCAAGATGGACGGTAATCCTCCCAACAATGATTATTTTACAAATGAGGAAACTGTCTTACTCATGCAAAGTTTCTTGCCAAGGTCTCATAGCTAATAAATGCTAGGCCTGGAAACTGAATCTAGCCTGTTTGTTTGGAATCTCAAACAATTTCCACTACCCAGGATGACTTGATAGAAGAAAACATGAAGCACACAGACAAAAAAAAATTTTTTGAAAGGATTATAAAGCACTGTCATATACTAGTTTTAATTCTTCCAGTAGTTGCCCAGAAGTCATTTTATTAACTCATTTCATAGATAAGGAAACTGAGACCAAGGGTGTGATCTGTGATCTACCTGTGGTTACACAATTGCTTAGAGAGCCAGGGCTCAGTCCAGGTGTCTCTGACTTAATCCTGTGCTTTTTCCATCAGAGGGAATTTCCTCCCTGTACCTCTCCACTATGTGTATTCAGTTGATCTCTTGCTGCATTTTAGGGCTGTCTCCTCTCCTTCCCCCTTTCATGGCTGAAGTTGGCCTTTTCCCTATTCAGTCAGACTCAAAGTGTTATTTTTCACACCAGTTCTCCTAGGAGCCAGTTTCTTCTTCCCCCCAGCCTGGAACCAGAGATGACTTCCTGGATGGTCCCTAGGCCTTCATCGGTATTGCTTGTCACGAAGAGCAAGAGCTACACAGCTCTATCATTTATGTGACTGTCACAAAAGAGAGGGAAGATCTGATTGATGCTTATCTGACAAATGCAGCTCTGCATTGACCTGTCTGCTCAGATCTGCCTCAGGCAGCTGCCTGCTGGGGTGGTTTTTACCTCTCTTTTGAATGTCTGTGTAGCCCCTGCCTTCCTTTTGAAAAGATCTCCTTGGGGGCTCCCATCTGAAGCTATCTTCCAACTGAACTTCTCAGCTCTCTGCCTCTCCCTGTTCTCACACCATCTTCTGGGAAAGCTGCACTGTGTGCACATAAACAGGTTGATAGTACAGTATGGCAAATGCTAGGAAAGAGATCTCAGGGTGCTGGGGATGTTTTTCTTTTTAAAATTATGTCTGTTTATTTTTAATTGATTGATGATGGCTTTACAAGACTGGTTTTGATTTCTGCCATACTGGGGATGCTTTTCTATTCACCCTAAAATTATTGTGGGCTTTCCCAGTGGCTCAGTGATAAAGAATCTGCCTGCAATGCAGGAGTCGCAGGAGACACAGGTTTGATCCATGGGTCAGGAAGATCCCCTGGAGGAGGGCATGGCAACCCACTCCAGTATTCTTGCCAGGAAAAACACCTCATGGACAGAGGAGCCTGGCAGGCTACAGTTCATGGGGTCACAAAGAGTTGGACACACTGAGCACATACGCAGTAAAATTGATGTGGTTTTTATTTTTTTTAAGCCCAGTCCAATCTGAAAGTCATCAGATGACAGAAGTTCTAGTAAGGATGCTCCAACTGACTTGCTGTGTGACCTTTGACAAATCAGTTCTCTTTGTGGAACCTTGATTATTTTTTCCCCTGAAAATGAGGGGAGTGTATCAGACCAGGAACTGAAACTATTTTTTTTACTCTTGGCTCACACCTATGGCAGACATAGCTAATTAAGGCAGGCACTTTACCTACTAATTCTACACAAGGCCAGTATAGTTTTTTCCATAGAGTGTATGTATGAAGCACCCTTATACACATTTTCTTATTTAAAAATCATAGCAGCCTTCTGCAGTAGGTAATGTGATCACATCATAGATGAGGACACTGAAGCTCAGAGTTTAGGTTACTTGTCCAATTTCATACACTGAGATACTGCGAAAGCTGGGACCGAGAGCCAGACTTTTTTGTTATAATAAAGCTGCCATTCTAAAATCTCTTCTAATTCCAGAAATCTAAGAGTGCAAGCAGCTGCATCAAAAAATGAAGACTAATAATACAACATTTAAATCAAAGTTTGGCATACGGCAAATGCTCAATAAATGTTTACTGAAAGGAGTAACATGCTCAAGGATTTAATCTAGGTTCAGTGTTGACAGGGTGTAAGGATAAATAAAACTCAGCTAAATCCAGAAGGAGAGATAGACAGTTAATTGTCAAATAAGCTCAAATTATGGAGCCCAGATCAGGGAGAGGGCACTTGACTACAGAAGTGAATTAAAGAAATCTGTGAATTAATATTTATTGAGTACCTCCAATAGGTCAAGAAACCACACCAGCTTATTTGAATATGATAAATGCTCACTCTGTTGGTACCATCGCTTAGTGAAGTAGGTGGTATTTTCTTGGTTTCAAGGTAAAAATACTGTGGCTTAGAGAGCTGATATAAGTCACCCAAGAATTCAGCTGAGGAATAGAGCAGGGATTTTTACTTTTCCCTTATTACAGCATAAAGTCAAGTTGCTCAGTCGTGTCTGACTCTTTGTGACCCCGTGGGCTGTAGCCTACCAGGTTCCTTCATCCATGGGATTTTCCAGGCAGGAATACTGGAGTGGATTGCCATTTCCTTCTCCAGGAGATTGCCATTTCCTTCTCCAGGAGATCTTCCCGACCCAGGGATTGAACCAGGGTCTCCCGCATTGTAGGCAGGCACTTTACTATCTGAGCCAGCAGGGAAGTCCTTATTATAGCATGGTACTAGGCTAATCTCAGCTGTTAGCTGTGAGTCCTGGGCAGATCCTCATAATTTCTGGCTCTTAGTTCCTTTCTTGCTCCAATGGGAATAGTAATCACTGCCTTTCCAATTTAATCTTCCACATCTATTTATAGGGTAAAATAAGGTAAAGGAAATGAGTAAGAATCAAATCTGTGTTTTAGTAAAGTTATTCTTTGACTAGGAGTTCCACTTCTGGAGATCTCTCCTAAGGAAATAAATTGTTGTGTTGTTCAGTTGCTAAGTCATATCCGACTTTCTGCTACCTCGTGAACTGCAGCACACCAGGCTCCTCTGTCCCCCACTATCTCCCAGAGTTTGCTTAAATTCACGTCTGTTGAGTTGGTGGTACTATCTAACCATCTCATCCTCTGTCATCCCCTTCTGCTTTTGCCTTAAATCTTTTCCAGCATCAGAATCTTTTCCAGTGAGTGAGCTTTTCCCATTAGGAGGCCAAAGTATCAGAGCTTCAGCATCAGCATCAGTCCTTCCAGTGAATATTCAGGCTTGATTTCCTTTAGAATTGACTGGCTTGATCTCCTTGCTGTCCAAGGGACTCTCAAGAGTCTTTTCCAGCATTACAGTTCAAAAGCATCAATTCTTTGGTGCTAAGCCTTCTTTATGGTCTAACTCTCACATCTGTACATGACCACTGAAAAAACCATAGCTTTGACTATACAGACTTTTGTTGGCAAAGTGATGTCTCTACAATTTAATATACTGTCTAGTTTTATTGTAGCTTTCTTTCCAAGGAGCAAGCATCTCTTAATTTCATTCTGTAATCACTGTCTGCAGTGATTTTGGAGTCCAGAAAAATAAAATCTGTCACTGCTTCTACTTTTCCCCCTTCTATTTGCCATGAAGTGATGGAAGTGGATGCCATGATCTTAGTTTTTTGAATGTTGAGTTTTAAGACAGCTTTCGCACTCTCTTCTTTCACCCTCATCAAAAGGCTCTTTAGTTCCTTTTCACTTTCTGTCTTTAGAGTGGTATCATGTGCATATTTGAGGTTGTTGCTGTTTCTCCTGGGAATCTTGATTCCAGCTTGTGATTCATCCAGCCCAGCATTTTGCATGATGTACTCTGTATATAAGTTAAATAAGCAGGGTAACAATATATAGCCTTACTGTACTCCTTTCTCAATTTTGAACCAGTCAGTATTTCCATGTCCAGTTCTAACTGTTTCTTGACCCACATACAAGTTTATCAGGAGACAGATAAGGTGATCTGGTATTCCCATATCTAAGAATTTTCCACAGTTTGTTGTGATCCACACAGTCAAAGGCTTTAGCACAGTCTTAATGAAGCAGAAGTAGATGTTTTTCTGGAATTCCCATGCTTTCTCCATGATGCAACAAATGTTGGGAATTTGATCTCTTGTTCCTCTGCCTCTTTGAAACCCAACTTGTACATCTGGAAGTTCTCCATTCATGTAGTGCTGAAGCCTAGCTTGAAGGATTTTGAGCATAACCTTGCTAGCATGTGAAATGAGAGTAATTATATGGTAGTTTGAGCATTCTTTGGCATTGCCCTTCTTTGGGATTGGAATGAAAACTGACTTTTTCCAGTACTATGGCCACTGCTGAGTCTTCCAAATTTGCTGACGTATTGAGTACAGCACTTTAACAGCATCATCATTTAGGACTTTAAAAAGCTCAGCTGGAATTCCATCACCTCCACTAACTTTGTTCATAGTAATGCTTCTTAAGACACACTTGACTTCACATTTCAGGTATCTGGATCTAAGTGAGTGATAACCACACCATCATGGTTATCTGGGTCATTAAGACCTTTCTTGTATAGTTCTTCTGTGTACTCTCACCACCTCTTCTTGTGACAGTGACCAAAACCATCTCAAAGAAAAAGAAATGCAAATAGGCATAGTGGTTGTCTGAAGATGCTTTACTAATAGCTGAGGAAAGAAGACAAGTGGAAGGCAAAGGAGAAAAGGAAAGATATGCCCAACTGAATGCAGAGTTCCAGAGTACAGCAGAGTATAACTTTTCTTTAAACATTGCTGAGAAATAAGAGGAGAATGATACAATGCGAAAGACTAGAGATCTCTTCAAGAAAATTCAAGATATCAAGGGAACATTTCATGCAAGGATGGGCATAATAAAGAAGTAAATAGGAAAGAGAAAAAATATTTATATAAAGAAATGGTCATTCTAGCTTAATTTATAATAACTGAGAACAGAAAAATATACAACTTTAAAGAATTGGCCATGTGACACAACCATAGGGTTAAATAAGGTGTAGTCAATTGAAATGATATTTACAAGGAATTTTAAAAGTCTCAGTAAGATGTTTATGATATAATGTTAAGTGCAAAGGAGTAGGATACAAAACTAAAGATCTTAGCTACTAAAATACACATGGAAGATATAGACTCGAGAGTATGGTATGCTGTCATTTATATGTCAAGGCTATGGTTTTTCCAGTGGTCACGTATGGATGTGAGAATTGGATTGTGAAGAAAGCTGATCGCTGAAGAATTGATGCTTTTGAACTGTGGTGTTGGAGAAGACTCTTGAGAGTCCCTTGGACTGCAAGGAGATCCAACCAGTCCATTCTAAAGGAGATCAATCCTGGGTGTTCATTGGAAGGACTGATGCTGAGGCTGAAACTCCAATCCTTTGGCCACCTCATGCGATGAGTTGACTCACTGGAAAAGACTCTGATGCTGGGAGGGATTGGGGGCGGGAGGAGAAGGGGACGACAGAGAATGAGGTGGCTGGATGGCATCACCGACTCGATGGACATGAGTTTGAGTGAACTCCGGGAGTTGGTGATGGACAGGGAGGCCTGGCGTGCTGTGAGTCATGGGGTCACAAAGAGTCGGACACTACTGAGCGACTGAACTAAACTGAACTGATATATAGTATGAATAGACTTCTGTGTTTATATATGCAAAGACTATCTTTGAAGGACACATAAATTGTTAACATGTTTGTCTCTGGGGAGAGGAACTAGAGATTGGGAATCGGGTGGAAGCAAGACTTACTTTTTACTGTAAACCTTTAGGTCCATATTACTTACTTTTTATGCTGAAAGTTAAGAAAATAATGCAAATGACAACTGGTGATAAAATAATAGTAATTTTACTATTTGATAACTTGCAAATTGTAAAGTTTGTTTTTAGTTTAATATAAATGTTTTCAATATATATTATTTATATATATAAAGAGTAATGCATACACTGGTTTACTATGAAAGTGTAAAAGGATACAACTTAGGAACAGCCAGGTGGAAGAGATGCATAGGGCAAGGTATGGGGAAAGGAGGTCTTGGAGCTTCCATGGCCTCTCTAGGTGTGCCACCCTTCCAACACATCAATGTCATCACCAGCCTGGAAGATCTCCACACCCATTTGGTTAGGGTTGTTTATGAAGACTTCATTCCTGTAGGCATGATTGATTAAGTTGTTGGCCTTTAGTCATCAACTTAATCTCCAGCCCTTCTTCCCTCCCCAGAGGTTAGTGGGTGATGCTGAAAGTTCCAATCCTCTAACTATGTGGTTGGTTCCTCTGGCAACAAGCCCCTACTCTGAAGTTGTCCTGGAGCACCAGTCACCAGTCATCTCATTAGCATACAACAAGACACTTAATCACTTGCACTTCCACAGATTCCAAAGGCTTTAGGCGCTCTGCCTGGAACCAGGTACCCAGACCAAATACGTATCTTTTATTATATCACAGTGCTTAATAAATGGTAACTGTTACATTGTTATTATCACCACCGTGTCCCTCATGGAAAATAACGAGTACTTAACAAGTATTTACTGATAATATTAAGGCCCGGGTATACCACAATATTGGAGAAGGCAATGGCAAACCACTCCAGTACTCCTGCCTAGAAAATCGCATGGACAGAGGAGCCTGATGGGCTGCAGTCCATGGGGTCGCTACTAGTCGAAGACGACTGAGCGACTTCACTTTCACTTTTCACTTTCACACATTGGAGAAGGAAATGGCAACCTACTCCAGTGTTCTTGCCTGGAGAATCCCAGGGACGGCGGAGCCTGGTCGGCTGTCGTCTATGGGGTCGCACAGAGTCGGACACGACTGAAGCGACTTAGCAGCAGCAGCAGCAGCATACCACAATATATATACTGTTTAAATTAAATAATAAGATATAATTTCAAAATAGATGGCACTCTGGTGTGTGAAAAAATAAAGGAGGAAATGTACTTCAAATATTAACGATGGCAGTTTCTGAGTGGATGGGGTATCGAGTAATTTAAATTTTTCTTTTTTATAGTCTTGTGTTTTTCCCTAACATTTAATAATGGATATATACTTTCAAAGGTGAAATTTTCTCTTGTAAACAAACAGAGATGACCAGTAGCAGAGCAGAGGATGGTGTGAGGTCGTTGTGATTGCTTCCCTTGTCTTAGGTAGAAAAAAAGCATAATTCGTTTGACTTGCCAGTTCTTGAAATGAGCTCTGCATCTTGTACAATGAAAAACTGAAAAGTTTGGGCTATGAGACAGTTGGATCAGGCCAGTTGTTCCCCTCCAATCTCACCTTCTTCTTTTGTGTAAATGCTATGTCTGAGTCTCCAAGTGTCCTGGGCATGTTCCACACCCGCCTAGTGAGCCTTGCCATGGGGCAGGCTGATACAGGGGTGGGCGTGTAGGTCCCAGTAAAGCCTTGAGAGCTGGGAGAAAAAGAGAAGGAAGAGCAGAGGCCACTGAAGGCTGATGGTGGCCTATTTAAGGAAGTATTATTAAGGGCTGCTAATAATCCTACATATTCATCTGGCTTTTCTTCAAGTGAGCTTTTCACCTTCTGCATTTGTCAGCTTCTTATCTTTATAGCTCACCTGAGAGGCCCAGAGAGATAAAGCCATCTCTCTTTCTTTTCCTTTGAGGAAAAAGCAGGAATTCCTAAACAGGATGATACTCTGGACACTGTATGTCAGGACTGTCCTTCCGCCCTCCTGTTGACTACACACCCCACCCACCTGAGTACCCAGTGTTAAGCAGAAGGAGTGATGGCAATTGGAGAAGTAGGGTCCCTGCAGAAAAAGAAATAAAAAAGCAAGTAAGACTATGGGGCCAAGTGCTTGATTATGAATGGCATTCAGACTCAAATCATTCTAGAAAAGGAGAGGATAGTGGCAGGACTGTGAGTGCTGAGGTCTCAGGGAAGGTCTGGCATGTAATAAATACTTGCCAGATGAATGAATGAACAAATGAACAGGTAAATAAATGAAGGAGCTAGGCTTTGAAGGATTTGGAATAATAAGAACTTATATTCACACCTGTTGGGATTTATCAGCTTATTGAGATCTTACTCCTTGTTATCTCATTTGAGTCCTGTAATAGCCCTGTGAGAAAAGCAGGGCAGAAATTGTTCTCCCCATTTTCCAGATTATGAGATTGGGCCCCAGAGTGGTGATGTGATTTTTATTAATTCAGTATACATTTACTGAGTGCTGATTACATACTGGGACTTGTGCTGAAACTAGAGAAATACATTAAGAAATAAAATACATTAGGTCCAAGATGCTTGGTCTAAAGGAGAAGCTGGAATAGTAAACAGTTTTGGAACGATACAAGTGCTATTGGAGTGCACTGGGAGCCTAGGGCCAGGAGTGCATGCCTCTGTCCTGCCCAGGGGAGGTGAAACTTCACATGGGTCTTCAAGGTTGAATAGGAGTTTTTTTTGAAGGAGAAGAGTATTGTGGGCAGAAAGTATATACAGCTAAAGGGACAGAAGCAAGAAATAACAGCGTATTTGGAGTGGAGTATAATTTGGTATGGGCTTCCCTGGTGACTCAGTGAAAAAGAATCCACCTGCCAATGCAGGAGACACAGGTTTGATCCCTGGGTTGGGAAGATCCCCTGGAGAAGGAAATGACAGTATTCTTGCCTGGGAAGTCCCATGGACAGAGGAGCCTGGTGGGCTACAGTGTGTGGCGTTGCAAAAGAGTTGGACATGATTTAGCAACTAAACCACAACAACAACAGCATAATTCTATAAAAAGTAGCACAGGTTGGTAGGGAGAAGCCTTAGGGGAAGGTAAAATTTAGAGAATTTATTCTTTGGTTAGTTGGTTGTTTGTCAGGTTGAACAGTTTGGGCTTGATCTTTAGAACTATCAGTTTAGTTCAGTTCAGTTGCTCAGTCGTGTCCGACTCTTTGTGACCCCATGACTCACAGCACGCCAGGCCTCCCTGTCCATCACCAACTCCCGGAGTTCACTCAAACTCATGTCCATCGAGTCGGTGATGCCAACCAGCCACCTCATTCTCTGTCGTCCCCTTCTCCTCCCGCCCCCAATCCCTCCCAGCATCAGAGTCTTTTCCAATGAGTCAACTCGTCGCATGAGGTAGCCAAAGTATTGGAGTTTCAGCTTTAGCATCAGTCCTTCCAATGAACACCCAGGATTGAGCTCCTTTAAAATGGACTGGTTGGATCTCCTTGCAGTCCAAGGGACTCTCAAGAGTCTTCTCCAACACCACAGTTCAAAAGCATCAATTCTTCAGTGATCAGCTTTCTTCACAGTCCAACTCTCACACCCATACATGACCACGGGAAAATAGGGAGCCATAAATGTTTTTGAAACAGGAGAATGAGAGCTGTGTGTTGGCTTTTCCTGGAATGTTCAAACATTTGCTGTCTTGACCTTCCTCCCTCCAACCACTCCCAAACTCAGCTTAGGAGCTGTCTCCTACAGGAGCCTCTCCTTGACCACCAGGTCTTCAGGCTAGGTTAGGTGCTTCTGATGAACTTCCTCAGCCAGGGCTTCCCTCTGTCTTATCACTTATCCACTGCTTTGTTCCTCTGTGTTTGAATTTTTTACTCTAATCTGTGGCCACTCAGAGGTCAGACACCATGTCTGATTCATATTGGTATTCTTTGTGCCCAGCACAGGACTTAACTCAGAACAGTGTGCTCAGTAAATATTTGCTGAAGGAATATTTGGGAGGAGTTGGTTCCACCCCCATCCTGGGTTCCACCCCCATCCTGGGTTCCACCGCAATCCTGAGATGACATTTGGGGTAGGTTCAGTGCGGGGGTGATTCTGAGTAGTGTATTTCCTCAGTGATGCTGGGGTGGGGAGTGAGTGTGTGAATGGGTATGTGACCATTAAAAGTCAGGTGACTCAGAGTGACACTGGAGATGTGTTCCTGAGTAACCATAGGTCTCTCCTGCAGATGGCTTCAGTGACCGATGGTAAAGCTGGAGTCAAAGATGCTTCTGACCAGAATTTTGACTACATGTTCAAACTGCTCATCATTGGCAACAGCAGTGTCGGCAAAACTTCCTTCCTCTTCCGCTATGCCGATGACACCTTCACCCCAGCCTTCGTCAGCACCGTGGGCATCGACTTTAAGGTGAAGACAGTCTACCGCCATGAGAAGCGAGTGAAGCTGCAGATTTGGGTGAGTCCTGGGCATCTTGGGCAGAAGTGTCCCGAGAGCTGACTCGCTTGCTAATACAACGGCTGGGCAGTGGGGCCAGTTTAGAACTTTGCTGGGGTTTATGACATTAGGCCCTGGTGCTATTGCATGTCTGGCCCCTGGACTGCCCTTTGCTGATTTTATACATTTGCTCTCATCTGGGGACTCAGTTGCTTCTGCTGCTTAACTGTCCAAGAGGTTTTATCCTGGATTATACAGATGAGTGACCAAGAGTCTGGGCTTTGGAGTTATAGGCCTGGATTCAGATTTCAGTTTTGCCAGTTACTAGTCATGGAACCTGGACTAAGTTACTTAACCTCTCTAGGTCAAGCTTTCCTCTTTGGGGATTATAATGACATCTATATCATAGGGTTGGTGAGTGCTTAGCATAGTTCCTGGAACGTAATAAATGTACAGTAAATGTTAGCTACTGTGTCCATAATCTATCACTGTGTAATCACCTTAAAACTTGAAGGCTTAAAACCACAATAATTCATTAACACACGATTCTATGGATTGAATATTTGGGAGTGGCTTGGTTTCTGGCTTGTGATCTATTATGAGGTTGCTGGCAGATGTTGGTTTGGGTTGCAGTCATTTGAAGGCTTGAGTGGACCTGGAAGTTCCTTTCCAAGGTGGCTTACTCATGTGTCTGGCACTTGCTTTAGTAGGAGACCTTTGTTCCTTCCTACATGGCTTTCTTCATACAATGTCTTCATGACGTGGAGCTAGCTTGTCCTAGCGGGAGAGATCCAGGAAACCAAACCGGAAGTGGTGATGTCTCTAATTAGAGTATGCTGCTGGTCACTAATTCAGTGTAGAAGGAAACTATACAAAAGTATGAGTCCTGGGACGTGAGGATTATTGGGGACCATCTTGGAAACTGGCTACAACAGCTACTATTATTGATATTTACCAGTGTAGTAATAAAATATATACATATTTGAGATGATAATAGCAACATGTGCATCATATACTTTTTGATAATGAATTAGCATTGAGATTGGAAATTTTAAAAATCTGTGATTTAAAGTATTCAAAACGTGTTATTTATTATCAGTCCACTCAACATTAATACATTGTGCATATATATTATTAGTATAATCTGTATACAGTGCTTTTTGTTTTACAATTTTTTTCCACGTATTAATATTATCTCACAACCCCATGGGGCAGATATTCAGAGCATAATTAATTTACCTTAAGTTGATCACACAGCTACAAAGTGAGATTCCAACTCAGATCTTCTGATTCTAAAGTATGAGTTTTTTTTCTCTACACTGTGTCCATTAGGTATTTTAGAGCCCATGTTTCCATTTGTGGTCATATTAAGTATTAATTTATATAGAGATAAAAGTTTATTTTATTTATTCTCTTAAAAGCATCAAGGAATCATAAACCATTGGAAATGGGAGAAACTATGCAGACATTTAGTTCATTGGTTCTAGAAGTGTGGTGTCCAGATCAATAGCATCAGCACCATTAGGAATTTGTTAGACGCAGAATCTCAGTTCCCTCCTCACACCCAGAGAATCAGAAACTCTGGGGTATAGCCAAATAAGGTGCTATAACAAACCATCCGGGTGTTTTGAGGTAGGGAGGTAGACTAAAATTGAAGAACCACTGATCTAGTTTAACTGCCTCATGGTGAGGGTCACTAATCTAGTTTAACTATCTCATGCTGAGGATCACTGGTCTAGTTTAACTACCTCATGGTGAGGATCACTGATTTAGTTTAACTGCCTCATGGTGAGGCTCACTGATCTAGTTTAACTACCTCATGGTGAGGATCACTGATTTAGTTTAACTGCCTCATGGTGAGGCTCACTGATCTAGTTTAACTACCTCATGTTGAGGATCACTGGTCTAGTTTAACTACCTCATGGTGAGGATCACTGGTCTAGTTTAACTACCTCATGGTGAGAATCACTGATCTAGCTTAACTGCCTCATGGTGAGGCTCACTGATCTAGTTTAACTACCTCATGGTGAGGATCACTGGTCTAGCTTAACTGCCTCATGGTGAGGCTCACTGGTCTAGTTTACCTACCTCATGGTGAGGATCACTGGTCTAGTTTAACTACCTCATGGTGAGAATCACTGATCTAGCTTAACTGCCTCATGGTGAGGCTCACTGATCTAGTTTAACTACCTCATGGTGAGGCTCACTGATCTAGCTTAACTGCCTCATGGTGAGGCTCACTGGTCTAGTTTAACTACCTCATGGTGAGGATCACTGGTCTAGTTTAACTACCTCATGGTGAGAATCACTGATCTAGCTTAACTGCCTCATGGTGAGGATCACTGGTCTAGTTTAACTACCTCATGGTGAGGCTCACTGATCTAGTTTAACTGCCTCATGGTGAGGCTCACTGGTCTAGTTTAACTGCCTCATGGTGAGGCTCAATCAGCACTTATTAAGTGCCTATTGTGTGCCAGTGCTTCCGTTTGTGTAGTCTGACATCCTCCCTGCAGTCAGTGCACAGAGCGGGCAGAAAGCAGAGGATATTTGGGGCATGGCAAGCGATCCAGTAAAAATGGAGCAAGACCAAAAAGAGCCAGGAGGGGACGCTCAGAGAAATTTGCTGGAGAGGCTGTCAGGTGGCAGTTAGGGGGTTAGAGAGACCTTGCTGCACAGCAGCAGCAAGGTCTCTCTAACCCCCTAATGCGCTGCAGTCGTGTCCGACTCTGTGCGACCCCATAGACGGCAGCCCACCAGGCTCCCCCGTCCCTGGGATTCTCCAGGCAAGAACACTGGAGTGGGTTGCCATTTCCTTCTCCAATAAAGAGACCTTAGACAACAAATAAAAGGTTCTTGACATGGGCCAGAGGCTACATGCCTGATTATTCCTTAGGGAGCTGAAGAAACTTACTAGAGTTTGTTATCTTTGAATACAAAATGAGTGTATGCTAATATTTGCTATATGGATTGACACAGATGTCTTCATTTGATCTCCACATTGCTGTTGCTAAGTCACTTCAGTCGTGTCCGACTCTTTGTGACCCCATAGACGGAAGCCCACCAGGCTCCCCCATCCCTGGGATTCTCCAGGCAAGAACACTGGAGGGGGTTGCCATTTCCTTCTCCAATGTGTGAAAGTGAAAAGTGAAAGTGAAGTCGCTCAGTCGTGTCCGACCCTTAGCGACCCCATGGACTGCAGCCTACCAGGCTGCTCCATCCATGGGATTTTCTAGGCAAGAGTACTGGAGTGGCTTGCCATTGCCTTCTCCGGATCTCCACATTAGATGGTCATATATCCTACACTCAAACACTCTTCAGGGGGAAGGAGACGAGTCTGCCCTTCTAAGGGATTGGCTGTATAGTGGCTCCCTCACTGTTTTATTCATTTTCAGCCCATTGTGAGCTTTTGCAGTTTTCCGTGTCTCATTAAGTGGGTTTATTGATTGTACTATCAATTTTTAACGAATTGAACCCCCATGATATATATGTAGCTTTAAAAGAAACCCACAAAGAAGCTTCTGGACTGTACTAATTATAGTGAGACTAAGTAAAATCAATGACAATCTAATATGATCTGACATAAGCACATTGCTTTTGCTAAAAAAAAAAATTAGCCAAGTTTTTTTTGCATGTGTATGTGTGTTTGTATGCATATGTACTTTCTGTAGCAGAAAATAAACATTTCTGTACTGTTCATAAATGCATTAAAATGTAAGCATTTGAATATTGCCTTTGTCATTGTAGTGTATTTTAACATCTTTTGTGTACTGAAGCAGGCAGATATATAGGCTTTGGTAAGTCACTCCACTTCTATGAGTAGATAATATCCTCAACTGTAAAGGTCTCACAGGTTTGTTGAGGGGAAGCTCCACGTGATAACATGGTATTGTGCCTGACACATATTAAGAATACAATAAAAGTTAGGTTCTGTCCTTTCTCTGCTCCTGACCCTCATGCAGACAGTGACTGACTTCCCTCCCAATGTTCCCCACCTGTGGTTCCAGAGGTACTGGAACGGCATCCAGGGATTCATTAGCACTGTATGAAGCATTCAATTAAATTTCTCAAGCTCATTCAATCTCTCCCAGGGGGTTTCAAAAAGCCATTGTCAGGGTGGAAGGTGGAGAGGGAAGAACAGGAGGTTAATATTGCTGAGCAGGACCATTCACAGAAGGAGTTTCTACCATCTCTGGGGGATCATGAGGGTACTAGTGGTGCCTTGTTTCCCAGCGTCCCTTGCCATATAAGTCCTTGAGAGCCTCTTCTGTGTCCGGAAAGGTTAATTATTGTGGACTAGAGAAGATAATCTGACTGGGGAGGTAAGGGTAGGGGAGAAATCTCATTAATAGAGTGAGAGCATGCACAGGTGTGGAGGGAGGAGGGAGAATTGGTAACTACACAGCAACAGACCTGACTAGAGGCCACTTATTGCTTGGGTATTAGTTGCCAAGCAACCCCTGGGGACCTGTGGGAAGAGAAGAGTGGAAGTTGGCCTTCCACTACCTCCACGGGGGGCCCATTGTGAGGGCTATTGGGTCTGAGGGAAGGGAAGAATCTGGGGGTCTGTGGGATGATGGAGCCAACCCAGGAATCCTGGGTTTTAGTCCTGTCTCTGCCCTGCAGTGTGGTCATTGTGTCATCTGGAGTAACTTTTCCCCCCCATGGGCCTGTTTCCCCAAAGATCAAAAGGAGAAAACAATCCTCTCTCTTCTTGCCTCATGGGATTTTGTGAAGTTCAAGGGAAGACATGGAAAGGAAAGTCCAAGGAGAATTATGAAGCTTTGAGTAGATCGGGATTATGGATATTGTCAGCCATGTGATTCTCCCTGGATGTGCTTTAAATCATTCTTTGTGTCTTCACATCTTCCCTCTGACCCAAGGAGGTCGTTATCTCCTTAAAGAATGGGTGGTTGGGCTTCTCTGGTGGCTCAGTGGTAAAGAATCCACCTGCCAGTGCAGGAAGATATGGGTTTGATCTCTGATCCGGGAAGATCTCACAAGCTACAGAGTAACTAAGCCTGTGGACCACAACTGCTGAACCTGTGCTCGAGAGCCTGCGAGCCGCAAATGCTGAAGCCCACATGTGCTAGAGCCCTGCTCTGCAACAAAAGAAGCCACTGCAGTGAGAAGCCCGTGCACCACAACTGGAGAGTAGCCCCTGTTCATCACAACGGCCCATGCAGCAATAAAGACCCAGCACAGCCAAAAATAAATAAAATTATATGCAGATGCTTAGTTGCTCAGTCTTGTCTGACTCCTTGCGATCCCATGAACTTCAGCCAGCCAGGCTCCTCTGTCCATGGGGATTCTCCAGACAAGAATACTGAAGTGGGTTGCCACGCCCTCCTCCAGGTGATCTTCCCAACCCAGGGATCAAACCCAGGTCTCCTGCATTGCAGGCGGATTCTTTACTGTCTGAGCCACCAGGGAGGTATAACCCACCAGTATAGGTGGTTGAGCCCAGAGATGTCAAATTACTTGTGCAGAGCCAAACAGTAAACTTCATTCTTTTATTCATTCAGTAGACATTTATCTGGTACTCCCTCTGTGCTAGGCACTGCGCTAGCTGTGGGAAATACTCTTCCTACTCTCTTGGAGTTTTCATTGAAGTGGGGGAGATAGATACCAAGTGTCGTTCTTCAGTTGCTCAGTCTTGTCTGACTCTTTGCAGCCTCGTGGATTGCAGCATGTCAGGCTTCCGCGTACATCACCAACTCCCGGAGCTTGCTCAAACTCATGTCCATCGAGTTGGTGATGCCATCCAACCATCTCATCCTCTGTTGTCCCCTTCTCCTCCTGCCTTCAATCTTTCCCAGCATCAGGGTCTTTCCCAATGAGTCAACTCTTTGCATCAAGTGGCCAAAGTAGACACTAAGTATATGAATGAAAAATATCTAATCTCATCTGTGAGAAGGGCCATGAGGAAAAAAAAATCAACTTATTTCAAACTCCAGCACTGAGGCGCTGAGCTCAGGAATCACTAAACTGTGATTAGGTTTCATCCCCAGCTTGCAACTGGGGCTCAGGTTCAATTCTATTCACGATTTAAAAGGCTCACTCCTGGTCTCTGTCAGGGGATGCAATGGAAGAGGCCTTGACTGTGAAAGGCCAGGATGTCCTCTTTCTCACTCCCACTAGCGAGGCTTTTTTTTTTTTTGGTGACCTTCTTGTCAGGAAGACTTAAAAATAGGTGTGTCTCTTGTGTCTGGAATTACTTGTTTAGAGACTGAGGAATGGACTGGCTGGCCGAGCATTTTTCTGTCGAGAGTTTAAGAATTCTGTGTTTTGTGAAAGATTTAAAGATCACTGTCCTCACTCCCGGGCTTGTCCTGGAGTTGCTCTTCTCCATCCTCTTTTTCTTTCTCTGACCTCCCTTCTCTGAAATCCTGTCACTATGGTGCTTGTGTGTACCTCCATTATTCAACTTGTTTTGTTGTATTGGTGATGGTTTTGGGGGAAGGGTCACTGCGCCACACAATCCCTTCCTCCGTCTTTTAGCCAGCTGTGTAAATTTTGTCAACCCCCTCCCCCGACTTCCTGCCTTTCTCTTATAATGACCCATATGATTACCTTGGGCTCACCTGAATGATTGAGATAATCTTTCCCATTTTGAAACCTTAACTTAATCACATTTTCTAAGTCCCTTTTCCACACAAGGTAACATATTCACAGGTTCTGGGGATAAAGACATGGATATCTTTCAGGGACCATTATTCTGACTACTACAGCATCTGTTAATAACATGGAAAAGACCTAATACAAATTCTCCCCAATTTTCAGGGCTCTGACTCGGGTTCCCTTGTCTCTAATGAGAGCCCCCTCTGCTCACTCCCTGAAACAGGTCCTGTCTATGGCTTAGGCTCAGACTTCCTGCTGAGAATGCCTGCCATCTTGTTTGGTGCCAACAAGCCTGTGAGCTTGGAGCTTATCACATCTCAGTCTCATTTTAGACACGAGGAGGCTGAGGTCCAGAGAAAGAGGACTTTACGAAGGGCCCATTGCAGGGTCCTTATGCCACCTTCAGGAAGTTGAAATCTGTCCAGCAGAACATAATTCAGACCCACAGAGAGACCGATGGGCAGCACAGAAGAGGTTGGAGGCTGAACAGGAACACGAGGGCTGTGACAGGTCCCTGTGGCTTTAGGAATATGGAGACATTGCTGAGTACAACATTCCCTACTTAGCTCTTATGATATTCAGAATCGATTTTTCTAGGCAGCAAATTTCCTGGTGTGGCTGCAGAGACATGTTGACACTTTCATCTTCCCAAAGCCGGTAGGGACCAGCTGCGAGGGAAGTTTAATCTGATTTTTAAAATCACAACAAAGACTATGGGAGGGCAAATCAGAATTGCAGGCATAGTCTGCTTTTGTAATTTGCAAAAGAGTGAACCAGCAATCCTGATCGGCTCTTCTAGGGGCCTGCACATTTTGGGGCCACCACTGCCTTCCTGCCACCCAAATTAGCATGGGAGGAAAAGAAGTAACCCACAAACCATTTGCACATTCATTCATTCAATAAACATGTGTGCCTATTATGTGCCAGGCACTGTCATAACAGGGCAAATAAACAGCTACGATACAAAATAAATGATATAAAGGGATGAAGAAAGTGCTGTGGGAACACAGGAAAGGAGCTACTACCTCTGCCTGGGAAAGTTATTTTAGGCTTCACAAAAAGGGGCCATTTGCACTAGGTGTTGGCAATTGAGTTAAGAAGTTTTCAGGTTAGTGTTGGGGAAGAGCGTTACAAGCAAAAGATGTGTGCAAAATCACGATTGCTTTCAACGACCCGTATTGTGTCTGGCTCTGGTAGTCTCTGCAGGGATTGGTGAGACAGTATCCCTCCTTCAAAGGAGAGGGTGGTGCTCAGGTGTTAAGAGAGTTATAACAAATAGCGATGCTGCTGCAAATATTAATGATGCCTTGAGAGAAGTACAGAAAGTTTTGAGAGTTCAGAGAGGGAGCACTCCTTCTAAACTTGAGAGCATCAGAGAGGGCTCCATGGAGGAGGTGGCTTTATGGTAATGAAAGCTGGCTCTAGCATATAATAATATTCTCAGAGGCAGGGCTGTCCGTCTCATTCATTCCCTCTGTGGTCCAGGCTGACCTCCGTTTTTGACTCTGCAGCTGCGTGCTGAGATCCTTGCAATGATTTACTTGTTCAAGAAGCAGCACAGCATGTGATCAGGGGCACAGCCTTTGGATGGAGCAACCTGTGCTCCAAAACCACTTCTGCTGCCATCACCTAGTTCAAGTCCCATTATTTCCCTGTACTTCACTTTCCTCTTTCTAAAATAAGGATAATTTTAGTAACAACTGCATTGTGTTGTTGAGAGAATAATATGAGATAATGCTTAGCCTAGTGGCTGGTCGGAGAAGGCAATGGCAAGCCACTCCAGTGCTCTTGCCTAGAAGATCGCATGGACGGAGGAGCTTGGTGGGCTGCAGTCCGTGGGGTCGCTACTAGTCGGACACGACTGAGCAACTTCACTTTCACTTTTCACTTTCACACATTGGAGAAGGAAATGGCAACCCACTCCATTGTTCTTGCCTGGAGAATCCCAGGGATGGCTGAGCCTGGTCGGCTGCCGTCTATGGGGTCGCACAGAGTCGGACACGACTGAAGCGACTTAGCAGCAGCAGCAGTGGCTGGTACATAGTAAATGATCCTTAATTGGTAGCCTTGTTGTTATTAACTCTGTTACTCTCAAGGGTTGACTTGTGGCAACTGAAAGTCTGAATGGATCTGAGCTGATTCTGCATCCTTTTTAGGAGTTGAGGAACATCTACCTGAATTCTTTCCTTGACTCTCAAGCTGAGTCTGTGGTGTTGATGGCTGACCACTTTGTCAGAGCCCTGCCCTAATGGCACATGCAGTTTAGTTGGGAAAAGAAAACAATTCAGAAGACAATTAAGAGCTAAAATGTGTGTTGCTGATAATTTTTCATCAGGACTTTTCTTTATTTAATGAGCACAATACTGTTTTGGTTTTCCTCCCCTAACCACACAGCTCCTTGTATAATTTTTCATTGTATAGCTGTAGGAAAGAAGTAGCCAAGACATTTGTTTCACACACTTGAACTGTCGGGTCAGCAGCTTTATGTTACTGCCCTAACTCGGGCAGAAGGTATTTGTGTCTTACAGGGATATGTAGCTATATATTTTGTTTGTTTTTATTTGTTTTAGTCACTGAGTCATGTCTGACTGTTTGTGACCCCACGGACCCCCTTCCAGTCTTCTCTGTCCGTGGGGTTTTTCAGGCAAGAATACTGGAGTGGGTTGCCATTTCCTTCTCCAGGGGATCTTCCCAACCCAGCGATCAAACCCACATTGGCAGGCAGATTCTTTACCACTGAGCCACTGCTATGTATTTTACTAATTGTGAAACACTGGAAATTAGTGATGTGGACAACTTGATGTGGTGTTTAAACAACTCTCTGCAGTATTCTTTTCTGTTACCATAAATTGTATTTAAGTTCTCGCTCTCTTTTGCTTTTCAGTTGTATCAATACAGTTGGTAACCCTCAACATTTTAATATTAATAAAATAAACTGTGGTGCTGGGTGTATGCAATGGCGTGCAGGGAAGGGAGAGTTCAGTTTATAAAGTGGGTAACAAAGACCTCTGGGAGGAAGGTGGGGGGCATTGCAGGGTAAGGCAAGAGGGGAGGGTGTAATAGAGATATACCAAGCAAGAGGGGGCTCTTATAAGCTGAAATGAGGGCAGATATTAAGAGGAACGGTGAGCACATGTGCTTTGTAGGATGTTCTTTCTGTGAGATGACTGAAATCCTCCCACATCTCCCAGTCACAGCTCTTGCCTCTGCCCACCTCCCACTCGCTGTTTCCTTTCCAGCCACAACAAACTTCTATGCGCTTGTTCGTTTATTTACTCATTCATTCATTCAGCAGTATTTACGTTGTGTGCACCAAGCATTGTTTCAGGGGCTACAGACATAAAAGTGAAAGTAACAAATGGAATCCCCTTTCCCACATTCCCCTAGATTTAAGGAGGGAGACTGGCAATAAATAAATATGCAGTATGTTCTGTGATGATAAATACTCCAGAGGAAAATGCAGCAGGTAAGGGGGATAGGCTAGGATAGGTGGGCTGTTTATAAATTTAATCAAGGTGGTCAGGGTGAACGTCACTGAGCAGGGCACTTTTCAGTAAAATTCTAAAGGAGGTAAAGGGTATTTGGAGGAAGAGGATCCCAGGCAGAAGCCGAGGCAGGGGTATGCTTGGCACACTCCAGGGATAGTAGAAGGCCAGTGGGACTGGAGTGGGAGGGTGGTCAGAGATGAAGCTGGAGTTAGTGGGAGGGCTAGATTGTGTTGGGCCTTGGAGGCCTTGTAAGTCTTTGGGTTTTTTTTAACCCAAAAGGTTTAACTGTTATACAAAAACCTGTACATATTTAATGTCTATAATTTGATGGGTTTGGACACATGCAAATACCTCTGAAACCATCAGCACAATCAAGATAATAGACTTATTCATCAACTCCAAAGTTTTCTTGTGCACTCTTACCCTCTCCTTTTTTTTCAGTAGTAATAGCAGTTAGGCTCAGAGGTTAAAGCGTCTGCCTCCAATGCGGGAGACCCGGGTTCGATCCCTGGGTCGGGAAGATCCCCTGGAGAAGGAAACGGTAACCCACTCCAGTATTCTTGCCTGGAGAATCCCATGGACGGAGAAGCCTGGTAGGCTACAGTCCACGGGACGCAAAGAGTCGGACACGACTGAGTGACTGAACAGAACAGAACAGAACAGAACAGCAGTTAACATGAGGTTTGCCCTCTTAAAAATTTTAAGTAAATACTACAGTTCTGCTAACTTACAGGTACTATGTTGTGCAGCAGATCTCTAGAACTTGCACCTTGTATAACTGAAACAAATTCATCAAGTCCTCATTTCCTCTCCCCTCAGCCCCTGAAAACCACCATTCTATTTTCTGCTTTTATTTGACTATTTTAGATATCTCATATAGATAGAATCATGCAGTAATGTTATTGGCTTATTTCACTTAGGATAATGTCTTCCAGATTCATCCATGTTGTTACAAATGGCAAAATCTCCTTTTTTAAGGCTGAATAATATACCACTTTCTCTTCATCTGTCTAAATCAATGGACGTTTGGGTTGTTTCCATATCTTGGTTAATGTGAATAATGCTGCAGTAGACATGGGATTCAGATATTAGTTGCTCAGTCGTGTCCGACTCTTTTTGACCCCGTGGACTGTAGCCTGGCCCAGCTCCTTTGTCCATGCAATTCTCCAGGCAAGAATACTGGAGTGGGTAGCCATTCCCTTCTCCAGAGGGTCTTCCCATCGTAGGGATCAAACTGGGGTTTCCCACATTGCAGGTAGTTTATCGTCTGAGCCACCAGAGAAGCTAAGAAGATTCTTGAGAGTCCTTTGGACAACAAGGAGATCAAACCAGTCAATCGTAGAGGAAATCAACACTGAATACTCGTTAGAAGGACTGATGCTAAAGCTGAAGCTCCAGTAATTTGATCACCTGATGCGAACAGCTGACTCATTGGAAATGATCTTAATGCTAGGAAAGAATGAGGGCAGAAGGAGAAGAGGGAAACAGAGGATGAGATGGTTGAATGGCATCACTGATTCAATGGACATGAACTTGGGCAAACTCCAGGAGATAGTGAGGGACAGGGAGTCCTGGCATGCTACAGTCCATGGGGTCGCAGAGAGTCAGACATGACTTAGCAAGTGAACAACAACAAAAAACATGGAAGTGCAGATGTCTCTTTGAGGTTCTTATTTCAATTCTTTTGGGTACATACCCAGAAGTAGAATTTCTGGATCACATAGTAGCTCTGTCAAAGGACTTGAATAGACTTTTCTCCAAAGACACATATGAAAGGCCCAACAAGTATATGAAAAAGTGCTCAGCAGCACTAGGAAATGCAAATCAATACCAGGAAGTATATTCTCATACAGGTTAGGGGGGCTATTATAAGGTTAAAAAGATATTAAGTGTTGCCAGAGACTTGGAGCCCTTGTACACTGTTGTTGGGAGTGTAAAATGGAGCAGATGCTATGGAAAACAATGTGGAGTTTCCTCAGAAAAATCTTTGAAGGCTTTGGGTTTTACTCTGGATGAGATGGGAGAATTTTGGGCAGTGGAATTATATGATCTGACTTATATTTTTTAAAATAAACTTTAGTGTTTGATAATTTTAGATTTCTAGAAAATTTCCAGTGATCGAACAGAGAGTTCCCATATATCCTTCACCCAGTTTCCCTATATAACCATGGTGCATTTGCCAAAACTAAGTTAAAATTGATACAGTATTAGTAACTAAATAGACTTCAATTGAATTTCACTAGTTTTTCAACTAATGTTCTTTTACTGCTTCAGGATCCACTCCATGCTGCACTTAATAACTTTTAAAAATTGAGATATAATTCTTATATCATAAAATTCACCTTTTTAAGGTTTACAGTTCAGTGATTTTTAGTATTCACAAAATTGTGCATCCATCACTACTAATTCCAGAATATTTTAGTGTCTCGCACTTTAATATTAGCAGGATTGCTCTGAGGCAGGGTATGTCTGTTTCAACGACAGGCAGAAGTGGGAAGATTGGTTAGGAGTTGTAATAATCCAGGCTGGGAATGATTGTGGTTTGAAGTAGAGGGGTAGGAGTAGTGGTCGTGAAAGTGGTCAGTGATGGTAGTCAAAGTGTGTATGGTTTAAAAATATTGTTGACAGGGTCTCCTGTTAAATTGGATGTGGGATAGAAGGAAGGAGAGGAGTCAGGAATGATCCCAAGTGTTTGGACTGAACAGCTGGAAGGTTAATGATGCCTCTGACTCAGATCTGGAAGACTTCAGGGACATCAGGATTTGGGGAGACAGTTGGGTACTGAATTTTGGTTATGTTAAATTTGAGATACCTGTTAGATAACCAAGTAGAGATATAGAATAGGCTGTTGGATAAATGAATCTGTGGGTCGGGGCAGAGGCCCTGCCTGTGGATATAAATTAGCAAGTCATTAGCATAGAGAAGGTATTTAAAAACATGAAGCCAAACAAGATAAAAAGGGAAGGTGTGAAGATAGGAATATTCTAAGGTGTAAAGACCAGAATATTACAACAGGAAGATGTTGGGAAGATAAGAATCACAAAGGATACTGAAAAAGAACAACTGAAAAGGGAAAATGTGGGGTCTTTGCAGCCAAACAGAGAATTTTCTAGAGGGAGAAGAGATAAGCTGTGTCCAGTGCTGCTGCTCAGTCTGCATGAGGACTGAGGATTGACCACTGGATCTAGCAGCAGGAATTTTATTGGTAACCTTGATGCTAGCTGTTTGGTGGAGCAGTAGCGATGAAAGCCTGCTAAGAGTGAGAGGAGAGAAACTAGAGAGACCAGGCGTACTTAGCACTTTCAAGGATTTTGGTAGCTGAAGATGAAGGGGGATGTTAGTCAGAAAATGTTTCTGATTTTTGTTTTTTAAGGTGAGAGAAGTAGCAGCATGTTTGTGTGCTGGTGGAACAGTTCAACAGAGATCAACAAATTAAGCAACCAACAAAGAAAGAAAACAAAACTGACCTTGTGGGAGACAGAGGAGAGCTTCTAGGACAGTATCCTTGGGTTGATGAGAGAGAATGGGATGACACACATAGTGTGAGTCCTTGCTAGGAGCACAGACTGTGCATCCATATTAACATGGCAGAGCGCGAAAGGAATGGGCACAGGTGCAGCTAGGGGGTTCCCAGGTGGCACTAGTGGTCGAGTACCCACCTGCCAGATACAGGAGACATAAAGTGATGCAGGTTCGATCAAGATCTTCCCTAAGTCGGGAAGATCCCCTGGAGGAGGGTATGACAATTCACTCTAGTATTCTTGCCTGAAGAATCAAATCTCATGGACAGAGGAGCCTGGCAGGCTACAGACATAGCATCGCAGAGTCAGATACAACTGGAGTGACTTAACACACACACACACACGCAGCTAGGGGCTGCATGTGCTGGTGGGAGCTCTCTTGGATACACTTTTTTGGTGGAGTAGGTTGAGAGCTGAGAGTGAGGTTGAGGGAGGGGACGCAGAGATTCAAGAACAGAGGAGAAAGTCGTCTCAGAAGGTGGGAGAGGGAATAGACTAGGGAAATGTAATTTGATTGCTGATTAGCATTAAGGCTCCACTTGAAATTAGTGATCATAAATTTAAATTCATGAATTCAGAGCACAGTTGTGTGTTTTCTCCGACCGTGTTTGTTCTGTGGATGCAGTCATAGAAGAGGCAGAGAGCTGGCTCTAATGAAAGTATTGTTTTGCTGAATGGGTATGACGAAGGAATAGAGGACCAAGGGAGTCTGAGGTGTGTGCGGGAAGCCGGTGTCATAACTGGCCCTAGAATTCAAGCTGGGGAGAGAAGGAGGTGATGATATAAAGGCAGTGAAAAGATGGTAGAGGTTGAAGACTTGCAGCTGGGAATCTAGAAGCAATGAGCTAGAAAGATCATAGCTATTTGAGAATAGGAGGTTGAAATTCCTATTGGTACCAACAAGGTGCAGGGCATAATTGTGAGTGACTGAGGTAGGGATGGAGATCAGCATGACGGGAGACGAGGAACTTGAGGGAATATGTGGGAAGGCTCACCTCTGCTATGAAATCACCAAGAATTATGGAGAGAGTAACATGAAGCAAGAACTGCTTACCGGTCAGCAGAGGGATGAGTGGGTGGCATAATCTCATAATGTGAGACCCAAAGTTGGAGGGAATATTATTTTTTGAAGGAGGGAAAGAGAATGATCTGCAGGCAGGGGTGGAAAGCAATAACCTGTGTCCTACTTTCTGGCCCAGAGATTCAGAGGTGGTGAGAGAGGAGCAGCCATCAATTTGGGAGAAGCCATGCCCTCAAGGAGAATCAGCTTTCAATCACAGCAGGAAGGTGAGGAAAACATCCAGACCAGAGGTGGAGGAAAATGAGATTTTTCTGATGACCAACTGTGGGTTTCAGAAGGCCCATGGAAAGCCTTCAAGGGGGAGAGGAGAAAATAGGGTTAGAAAAGATGACGTACACAGCTGTATGAGAATCAAAGCCCAGTAATTAGGAATGGCCTGGAAGACTGAGGCTTCTTGCCATGACTGACATGAACAGAGGAATAAAGGCTACAGACAGTGATTGTGTGGGGGCCACAGGGGAGGGATATGGGTCTTGCTTCCTCTTGATCCCTGGTTTTAGAGGCCCAGAGCCTGGAGGATCTTGCTTTCTTACTCAGAAGGCCTCCCTCTCCATTTCACACACCAATAGTTATTGTGGTAATAAACAGCAATCACCATTTATGTAAAATATCTTCACCTGTAAAATGGGGCTAATAATACCTCCGGCAGGGTTGATGTGAGCTGACAGTGGTGCTGGCTAATGACCAGCACTGTGCTCAGTGCTTTTAGCAACGCATGTTATTCTCACAGCAATCCTGTGAGCTGGGTAGGTATTGTTATTATCCCTGTTTTATAGGTAAGTAAACTGAGGTCCAGATTTCCCCAGTGGCTCAGCAGTAAAGAATCCACCTGCCAATGCAAGAGACAGTTTCGATCCCTGGGTTGGGAAGATACCCTGGAGAAGGAAATGGCAACTCATTCCAGTATTCTTGCCTGGGAAATCCCATGGATAGAGGAACCTGACAGGCTACAGTCCATGGGGCCTTTAAGAGTCAGACATGACTTAGTAACTAAACAAGAACAACAAAACTGAGGTCCAGAGAAGTTAGGTAGTTTACTTAAGTTCACTAAAATCATAAGTGGTGGAGTCCAGATTTTTTTTAAAGATTTTAATTTTGATGTGGAGTGTTTTTAAAGTCTTTATTGACTTTGCTGCAATATTGTTTCTGTTTTATGTTTTGGTTTTTTGGCCCCAAGGCATGGGATCTTAGCTTCCCCATCAGGGATTGAACCCACACCCCCTGCATTGGAAAGCGAAGTCCCAACCACTGGAACTAGGAAGTCTCTAGACTCTAGATTTTAATCCAGGTTTTTCTGACTTTAGGGGCTTCCCGGTTGGTGGTAATGGTAAAGAACCTGCCTGCCAGTGTAGGACACGTAAGAGACCAGGGTTCGATCCCTGGATCGGGAAGAGCCCCTGGAGGCAGGCATGGAAACCTACTCCAGTATATTTGTCTGGAGATCCCACAGACAGAGGAGCCTGACGGGCTACAGTGCATAGGGTTGCACAGAGTCGGACATGACTGAAGCGACTTAGCACGTGTGTACATTGGACTTCAAAACCCATGTATGATGCCCTGTACCCCACCCTCCTTGTTATATCATTACATATGTAAGGACTTGGATGCTCAGAAAGCACTCAATAGATAGTGAAAATATTGTTGAGTTAAAATTTATTGAGCAACAACTATAGATTTTACAGGTACTTTACATGCCTTTAAAAGAAAATCATCACAATGATGGAGCACAGACCAGATGACAAAACTACCAGACTCAGAAGTTAAGAGACTTGAACAAATATCAAAATTAGTAAATGGCACAATAGGGGTTCAGAACTTGTGCTCTTTTTATAGCCGACTGCCTTCACCACTCTTCCCATTGCCCTGGGATGCCCCAGGGACCTCACAGATGGTTGAGAGTCAGTGTCATAGCTGAAAATTGAAGCTACGTCTCCAAGGAAACACTCTCAGAAAGGGATGGGTTATCTGTTTCAAACTATCTCCCGTTAGCTTTCCAGCTTCTCTCCCTTTCTACCAGCCCCCTCTCTCTCCACCCTCTACAGCTTCACAGGTGACTCTAATGGGCATCACTGATAAACAAGTATGTAGTTAAGTGGTTCAGCATTTAATGCAGTGCTCGGTGAGGACCACATTCTGGCAGTATGAGAGGATGGGTGGGGGCTTCTTTAGTTGTGGTAGAGGCCCCAGCAGTGTGACAAATAACGATGTCTCCGAACCTCTGTTTCCTCAGCTGTAAAATGGGAATAACATTAACAGCTACTTTAGTAGTGCAGTAAATGAGAGGATAAAAGAAAAGGACTTAGCACGGTGCCTGTAACATATTAGGTGGTCAGTAAATTTGCCCACAGCCACACAGTGAATGGTGGAACGGGGTAAGTTCATGAGGCTCTATTAATGCGGTACTGTGTGACTAGTCTTGGTTGCTGCCTTTTTTAAGATTGGAGCCATGGTGTATACAGGGTGGAGTTCATCAGCAGAGAAATCAGATGGGAGCTGTGGACCTTTTACTCCCATTTTCAGTGGGGGCTGGAGAGAGCAGCAGCACTCTGCCCCTGAAGATGCCTGGATACCTTCAAAGGCAGGACATTCTCCTTGCTTGCTTGGGTCTTGCCTGCTGGGTTGCTAAGGGCAGGGGGAGGTGTCAGGGAGGCCACTCAACTGAGGGCTTATCATTCCTTCCTTCTGCAGACTCCCCCTTCCCCACATCATGGCCCAACACCACTGCCCCACACCTTGGGTTGCCAGGTGACAGCTGGAAACTCTTATCCTCTGTCTACGCCTGTGCTTCTCACCTTCCTCTGTGAAGTCTGTCGACTCTGTGTTAATGACGCAGAGACTTTGAGCTCAGGCCCAGGAGGTGGGGGGGAGGGAGATGATGGGGGGTCAAGTCCAAGGGGGTGTCTATGCTCCCCCTCTTGAGCACCCCAACCACTGCCCCCAGGTTAAAATTGAGGGTCCCTCTTAATCCTCAGTTCTGGTCCTACTCATCCAGTTGTTCATAAAAACTATCAGTTCTATCCTCCAAATTTCTATTGTAGGCATCCCCTCCTCAGTTCTGTCCCCTAAATATTAACCAGGGCAATCTGAGCCTGGCTGTCCCTCTGCCCCTTTCCTACCTCAGATTCTTGTTCTCTTCTCCTTAGGCTGTATCTGGAGCCTGAATGGATCTCCCTGCCCTCAGCCTTGCTTCCTTCACATGCTCTCTGATCACTGTCACTGCATGGCTTTAAGCCCAGGGAGGGCTGCCCATCCATACCCAGGAACCTGCTTTGCCTGGCATTCCAGGCCCTTCCTTACCTTGCCAGTTCCATCTTCAGTCACTCACCCTTCAGTCAGTCCACACTTCACGCTTGTGTTCTCCAAACTGCCGATCCAATCACAGGATGTGCTTTACAACACCCCAAAGTTTATTTTTTAGGATAGTTTTAGATTTGCAGAAAATTTGCAAATAATATTGCAGAGAGTTCCCATTTACCCCATCCCCAGTTATCCTTTTATTACTTTATTACACTAATATGGTACATTTGTGCTAATTAACCAATATTGATATCTTATTATGAACTGACATCCACAATTTATTTATATTTCCTTAGTTTTTTATCTAATATCCCCTTTCTGTTCCAGGATCCCATCCAGGATGCCATATTACACTTAATTGTCATGTCTCCTTAGGCTCCTCTTGGCTGTGAGAGTTAGGATGCAATTTTTTGCTACTTCTTTCCTCTTCTCCAGAGATGACCTCTCCTCCCCATTTCCCACCAGCAAACTTCCATTTGACTTAAAGACTCAGTTCAAGTCTAAGCTCCTCTGGGACTCTTTTCCTGACCCACCTCTCCCTGAGCCTGGGTTTAGGGCCCCTCCTTTAGTTCTCATACTTACCAGCTATGTTGCATGTATCTGGAACTTGTCTGTCTTCCTCTCAGATTGCAGGCTCCCAGAGGGCATGGGCCAAGTCTGATACAGATCCACAGTTCCATCACACAGCACAGGGCCTGGCAAGGAGTAGGCATTCAGTAGAAGTTGTCAAAATGAAATTGAGTTCTCAGGTTGTACTTTATACCTCTCAAAGTCAAGGCCAGCATTCTCTGTGCACCTGACATGCCTGACCCTTCCCTTGGCCCCAGATCAAGTTTTACCTCCCCCCAGGGAACCTCCTCTGGACAGCTCTGTCCATCAGTGGCTGGGAGGCCTGGGCTTTCTCTTGGGTTGGCCTCTCTGGAATGAACATGCTGCTTTCTTACTTGCTGTCCTCTCGTTGCCCACTGGACACTAATCCAGTCAGATCATCTGGTATATCTGATCTCATTTGATCCTGAGAGGTCTTGTCATCCTCATTATATATATGAGGATGCTGAGGCCCAGAGAAGTAAAGCATTTGTCCTTTATCAGAGGTCACATAGCTGGATTACGTGAGACTCGAACCCCAGCTTTCGTGACTCACCTCCAAGCCTGAGCTCTTCCCACTGGACCACACGATTTCTGCATATTAATACTGAGACCTAACCACAGCAACAGTTAAGTGCTGCCGTGAGCCATTCCAGGACACCCCAGCCTCTTCTGCAGGGATGGTACTAATAGGGCTTCAGGTTGAACCCACAGGGCCATAAACTGGCTGAAGCTTTCAGTTTTCTCTGCTGGGACTTGGGGAGGAAGAGATAAGGGAAATAAGAGAGAAGAGAAAGAGTGATTGGAGAAAATCAGAGGTGATTCTAAGGTTGGACTTTGTGTCCAGGCTCCCATGAGATGCCATTTTGTGGGGAGAGAAAACATTCTCTCTGGCTACTGTCCTCCCCCACTGCTGTGTTGCTGTGTTAACTGATTCAGCCCAAGGCTGGCCTGGAAATTTACCACCAGCAGAGGCATAATTAGACCTTTAATTTCCTTCCAGCAGAAGTTTGCTCAGGCAGTTAGCATCCCTGCTTTCTTGGATTCCTCCCTCTTCACACTTTCCTACAGCTCCAGATCTCCGGGAATCCAAGGGCTGTCCTGGATGTGACACCAGGGGATGAACCACAGATTATAAGAGCAAACTGTCAGTTAAATGATTGTGACTAATGTTTATTCAGAACTTTACAGCTGCCCAAGCACTATCACAACATTCATCTCATTTTATCCTCCCAACAACACTAAAGAAAGGATATTCGCTTTGCAGCTAACCAGTTGGTTCTGAGTCAGATCTGGTTCAAGGTCAGGTGCCAGGAAGTGGCAGAACTGGAGTTTGAACTCAGATGTGCTTACCCCCAAATCTAGACTCTTAACCACTGCCCCTTGCAGAACCCACTCATTAATACTTGCTGTGTTTAATTAAATGAAATATAAATGGTGAAGGACACTAAAATTAATGGGATGATGAGAATGAGGATTTTAAGTGGCTTCTTGGAGGAGGTTGTTCACCCACACTCCTGAGATGGAAATTAAAGTGGTGCCAAGGTATATAATTAAATATATATACTTATTCCCAAAGGGATTTTAAAAAACTGTTTATTTATTTGGTCTTGTTGGGTCTTAGTTGAGGCATGTGGGATCTTCAATTTTCATTGAAGCATGCAGCATTTGGGATCTTTAGTTGTGGCAGGCAAACTCTTAGTTGCAGCAAATGGGATCTAGTTCCCTGACAAGGGACCAAACCCAGTCCCCCTACATTGGGAGCATGAAGTCTTAGCCACTGGACTACCAGGGAAGCCCCTCCCAAAGGGATTTAAATGGCAGAGCAAGGTTAGACAGAATGAAGAACTTCCTCTTTCATCTTTTCTATTCTGCTCCAAATTACTTTTTAGCAATTCAGTTAATCCTATAAAACAAAAAGCAAAGCAAAAAAAAAGAAGAAGAACTAGAAGAGTTTGTAGTCTGGTGGAGGAGACAATCACCTTGGCAATTCATCAGTTCAGTTCAGTTGCTCAGTCGTGTCCGACTCTCCGTGACCCCATGAATCACAGCATGCCAGGCCTCCCTGTCCATCACCAACTCCCGGAGTTCACTCAAACTCATGTCCACAGAATCAGTGATGCCATCCAGCCATCTCATTCTTGGTCGTCCCCTTCTCCTCCCGCCCCCAACCTTTCCCAGCATCAGAGTCTTTTCCAGGGAGTCAACTCGTCGCATGAGGTGGCCAAAGTATTGCAGTTTCAGCTTTAGCATCAGTCCTTCCAATGAACACCCAGGATTGATCTCCTTTAGAATGGACTGGTTGGATCTCCTTGCGGTACAAGGGACTCTCAAGAGTCTTCTCCAACACCACAGTTCAAAAGCATCGATTCTTCGGTGATCAGCTTTCTTCACAGTCCAACTCTCACATCCATACATGACCACGGGAAAAACCATAGCCTTGACTAGACGGACCTTGGTTGGCAAAGTAATGTCTCTGCTTTTTAATATACTATCAAGGTTGGTCATAACTTTGATTCCGAGGAGTTAAGCGTCTTTTAATTTCATGGCTGCAATCAGCATCCACAGTGATTTTGGAGCCCCAAAAAATAAAGTCTGACACCGTTTCCACTGTTTTTCCATCTATTTCCCATGAAGTGATGGGACCAGATGCCATGATCTTTGTTTTCTGAATGTTGAGCTTCAAGCCAACCTTTTCACTCTCCTCTTTCACTTTCATCAAGAGGCTTTTTAGTTCCTCTTCACTTTCTGCCATAAGGGTAGTGTCATCTGCGTATCTGAGGTTATTGATATTTCTCCCAGCAATCTTGATTCCAGCTTGTGCTTCTTCCAGCCCAGTGTTGGCAATTCATACATGATTTCATTAGAGAAAGGGTAGAAAAGGGCTTAGGAAGGCTGTGAGGTCAGATAGTCTGATTCAGATCTTTATCTAGCTATATGACCTAAGGCAAGTAGTTAACCTCAGGAACTTCATCTGTAAAATAGTTGTGATAATAGAACCTCTCTCAAAATGTTGTAAGAATTAGTATAGTACCTGGCATACTCTTATTCTCAACAAATGGCAATCAGTCATCACTTCTGCCTGTGGGTATTGGAGAAAATGAATTGGGAAGGAAGCATTTGAACTGAATTCTGATTGGTAAGTGGTGACTAGTTCAGCAGCGCAGGGGATCAGGCTGTTCCAGTCAGAGGGACCAGCATGAGAAAAGCAAGGAGACTTTTAAGAACACAGTGTTTGGGACCTGGGGAACAGCCTAGGGTGGTTAGAACCTGAGGAGAAAGAATGTAAGAGATGGCATGAGCTTAAGGCAGTGAAAACTGTTAGATTTAAAAAATCAGGAGTAAGTGTAACATTTTAGTATTCTGGAAATCACTCTAGCACAGGGGTTAAACTCCTACCTCGAACATTTTTTAGATTGGGCAAGTACTAACACATGTTGTGCCTCAGTTTCTTTCCTACCTGCCTCAAAGAGCTGATTGTGAGGGTTGATGAATAATGCAAGAAAAAAATGCTTGTCACACTGAATAACACTTAGTAGGTACTCAGTTCATGCTAGCAATTATTATTACTCTTGCTATAGTTATTACTACCACTGTTGCTATTTGTAGAGCTAGAAGTGGCTCTAAAAATCATCTAAAGATGGAAAACCCAAGGCCCAGAGTGTGGGGGATGGGGTAGGGGAGCTGGTATTCATAAATCCACAAAGCAAGTTAGTGGTAGAATTGAATCATACCCAGGCCTTCTGACTCCCAACCTGCACCATGTGGCTCCCTTATTGTCAGGCTGCCTCCGACAGGTCCCTCCTCCCTCTTTAGATGATTGTCTCCCCTCTCTTGTAAATAAATTTCAAGGCATTTGCTTTGTAGAGCTGAGTGTTTATTCTATTTTTAGAACACTGTGGCTCCTGTATGCAAATGATCCTCAGGGGACTTGTCTGCTATGGTGACTCGGGCCAACTCCCAAAGGAAAGCAGCTATGAAACCAAAGGGAAAGCCCAGCCCAGGGCAGGATCGAGATCCTGGACTGTCTAAGTTAAGTCCCAGAAGTCCTAGGGAGTTCATTCTAGCCTATTACCTGCCCTGTATATATTAACTCCCTATATCTCTGTTTAGAAATGAGTTCATAAGTGGGTCCCTGGGTCAGACTTTAGTCCAAGGTTTTGTCTTTGGCTAGAAAGGTTTTAGAATGTCATGTCAGAAAGTACCATGTCATTTACATTTATTTAGCTTTTGTTGGCTCAGGTTCTGGGAAAATATTTCTTACTATCAGGAAAATGGAAGTAATTGGGGATTTGGAGAGAGGAAGGCTTTATCAAGACAACCTGATGGTTTTGCCCTGCAAAGCTGGAGAGAAATGGGACTCATGAGATGACAAGGAGGAGACAGCAAGGCCTCAAATTCATCTCCCATGAAAATCAGTGTCCCGGTGTCCCCTGGCCCTTGGCATAAGCAGCAATTTCCCCATGCTCAAAAACCTCACCATTTAGCACACACTTACTGAATGTTCCCTACACAACAGGTTGGGTGTGTGCCTGTTAAGTCACTTCAGTTGTGTCTGATTCTTTGCAACCCTATGGACTGTAGCCCACCAGACTCCTTTGTCCTTGGGATTCTCCAGGCAAGAATACTGGAGTGGGTTGCCATGCCCTCCTATAGGGAATCTTCCCAACCCAGGGATAGAACCTTACATCTTAGATGTAAGATGTGTCTCTTCCATCTCCTACATTGGCAAGTGGGTTCTTTACCACTAGCACCACCTAAAACTCCCCTATGTTGGGTGGGTACCACTAAATCCCTCAGTGATTCCCTGTTCTCTTCTGGACAGTTCTAAGTGCCTGGCATTCAAGACCTCCATGATCTAGTTCCAGCCTCACTTCCTATTTTAAGTACTGTGTTTCGAAAATTGAAAATGCTATCAATTGTAAGGTATATCCTTATTTCAGAGATGTTAAAATGTGAAACAAAAAAGGCATCTTAGAATCCATATAATATTGTACTTTACACTTCGGTGAAAATGGAACTGCTTCTACTTTCCCCAGATGCCATGCTGTTTTAGGCCTTACTATTTTTTTTTATTTTTAGCTGTTTATAATGGAAAATTTCAAACATACACTCAAGTAGGAAGACTAAGGAGTACTTGAGTACCATCATCCATCTACAACAATGATCGACTTATAATTTGTCTTCCATATTTGTTCCCATGTTTCCTTTTCCCTGGACTATTCATAATAGCAACTGCCAGTATTCATTATGAGTTTAGTTTTTCTTAATTATAAAAGTAATATATCCTCATTAAAAAACACTTTGAGGTTATATACAAACATAAAGAAAAAAATTTTACTGACACTGTGGTTGGTTTCTTTTCTATGAATTTTCAACATAATTGAGGTCATGATGTATATTCATTTTTATATCTTGTCTTTTTTAATGTAAAGCTATGACATGAATACAGCTAAAGTTGTTAGAAAATCTTTTAAAATATGTTTTTAATGGCTTCATAGTATTTTACAAGGAAAATGTACCTTATTCATTAATTCATTCATTAACGGTATTTATTGCATTTATCATATTTTGGTCACTCTGAACAGTGGTAAAACAGTGAGGTACAAGCTCTGGCCTCTCAAAGTTTAGTTGTTCTCCATTGTTTGAATATTTAACTACTTTCCAATTTGGGGCTGTTATGGATCACATTGCAGTGATCAGTGATCATCTTTGTATGTAAAACTCTTCCTCAGTTTCAGATTTTATCTTTTGGATAGACTTTCATTAGTGAGATTCCTATTGTACTCTATCTACCTTTGCCAGCATCGAATATTATCTTAGTTTAAGTTTAGCTAATTTAATAGGTTAAAATGGTATCTCATTATTCCAAATGGCATCTCTCTGATTACTTATTAAATAATCATCTATACATTTATTAACCATTTGTTTTCTTCAAATTGTCTGACAAGGGTCCTATTTTTATCACCAGCCATTTCTTAATATAAGACCTAACAATCATTTCCTTTTGCCTGCTGTTACCTGGGGATATATTAAGTATAATCTTGTTTCAAGCTTCTCTTATTTTCTCCTGGCCCTCTCCCACATCACTTCTCCCATTTCTTCTTGTCTTGAAGGGGAGTTGGGTGAGTCACTGAAAGGATACAGCAGGTGGCAAATTAAGCAGATTCCCTATGGAGACTCCTCAGAATGCTCTGAATAGTGCTGATGTCAATTGGGAGGCAAAAAGACTGAAGAGGAAATGGATTGGCAACTCTGATGCTAAATTTGTCCATGCCAAACCACTGGGGTGTCAGGGATGATTGTTCTTTCAGCAGGCATCTTTAAAATACCTGCTTCGTGCCCAGATCTGTCCTGGGTACTGATGAGGGCTTAGTATCTGGAGAAGACACAAATGAAGTAGGTCTTACTTAATAGTCAACTATGTACATGTCTAAGGCATTCAGACTAAATGGAGATGTCCAGCAGACAGTTGGAAATTTGCATCTGAAACTCGGAAGTAGGGGGCCCAGGGGATAAAGAGCCAGTTTAGGAGACAGGAGCAGGAGGAGGTGCAGGGGAAGCACTGGTAAAGTAAGGTTTCATAGAAACTGAGGTAAGGAGGGGTTTTGAGAAGAGGAGCAAGTATGGGGCATGTCATCTTTGTTATCTGAGGCAACAGAGAGATAATATCACCCAGCTTTCTCTCATTTCTTCATTCCTTTGTTCATTATTTTTGGAATGCTTGCCAGGTGCCATGCCTTGCTCCAGGTTGTTGCTGAGGCTATAGAAATGAAAGGCATGGCCCTGAATCCACAGCCTAGATGAGGAGATGTAGATGGGAGTTGAAACAAATCCCTGAAATAGATTCTATGATCCATTCATTCAAGAATATTTATTGAAGGGACTTCCCTGATGGTCCAGTGGTTACGAATCCACCTGCCAGTGCAGAAGACACCATTCAATTGCTGGTCCAGGAAGATCCCACATGCAGCAGAGCAACTAAGCCCATATGCCACAACTACTGAGGCCCCTCGCACTAGAGCCCCTGCTCCACAACAAGAGAAATCTCCACGATGAGAAGCCCGTGTGCGGCAACTACTCACTACAACTAGAGAAAGCCAGTGCAAAGCAATGAAGACCCAGCACAGCCAAAAATAAATAGATAAATATTGAAAACCTAAGCTATTCCAGGTTCACTGAGGAGCAGTGAAAGGAACCACTGTATCTTTGGTTTACCTGTGTGAAGTAAAATGTAGTGCCTGTATCTTAGTGGAAATCATTCGTATCTGTGAGAGGCTTTGAGGGTTTTGTGTGAGATCAATGACAAAAATAAGAATGCAGAGTGTCACCTCTCTGGGGCTGGACTTCTCACCTGTAAAATGAGGGAGATGACCCTATAGGTATCATATGTATCATCCTATAACCTCTCAAAGGATTTGCCACATGTGAGGTAGCTTCCCTGCTAGACTGAGAATTCTGAGGCCAGAAATCCTATGGGTCTTATTCACCGGCACCAGTGTAGGCTCAGTAAATGTTTGCGGAATTGATTACTCTCACATATGTAATCAATTCCACAAGGTCTTTCTAACTTGAATGTTCTGTGTTCTGCTATCACTAAAATAAGGCTCAGGTATATTCTGTGAAGGTCCAAAAAAATGATGATGAAATTTTGATATTGGATCCCCAAGAACTTCCCAGAATAGTTGTCCTTTGACCTGGACCTCAGAGGTTAGATAGAAATTACGGTGGGCAGGGAAGTGCTTTTGAATACCCAATCCTGGGTTCCAGTGACCTCTTTTCCTGCCCACTGTCCTCAAGGATCACTACCTGTGACTGAACTTCTTGGACTCCCATCTTCTTATCTATAAATCAATAGTGACAGTAATTCATGGTGTGCTGGAAAGAATACTGGAGGTGGAGTCAGAATATTTGCATTTGAGTCCCAACCTAGTCAAAAAAATAAGTAGCTGTAACATCTCAGGAAAGTCAGTTTACCTCTCTGAGTCGCAGTTTTGCTACATGCAAAATAAAGCAATCAAGACTGGATGAGTTCAAAGACTGGTTTCTTCTGACTCTCAAAAGTTTGTATCACAAGGTCATTGTTAGAATCCAATGAGATGATGCAACAAAAATGCTTATGAACTGTAGGGTGCTCCAAGTGTGGTCTACCCTGAGGACAGATGGGTGTAACACCAAGCCAGCTTTAAGGGGACATTCTTTCCTTTCCTCAATCCTTTGCTTCCCTTGGCTCCACTGAACGTCCCTGAAAAGCTCTCTCCTTCTGCTTTCCTCCCATTCCTATGGGACATGATGCCTCGGCTCCCAGGTGCTACAGAATACAAAGGGCTTGGAGTTTGGCAGCTGTGGGTCAGGGCATAGGATGAGGGGAGAACCAGCTCAGAAGCTCTTATGACCTGCCTTCCTGGTGCTCATCATCCACCCACCCCAACCCCCTGAACCTCGCTTGGAGGGAATGAGCTAAACAGGGGCAGGGAGAAGTTTGACTGGCAAGCATGTATATAATAGGGCAGGATCCAAGCAAGGACAGAGGCCCCAGAGATAACCTCTTCCTAGTTGTGTGACTTCTTAAGTCTGTCACTGCTCTGGGCCTTCCTCTTTTGTCTAATAACTTGGAAAGAATCAGAAAGAAGAGGGGACCCTTTTCTCACACGTGATTTTCCTACCAATCCTGAGTTTCTAAATGAATTTTCTGTCCTTATCACAGAATCAGCCTTTGAGTTTCATTCACCAGCATTCTTATTAAGTGCCTACTATGTGCTGGGTGCTATAATTGAGGACCTGGGATTTAATTTAGCTAAATAAATATTGGGTCTCAGAGGAGACAGATGAATAACCCAGCAACTCTAATAAATGTGATACATGCAATGATCTAATGCCACACTAAAGAGGGCAGAGAAAGAAGTTACTTTGTCAGGGGAGAGGAGGTCAAGGACAGTTCAGAAGATGTGACCTTGAATAAAGCTGTGAATCATAAAAGAGAAAGGGGATTTCAGGCAAAGATCAGCGTATCAGATTAAGGTCCAGGGGTGTGAAGGAGCAGTGTTTGGAAAACCACAAGTAGTTAGGCAAAGCTGAAACTCTTTGGTTCAGTGGAGGAATGGGAGGGAAGGAACTGGAAGAGAAGCCTGAATCAATCCTGAAGGGTCTGCTTTCTACTGAGATGCTTGTAGCCTATGAGGTGGCCAGTGAGAAGTAAAGGGAGGGATTTAGACCAAAAGAGATGAGATTTAGAAGACGAGGTTTAGAAAGACCCATCTGACATTCATTGTGCTCTATCAGAAATGTTGCAGTCACTCCCAAAGTTCACCCTTTCAGTCCTTTTCAAATATTTATTGGAAATCTCCCCACCCCCTGTGCCAGTGCTATGCCAGGCACTGGAGACCAAAGAATAAGCAAAACCAGACACCTTGTTCTTATGGCCCTTGCAGTTTGGCAGGGGAGACAGACTTTAATCAAATAATTACACAAATAAATGCAAAATTACAGTGAGGATGAGTGCTACAAAGGAGAAGTACATGGTGCCAGGAGAGGATGTAATTGTAGCATTTGACATTACCAGGATGGTTAGGGCAGCTTCTCTGCTGAGCTGAGCTGAGCTCCAGAGGAAGAGTGTTGCCTCAGGGAAAGGTGCTAGAAGGCTCTGTGGGAACAGCCTCCCCTGCTTTAAAGTCCCCATTCAATACATGTTTCTCTTTACAGTAAACAGACACTATAGAGTTTAAGCAGGTATGTATAATATTCAACCTTATATCTTCAGGACCTAACCAACACTTACCACAGAATCAGTGCCCAGTGAAGATTTGGAAAAAAAGGAAAAGAATGAAAATCCTTTAGTCACCTTAGATATTTGGAGATGGCAGTACCCTTCCTCAGAGCTTCTTTCTTGCTTCAGATGCCCTTCCCATGACACTGTTTCAAGTTCCTGTCACTGTTCTTTCTGGTCATTCTGTTTGATTGTGGCTCCTGTGACAGGTGATTTGAAACATCCGGGATGGGGTCCAGTGCCAAGAACATTCGTCTCTTGGAGCCAGAAGACCTGGTTTTATTTAAGCCTCTTTTCATCATTCACCTCTACAAGTCTCAGGTTTGTTTTTATTTTTTTTAATATGGAATGGAGATATTGGTTCTTCTCTCATAGGATTTCTCTGGGAACTAACTAAGATAATAAGAAAAAAATACTTTGTAAACTCTAAGAGCTAAACAAACATAGGACTTAAATATTTGGCAGGCTGCCACATGAGTGAAAAATTAGATTTATTCTTTGGGTCTCCAGAGAACAGAATTAAATCAATGGATAGAAATTACCATATGCAGCTTTCAGCTCAACATAAGGAAGAAATGTTCTAATACTCAGAACTGCCCATCAGTGAAGTGGCTGCCTTTTGAGGTGGTAGGCATCTAACTCTGGGAACACTTAATGCAAGTATGCTATAGAAGGAATTCGTTTTTTAAGTAAGTGGGTGGATTGAGTAACTTCTAAGATTTAATTTTAGAATTCAACAGTCTGATAGTTAAGACACGTGGAGGAGCTGGGAAAGGGCAAATGTGGCCAAGAGAGTACATGAACAGATATTTGGAGCAGAAATGAGTATTGCATGTGTGGGTGACAATATGGAAATTCCAGAAATGATGGATCTGTGTTGGATCAATGATTCAGTGGAAGATAAAGAAGATAACTAATATTGGTTGAACACCTGTGTGCCAGACACGTGACTCCATTTAAGCTTTGTGGGTGATTTCCAGCCCTTTCCTATGGTAGAGGAGAGATGTTGACCTTAGGAAACCTTAGACATGGTTGGAGGTTCTCCTGTCTGAAAGTGGGCTGGGTCCTATCCTGAGGAGTGGAGAGAAATTCAGAATATACAGTCTGGTTGGGCTATAGTCCGTGTAGACAATACACAAACTTTTGTCAAAACACAGAATTTGAGTCCTGACTCTACTTCCTTATAGTTTGTGACTCTAGCAAGTTACTTAAACTCTGTGACCCTCAGTTAATTCATATATAAAATGGGGACTCAAACTTGTCCTGCTTCAGGCTGATGTAATAGTTAAGAGGAATAACCTACAGCAAAGGACATTCTGGGAAGAGCACAGGCTTTGGAATCAGACCTAGGTTTGAATCTCAGTCTGCCGTGAACTGGTTACAAGATCTTAGGCAAGTTATTTAAATTTTCCTTATCTGTAAGTACAGATAACAGTATTTCAAGGCTGTTTTGAAAATTAAGTAAAATAGGAAAAGTGCTTAGCATAATGCCTGGCACTTAGCAGGTTTTATTTGGTTAGTACAAATAATAAGATCCCATATATGAAGCACTTATTGAAGTGCTGGCACGTAGTAGGTGTTCAGTTGATGTTATCTCCCTTCTCTCTGGCTCCTGTGTCTGTCAGCCACACTGACAGGGCTGCTGGAGGCCAGGGCAGTGGCTTGCGTATCCTCATGTCCAGTCTCTGGCATAGTGCTCTGCCCATATGAAGAGCTCAATGAATGTCTGCTTTGTAGAAGTGAATCAATTGCTCTTGATGACACGGTTTCCTTCTTCAAGTAGACAGTGAGTCATGCCTCTTTTTTTTCCCTCCTTCCTGTCTCCTCTTTGGTTCTATTTCTGACTCTCATCAGTGGGAGGGGAATCAATGTTCATCAAAGTGATTTTTAAAAATAAAAGAGAGAGGGAATTTCAGGAGCAATTCTCTGGGCTACTTTCCACTGAGCACAGGATAGTGAGAGCTGGATTGTTGTTTCCAACGTTGCTTTTGCTTTTCTTTAGGTGAAAAACAGCAATATCGACAGTAATAAACACAGCTACTATAAGCTTTATTACACACCTACTATGTGCCTGGCACTCTCCCAAGCTCTATGAATACATTATCTCTAATCCTCACACAACCACTTCAGGACTGGTATTATTATTTTGCAGACAAATACTATTTGATTTCACTTATAGGAGATACCTAGAATAGTCAAATTCATAGAGTCAGAAGGTACACTGGTAGATGCCAGGGGTCAGGGATCGGGGTTTGGGGAGGGGGAATGAGGAATTCATGTTTAATGGGGACAGAGTTTCAGTTTAGGAAGATGAAAAAATTCAGGGGATGGGTGATGGTGAGAGTTGGTCAAGAATGTGAATGTACTTAGTGCCACTGAACTGTAGAGTTAAATATGGTTAAAATAGTATGTTTTGTATTATGTGACTTTTACCACAATTAAAAAAAAACATTAAAGAAAAGGACTGACTGATATTATTGTCACCACTTTATTAATGAGGAAATTAAGCCTTAGAAAAGTTAAATAATAATACAAGGGACAAATACTCCTATATCTGAGTACTTAGTATGAGCTAGACATTTTAAAAAATCTTACTTAATTACAAACACCCTACAAAGTAGGTATTATTACTTTCATTCAAATTGTGAAGAAACTGAGCCTCAGAGAGATGAAAAATCCAAGCCATCCAAAATCACACAGTTAATGATAGGAAAAACTGTGAGTCAGACCAAAGCCTGTTCAACTCTTAATTCATCCACTCCCTTTCTGTCTGTCCATTTTCTGCTCTTTGAGGGAAGCTTCATATTGAGGGGCTTCCCAAGTGACTCAGTGGTAAAGAACCAACCTGCCAGTGCAGGAGATGTGGGTTTGATCCCTGGGTTGGGAAGATCCCCTGGAGAAGAAATGACAAGCTACTCCAGTATTCTTGCCTGGAAAATCCCATCGACAGAGGAGCCTGGTAGGCTGCAGACCATGGGATTGCAAAAGAGTTGGACACACTAAGCAACTAAACAATGACAACAACGACAAATCATATTTAGACCCTGAATGGATGCTGCCCTGAGCAGGTCTGAATGAGAGCAGGGTGGCCCATGGCATGAGACTTGTTCAGTCCTGCTGAGCAGACCCTGGGAAGCTGGCCCTGCTCCTAGGGCTGACTGTGGAAGTACAAAAACAATGCCTAAGTGGCACTCATGCTGTATAAGGAACTGTTCCAAGCATTTCAGATATAATAACTTTCTTAATTTTTGTGGTAACTTTGTGAAATAGGTATTGTTATAGATGTTATAGGTCTGTTGTTATAGACCACTTTATAGATGAAGAAACTAAGGCCCCAAAAGGAAAATTGCCCCAGGAGAGAATTATCCAAAAGCATGAATACTAGGACACAGGAATCATTGTGAATCATTTTAGAAGCTTCCTACCATTGTCACAAAGTTAGTAAGTGCCAGAAGTCTAACTCGAAAGACCACGCTCTTAATCTCAAAACCATATGGCCTTTTTGTTTAGCAAGTGGTGATTGAATCCCTAGTGTGTGCATAGCCCTGTCCAAGGCACTGAGAATGTAGAGGTAAAACTAATTCCTTGTCCAAGCTTATTTATTATTCTATACCAGGATTTCCAATTAACTGGGCAGCAGTTGAGTAGCAGGATTCTTTGTCAAAGAGATGGAGCACAGGTCCAGACTCCAGGTAGAGATGGGAGACTGGAAACTGCCACAGAGAAGTGGTATAATGCAGGTGGAGTGAGGAGAAATGAGACCTGCTGGCAGTGCAGTTGCTCAAAAATCCTGCTTGGGGCCTTTAGATCCCTAATGTGGACAAGTGGCTTAATTCTAAACCCTACAGAACAAGATTTGGGGCCTGAGCCTGTACACTGGTAGAAAGAGTCTCATCTGTCTCATTGGCTCTGAGGAGTTCAGGAAGTAGAGGTAAGAGCTGCCGCGGTGGTTCACAGGTACACACCCACAGAGCTTTTGTGTAGATATAACAGGAGTATCTCTCTAATATTAGTGCCTAAGATTCTTGTGTTAGGTGTTTACTCACTCACCCTCACTCATGCACACTCACTCATCTATCTCTTCATTTTTTAATTCATTCATCTACTCACCCGTTCTACACTACTCATTCATTACAGCCATCTACTCATTCCTTCTACACTACTCATCCATGAGCTGGATACAGTTCTATTTACCGGAACTCTTAGGGAGAAGTACTGTATGTGGTCAGAAGCAATACTCTGATAAGCTGCTTGAAGTAAAGAGTAAGACTCCCCCAAACCATGCTCAACAAACAAGGTGACTCAAATGCTCTTCAAGGATGGTGGATGTGTTAAATGCAGACTTTGTTTTGCTGAGTAATGTGAAAGTCTGGGTCAGAGCTGAATTGCACAGGACATAAAGAAGCTGAACCCTGCCAGAAAAATAACTGATCTGTTTGCCATGTCTGTACGTCACCCCTTAAATACTTGTTGAATCTATTTCTACTCTATCCCCACTGCTACCATTCTAGTTCAAATCTTTCTTAGGTCTCACCTGAGCCATTGCAAAGATCTCACCAACCAGCCTGCCTGCTTCCCATTTCTACTTCCTCCAGTTTGTTCTCCACATCACAGTCGGAGTGATCTTTCTAAAGTTCAGATAAAATCATGTTAATATCCTACCTCAAAATCTTTGATCCTAAAAAGATCAAATTCAAATTCTGTAGCATTGCATTCAAAGCTCTTTCTAGTTTCATTGCCTACTCATTTCCCACAATTCCTTAAGCTCTTCTGGAACAGTCCCAGGAAAAACTCTTCCTTATGCCAAAATACCTTTCCTTTACTTCTCTGCTTGGAAAACTCTTATTTAGGAAAATCCCTGTTGTCTTCCTTCTATTACCGAGTAACCACATCTTTAGGTAATGCTGCTGGACTAGGTAGAGATTCCATCCATGGGAGTGGTTATGCCGTCTACCACATTTCCCATTCTCCTCCTGGGCATTTTATAGGATTGTGCTTTCTTGGGTGTGGGCATGTGACTCGCTTTGGTCAGTGAACGAGAAAAATGGGAGAGCCAAAACATGACTCACATACTTTCTTTCCTTCTCATAGCTTCTCTGTCAGTCTTTATCCTGGAATGAAGCAGACAAAGAGCAGAGCACCCAGCCAACTCTTAATGGATGTGTAAAAATAGTGAAAGATAAAACCTTGTTATTGAAGCTGCTGAGATTTTGAGATTGCTTATTATTGAGTAACCCAGTCTATCCTAACTGGTGCTTTGTCTCTGCTTTGACATCTTTCGTAACTACCCGAAATCACCGTCTTTCTACTTTATCTGAATTGTGTGACACATTTTCTTTATACCACTTATTTGATAATGATGACATTGCTAATTATGAGTTTGGTGGTATGTCTTAGCCACCTGTATACTTTTGTTGAGCCTTCCTGAGGGCAAGGATGATGCTTGTTCCATTTCTGTATCACACAGATTATGATTCATAGCCAAAGTGAGATACTGAAATAGGTGTAGGAGTCAGACAGACAGACTTGTTTTGAATCCTGATTCTTACATTTGATGGACAATCTCTATGAACCTCAGTTTTCTCAACTGTAAAGTGGGAGTAATAATATGTACCTTACAGGGTTTTTCTAAAGTTTGTGGATAATAGATGCAACATATGTACTAATAATGGCGTGTTATAATTCTTTTGTTCCCATTATTTGTTTTTAATATCATTACGGGTAGTGTTCAGTAAATGCCTGTGGGTAAACCTTTCATTGACTGAGGAATAATGGTATGTGCATCAGACTTGGAATCAAAAGTCCTAGATTTAAGACATAGCTTTTTTATTTTTTTTAATCAGCTTTGTGTCCTTGGGAAAGTCACTTACCCTCTCTGCAGTTTTCCATTCTTAACTATAAAATGTAAATACTGATCCTTACCTCAGAGAGACTTTTTATAAAATTTAAATGAGGTAATATATGAAGAAATGTTTTATATGTGCTCCAGTATCACACATCTAAAACTATAATGATACCGAGAGGACTGATTGGTCCCTGACATGAACACTGTGTGGACGTTGTGAAGTACCCCAGAGTATTCCATTAACGCTTTATCGTGGGGTTTGGCTTAGCTTGTTTGTGTTTGTCTTTCCAACTAGACTGTGAGCTGCTTGAGATAAAGAATTGTCTTAGTCATATTTTTTTTTTTTTTAGTGAAAATGTTTGTTTCTCCTTGTATAAATAACACGTTTAGCATTAGCGACAATAAAAATACCTGAAGAAAATGAAAATCCTGATAATTCTTATCTTTCTTACAGAGATAGTCACTATTAACCTTCTGATGTGTTTCTTTCCAGTTTTCTTCTCTGCAAATATGGTTATGAAACTGACATTACAGTGCACATACAAGTATTGTTCCATTTTATATAAATAAACACATAACCATTCTAAAGTTGGATATATGTTAATGATACTTTTACACTGTTTAAATAGAGTTGTAACCAAAATTTTTGTGCCTAAATATTAATGTTAGTCTGATTTTCTATTTTTGTAAAAAAGTTTTTTGAAGGAAAAATTTTAAGGTCAAAGGGTACAAATATTTTTAATACTCTTGGGACTTCCAAATTGATTTCCAGAAAGACTGAACCAAGTTCCACTCCCACAAACAAGGTGTAAGGGTATACATCTCACTACGTCCTTGTCTGTAACAGGAATTATAATTAAAAACAAAGAAAAATCTTTTAATATAATAAGTATCTATTTACAGTTCTTTTGTGAAATGTTCTTTCCTCCTGCTCATTTTTCTACTGGGATTTTAATTATTTTCTTATTAATTTCTATGATGTTTCAAAAACCATTTTATTATAGTCACCAAGTACAAGATAAATAATAGATGCTCCTTAAATATAGTTTGGATTATTAGTTAATTGTCCTGGGGACTTTTTAGAAACAAAAACAGACTTTCTATGAGGCTGACTCCTTCGTTTTCCCACCTAGGACACAGCTGGGCAGGAGCGGTACCGGACCATTACCACAGCCTATTACCGTGGAGCCATGGGCTTCATTCTGATGTATGACATCACCAATGAGGAATCTTTCAATGCTGTCCAAGACTGGTATGAGATTCATTTATTCATCCATTCATCAGATTGTTCATGAAACCCTAGCATGTGCTAAGCCCTATGCTATATGTTAGGGAAAACCAGATAAATAAGACATGGCTCCTGTCTTCACAAAGTTCACAGATGAGCAGAGAGGATAGATCAGTGAGCAGAGAATGACAATATCCTGTGACAGGTGCAGTGATGAGAGTGGTACCCGGGCTGTAGAAACCTAGCCTGGGGAGTTAGGGAATGTGTCCTGGAATTGCTGACATACATACTATGGTTTGAAGATGGACAAGAATTAGCCAGAGGGACAAATGGATAAGAATGTTGCAGAAAAACAGTACAGATGTGCAAAGGCAAGAAGGTAGGTAAGAGGGTAAGAAGAGCAGAGGTCATGAAGGATTTTATGTGCTGGGGTAAGGAATTTGGATTTTATTTGTAGGTGAGGACATTTGAACCAGGAAACAACAGGTTCAGATTAGTGTTTTAGAAAAAATCTTTCTGGACAGAGTACTAAGTGAATCCACATATTGTTTCCCTATAAAGTTTATCCCTTGGCTAGGGGTCAAGTTCATAACAGTTCAATATACAATAGAATCTGACACAATTCCCTAGAGGTATAGCCTCTGAGCAACTTATATCAGGGGCCCCCAACCCCCCAGGCCACATCCCCATCTCTTGCATTACTGCCTGAACTAAACCCCCCTAACCCCGAACCTGGAAAAACTGCCTTCCATCAAACCAGTCTCTGGTGCCAAAAAGGTTGGAGACTGCTGACTTACTTCTTTCTCCCTGGAAAAGTACTCACAAGGAAAGGGAGCATGAAGAGAAGGAGAGGTGAATAGGGAAGGCCAGGACCGGGTGTCCCTATTCAGTGGAGAGGATAAGAATGTGGAAGATGGACAATCTGTGCCTGGTTCTTATCCACAGTCAGAGAGGCAGAGCAGGCTGGGCACAGCGCAGCAGGGCTGGCCAGTGCCAAGCTTGTCTTCTGCTCTTTTTTGCCCAACAGCTACCCTTTGAAGACTTCGCTTCTGCCAAGGAACAGTTGCCATGACTATGTGAGGCACCATTGGTTCCTTGGAGCCTTGAGCTGGGAGTGACCTTTCAGGCTACCTACCCCCACTTCCCAGTTGTGAACAGCAGTCTAGGGTGCCACCCACATGCCTGTCACACATGTGTTCTCCTTCTCAGCCTCTTGGTCATTCCCTTCTTCCTCCTTTCTCCCTCTTTCCTTTTAACAACTCCTTTTCTCCGCCTTTCTTTTTTTCTCCTTTCCTCCCTCTTTTTTCTCTTCCTCTCTCGTTATACCTTTTTTCCCTCCTGTTTTTTTCCCCTTTCTTATTCTCTCTCTTCCCTCCAGTCATGACTTTCCCCTCCTCCTCCCTGCTCCCCTCTCTCTATCTCCTCCCACCATGAAGAGATTAGCTCTTTAAGTATCTCCACACTGCCCATTCCCTGCCAGCTTGACCTCCTTCCCTTTCTCCATCAGTCCCTGTTCATCCTGCCTCAGGAACACAGTGACTTTAACACCTGGTGACGATTCCTCCAAGAATAACCTAAGTTGCTAATCTAGGAGCTGAGAGTGGATGGAGGTGGGAGGAAGATGACAGAAGAGTGGCACGGGAGGCACAGGGAGTTGGCTTCAGGTCCCTGCCTTGAGGCTGAAGACTGTGTGTCTTTTTCAAGCTCTGACCTTCAGTTTTGCCTCTGGGAAACTTGGTCCCATCCTAGCACCCATCTGCCATCTAAACCTCAGTGCCCAGCACAGAACCTGGCTCTCTGTAGTTTCACTGCAAATGGTGTTTGAGTGAATTCCATCCGTTGAGGAAGTGGCTTTTCACCCTTAAAGAGAAGATGGGTAGTGAAATCAGCTTTAGGAGCAGGGTTGGTAGTTGGTCCAGTCTGCAGTTAAGGTTGAGTTAGATTGAATGTCAGTATCAGAATAGGATCAGAGTTTATTTAGATCTGCTTCAGGATTAACTATTTGCTGGCTCCTTCCTTCATCAGACATTCACTGACTTCTCTGTGCTCTATGCTGGGGGAGCTGGTACCACAAAGATGGGGCTTCCCTGGTGGCTCAGTTGAAAAGAATCCACCTGCCATTGCAGGAGACATAGGTTTGATCCCTGGTCTGAGAAGATCCCACATGCTGTGGAGCAGCTAAGCTCGTGCCCCATAGCTACTGAACCTGTGCTCTAGAGCCCGGGAGCCACAACTGCTGAGCCCATGTGCTGCAGCTCCTGAAGCCTGTACTCTCTAGAGCCTGTGCTCTGTAACAAGAGAAGCCACGACAATGAGAAGCCTGTGCAGGGGATTGAAGAGTAGCCCCCACTTGCTGCAACTAGGGACAAGCTGGCGTAGCAACAAAGACCCAGTACAGCCAAGAATAAAAAATAAATACATAAATAAAATTATATATAAAAAAGAATAAACCTATTTCTGCCCTCAAGGAGAGACAGATAAATCCAGCCAAATGTAATAACAGATGCCACAGTAAAGGTGTAGGGAAACAAAAGGGAGGTAACTGTTCCTACCTGTGAGGTGTTGGGGGACTGAGTTAGGCCTGCTTCACAAAAAATGTATGCTCGATATAAAGGTCTGGTTTTATTTCCTCTATTTTAAAGTTTATTTCTCATTATAGAAATAATGCATGCTCACTTTCAAAACCTTGTTGAGAAAAGGTTTTTTTATTGGCCACAACACATGGCTTGTGGGATTGCAGCCTCGTTGAAGGGGTTTCTGTGAGCTTCTCAGGGTCCTTTCTGGCCTAGGAGGGTGTCGATAACGCAGTCCTCTCCCTGTCTTTCTTTAGGGCTACTCAGATAAAGACCTACTCCTGGGACAATGCCCAGGTCATCCTGGTGGGAAACAAGTGTGATATGGAGGAAGAGAGGGTTGTTCCCACTGAGAAGGGCCGGCTCCTCGCAGAGCAGCTTGGTATGTGCATGACACATGTGGGTGCATGTGTGCATTGGAGTGGGGCAAATGGAGGGAATAAGTGTGTGTTTTATTTGGGACCTTAAGGATGTGCTGTGATCCTGAATTATGTGCATATGGGCTCTGTGTGTGTTGTTTCATATTTAGGGCATATACATGTGGGCTTCATGCTAATGAATTCTAGGTAATGCATTATTTAGGATACATGTATATTTTGTTACACTGGATGTATAAATAAAATTTAAATATATGAAATCTTTTTTAAAAACCAGTTCCTTCCACAAAGGATTTGAGGTATCTTATAACATTGTCATAGTATATCAATCAAAAAATGAGACAATTGGAGCAAAGGGAAAAAAGGCAAGGGTAGGAGAACATAAGAGAAGGCCGGGGTGAGATAACTATATTTTATAAGTTTTGGGGCATGTGCAAGAGTTGGACTGAAATAGTCACTTTGAGCTTCCTAGCAAAGAGGGAAACATAATCAGTTACAGATTGGTTCAGAGATGGTCCTTAAGATAGAAACAAACCCATTATTCCAGAGAAGTACTGCTCTCCACTGACAACTGTTGACTGAGTGCATGTATGCTCAGTTGTATCTGACTCTTTGTGACCCCATGGACTGTAGCCTGCCAGGCTCTTCTGTCCATGGAATTTTCCAGGCAAGAATACTGGAGTGGGTTGTCATTTCCTTCTCCAGGAGATCTTCCCAATCCAGAGATTGAACCATGTCTCTTGCGTCTCTTGCATTGGCAGATAGATTCTTTACCACTGAGCCACTTGGGAAGCCCAGCAACTGTAGAACAGACTCTATATGCTGAGTGTGATGATGTTCTTAATATCAAACATCCTTTATAGCAACTATAACACTGAATATCGTAGGCTGTGTCTTACAATTTCTGTCAGTGTAAACTGATGTTTTGTCACTAAAATACAATTCACAGTAAAAGTGATTGTATGAAGTCACGAGACAATGTAGATTAAACATGCTGCTCAATAATGCTGTTTTTCCAAGGTTAATGCACCTTGATCCTTGTGCTCCACTGAGACCCAGGTGTCTCAGGTATGTCTTAGTGGCCACACAGCAGGACACCTACCTACACCTGCTTCAAAGAGAAGCTCTTCTTTTCCCTATTGGGGTTTAATATCGGATCACCTTAGATAAGTCTTCTTTTAGAAGAATGCGTGTACTGCTTAGCTTTTAGCTAGTCTCCCTAAATATTTCTCACAACCTCAGTGCTGTAAGTATTAAGGAGAAGGGAGTTTAAAGTTATATTCTCTGCCAATTTCTGAAGTTCAGATATTTGGGCTGGTAGGTGGGTAAATTGTATAATACACAAGTGTGAATTTGTGTTATATATATTTGTATTATGTGTATTACAAGGATATGTATAGCGGAGTGTCGTATACTTCTTTCTTCCCTCTCCTATTATCCAGTGTGGCCTGGAATAGGAATTAGCACGCTGAAGGTGCTTAATAAATAGGGAGGGTGGGCCATTTGGCTCTTGATTGTTCTTCCCTATCACAGGTGTCCTCAGGGCCCATAGAATGTGTCTATACCCATTCCCATGGTTCACAGGACAGTAAGCACGTGGCAAAGCCCACATATGGTGCCCTCTGGCTATCTTATGCCTTCAGCCTGCTGTACCCGAGATGCCCTGCACTTTCCCTGGACCAACAATGCCACTTTTGTTTGAATGGCTCTTTTTTATCCCCCGTCTCCCACTCTTATCTAGCTGGTGAACCCCGACTCAACTTTCAAAACACACCTCCCCCAGCTCTTTTCTTGGTTCCCCCACTTAGAGTACCCTATGCATGCAACAGTCACAGTACCCATCTCCGTTGGGTGCACTTGTTTCCTTATCTGTCTCCAGAAAGCTTCATGAGGGCTGGAAATGAGTCTTGTTTATCTTTATACCCATAGTGCCTGGCATATGGTCTGGCAGTGAGTAAACACTGTAAAAATATATTTTGATTAAAATTTTATGGAGTCAAGTATTTGGCTACTTCATTCTACTTCATTCTAATTATGACTTCCTAAGCTCCTACTCCATGCCAAGTACCGTGCTTCATAATAGGCTATGTTCCCTGGTCTGAGACAGAAACTGTGATAAGCCAGGTGATCAGTGCTGTGATAGAAGGATGCGCCAGGGGCTTTGGATACAGAGGAGGCACCTATTCAGTTTGGGTCAGAGAACGTGAAGCCCATGCTGAGTCTTTTTTTTAAAATGAATTTTGATTTGAGTACAGTTTGCTTTACAATGTTCTGCTATTTTCTACTGTACAGCAAAATGAATCTGCCATACATACACATATTGTCTCCTCCCTTCTGAATTTCCTTCCCATTCAGGTCACCACAGTACATCACAAGGGAATTCCTTGTGCTATACAATATGTCCTTATTAGTTAACCATTTTATGTGTTGTATCAAGAGATAACTCATTGAAAAAGATGCTGTGAAATATTGAAGGCAAAAGGAGAAGAGGGCAGCAGATGGTTAGATGAATTTGAGCAAACTCCAGGAGATAATGAAGGACAGGGAAGTCTGGCATGCTGTAGTCCATGAGGTCGAAAAGAGTCAGACACGACTTAGCAACTGAACAACAACCAATAGTGTATATGTGTCAATCCTAATCTCCCAATTCTTCCTACCACCTTCCCTTCCCCCTTGGTATCCATGCATTTGTTCTTTACTTCTATGTCTCTATTTCTGCTTTGAAAATCTTTAAAATATTTTTAAAATTTATTTTATTTTTGGCTGCACTGGGTCTTTGTTGCTGTGCTTGGGCTTTCTCTAGTTGTGGTGCTGAGCTTCTCATTGTGATGGCTTCTCTTGCTGCCGAGCATGGGCTCTAGAGTGCTTGGGCTCAGTAGTTGTGGTACACAGGCTTAGTTGCCCTGCAGCATGTGGAATATTCCTGGAGCACAGATCGAATCCCTGTCCCCTGCATTGGCAAGTGGATTCTTAACCAATGAACCACCAGGGAAGTCCCTGATTTGCAAGGAAAACAGAGCTGGAGGAGTCAGGCTTCCTGACTCCACATTAGGTCTTGGAGATAAGTAGGAGCAGTCAAGTGAGGAAGAAAGGCAAGGACATTCCAGGCAGGGGGAATAACACTGGCAAAGGCAAGGAACAGCCCTGTGTATTTCAGTTCAGTTCAGTCATTCAGTCGTGTCCGACTCTTTGCGACCCCATGAATCACAGCACGCCAGGCCTCCCTATCCATCACCAACTCCCGGAGTTCACTCAAACTCATGTCCATCGAGTCGGTGATGCCATCCAGCCATCTCATTCTGTCGTCCCCGTTTCCTCCTGCCCCCAACCCTTCCCAGCATCAGAGTCTTTTCCAGTGAGTCAACTCGTCGCATGAGGTGGCCAAAGTATTTCAGTTCAGTTCAGTTCAGTCGCTCAGTCGTGTCTGACTCTTTGCGACCCCATGAATCACAGCACGCCAGGCCTTCCTGTCCATCACCAACTCCCGGAGTTCACTCAAACTCATGTCCATTGAGTCGGCGATGCCATCCAGCCATCTCATTCTCTGTCGTCCCCGTCTCCTCCCACCCCCAATCCCTCCTAGCATCAGAGTCTTTTCCAGTGAGTCAACTCGTCGCATGAGGTGGCCAAAGTATTGGAGTTTCAGCTTTAGCATCAGAACACCCAGGATTGATCTCCTCTAGAATGGACTGGTTGGATCTCCTTGCAGTCCAAGGGACTCTCAAGAGTCTTCCCCAGCACCACAGTTCAAAAGCATCAATTCTTCAGCGATCAGCTTTCTTCACAGTCCAACTCTCACATCCATACATGACCACGGGAAAAACCATAGCCTTGACTAGACAGACCTTCGTTGGCAAAGTAATGTCTCTGCTTTTTAATATGCTGTCTAGGTTGGTCATAACTTTCCTTCCAAGGAGTAAGCGTCTTTTAATTTCCTGGCTACAATAAGCATCTGCAGTGATTTTGGAGCCCAAAAAAATAAAGTCTGACACTGTTTCCACTGTTCCCCATCTATTTCCCATGAAGTGATGGGACCAGATGCCATGATCTTCGTTTTCTGAATGTTGAGCTTCAAGCCAAACTTTTCACTCTCCTCTTTCGCTTTCATCAAGAGGCTTTTTAGTTCCTCTTCACTTTCTGCCATAAGGGTAGTGTCATCTGCATATCTGAGGCCAAAGTATTTAGGGAACCATAAATCATTGGATTGTGCAAGTCTAGAGTAGCGCTTCCCCAGTTAAGAGATTCATGTTACTGGGTGTTCAAGATGATTTTATGTATATATTTTGGTGTATATTAGGAAAAAATATAATTAGCATCTCAAGCCCTTAAGGTTAAACAAGACTGTTTTTAAAAGGTGAGTTAATTTTATATTAGGAAAAAATATAGCCAGCATGCCAAGCCATTATGACTAGTGTTTTTAAAAGGTGAGTTTGTTAAACATTTATTAGGTATTTACCATGTGCCAGGCCCTATTCTAAGTGTTTTAAAGTAATACTCATTTAATTTAAAAGTACCTAATTTAATTTAGGTACATTTCTTATACAGATGGGAAAACTGAGGCACAGAAAAGTTGAGTAACTTGTTTGAGATCACATAACTAGTAACAGGTAGAGTCAGAATGTGAACTCAAGTAGTAGTCTGGGTCCAGAGCTTCACTTTTAACCACTTAACCTCACTATACAGCAAATATTGTAATAACAGATAATATATACTGAGCCAGGCATTATATGAAATGCTTTGTGTTAATTATCTCTTTTAATTCTCAACATAACTCTTCAAGATAGGTCAAGTTCAGCATTGGTGCATGAGGTTCTTGCTGAAGATTATGCATTTAGGAAGTGGTAGAGCCAATAAAGGGGCTTCCCTGGTAGCTCAGCAACAAAGAATTCACCTGTGATGCAGGAGACACCGGTTTGATCTCTGGGTCAGGAAGATCCTCTGGAGGAGGAAATGGCACTCCACTCCAGTATTCTTGCCTGGGAATCCCATGGACAGCAGAACCTGGCAGGCTACAATCAGTCCATGGGGTCACAAAGAGTTGGACACAAGTGATTTAGTGCATGCGCGTACACATATATATATATATATACACACACAGAGCCAATAAAGATCTATCTAATTTATGTAGAAAGACAGACGGAAGTGAGATTAATTCTTAGTACAGAGTTTAGGAAGACACTTAAAGAGGGCATTAATAAATTGGTTAGATTTGCGTAGGTCAAGGTAACCCATCTCAGTCCTACTGAACTTCCTGAGCTTTTCTCTACTGCTTACCAGAACTCAGCTATTTACATGTCTGTTTCACACTACACCTCAGCAGTAGTCAGGGTTATGTCTAATTGTTTTCATTATCCCAACCATCCAGCACAGGATACTCATTCACTCATACATTTATACATTGAAAAATATTTATTGAGCATACACTCTGAGACAGATTATATCTTGGCACTTAGGTGTGATTCTTACTATCATGGAACTAATGAGGAAAAGAGACATTAAACAAATAATCATACAAGTAAATATATAATTAGAAATTTGTAAATGGGTAAATTGTATGGTATACAAATTATATCTCAAAACACTGTTTAAAACTGTGATATGTTCTGTATGACTTAGGACTCTCATGGCAAGTGATAAAATCTCAAATCAAACTAGCTTTAATTTTAAAAAAGAATGTATTAGCTTATGAAGCTGGGAAGTCCACTAGTCACAGGACTCAACCGGGTCTCTGTTTCTCAGCTTTGCATATCCCTTTAGCCTCTTTCTGTAGCCAGACTCTGAATGGGGAATAAGATAAATGATGGCAGCTCCAGATTTATAACCTCCAATTTCTGCAAAAGAGGATTCTTGCTCCCAACAACCGTATATCAATCTCAGGGAAGACTATTATTGGATACCTGTGAGTCACACGCCTGTTTCAGTGGCTGCGGGAGGCAAGTATTATAACCTATAGTCCCACTGCAGTTGTTTAAAGTAGCAGTTCCATAAAAGAAGGAATGGTGGACAGATAAAAGTAAGGTAGTGAGGTGAAAGTCGCTCAGTCGTGTCCGACTCTTTGCGACCCCATGGACTGTATAGTCCTTGGAATTCTCCATGCCAGAATACTGGAGTGGGTAGCCTTTCCCTTTTCCAGGGGATCTTCCCAAGCCAGAGATCGAACCCAGGTCTCCCGCACTGCAAGTGGATTCTTCACCAGCTGAGCCACAAGGGAAGCCCAAGAATACTGGAGTGGGTAGCTTATCCCTTCTCCAGGGGATCTTTCTGACCCAGGAGTCAAACTGGGGTCTCCTGCATTGCAGGCGGATTCTTTACCAACTGAGCCTTGGGCTTCCACTAAAAGTAAGGTAAGTCCACCACAAGTGATAGTAAAGTGAAAGTAAAAAAGAGAGACCTAATTTTAGACGGGAGAGTCAAAGACTTCTGAAAAAGTAACACTTAAACTGAGAACAAAAGGATCAGAAAAATATTAGTTAGGCAAAGAGTCGGGGGGCTGGGGGGATTGGGAGGGGATTGTTCCACACCAAGACCAGCCCTAATGTGGTTTACTTATTTATTATTTATTTTTGACTGTGCTGGGTCTTCACTGCTGCACGTGAGCTTTCTCTAGTTGCAATGAGCGGGGGGTAAGTAACCCTTTGTTGCTGCATATGGGCTTCTAATTGCAGTGACTTCTCTTATAGTGGAACGCAGGCTCTAGAGAGCTGGCTCAGTAGTTGTGGAACATGGGCTTAGTTGCCCATGATCCCAAGGCATGTGGGATCTTCCTGGGTTCGAACTAGTGTCCCCTGCATTGGCAGGTGGAGTCTCTACTGATGGACCATCAGTCAGTTCAGTCACTCAGTTGTGTCCAACTCTTTGTGACCCCATGGAGTACAGCATGCCAGGCCTCCCTGTCCAATTCCTGGAGTCTACCCAAACACATATCCATCTCATCCTCTGTCATCCATCCCCTTCTCCTCCCGCCTTCAATCTTTCCCAGCATCAGGGTCTTTTCAAATGAGTCAGTTCTTCATATCAGGTGGTCAAATATTGGAGTTTCAGTTTCAGCATCAGTCCTTCCAATGAATATTCAGGACTGATTTCCTTTAGTTTGGATTGATTGGATCTCCTTGCTGTCCAAGAGACTCTCAAGAGTCTTCTCCAATACCACAGTTCAAAAGCATCAATTCTTCACCATTCAGCTTTCTTTATAGTCCAACTCTCACATCCATACCTGACTACTGGAAAAACCATAGCCTTGACTAGATGGATCTTTGTTGGTAAAGTAATGTCTCTGCTTTTTAATATGCTGTCTAGGTTGATCAAACTTTTCTTCCAAGGAGCAAGCATCTTTTAATTTCATGGCTGCAGTCACCATCTGCAGTGATTTTGGAGCCCCTCAAAATAAAGTCTCTCACTGTTTCCATTGTTTCCCCATCTATTTACCATGAAGTGATGGAACCAGATGCCATGATCTTAGTTTTCTGAATGTTGAGTTTTAAGCCAACTTTTTCACTCTCTTCTTTCACTTTCATCAAGAGGCTCTTTAGTTCGTCTTCACTTTCTGCCATAAGGGTGGTGTCATCTTCATATCTGAGGTTATTGATATTTCTCCTGGCAATTGTGATTCCAGCTTGTGCTTCCTCCAGTCCATCGTTTCTCATGATGTACTCTGCATAGAAGTTAAATAAGCAGGGTGACAATATACATCCTTGATGTACTCCTTTCCCAATTTGGAACCAGTCTGTTGTTCCAAGTCCAGTTCTAACTTGCTTTCTGACCTGCATACAGATTTCTCAGGAGGCAGGTAAGGTGGTCTGGTATTCCCATCTCTTTCAGAATTTTCCACAGTTTGTTGTGACCCACACAGTAAAAGGCTTTGGCATAGTCAATAAAGCAGATGTTTTTCTGGAACTCTCTTGCTTTTTCCATGATCTAGCTGATGTTGGCAATTCAATCTCTGATTCCTCTGCCTTTTCTAAATCCAGCTTGAACATCTAGAAGTTCACAGTTCGTGTACTGTTGAAGCCTGGCTTGGAGAATTTTGAGCATGACTTTACTAGCGTGTGAGATGAGTGCAATTGTGCGGTAGTTTGAGCATTCTTTGGCATTGCCTTTCTTTGGGATTGGAATGAAAACTGACCTTTTCCAGTCCTGTGGCCACTGCTGCATTTTCCAAATTTGCTGGCATATTGAGTGCAGGACTTTCACAGCATCATCTTTTAGAATTTGAAACAGCTCAACTGGAATTCCATCACCTCCGCTAGCTTTGTTCGTAGTGATGCTTCCTAAGGCACACTTCACTTCACATTCCAAGATGTCTGGTTCTAAGTGAGTGATCACACCATCGGGATTATCTGGGTTGTGAAGATCTTTTTTGTACAGTTCTTCTGTGTATTCTTGCCACCTCTTCTTAATATCTTCTGCTTCTGTTAGGTCCGTACCATTTCTGTCCTTTATTGAGCCCATCTTTGTATGAAATGTTCCCTTGGTATCTCTGATTTTCTTGAAGAGATCTCTAGTCTTTCCCATTCTGTTGTTTTCCTCTATTTCTTTGCATTGATCACTGAGGAAGACTTTCTTATCTCTCCTTGCTATTCTTTGGAACTCTGCATTCAAATGGGTATATCTTTCCTTTTCTCCTTTGCTTTTCGCTTCTCTTCTTTTCACAGCTATTTGAAAGGCCTCCTCGGACAGCCATACTGCTTTTTTGCATTTCTTTTCCATGGGGATGGTCTTGCACCCTGTCTCCTGTATAATGTCACACACCTCCGTCCATAGTTCATCAGGCACTGTATCAGATCTAGTGCCTTAAATATGTTTCTCATTTCCACTGTATAATTGTAAGGGATTTGATTTAGGTCATACCTGAATGGTCTAGTGGTTTTAACTACTTTCTTCAATTTAAGTCTGAATTTGGCAATAAGGAGTTCATGATCTGAGCCATAGTCAGCTCCTGGTCTTGTTTTTGCTGACTGCATAGAGCTTCTCCATCTTTGGCTGCAAAGAATATAATCAATCTGATTTCGGTGTTGACCATCTGGTGATGTCCATGTGTAGTTTTCTCTTGTGTGGTAGAGTTAGGAGCAGTTAAAGTAAAAACCTAGGAATGTTCAGGCCTGCTCACTATTTTTTTTTTTTTTAATCTTCTTTGTTCTCAGGAAAGGCAAAGAGAAAAACCCATTCTTTTTTCTTTTTCACTGCAACATCTGTTCAAAATGTGGTTTTGAAACATACGTATAAATGCTCACTGTAGTGAAGTGTGGAGGGAAAAGTACCAGCCTACACATTTGGAGACTGAGGGTTTTATCCTGCTTCTGCCACTAGTTGACTGTGTGACCTTGAGCATCTTATTTCCTGTTTCTGGGTCTCAATTTGCCCTTTTGAAAAACAGTGGATTTGGATTAGCTGAGTAGGAAGATCTGTTCAGCTCAATCCCTCTGATTCCATGATTTCAATTCACACAATTCCTGACTCATCACTCAGTGCCCACAGACCCTTGTACATGGCCCCTTTTTGGAAGAAATGTTGATATGTATTAAATTTGAGTGATGGATGCATCAGAGTGTATTATGTTATTTTGTCTACCTTTATATTATATGCATCAAGATGGCCTCTTTTATTTTTAGGTGTTCAATAAATGTTTTTTGGATTGGGATGAATTGAAACCTTGCATCACTTAGCCTGGTTGCAGAGAAAGACCTACTTGACACTGAGAATAACTAACTTTGGTGTAATGACTTGTGATTCACAATGTGTTTTCATAGCAAGTCTCTTGTGACTCTTACCCTCACTCCTAGCCTGGGAGGTAGCATTGTATTCAACTCCATTACACTGAAGAAGCTGACCACTTATGTTTTCTTGCACACCCAATGAGCTGTGCCACACCTCCATGTCTTTTTTTTTTTTAACTTGAAGATTATGTAACTTTTCTAAGCCATACAGGTCAAAGGTGGCAGGTCCAATACTCAAAACTTAGCCTTTAGAGTCAAAATCCTAATGCTCCCATTGTATCATCATACGGTGGTGTTTTTGCAAAAGCTTGACATAGTTTCTCTTGGTATTTCCACCCTCAGTCATAATGTTGGTGAGAATTCTTTAGATTACGACAGCATAATGGTATGTGGTAACAACCCAAGTCAGGAGCTTAGATAATAAAGGTTGATTTCCCACTCACATTATATGCCAGTTGCAAGTCAGCTGCAACTCGATCCATGTCATGCAACTCTGAGATCCAATCTGGGAGGCCCAAGCCATGCAAAGAAGTTCAAAGCTTCCACTGGCACTTGGAATACCCACATTCATTGTCCAAAGCAAGTTACATGATGAAATCTGATGTTGATGGATGAAGGAGATACATTCTTCCTACAAGGAGGCACTGCAAGCCACTTGGCAGTGGGTGGGAATATAAAATCTATAGGGAGGACAGTCTGCCACCATCACTGAACATATGATGGACCCTGGTGACATAGAGGTGGATAGGTTCCCTGCCCTCAAGGTGCTCATTGATCAGGGAAACAAAATAGTAGAGAGATAAGCTCAACATCCTGTGCCAGTCCTTAGCTTGTTTGCTGTCGTTCCTCACCCTTCTCCTGCTCTGTCTCTCTTAAAACTGCCCAAAGGCTGTGTTTCCCAGGCTCCTTTGATAGCGGCTTCTGGCTCAATTTAACCAAGGAGAGACACAGGCAAATAACTGGCATGTTGAAAAGGGGAAAAACCTGTATGTGTGTCTTCCGTACCCTTTGGCTGGATCCTCCAGGAGGGGGTGCTCTTCTTCTCCGACTCCTGCTCCTATGGTTTTAACTTCCTTTGGTCCCATTAATAGATTCCACCCCTGCAACTGTTGATAATCTCTGAGTTTCTTCACTATTCTATTTGGCCTCTTAGTTCTTCTGTCATCCATATAACCATTTCCCTCTGTTTAAATGTTGAAAATAGTTTGCATTTTCCTAAGGGAATCTGACTGAAACAATCATGTCAGGTGCCATGGGGGTCTAGGGGAAAGATACATTGTATGTCCTGAGTTCTGAGTGGTGGAGATGGGGTGGGAAGAGAAAGGAAAGGCTCTTTGGAATCAGGGATTCCACAGGTGAGTGATAAAGAGGATCAGAGTAGCATGAGTAACAGCACCAAATAAGAAAGTGTTGTTTCTGGAGCATGGTGTGAATCAGGGAAACAAGGCTGAGGAAGTGGGCAGAGGCTGAGCCATGCAGAATCTTGGGTGTTAACCTAATAAGGTGAAGGCTGGATACTGGATTAATTAGACCTCTGTGAGCTCTCGTAACATAAATCTAGAGAAACCTAAACAGTGTATAGACAAGCAAAGACATCACTTTGCTTACAAAGGTCTGTATAGTCAAAGCTATGACCTTTCCAGTAGTCATGTACGGATGTGAGAGTTGGACTGAACGCTGAGGAATTGATGTTTTCGAACTGTGGTGCTGGACAAGACTCTTGAGAGTCCTTTGGACACCAAGGAGATCAAGTCAGTCAATCCTAAAGGAAATCAACCCTGAATACTCACTGGAAGGACTGATGCTGAAGCTGAAGGTCCAGTACTTTGACCACCTGATGCGAAGAACTGAATCATTGGAAAAGACCCTGATGCTGGGAAGGATTGAAGGCAAAAAGAGAAGAGGGAGGCAGAGGATGAGATGTTTGCATAGCATCACCAATTCAATGGACATGAACTTGGGCAAACTCTGGGACATGGTGAGAGACAGGGAGGCTTGGTATGCTGCAGTCCATGTGGTCCCAAAGATTTGGACATGACTTTGCACACAAATCTAATTCAAAACAGCTCAAGTTATAAGGACAGTGACATAGCATAAGCAAAATGGAAGATAATTTAGTTGGAAATGAGATGGTTAAGAAATTAAGAGCCAGGGTATTGGGATGGATTGTGCACCCGAAAATCTAAGTTCCTGAGAGTGAGTACATGCCTGGGTGGAAAGGAAGACAGCAAGTCACTTGCCAAAGTCATCAGTGACTAGAGGGGCTTGAGTTGCAGATTGATATAATACAAGATGGAGATGAGGAGGTTCCAGATGGCTAGAGAAGGGATTTGAATGTAAAAGTAGGGGAGAAATGTTCTGGGGCAGTGTCAGGGTGAGGAGAGGTGAGTTTCTGAAAAGAATTCTGAGGTCACATTCAGAAGCAGGCAGTGTGGCCAGAGTCAGTGGAGCCTATGGGGCTGTGATAGCTGCCTTTGGACAGGATGGGTATACAGGAGCATTTTGGGGGTGGGAATTTTCTCAGATTCAATTAAGAATTGGGCCCTGTTAAAGGCAGCAGGAATTCCATTGTTCTGAAGCCAATTAGAGGGAGGAAAGGACTGGGGGCTAGTCTGATTAATTGGTTGTCATCTTCCTGAGCTCTGCAGATTCTCAGCTCCTGAGACTCCTCACTAATGAACCTGAGAAAAAGGTTACCAACTTGGCCTACTAATGAAGAGCCTTCCAGTAGTCTGGCAGTAATTGGTTGGAGGTGCATTTGAGGTTGTTCTGATAGCAAAAGAGACCCATGAGCTGGCTAGGGTGATGCGCTGCTTACTTGAATCACAGGTCTCCTACCTTGGGCACCTTTGAGAGAACAGTGATGACATCTCCTTGTCATGACATACATACTCTCTATGTTTGGTTACTTATGGCCTCTTATCTCACCAATTTGAGCTTTCTGCTCTAATGATAAACTGCTATGGGCATTCTGGGATAATAAAGGCTGTTTTCTGCCCCCTCATATGTATTTATGCTGTTTCCTGGGCCTAGTATTCTATATGTGTGTGTGTGCTCACACTTACACTCATACTATGAGTCTTTTTTTTTTTAAGATTTAGTTCTTTATTTTTGTCTGTGTTGGGTCTTTATTGCTGAACTGGGTCTGCTCTTCATTGTGGTGCGTGGGCTTCTCATTGCCGTGGCTTCTCTTTTTGCAGAGCACAGGCTCTAGAATGCTGGCTCAGTAGTTGTGGCCCATGGGTTTAGCTGCTCTGAGTCATGTGGAATCTTCCCAGACCAGGGATGGAACCCATGTCCCCTGCATTGGCAGGCGGATTATTAACCATTGGACCACCAGGGAAGCACCCCACCACCACCACCACATAACTTTATGTAGCTGATATATGCTTAGGAATCAGCTTTTCCAAGAATCTTTCCTTGGGCCCCAGGTTTAGGTAGATGCCTCCTGTGTGCCTGACAGTTCCCTCGCTACCTGCCTTTCCAACGTTGTCTATATGTCTGTCTCCCACACTAGACTAGGAGCTCCTCAACAGTGGGAACTGCATTTGATTCACATCAGTGTCCCCACTGCCCAGCACAGGATTTGTCCTGCTTGTTGAGATGAGTTCTCATGACCTTCACTAGCCACAGCCCCCTAGCCACACCCTCCATGCTCATTCCTGTCCCCTTCATCCATCTGTCCATTCATTAACACTCAGCAAGCCCTTACTCCTCTGGCTAGTGCTGGAGCTCGGATAAATGACATGATCCCTGCTTGGGGAGCTCCTTGTTAGATGGACTTCCACCGTGCAGGGTAAGCTGTGCTGTGGCAGAAGAAGCCCAGAGGAGGAAGAAGCCATATCTAAGCTAAGGCTTAAAGCATAAGTTCATTAGGTGAAGAGTTTTGTTCGGTTCTGGCCTTAAAGTCTCCCCTCTCTACTAACTTTTGGAAGCTTATTCCCCATCTCCTCCCCCTCCGTTCTCTCCCTCTGCTGCATTCCTGCACAGCCTCTAGTTTGCTCTACCTGGGTTATAGTGTGTTTGTCACTGTCCCAAATGAGAGCGAGGCAAGGGGGCATAAGCAATAAGAGCCCTGGATTATGCTCCGTCCCTGAGCCTCAGTTTTCCTATCTGTAAATTACAAATGATAACCCTTGCCTTGCCCCACTCCCATCACAAAGTTGTTTTAAATTTGTATCTGTGAATCATTAAGGACTATGCACACGTGAGGGACTGATACTCTGATTGGTGTGTCTTTTCTCCGTAATTAGATTTGGTCTTCTTTTGTCCCTGGCACTTAGTGCAAGACATGGCACAAAGTCAATGTTCAGTAAAGACCTGGTTTGTCGATCGACCCTGAATGATGAAGTAAAAAGAGGCTTTCCTCCAAAGGCCCTGGGGAATGATGGAGGGGCAGGGAAGCTAGGACTCAGCTGGGCTAGGAAGATAAGAGAAAGGGAATTGCCATGGATTTCACATGCCAACCACTTCACATACTTTTGTGCATTTAAACCTTATTCCCACTCTGTGAGGTAGGTCATATTTACCTATTCCACAGATGAAGAAACAGAGGCTGGGAGAAATTAGGCAACTTGCCTGAGGTCACACAGCTGATAACTGACAGAGACTGTTCAAATCCAGGCTTTCTGACTCCTAGGTTTCTGACCCACTGCCCTCTTGTGCAGTGAGCATGTCCTCCCCTTGGTGCCAATTCCTCAGAAGGGATCAGTGCCCCTGGCCATGACCTGTGTCTCCATCTTCATCCAAATTGATGCTTTAAGCCTATTTACGTCTTTACCTATTTTCCCCTTTCCTAGGCAAGCAACATACACTGCCTGCTTCCCTAAACAGTATCACTTGAAACAAACCGGTCAAAGGCCAGAAAGTCAATTTTTATGATATTCATTAAGGACAGGTTACATGCTGAAGAGTCTCTAAAGTCAGTTGAGTTTCAACAGACTGTGGATAATAAGCCAGCGGCCACTTCCTTCTTTATCTCGTCCTCAATTTGCAGGCACTTCTACAGCTTGCCTTTCTCAGGTCGGGAAGTGGGCCCCAGAAGAGGCTGTCCACCAGAGGTGAGCTAGTGTAATTGTGAGTGCCTTCAGGCTGGGATGCCCTGGGAAAGAGGAGCCCTGTTTGTGCCTGGGGGCTTCAGCCTTCTCTGTGGCCAATGAGATATTAGGGAGAAAGAAGGAGGAGGAAAAAGACCCCGCTCCTGTGTGTGTGAGAGGATGATAAAAGAGGGAGAAAGTGGTGAAGTGGAAGTAAAAGGAGCAGATGAAAGAAGAGGAGAAAGAAGCTGTCATTGTAACAAGCAACTTTGTACAGCAATTTATCCATCGTCTGGCTCCATCCTCCCAACTACTCTCAGCAGGAAGATGCTGTGATTATTCCTATTTGACAAATGAGGAGTCTGAGGCTCAGAGAGGTTAAGTGATTCAGAAAGATAAAGTGACTTGCCCAGATTTAGATACTGTGGTAGTCAGATAAAAGCAAAGGAGGCCAAAGAGACTTGTAAAGTAAGAAAAAGATATGAGCAGAAATAAAAAAGGAAAGTGAAAGGGAGAAAGATGAAGAAATGAGAGGCAGGTCTGTGTATGGACATGGAAGCCAGCCAAACCCAGATCTAAACCCAGTTTCCACTAACACAGTCACGTGACCTTGTGTGAGTTATGTAATCTCTTGGAGCCTTCATCTTTCTCTTATAAATTGGAGATGATTATATTTACCTCACAGGCTATTATGAGGATTAAGTAAGATGATATTTGTAAAGCTCCTAGCATAGCATCTGGCATACAGTAGGTACTCAACAAATATTAAGGGTCCCAAGGAATATGAGGAACAGAAGAGAAAAAGAGCTAAAATGGGTAAAAGCAAAGAGGGAAGTTTTTGAGGAGAAATAAAAGATGGACTTGGAAGGAAGGGAAAGAGGAAGGTGGACGGACAAAAAGGAGAAAACAGGCTTGTGCAGGGACGAAACAGAGAAAGCAGCTTCATGCATCTGAGGACTGCCACCAACCTGGCTAGGACTCCTTGGTTGGGAAGCGGCCACTTTATCTGAATCAGGAGGACCTTTCTCTTGTCTCCTGGGACAACCAGGTTCTGTTTACTGTCATAGGAAGTATCTTTAAGGTCTTAAGGGGAAAAACACACAAGAAAGTCTCACGCTTCAGATGCTGTTTTTCTTGGGCCATTTGTCAGGATCTTGTGAGGCAGGAGAGATCCAGAGTAATTCCTGGGAATTGAGGGAAGAGAAAGCCCTCAGAGGGGAGATAAGCCAGTGTGTCTGTGGGTAGAAAGAGCAAATGAAGCTTTACTTATTTGGTGAAGATCTTGGGGTGCCTCCCAGAGTCTAGACTAGAGCTGGCCAGGCTGGGGTAAGCGGGGGACCAGGGGAAAGAGGAGCAAAAGCACTGGTCAAAAAGGACAAGCTTAGGCTTCTTATACTGATGACCTTGGGCAGGTCAGCTTTTTTTCTCAGAGCCACAGAGTGAGTGTTAGTGAAATGGAGAAGGTCTGCCCGGACCCTCCATCCCCCAGGGGTAACATGAGGATCAAATGAAATAAGGCACTCAACCAATGCTTTGGAAACGGAAGTGTTGTATATACATAGTCACATAGTCACTCTCAAAAAACATCTAATTATTACTCTCACACCGTCTCACCCCATCAGGTACAGGAGTGTACACTTTACCTGCATTCTCTTGTTTAATCCTTGAAATAAATCTACAAGATAGGTAAGATTATCCCAATTTACAAACCAGGGAATTGATTCATAAAGAAAATAGTGACTTGCTGGGGATTACACAGCTGGTCAATGATAGAGCCAGGATCAATTTGACTCAGGATCCTGGGTTACTGAACCATCTCCTTCAAGCAGAAACCTCCTTGAAGCAACAAGTCTTCCTTGCTTCAAAGCCTGAGCACTGACTATATTAATGCAGAGTATTCTATCAAGGGGGCATGAAAGGGAAGGAAAAATCCTTACTGCTATTTCTCTTCTCTTTTTAAAAATTTGGAGTATAGTTGCCTTACAATAATGTCAGTGTACAGTGTACAGCAAAGTGAATCAGCTGTACATATACATGTATTCAGGCTTCCCTGGTGGCTCAGACTGTAAAGAATCTGCCTGCAACGCAGGATAGTGAAGTGAAGTGAAGTTGCTCAGTCATGTCCGACTCTTTGCGACCCCATGGACTGTAGCCTACCAGGCTCCTCTGTCCATGGGATTTTCCAGGCAATAGTACTGGAGTGGGTTGCCATTTCCTTCTCCAGGAAGCCTGCAATGCAGGATACCCAGGTTCAATCCCTGGGTCAGGAAGATCCCCTGGAGAATAGAATGGCTACCCATTCCAGTATTCTTGCCTGGAGAATCTCAGGGATGGAAGAGCCCAGCGGGCTATAGTCCATGGGGTTGCAAAGAGTCAGACATGACTGAGTGACTAACACACACATACAGGTAGCTCCTCTTTTTTGGATTTCCTTCCCATTTAGGTCACCACAGAGCATTCAGTAGAGTTCTCTGTGCTATACAGTAGCTATTCATTAGTTATCTATTTTATACATAATATATGTCAATCCCAATCTCTCTTCTGTCTTTAGGGTTTGACTTCTTTGAAGCCAGTGCCAAGGAGAACATCAGCGTGAGGCAGGCCTTCGAGCGCCTGGTGGATGCCATTTGTGACAAGATGTCTGATACGCTGGACACAGACCCCTCCTTGCTGGGCACCTCCAAGAACACCCGTCTCTCAGACACCCCACCTCTGCTGCAGCAGAACTGCTCGTGCTAGGCAAAGCTCACCATCCCGATCTCCCTTCATTGTGGCCCTACTCCCATTCTGCTTCCCTGTTACACTCTGCCCACCCCAAGCTGAGTTGCTGCTGTTCCTTGCCTGCAGTGGAGGTGGAAGCATGGCCCTGGGGTTCTCTACAGGTGGCCCCACTCACAGACACTCAGCACTAGACTAACTAGGTAACAATGTGGGCGGAGATTCGTTTTACAAAAGTTGACTCCACTTTACGAAGGTGATTCACTACAGGGACGTGGAAAAGCAAGTCTCTTCTCTGCCTTTAAAATAAGATTCCCTCCCTCGACCAAAATTTGACACACCCATGCACACTTTTCAGGGCCTGGCTAACTGTGTAAAGTGAGACACACCTGCATAGCTAATCTTTTGGGAAAAAAAAGAAAAAAAAAAAAACCTCTCCTTACACAGTCTGCTTGTTTCACATCAGGCTCCCTGTGGGGCTTCCTCTCACCACTAGATAAGCCTTCTCAAAGCCCTCGTCTGTTACCACGGATGCCCAGAGGGCTTGGGCAGTTGCTGTGGTGACAGGCCAGAGCTAATCTCCAGAGAGCTCAGCCTCTCTAAATGATGCTGAAAGAGCAAAGGCTGAGTCAGGAAACACACTTAAAAGAAAAAGATTATCCCTTGCAAAATGTCAAAGGTTCCTGCTATATGGAAGAGCAAATGCATGAGCTTGAGGAAGACAAAAAGAGAAACACAGGCAAAATCAAGAAATAGGTCACAAATGTCTGATTTTGCTGCTTTCCAGTGGGTTCTCCACTGTGGGAACTCCATAACATTGGTCATTGGTTCTTAGGCTCCCAGAATCTAAAAAATTTACAGTTGGTGGGATCCCAAATTTTACCAAGTCTCACTAGTCAATTGCAATCTTCATATCTCTGACAAGTGGCTGTCAAGCCTCACAGCCAGATCTCTTCTAAAGCATACTTCCTAGGCAGGGATGGGAGCTCAGTTTCCACACCATCTTTGGGTAGCTCTCATAATCAGAAAGTTTTCCTTGCTTTAAGCTGAAATCTGCCTCCTAGAAATTCTTTTTCCTCTTCCCATCCCATTTGTAGCATCTCTGTTGTCAGAGACTTCACTCTCTGCTCCTTCTGCAATGTGACCCCCTTAGATGATTTGAGAACAGATACCATGACCCTTGGAATCTGCCATTTCTCTAAGTCAATAGTTCTCATCCCATCTGCCATTCTTCTTAGGGTCCTCTCCCCATCCTGCCCTTTCCTCCAACCCGTCTTTCTATCACTCTTGAGTAGTCCGGCTGAGAAATCTGATTCAAAGCAGAATAAATCTAAGTGGGCACAACCCTGAAAAAAAAAATTTGGAAATGTGAACTCAGAGGTCCCTTATTCTCCTGAGAGTGAAACTTTGGTTTCTACCCAAGAGCTGATGTGAAACTATTATTCATTAAACACCTGAAGAAAACAAAACCAGAAAAACCCTCTGGTACTGGAAACGAACCTAATGCATTAGCTCATGATTCTAGCTTGTTTGGACACAGGCACACGTTTGGTTTGTTACTGAAACAGTGACGTGGAGCTAGCAATGATTCCTGAAAATCTTTCGTCCAGCCCTGGCCTGAATCCCCAGTTTCCTTCTGTACTAACATGCTGCTTCAGAAGTCAGTGGAGGAGGCAGGAGAGTCTCTCCCAAATTTTCTCTCCACTCTGAACACAGCTTATTGTCCTAGGAAAGTGCATTAAAGAACCCTTCAGGGTCAGCTCTATGGAGAGGTTGCCTTCTGTGACGCAGTGCAGAGGATAGCGCTTTGAACTTGGAATCAGGAGACTCAGGCTCTGTCCTGAAATCGGGAGACTTAAAAACTCTGTCCTGTGATTCTGGACCAGTTCCTCCCCATCAGTGAGTCTTGATTTCCCACTTATAAAATGAGGGAAGCTATTTGGGAAATCTTTTCAGTCTCTTCTGGCACTAATAACTCTGAGAGCCTAATTTTCACCTTCAATATTTCAGTTGATCTGCAAAATAAACCCAAGAGATGAGGATTATCACCCCAATATCACTGTAGCCAACACTGATATAAGCAAGCAAGTGATGCTTACTCAGTACTAGGTGTTGCTCCAAGCACTTAATGTGTATCAACTCATTTATCTTTCCGACATCTATGTGAGGGAGGCACTATAATCCATCTCGTTTAAATACAAGGAAATTAAGGAACTGATAGGTTCTCTAGCTTGTCTAAGGTCACCTAATGAGCAAATGGTAGAGCTGGGGTTCAAACCCAGAAAGTAGGCTCCAAAGTCTGTGCTCCTCACCACATTCCATAGTACATCTTGATAGATAAACTGTGATCAGAAGAAGTTAAGAGACTTGGCCAAGATCACACAACTAGCAAGTGTTAGAGCCACAGTAGAATTCAGTCCCAAGGCAATCAGATTCCAAGTCCACTGAAGAAAAGACATATCTCTAATTTGTTAATTAATTGTTCAACTACTCAGACTAATCTGAGGTGATAGCTCACCTTCTGGGAAGGAATCTCTGAGGAAGCCCAGGTTCCATGGGCCTGAGCAAAAACTGCTCAGTGTTTCTGAGGCCTCAGTGCTGGCATTTCTTTTATCTGCCTCTGTCAGGCAATTTTTATCAAGCTCTGAAGCAGTGTAGTGAGTAGCCTGCCTGCATCAGCAGTGGGTCATCTTGGGAGGTGTAACTTGATAAAATTCTCTGACCAAGGAAGAATGTGGTCCCTTCCCAGGGCGGTGTTTCTGGATGTGATTTTTACACTGTAAATTCCTATACAGGTCAGGAATAATTATTATTTTTCTGGGCAGTCACACCCTTTTAGCCCAGTATTAGGATTTCAGACCAAGCTTCTCATGACCCCTGGGTCTGATAGTACATGTATCCAATAATCCTTTCTCTCCTACTGAGTATCCAGGCAAAAATTGTATTTTTCACCTAAAGATTGACAAAACCCTGAAAACTCAGGGGCCGATTCAAGGGAACAAGCATCTTCACAATAGACAGAATCAACAGTTAAATGTAATAATGGCAAACTCTTCAACCAGGCAGCAGACAGATTTGCTTGTTAGATGCCAATTCCTCAACCCTGCTCTGTGACCTCGTTTCTGCAGAGTGAAGACAGCAGCTTCCAGCTGATTGTGGTGAATGTTCATCAATCATGGTAATAGTGCAAATAGGTTCAAGCTGCATAATATGTGTTATGGCAACTTGTCCCAGTTTTCATTTTGCTTAACATTCCAAATAAAAGGAGATTTTAAAAAACCTCTTGACCTCTAAAAATGCAAAAGTAGGCCAAAAGTGCAATACGGTATCGCAGCTATTTACAGGATCTGGTTTAAATGCATGTGTGTCTGTAAATACAGAGTGATTGGTGACAATACTGTCTTCTCAGTCTGTAGCATTATTAACTTCTAGGTGCAGCAATGCAGTAGATTGTACTGAGTGGTCACAGACTCATTAAATATTGTATCTGGAAGGGAGCTTAGAGGAAATGACTGGGCTCCTCTTGCTACAAAAAGAAAGGTGGAGGCCCAGGGAGGGGGAGGAAATTTCCTAAGGCCACTCTGAGTGGATTTGTGATGGAGCCAGGACTAGGTCTTGGATCACCTCTAGGAAGAAATTCACTTCTGTATCTACTATAGGTCTGGCACTATTAAACACTGGACAAATGTACATGAAAACAAATGGTCCCTGGTTGCAGGTACCTATAGTCTAATGGAGCTGCTTTTTTTTTGAAATATTATCCCCAGTTTGACAGGCAAGGAAACATACCTTTGAGAAAGTTAACATGCCAAAGTCATTCATTTACTAATTGAACCCACCTCTGTCTGACTCTTGCTCTTTCAGTTTTCCTCTTCAGATTGTGTATTTGGGATATTGGTAGTAACAGATTTCCAAGGACTGTCAGAGTTAACAGCCTCACTTGGGGCATTTGTTTCACAATTGCTTTGTGACTGCAGCCTTATAATGTCCACAGAATGACATGACTTTCCCAGTTACACCACCTGCTCTTGCCCCAAGCTCCTTGATTATGTATCAAGTTTCTTACAGTGTCTTGAGTAATGTTTATTTGAGTTCGTTTGCCACCCATTTGGTATAAGTAGGAGGAATTACAGCGGTGAGTGTCCTGGGATTTCACTGATTTCAGATTCCCCATCCCAAACCTACACTTTATTACCTGCTGCTGCTGAAGAATCAAGCAACAGCTGGTGACTGGGAGTGCCTGTGAGAGACAGGTCTATTGGATACAAATACTATTAAGTGGTGTTTTTGAAGGCCTGGATCCCTTATATGAAGTAGGCACAATTGAAATATATTCTTTCAACAAATTAGTGTCTAGTATGTGCCAGTATACAATCACTGGTAAACTAGACACAATCCTTGCCTTCATCAAGTTTATAGTCTAACAGCTTGTTGTTTAGTCTAGACATTGTAAAATAATCACTAAAATATACTTAACAAAGCACAGTGAAGGAAAGCTACATCATTCTATGAGAATACATAATTGTGAAACCTGAGTCACCTTCGTGGAGCTATTTGGGGGACCTCAGGAAGACCCCACTGCCCCTGGCCATCACTCTACAGTTCTCAATTAAGCTTTCATCTTTTAGTTTAAACCTTTGATGAAACCTGATTGAACACAAATCCTCCAAAAAGAGTAAGAAGGAATTCCCTGGAGGTCCTGTGGTTAGGACTCCTACTTCAATTCCTGGTCGTAAAACAGATCCCACAAACCACGTGGTGTAGCCCCCCCAAAAAAAAGTGAGATAAAAAACATCTGTACTTGTGAAACATCTGTAGACCACCTGGTTCAGAGTTAATCGTCCTCTGAGACACATAACAAACCACTCCAAAATTTAGTAATTTAAAACAATAAACATTATTTCTCATCATTGGATAGAGATGTGTGGATGGTTCCTCTGGCCAAGGCTGGATGGTCTAGCGTGGCTTCATTCACGTGTCTGGAGTTCCAGCTGAGATGACTAAGGTGGTGGTATCTTCTCTCTCCATGTTTTCATTCTCCAGAAAGCGACCCAAAATTGTTCATATGGTGGTAGAAGTTTTCCCAGCAGCAGGAGAGGGCAAGCTCCAATGCAGAAGCATTTCTCAAGCCTCTGTTTGTATCATGTTTGCTCATGTCCAACTGACTAACAAGTCGTACGGCCAAGCCTAATTTTAAGAGGTGGAAGAATAGATGCCATCTCTTGATAAGAGCTGCAGAAAATTATGGCCATTTTTCAGCCTGCCAAAGGAAGCAATTCTAAGTCATCTGAAACTAAGTTGGGTATATTTTCCTGGGTCCCAAAACCTGGCTCTGAAGATAACAAGGGAAATGACACAGTGGTTTACAACAGGCCTGTTTCTCATCATTTGTTTAGTTGTCCAAAGGGTATACTTTGGAGCAATCAACACATCTCATGGAGTTTAGATGCTTGTTTAACAGTTCATTTGGTTAGTTCTTAGCTCCCCACTGAGGGATGAGTCTGGCTTCTCATTCCATGGGATTCACTGTAATAATGATTGTGATTCCCATCTGAAGTTCCTGGCTGGAAGCCCAGCAGAAGGATTCAGTATATGCAAAAGAGATGACTAAAAGAACAGTTGAGCCCTCTGCTCTAGAGATACTTTCTTCCTTGAAGCCTCATCTACTCCTGAGGCTTTAGGTGCCACATCTTTCACGATGACATTTATAAACAAGTGCCTACTCTACATCTCCTTGTCTCAAACTTACCATGTCCAGGAACTCTTGATTCTGCTCCAAATTTATTTTAACTCCAGTTTTCACAGAAATCTTGGTATAATTCCTAATTCCTTGTTTTTCTTTTTCTTAGTGTCGACATCTAATCCAACAAGTCCTGTGATTCTCCTTCTGAAGTCTATCTCAAGTCTTCCCACTTTGGGAAGTAAGGCTTCCCTGATAGTTCAGTTGGTCAAGAATCCACCTGCAATGCAGGAGACCCCAGTTCAATTTCTGGATCGGGAAGATTTGCTGGAGAAAGGATAGGCTACCCACTCTCGTATACTTGGACTTCCCTTGTGGCTCAGATGGTAAAGAATTTGCCTGCAATGTGGGAGACCTGGGTTCGATCCCTGAGTTGGGAAGATCCCCTGGAGAAGGGAAAGTCTACCCACTCCAGTATTCTGGTCTAGAAAATTCCATAGACTGTATAGATCATGGGGTCACAAAGAGTTAGACATGACTGAGCCATTTTCACTTTCATGGCCATGATGTTGGTCCAAGGCACCATTGTTTCTCCCCTACCTAGGAGCTAACACAGAGCTTGTAGCGACTTTCCCTACTCTATGCTTGCTCACTTACGGTCTACCCTCCACACAACAGCATTTTTTAAAAAATATAAATGAATAAGCATTCAGTAACACTGAAGTCTTCTTCAATGCCAGACATGAAAAGAATCTAGAGACTTCCATTATTATTAATAATCATTATTTTATTGATTTTTGTTCTAGCCTTGAATCTGTTCCTCACTTGCTGCAGGATCTCTTGTAAATCATTTCTTTTGATAGCCAGCTATCATGTTTCCCCTCATTTCTTCAGAAAACAGCAACCTTTTCTTTTGTAGTACTACTACTTCCTCATCCAAACCAGGTGATTCTAGTGAAGACTGTCAGTAAAGGGGGCATATGATCAAATGGGGTCAGTCAGAATCCTTCCTTAGGAATTTTTTTAACTGGAGTTATTTTCTTTCTTTTTGAATGGCAAATAAACAGGGATGTATGCCTAAAACTGATGGTGAATCCTCAACCCACATGTAGAATACCACTCTGTAGTAAGAAAAAACAAGCTCATCATGCAGAGAGAAGCATAGATATAAGGTAAGAGAGTGTGTCTTGTGGATTTCTAATTGAGTCTGGATTCTTGAGGCTTGACTGGTCACCACGTTCTTTGATTCTGCTAGACATCTCACTAGTTTCAATAAAGTCCCTATTGAGCTTTGCTCATTGGAGTTAGGTTCTTATCACTTGCAACCAAAGTACATTCTTTCCTCTTTAGTTCTCAGTTTTCTTACTGCTCCAAATTTTTAAACACCAAGGCTTCAGAAAATCCCATTTCTATGGGATTTTCATTTCTTATACCTGAATGCATGAGGAAGAGGGATTTTGCAAATTAAAAAGCAGTTCTCCATGATTTCATCTCCTGATGATAGCACAGGCAAAGGTTCCTATGGTTAGGTCACTGATCCACACAGTGTCTGGCTTCTCAAGTATCCAGAAACTACACAAAACATCTAACACCACTGCTGTGAGTTCATATCTGTTCCTATTTCTGTGCCAACTCAGTGACAGCCACCGTCTTGAGAGAACACAATTGAATGGACTGAGTTGTATGGCATATGCCTTCACCTGCTTCTCTTCATCTTGAAGTGACCAAACAGCAAATACCCAAATAGGAAGTCTCTTGAAAAGAGACTTGATTAAAAGAGTTTACATTGCCTGATGTAAAATTGTGCAATAGAAATGCAAAATAAGTAAGTCTCTGAGGAATGTCATTAGAATTGCATCTCTTCCTGTGGCTCACCAATGGACTGGGATAAAGTTAACAGGTTGTGCAACCTTAGTTAAGTCACTCCCTGTCTCTGAGCTTCAGGAGCTTACAGCAGATGGTTTCTTCAGGCGCTTTTGGCACTAATGCTCTATGATTTTATGCCCATTTTCTGTAAGAGCTGCAAGTGGCAAATGAAATTTTGGCAGGGAAATGTTCATTATGAAAGCCTCTTCTCTTCTTGGGTATAATTAAAACAGCCACGGCTATGTGACCCCCTCATCACACAACCAGGTTTGTGACTCTTGTTCCGGAGGCTGTCAGAAAGCATCTTAACAAGTAAGTGTATCTGGATGGTCCCTGACTGCCTGTCCCAAGTCAGAGTTTCCTAAAGGGTCACAGGAGGAAGAGAAGAAACAAGAATCTCTGGGGAGACTTATTAAGAATGCAGCACAGACTCATGTATTTGAGAAGAAATACTAGGGCAGCCAATGTTGAAGAGCCATAAATGCTTTCCAATTCAAGGAGGACTAATTTATAGAGCACTAAGTGGATGCCAGGCTCAGCTGGCTAAGATCTTTCTGAGGACAATCTCCATCACGCAGCTGGGATCCTGGAAACTAAAGGGTTGGGAGATTTGCATGTGCTGAATTATCTTCCAATCCCTCATCCCTCTAAACTTCAGACCCCAGAATGAGGACTGAATATGCAGTGTGGTGAGTGGTCTAAGAAGACGGCTTGTAGTTCAGTGGACCCAGGTTCAATTTGGTTCTTCATCATTAACTAGTTGGGTGACTTGGAGCAAATTACTCTCTCTCAGAGCCTCAATTATTTCACATGTGAATGTAAAAGTAATTCTCACCTCAAGACATTGTTGAGAGGATTAAATGTGAGAATAGTATAAATAAAGTCTTTAGTGCAGGGCCTAAACACACACAGTAAGTGCCAAATGTGTGGTGCTGACAGTTGTGCTGCAGAAGGTCATACCAATCGGGTAGAGCAGGGAGAAAATCCAACCTAGGATCTTTGTAAGGGCTCTTGGAGCAGAGACAGGAAAGACCCTGTGTAAACACTATGAGCAACAGAGCAATGGGAGTGGGACAGGGCCTGTGAGGAGGAGATGGAGCCTGGACTTGGAAAGTGGATGGAGAAAGAATCTCATTGGGAACAAGGGAAGACAATCCAAGAAAATGGCTTTGAACAGTTCTGTTGCATGACCTTGTTGGGCTGGCTGCCCCCAGACACCTGACAGAATGTAGAAACCAGCCTCCAGAAGTGAAGAGTAAGCCAAACATGAGGTTTAGAGTGTTCTGGAGCCTCTGTTAGAGAATTCCTCCAATGTACAGGAAACCAGGATCCTGGGACCTGGGTTTGAGTCCTACCTTTGCAATATACTAACAGTGTGACCTTGGGCAAAGATGTGTGCGTGCGTGCTGAGTCGCTTCAGTCGTGTCCAACTCTTTACGATCTTCTGGACTGAGCCTGCCAGGCTCCTCTGTCCGTGGGATTCTTCAGGCAAGAATACTGGAGTGGGTAGCCATACCCTCCGCTTAGAGGATCTTCCCGACCCAGGGGATCGAACCCGCGTCTCTTACATTTCCTGCATTGGCAGGTGGGTTCTTTACCACTAGCACCGCCTGGAAGCCCTTGGCTAAACATGTGTTCATCTGTAACATGAGATTACTAATTTTGCCTACTTCAAAAATACCTGTGACAGTCAAATGAAAGTACATTTTAGGAATTGCAGAACATTGGGGGCATATAAGATGGAACCACTGTGAAGGGTTGGGGTAGGCAACAGGTGGCATTCATCATAGAATGAAACTGAGCATACCCCTCCCAGAGCCATTTCCAAGGATCCCCTCCTTCTTCCACCTCCTTTCCTCTTCCCCCACACTTTGGTCCCAGGAACCTAACCTCACATGGAAATATCAGAGCCAGCATGCACTACACCCAGGGGTTTGGCTGACTTCAGAGAAACTTCCAGAGGCTAAGAGCACTGAAAAGAATTAACTAGTGCATGCGGGACTGAATGAGCAGAGCAGTGAGCTGAGACTGGGTGGGGACCCAGGAGGGGCAGACAGTGGAGTCCATATGCACTGTGATTAGAATAGCATAACAAAAATCACTAGTCACGTGTTTGGTACTTTACAGTTCCCAAAGCACTTTCTCACTGGAGCCCTAATGATCTTTGACACAACCCTGTAATGTGGGTTTTAAAATTTCCAGTACTCAGATGGGGAAAACTGAGGCCTGCATCTGAGAAGCATCCAACCCAAGATGACATACAGAAAGCAGCAAATGGCTTGGTTGATTTCAGAACCGGGTAGGGTCTGCCCCCAGGATTGGGGAGTCTTGGTCCTGAACCCTGCGTATTGTGGGCAAGGGGAGGGGAAGCTGAAGAAAAAACCTAAGCATCCGTTGTATCTACATCTGTCTTCTCTGCTTGTGGGAAGGAAGGAAGCAAGGAATACACATTCCTCATGGCACCCACACCCTCGGTAAAATGAAACCCTGGAGCAAAGGCTTTCCTCCCATCACAGGGGCAGATGGTCTCCCGAGTCACAGAGTGAAATGTCACCTTGCTCAGTTTGCACAACATCTTCAATTCCCCCAATGACTCTTTCTAATTTATTCAATCAGGGACCAAGCTATCTCATGCTAGCCTAGGAGATGTACCACAACAGGCTAAGAAGAATTCCTCAGGAGGAGCAAGTAGCAAAAATCGGAGTTGTTGCTCTCTAAGACTGAGCAGAGAGAAGGATCATAACTCTCATGTCCCCACCTCTCCATCAGATTCTAGCTAAACAGATGTTTTCCTGCTTTTTTAATTTTCTGCTTACTGACACCCCTTCTCAGTGACATATGAAATATGAAATGTCATGTAGTGCTGTGAGTTTGTACAAATATAAGGAAATACCAGGGTATACACAGTAACAAAAGGAAAGATCCCATTTGCAAATATCTGTGGTATCTCCTTGTTCTGTCTTGATATGTCATATTGATATAAATTAGCTTTTCTTAATATAGCTTTACCCTCATCATGGTGGCAGTGTTAGGATGTGTATTAAAGTTCATCTGAAGTATGCATCATTTATGCATGACTCTTCCTTGAGTTTGTTCTAAGAGCTTTGGGGAAAGACTCCTGCCATCTGAGATCTTAGGAACTAGGGAGACAGTTCCAGCACCGATGCAATAAAAGCCACAGTATAAGATAATAGTTCATGAATGACTCAGAAAAGGGGGAGATCAGGGCAGACTATAACAGTGAAGGCTTGCTGGAGGAGGAAGGCTGCAAGAAGACAGGTATGGCCATTCAGCTTGCACTTATGAAGATTCTCTGGGTCCTAGTTCTGTGCTGGGTGATGAAGAGGATGCAGAGAATTACAAGGATCCGTGTGTGCCTCCGAGGAGCATGGCTCAGTATTGATGCCCAACAATGGGTTAAGATACACTGCTGGAGCACTGAGGAGCAAGAGAGCTGCTCAATACATGGCTGAGCTGGAGAGAATGCTCAGCCCACAGGAAAATGAAAAAGTATAGATAGACATGGCAGCTTCCCAAAGGGGCAGAACCTACTCCCCTCTTACCAACTTCCCAAAAGTATAACATAGTTCTTCACTCATCCCCACCACGGTGTGATGGGAAGCCCTTTCCTTTTCTCTAGACTGGTTAACTCCTATTCATCTGTAAGGACGCAGGCACCAAGACCCTGGTGAGCCAGAGACAATGTGAAGCTTTGGAAACAGAGCAGAAGTGATGGAAGTGTTAGATACTGCATTAGTGAGGATTTTGATTTTGTGACACATACCCACATTTAATAATCACAAGGGGGAAAAAAAGAGATCATGATGGAAGGGGAATTTGTTAGCTCATGTTACTGCAAAATCCAGGAGTGTATCTAGCTTCCGGCTCACCTAGAACCAGGTGATTGATTTATATTATCAGGATTCCATTTATCTCTCAGTTTTACTCTCCTCTGGGTTGGCTTCATTCTCAGGTCGCTTCAAGTTTATCTTACCATGTAGCTGTCTTTACAAAGAGTGCGTTTGCTTCAATAGCTCTTTTTTTTAAAAAACTGATTTACAATATTGTGTTAATTTCCACTGTATAGCGAAGTTATTCAGTTATACATTTTTTTAACATTCTTTTCCATTATGGTTTATCACAGAATATTGAATATAGTTCTCTGTACTTACAGTAGGACCTTGTTTATCCATTCTCTGTTCACATCTTGTAATCCTAATAGTTCACATCTTGTAACCCTAAACTCCCAGTTAGTTTCTTCTAACCACTCTCCTATCACCCCTCCCCCTTGGCAACCACAAGTCTGTTCTCTTATGAGTCTGTTTCTGTTTTGTAGATAGGTTCATTTGTGTCATATTTGAGAGTCCCCATGTAAGTGATATAATCTGGTATTTGTCTTTCTCTTTCTGACTTACTTTCCTTAGAATAATCTTTAGATCCATCTAGGTTGCTGGAAATGGCACTATTTCATTCTTTTTTTATGGCTGAGTAGTATTTCATTGTATACATACATGACATCTTTATTCATTTATCTGTCGATGGATACTTCAATAGTTTTAGCAAAAGTCTTGGGTCATGTACCTGTTTTAGGATCAATTATTATACCAGGAGGCGAGTGTTCTGATTGGCTGAACCTGTACCTTGTGCCCATCTCTGCATTTGGAAAACGGAATTAGCACTGAAACCAGATGAACTCCAAGTGGGAGAGGAGTGGTGGCCCCTAAGGAAAATTTGAGTGCTGCTTTCAGATGAGAATGGGTGCTGGCCAGGCATAAATACCATCTATTCATAGGAGATACAGAATCAGATCATTTCACAAAAGACACATAAAGACTGGACATAGGAGAACAAGACTGAGTTCTACTCAGTCTTGAGTATGGAAATGGAAGGAACAATGCAGGCAAGGATGGCACAGGATGGGGGTTTGTGGAGACCCGAGGCAGCCAGCTGAGTGTAGAGCAGGCAGGATGAGTATCTATGATTGAATAGGCTGTGTCCTGCAAGAGGGCCTGTGTGAACTGAATGGCTGTTGAAATGCAGCCTGGGCTCCAGGTACTGAGTTTTGTGTCCTAGTGTGGGGCTGCCTCTACCAGAAGGAAGGGTTCCTTTGTATAATTCACCCAAAGGTGCTATCTGCTCACCAAGCCATGAGTAGAGGGGCAACATCCATCCAGAGGGAACACCTGCTTCCAATTTGCAAAAAGATGCTGTAGTGGGTTGAATTGTGTCCCCCTAAAAGATACATTTGAGACAGTCTGGGACCTGGGACCCTTTGCTGCCCTGGTGCAATGCTTGCACCTGAACACACCTCTCCTCAAGCAACCAAATACAAAGAAATTATACGGGACAGGGAGGCCTGGTGTGCTGTGATTCATGGGGTCGCGGAGAGTCGGACACGACTGAGCAACTGAACTGAACTGAACTGAAAAATAACTATGTGCATGGTACAGTTAGAGCAAAATTATAGACAAAAGATATAAAGAGACCAAAAAATCCAAATGCCACTTTTGAAGAGCCTGGAGCAAAAGCAGGGGGTCAGGAACAAAAGCAAGAGAATTGAGCATATCTGTTACACACACCACCACCTAAGGGGTAGGCAAAATACCTAAGCCACCCCTCCACCAGACCCCTGGATATGTCTACCCTCACGTCCTGAAAGGAATAAGCTTGTGCCCAGTCATGGGGTGGCAAGGTGCAAGCAAGGCAAACTGTCGTTTGTTCTTATTCCCTGCTACTACAGCAGGGGCCCCAATAAAGCCTTGCCTTTATTTCTTGTCTGGCTTCTAATCAATTCCTATTGATTGGGGAAGGCCAAGAACCTTGGTAGATATATTCAGTCCTAACTCCTGGTACCTACAAATGTGACCTTATTTGGATATAGGGTCTTGGCAGATGTAATCAAGTTAAGATGAAGCCATACTATGGATAAGTGTAGCACTAAATCCAATGACTGGTGTCTTACGAGAAGAGGGAGATTTGAACACAGAGACACAGAAGAGACACAGGGAAGAAGACTGAGATGATGGAGGTGGCAATTGGAGTGATGGAGCTACAGGCCAAGGAATGCAAAGGATTATTGGTAACCACCTGAAGCTAGGAATCTGGCACGAAACATTCCTCCTCAAAGCCTTCAGAAGAAACCAATGCTGCCAACGCCCTGATTTTGGACTTCCTGCCTCAGACCTGTAAGGGAATAAATTTCTTTTGTGTCTGTGGCACTTTGTTACGGCACCCTTAGGAAACTAACACAGGTACTATATGGGCTAGCAGCAGCCTCAAGAGTAATGTTCTCCTCTACCCTCATGTCCTGGTAGAAGATATAGAAAACCCAGGGGCTCAAGAGATCCCAGCAGAAGTAGTTGGGCCTCCTCATAGGTACTACTAAGAGTGTACTGGAAGTGCCTGTTACACCACCTTCACACAGCAAGTAAACAGTATTCTAGTTCAGAGTGAGGACTGCCAATAAAACGAGTGACCACCTTTTCTTGGTTTGAGAAGATGAGTGGGGCACACATTAGATTGGAGCCTCTGCACTGCTGTTCTTTCTGCTTTCTGTCTCCCAAGCTCACTTATGTGCCTCCTCTGAGAAACCACATCCCCCTCTGTTTTCCTTTGCCATAGAACTTACTGTGCCATATTGTAATTTTCTGAGTACTTGTGGGAATAGATTGTCTAATGACACTGAACACAAATTTTTTTTTCCTGTGAAATAAACCAGGCAAGAACTAGGCAAATGTGCAGGAGGAGTCTGGAGACCTACTTAAATGAAAGAAATGAGACTCCAATAGTTTCACTAACAAGATTCAGAGTTATTGAAATGTGTCGAGGTAAACCAGGGTAGCTATGAACACAGGTCAATGATGGGGAAGGGTGGGGAGTCCCTGGAATACCATTCCTCAGAGAAGTGTACCCTGACTCCATCATACCCCCTCAACTTGTTTTATTTTCATCATGAAAATAATTTTTCATTAATCAACATGAAATTATTTTGTTTGATGAAAGTTTCACGAGAGTGGAGATCTCGCCTGTTTCGTTCACTGCTATACCATCAGAGCCTTGGACAAGTTACTTAACCTCTGTTTTACTTATACCTCTCATTTGTAAATCATGCCAACCTCATAGGGTTATTGTGGGGATTAAATGCATTAACATAAGAGCTGAGACCAATGCCTGGCACATAGTTGATAACTGATGCTAGGTAGCATTTATACTGTGCTTACTATGTTCCAGGTACTAGTCTAAACACTTTACATATACAGTTGGCCCTCCATATGTGTGGGTTCTGTATCCACAGATGCAATGAACAGCAGATTGAAAACAGTCAGAAAAAAAAAATCCAGAAAATTCCAAAGAGCAAAACTTTGTCACATGTTTGACAACTATTTACGTTGTATTAAGTATTATAAGTAATCTAGAGATTATTTGATGTACACTGGAGGATGTGCATTGGCTATGTACAAATATTATGTCATTTTATATAAGGAACTTGAGCATCTACAGATCTTGGTATCCTCAGCAGTGCTAGAACTGATCCCTCATGGATACTGAGGAGGACACTACATTAATTTAATCCTCAAAACAATCTTAAAGACTCCCATCTTGTAGATAAGGAAACAGAGAAGTTATTTAATTTATCTAAGACCACACAGCTGGTAAATGCAGAGCAGGCATTGAAACCTCAAAGTCCTAGTGCTTCACCATGACGGTGTTCTGACTTCTAATATAAATCCTTTGAAACGAACAAAATCACCAAGAGAATGGAAAAAGATGGAACCACTGGACTAGTTCAAAAATCAAGACAAGTATTGAAGGGGAATGGTTGTTGGGAGTCTGTGAGGCAGTGATACTGAATTTTCAGCTATTTTATCTTTCTGCAGGGATTTCCCTGGTCAATCTTGTACCTGGGGAAGTGGCCGTGAGGGTTAACTTACAAAGTAGTAAGGAGTAATGCAATTCTTGACTGAGTGTAGCGCTGGGATGGGATGTTGTCTTTCTTCATATCCTAAGAGCCTTGAAAACCTGGTAAGGGATTCTCCCAGTGGCAAGAGCAGGGACTGGTGCTGGAGACCCAGCCATCTCATCCCATGAAACATATCCAAAGCAACTTACTCCAGCGGTGACAGAAGAGGAGAGGATCTCTCTTCTCTAGACTACCTGTGTTTCAGCCCCCTCTCTGGCTTTGACAGCTGCACCAGTGTTTTATAGGACACTACTGAGGCATTCTTTAAGAAATAAACTGCTATGGGACCCAACCATTTGTCTTTGCCACCACTAGAAAGTGAGTTACTGAAGGCCAGGGAAGAGAGTTTTACTTCTATCTCAAATCCCAAATCCCCCACAGATTATAGACTTTAAGGGTGCTCAGTGGCTATTTGCTGAATGAAGAGAATTGAATGCTCTTGATCAGCAGATGGGATGATGCCTAGACAAGGCAGTTGCTATCTTAGATTTTTAGCTGAAAGGAGGCAATGGTGATGGCATTTTGGAAGGATGTTGAGAGGATGAAGAGATCACAATCAAGCTAGTTCTGGAGGAAGCCATAAAAAAGAAATAATGGTTTGTACCGTTGGGCATAAATTTAAAGCACTTCATGGCCAAAGGCCTTTTAAAAATCCTTTCCTCAAACCTCTGGAGTCTGCTTAAGTTGAAGAATCTTTTTTTCCCTTTTTTCTTTAAGGATAAGCTGGCAGCAGTATCCAGCGTCCACCACCAGGCACTTATAGGGAGCAGGTTTTCCCAGCTCCCAGTTCTTACAAGAACTGCCTAGATCACAGTTGTGCCTATGGAAACAGAAGTCTCTACCTTCCGTATTGGTGTATTTCTGCCTTTCATAGTGCATATACAAAATACCTGGGAATCAGCTGGTAATTCTCTAAATTAAATACTTAGGTTATCTATGCATGACTCAATAAAGTGACTCTTTAAAAGAGCAGCTAAAAATAAAAGTACCTATTTTTTCATATATGTTATTGTATATGTATATATTTTACTCATTACATAAACAGATTTTTTCACATCATATGAAAATATGATTCTAGAAATACTTCTGCTCCATACACATGCTTGTCCTCAGCTGATTAGATCTGCATAAATATCCCTTGGATGCTAGGATCAAGGTCATCTTCCTTAATCTGTTCCCCTTTGCAAAGGAAACCACCTTTCATGTAACAAGTGTCTTCATGCTATCTTAGAGCTTTCTTTCCCCCATTCTTCTCCCAACATTAAAATAACCAAATTCTCAGTCCTGATGTATGATAGATGCTAATAAATTATCCTCCCATTGAGATGATCTGAAAAGTAATGGACTAAAATATATTTTCTCCAGGGGAATTAATATCAAATAAGAGCCTTCAGGAACTGAAGTCCTTAAGGGTAGATTCTCAAGCTCTGTGGCAGGCCAGCAGAATACACTGAGAATCCAGGAAAAGATTAATACATACACGGAAACAATTTTTTTTTTTTTTTGTCACAGAAAGCATTTATAGATCAGTTGGGAAAAGATGGACTATTCAATAACTGGTTATCTATGTGGAAAAAAAAATCTGATCCCTACCTTATACTATATACAAATATCAGTACTAGCTAGATTTAAGACTTAAATCTCAAAGCATAATGTAAAACAACAGAACTTTCAGAAGACAAAACAGGAAAATATTTTTATGACTTCAGGATAGAGAAGGATCTTTTAAAATGGGAACTAAAAGTGCAAGCCATGAAGGAAAAAAATCTAATTTAAGATAACCTTATTCTGAGTGAAAAAACAAATCTAAGGGGGAGAGGATATTGATAACGTATGACTGACAAAAGAGAGAAAAACTCAAAGGTAAAATGAGCAAAAGGAAAAATACCGTTGTATTAAGGCCTAAAAGCATGTGAAAAGATGCTCAACTTTGTTAGAAACAAGACAGTGAAAATTAAAATCACAAATCACTATTTCTCACCTACCAGATTGACAAAAATTAGAAACTCAGATAACCAGGTATGGGTGAACTGTAGAGTGACAGGAACCTTCAATTTAATGCTAGTTGGAGTTTAAATTAGGAGGACTTTGGAAAATAGTTTAGTATTATATATTTAACTTGCACACATTGCATGATCTAGCAACTGCATATGTATATGCATTCTTATGCTTGCATAGCAAGAGATATACATAAGAATTCTAAAGGAGTATCATCTGTGAAAACAAAAAGCTAGAAATAGTCCAAATGTCTGTCAACTATAGAATGGATAAGTATATCATGGTAGATTCATACAATGGGCTACCATGCAGAACGAATATGAATGAACTGTACCTGCACACTTGGGACTCACAGGTGACTCCGTTGTAAAAAATCTGCCTGCCAATGCAGGAGATGCAAGAGACATGGGTTCAACCCCTGGGTCAGGAAGATCCCCTGGAGGAAGAAATGGCAACCCACTCCAGTATTCTTGCCTGGAAAATTCCATAGATAGAGGAATCTTGCGGACTATAGTCCATGGGGTTGCAAAGAGTTGGACACAGTGACTGAGCACACACACACGTAGCTAAACAATTGAACTATTTTAATGAATAAAGGTAAGTAACAGAAGAATAACATACTAAATAGTTCCATTTATGTAAACTTAAACAGGCAAATCTAAGCAATATATTTTGCCCAGATAACTTCAGTTTGACCCTCCAGATTCACTTTCCACACTTCTATTTCCAGGAGGCTGCACTGAGTGGACCGAATCTATGGGCCCTTTATGACTTGTAGCCAAATCTGGTTAGATTTGGCTGATGGGTGGTACCAACAGAAGATTGGAGAGGTAGAAGCAAGTGGGGTTGAGTGTTTATTCTCTGGTGCCCTTGCTGTGGGTTGCTATAGGCAGGCTGGATTCCCTCCAGAGAATGTCTCAGCTCCTATCAGGAGGCTCTCTCTGCCTGGCTTCCTGAAACTACCTCCACTACTCTTGCTTCGAGCCTATGGTGATAAAGAGCACTGTTACTAGCCTAAAGATAATATCCTGTTGTTGTATTCTTCTGTATCCTGCCTGCACCTTTGTAAATAATTCCTTTAATAAACTCTCCTCAAATTATACTAATTTGAGTGTGCCATCTGTTTCCTGCCAGGGCCCTAACTGATACAATATTGTTTGGGGATACAGAGACACTGTGGTAAAACTTACAAGAAAAAGCAAGGGAATTATTAACATAAAATTCAATATAGTTATTACCTCTATAGGGGAGGGAAATATGATACAAAAGAGCCACATGGGGGATTCATGTACTGGTAATATTCTATTTCTTAAACTAGGCTGTTTGTAGATGTGTATTAGGTTTATGTTACTCTTTAACATAATTATTCTTTAATATGTTGTAGATAACCTTTTATATGTGTGATATATCTTACAGTAAAAATTAAAATAAAATATAATAAACTCCCACTAGAATGAAAGATTGTGAGGACAGAGCTTCTTGTCTTGTTTTTTTGCTAGAACATCTGGTCCCATCACTTCATGGGAAATAGATGGAAAAACAGTGGAAACAGTGTCAGACTTTGTTTTTTTGGGCTCCAAAATCACTGCAGATGCTGATTGCAGCCATGAAATTAAAAGACGCTTGCTCCTTGGAAGGAAAGTTATGACCAACCTTGATACTATATTAAAAAGCAGAGACATTACTTTGCCAACCAAGGTCCGTCTAGTCAAGGCAATGGTTTTTCCCGTGGTCATGTATGGATGTGAGAGTTGGACTGTGAAGAAGGCTGATCGCCGAAGAATCGATGCTTTTGAACTGTGGTGTTGGAGAAGACTCTTGAGAGTCCCTTATACTGCAAGGAGATCCAACCAGTCCATTCTAAAGGAGATCAATCCTGGATGTTCATTGGAGGGACTGATGCTAAAGCTGAAACTGCAATACTTTGGCCACCTCATGCGACGAGTTGACTCACTGGAAAAGACTCTGATGCTGGGAAAGGTTGGGGGCGGGAGGAGAAGGGGAGGACGGAGAATGAGATGGCTGGATGGCATCACCGACTCTGTGGACATGAGTTTGAGTGTACTCCGGGAGTTGGTGATGGACAGGGAGGCCTGGCGTTCTCTGATTCATGGGGTCGCGGAGAGTCGGACACGACTGAGCGACTGAACTGAACTGAACTGGTGTTGACACTGCTGCTGCTGCTGCTAAGTCACTTCAGTCGTGTCCGACTCTGTGTGACCCCATAGACGGAAGCCCACCAGGCTTCCCCGTCCCTGGGATTCTCCCGGCAAGAACACTGGAGTGGGTTGCCATTTCCTTCTCCAATGTGTGAAAGTGAAAAGTGAAAGTGAAGTCGCTCAGTTGTGTCCAACCCTTAGCGACCCCACGGACTGCAGCCTACCAGGCTGCTCCATCCATGGGATTTTCTAGGCAAGAGTACTGGAGTGGCTTGCCATTGCCTTCTCCAGGTGTTGACACTAGAAAGTACAAAAATATGTGTTTGAACAACTTAATGGATATCCAACTTTGGCCGAGGACCTCCCCATCCATGACAGGGAGTCAACGAATTTTTTTAAACTCTGAATCCCACTGTACAAGCTAGGAAGAACTTTCCTTGTTCTGTCTTCCTTTTTACACATTCCACAGACTCTGTCTCTTTCCCTCTCTTCTTTGTGACTACCACAGATCTATAGAATGGATAAGTACATCATGGTAGATTCATACAATGGGCTATCATGCAGAACTGAATATGAATGAACTGTACCTGCACACTTGGGACTTCCAGGTGACTCAATAATTCTGTTTTGGGTTATTCTACTCCCCCTCCACCCCATCCTTCTCTCAATCCAATTCCAGAATTAAATATATTCTCTCTTCATCTTTCTTTCTCCTTAGACCACAAATTCAAAGAGTCATTTTGTTTAAACGATTTTATTACCAACCATTTTGGGGGAATACAACAGGAATACAAAACAAGAAATATTTATATATGAAAGTCTTGGTTCCCTGGCTGTGATCTGAATTCCTTGTAGGAAGTCAGGTTAGGTTTTAGCCCTTCCCTTTTGACTATTCTTCCTGTGGGTTTGGTCATTACAACCCACTCTGGGTTGGTCCTTGGAGGAACAAGCTTGGTGGAATGACAGTGAACAACTTGCTTCTCTGAGGACTTCCAGGGAACATCATTTCTCATTGTAGGAATTATTTATTTGAAAGTGAAAGTGTTAGTCGCTCAGTCCTATCTGACTCTTTGTGACCCCAAGGACTGTACCCCACCAAGCTCCTCTGTCCATGGAATTCTCCAGGCAAGAATACTGGAGTGGGTGCTATTTCCTTCTCTAGGGGATCTTCTTGATCCAGGGACTGAACCTTGGCCTCTTGCATTGCAGGCAGAGTCTTTACTATCTGATCCACCAGGGAAGCCTTATTTAACATACCCTGATAGTGGGTAATGGGATAGCTAAGGACTGGCAGATAAGCATAAGGAAACAAAACTATAAATCAGCCTCCTCCAAATTTTTTCTCACAGAGTAGAATATTCATTGCCAAAAAATAAAAATTAAAAAAGGAGAAGCAGAGGGTGTCCTATAGTGAAGTAAGTTTGGGAAATGCTGCATGTTACATTGTCCTTTTCAAGAATCAGAATATGTGTTACCAAATTAATGACTTTGAGAACCAGCTGTATCTCTCTCTCTTACACACACACATTTAGTTGCTAACTTGTGTCTAGCTCTTTTGTGATCCCATGTTCTGTAGCCTGCCAGACTCCTCTGTCCATGGTATTTCTCAGGCAAGAATACTGGAGTGGGTTGCCATTTCCCTCTCCAGAGTATCTTCCTGATCCAGGGATCAAACCTTAATCTCCTGCGCTGGCAGACAAGAGTCTTTACCACTGAGCCAACAGGGAAGCCCTATATATGTGTGTGCTTGTGTGTGTACAGGGTTGTATTTTCTTCACATCCCTGACAACACTTATTTTGTGTCTTATTTTTATAATATCCATTTTAACAGTTGTGCAATGATATCTTGTGGTTTTCATTTGCATTTCCTTGATGATTGGTGATGTTGAGCACCTTTTCATGTACCTTTTGGCCATATGTATGTCTTCTTTGGAATAATAGGACCAAAGGGCCTCTTTCCTTTTTAAGGAAATGAGATTCTTTGCCTTTTTGCTATTGAGTCATGAGTTATTTGTGTACTTTGTATATTAACACCTTATCAGATATATGATTTGCAAATATTTCCTCCCATTCTGTAGGTTGCCTTTCATTTTATGGATTGTTTCCTTTGCTGTGCAGAAGATTTTTAGTTTGATGTAGTTTCACCTGTTTATTTTTATTTTTGTTGCCTTTGCTTTTAGTGCCAAATTCTCCAAAAATCACGGTTAGATCAATCAATGTTAAGGAAATTACTCCTTATGTTTTCTTCTACGAGTTTTGTGGTTTGGTGTCTAAGTTTAAGACTTAGATCCATTTTGAGTTGATTTTTGTGTAAGGTGTAAGATAAGACCTTCTTCTTTTGCATATGGATGTCCAGTTTTCCCAACATTTATTGAAGAGACTGTCCTTTCCCCATTATATATTCTTGATACCTCTGCTATAAGTTAATTGATCATATATGCATGGGCTTAATTCTGGACTCTATTTCATTGATCTGTGTTTTTATTCCAGTATCATACTGTTTTGATTACTGTAGCTTTGCAATATGGTTTGAAATCAAGAAGTGTGATGCCTCCAGCTTTGTTCTTTCTCAAGATCATTTTGGCTATTTAAAATCTTTTGTTGTTCCAAATAGATATATAGTCTACAAGATCAAGCCTGAATGTATTGAAAATTAAGATTTCTTTTGTGAATTAACATGTAGGTGATTTACAATGTTGTATTAGTTTCAGGTGTACAGTGAAGTAATTCACTTATATGTATATATACATATGCATACATACATGCTAAGTCACTTTAGTCATGTCCAACTCTTTGTGACCCTGTGGACTGCAGCCTGCCAGGCTCCTCTGTCCATAGGATTCTCCAGGGAAGAATATTGGTGTGGGTTGCCATGCCCTCCTCCAGGGTATCTTCCTGACCTAGGGATTAAACCCTTGTCTCTGACCTTTCCTGCACTGGCAGGCAGGCTCTTTACCACTAGTAGTGCCACCTGGGAAGCCCATATATACATATATATGTATATATTCTTTTCTAGATTCTTTCTCATTATAGGTTATTACAAGATATTTAATATACTTCCTTGTGCAACGCAGTAAGTCTCTATTGCTTATCTATTTTATACATAGTAGTATATATCTGTTAATCCTAAACTCCTAATTTATCATTCCCTTCTCCTTCTGTAATCATAAATTTGTATTTTTTTCAGATTTCACATATAAGTAATGTCATATGATATCTGACTTTGACTTATTCCACTTAGTATGATAATCTCTAGGTCCATCCATGTTGCTGCAAATAGCATTATTTCATTCTTTTTTATGGCTGAGTAAAATATATTTGTTGTTCAGTTGCTAAGACATGCTCGACTCTTTGTGACGTCATGGACTGCAGCACACCAGTATATATATATATGCCACATCTCCTTTATCCATTCATCTGTCAGTGGGCATTTAGGTTGCTCCCATGTCTTGGCTATTGTAAATAGTGCTGCTATGAACATGGAGGTGCAGATATCTTTTCAAGTTAGTGATTCTGTCTTTTCTGGATGTATGCCCAGGAGTGAAATTGCTGAATCATATGATAGTTCCATTTTTAATTTTTTGAGGAATCTCCATACTGTCTTCCATAGTGACTGCACCAATTCCATAGTGACTAGATTCTTATCAACACTGTACTAGAGTTCTTTTCTCCACACCCTCTTAAGAGTTAAGTTTTTAATGAGCTTATGAAAACAAACATTCAAAGTGATCCTCTGAGAACAACAGAAGCCTAATCTACATCCTCGGAGAAGGCAATGGCAAGCCACTCCAGTACTCTTGCCTAGAAAATCCCATGGATGGAAGAGCCTGGTAGGCTGCAGTCCGTGGGGTCGCTAAGGGTCGGACACGACTGAGCGACTTCTCTTTCACTTTTCACTTTCCACTTTCACACATTGGAGAAGGAAATGGCAACCCACTCCAGTGTTCTTGCCTGGAGAATCCCAGGGACAGGGGAGCCTGGTGGGCTTCCGTCTATGGGGTCACACAGAGTCGGACACGACTGAAGTGACTTAGCAGCAGCAGCAGCAATCTACATCCTTAGAATCTTGGGATGCTAAGTAGACTTCTAGGAGTCCTATTTGTATGGGTACCCAATGGGCTTCTTGGGAAAAATGATAAATATGCCTTTTGGTGCAAGGGGTGTAGACAAGAACTGCCTCTGTTCTCTGGACTGAAGAAGGTAAAGAAAATAAAGTGAATTAAAGATTTTCTCTCATAATTGTATAGTCTTCTCCAAGTAGAAGTGAAATTTACATTATTAAGGAATAGCTACTAAAATTTCCTCTGTCCATCTGGCTCGTTTTGTAAAACAAAAACCAACCAGCCAAATAAAAACTCCTGAGCTCTCACAATGGCGTAATATCAGCAGTGGCTAAAGGGAGACAGGATTTATTTTGTCAAGACTAAAATAGGGTGGGAAGGATGCTCAAGAGGGAGGGAATATTAAATATTTATAGCTGATTCATGTTGTTGTATAGCAGAAACCAACACAACATTGTAAAGCAATTATGCTGCTGCTGCTGCTAAGTCACTTCAGTCGTGTCCGACTCTGTGCGACCCCATAGATGGCAGCCCACTAGGCTCCTCTGTCCCTGGGATTCGCCAGGCAAGAATACTGGAGTGGGTTGCCATTTTTACTTCAATTTAAAAAAATAGACTTCTCTGATTGTTCAGTGATTAATAATCTGCTTGCCAACGCAGGGGACACGAGTTTGATCCCTGATCCGGGAAGATGCCACATACCTTGGGGCAACTAAGCCCATGCATCACATCTACTGAGCGCAGGAGCCCTAGAGCCTGGGCTCCCTGCAACAAGAGAAGCCACCACAATCAGAATTCTGTGCACTGCAACCTGAGAGTAGTTCCAGCTCACTTCAACTACAGACAGCCCACAGCCAAAAATAAACAAACAGGACTCAAAAGGCTTTTCTTTTCCCCCCTAAAATCCAGAATTCTTGTTCAAGAACAGGACATACATTCCCATGGCTCTAGCTCCACCTTGTGATTAATCAGGAAATCACCTACTTCCCATCAACTGGGGAGTTAAGTAGTCATCAGGATCTTTATAGTCAATACTTGCCAACAGTTCCTGATAACATACTAATTAATACTTTAGGCCAGGCTCTGTGTACATGATATTCAATAACTATGGCATTTAAACCTCATAACAACACTATGAAAGATGTATTTTATAGATGGAAAACCGATGTTGAGAGAGTTTACCAGAGTTTGTCGTGTCCGACTCTTTTTGGCTCTATGGATTGTAGCCTGCCTACAGGCACCTCAGTCCGTGGGATTCTCCAGGAAAGAAAACTGAAGAGGGTTGCTGTGCTCTCCTCCAGGGGATCTTCCCAACCCAGGGATCAAACCTGCGTCTTCTGCATTGCAGGCAGATTCTTTATCCCTGAGCCACCAGGGAAGCCCCTTACCAGAGTTTAGCACTTTTCAAAGATCATACAGGCAGGGAATTAATTCCCTGGTGGTCCAATGGTTAGGACTCTGCTTCCACTGCAGGAGTTCTGGTTCAGGAGCTACAATCTTGCAAGCCACATGGCATGGCCAGAAAAAAATCATACAGGTGGCAGTTAGGACTTAAACCAACCATTTCTAGGCTTTTCTTTTCAAACACAACTGTCCGCTTATAAACTAAAGCACACGTACATCACATACATTTTTTCCCTTTACAACACACATGTAAACACATATCTTATTTAATCCTCTATTGCACGGATCTGCATTTTCAAGGCAGTCTGTAAGAAATGGATGATCCAAAGCAGCAAACTGTTTAAATGATAGGCATTAGATTAGAGCATTAGGCCCTAGAATTAGGCTGTTCTTGGTGATAAAATGGTATATTGGAAAAGCCAAGAGATTTGCTAATTTGAATACCTGCTCCACCACTTAATAGCTGTGTGGCCTTGGGCAAGTTACTTAAGGTCACTGGCCTCAGGTCCCTTAAGTGAATTAAGAACCAATGGACTCAAATAATGCTAATTTTTGTAAATCAAACTCTGGCTTACTTTTCATAGAAACTAATTTCTAAAAGTTAACGTACAAGTAAACAAAGAATCCTGATGGAATTTGGTGATTGATTTTTAGTAGGTGGAAAAATTGGTCACATGATGAGTTGTTAAAATGCTCAGTGAATCTCTGAGAAGTGAAACTTTAAGAACATTCACATAGTAGAATAGACCCCCACCCAAAAGATGTCCACATCTTAATCTCTGGAATTTAGGAACATGTTCAGACACACGGCAAAGGGGAACTAAGGTTGCAGAAGGTATTAAGATTGCTAAATCAACTGACCCTAAAATAGGGAGATTATCTTGGATTATTTGGGTAGGTCCAACTTAATCATAAGGGATTTTTAACAAATGGGAGAGTCAGAGGAAGATATAATTGTAGAGGAAAGGCATTGAGAGATGCACTGTAGCTTGCTCTGAAGATGTAGAAAGAGGGACATGAGCAAAAAAAACGTGAGCAGCTTCCGGAAGCTAGAATAGCAATGAAACAGATTCTCTTCTAGAACCTTTAGAAAGAAATGCAACTCTGCTGACTCTTTAATTTTAGCCCAGTGATACCTGGGTCAGGGTTCTGTCCTACAGAACTGTAAGATAATATATCTGTGTTGTGTTAGCCACTAAGTTTGTGGCAATTTGTTATATGAACAATAGAAAACATACAGTATCTATGACCATCGGTGTGTCCAGACTTCTGTTTCCTATGGTGGTGTGGAAAAGGCACTGGACTTGGAATCTAAAGACTAAGCATCTCAGTTCCGCTTTTAAATAGCTGTGTTACTTCCAGTAAATCACAATTCCTTTCTAAGCGTGTTTATCATGTCCTGGCGCCTACCTCACAGAGTTGTCATGTACAGGAAGCGAGATAATGGATGTGTAGGTGCCATAAAAACTATTTAACGCATTCTATATATGACAGGAATTATTATTTACAGTGCCTAATACATAGTTGATATGCAAGAAATATTTGCAAAGTGGGATGTGGAAACTTGATTGCCAGGTACTTGGGAGAACAAGAGATCATATCTGATACCTGCTCTTAAGTTTTGCTGTTGCTGTTTAGTCACTAAATTGTATCCCACTCTTTGCAACCCCATGGACAGGAGCCCACTAAGCTCCTCTGTCCCTGGGATTTTCCAGGGAAGAATACTGGAGTGGGTTGCCATTTCCTTCTCCAGGGAGTCTTCCTGACCCAGGAAGGTGGGTCATTGGCAGGTGTATTCTTTACTGCTGAGCCACCAGGGAAGCCCTCTTAAGTTGACTAAACATATAATTACGGAGATAACATAGTCAGAAGAAGATTTAAACTGTAATTCAAAATGTACATAAGATAATAACACAAGAGAAGTCACAAGGTTACATATGATTAAGCAACAAAGAAGTGATATAAAACAAATATGTGTCCTGAGTTCAAGTATGGAATGGATGGTAAGTGTGAGATGAAAGACTCACAGAGGGATTCCAGCAGGAGGAAGGTCTTGAGCAGGATCTTGGAAGGTGTGGTCAGATGGAGAACAAATGCTACCATTATACCTACAAAGCACTGTTTTTCTACACACAATTCCTGGAATCATATTTTACATTTAGAACACCGGCATGCAGTTCCTGTGTTTCAAATGGTATTGTTTTTGATCCCCTTGGTAATGTTTTTTTCTTTTTTAAAAATTTCAAACTTATAGAAAATTTGTAAGAACAGTACAAAGGAGGTCTTTTCCCCCCTGAACCTTTTAGAATAAGTTAACCATATGATGCCTCACCACCCCCAAATTATCAATTATATAGGGCTTCCCTGGTGGCTCAGTGGTATATAACATTATGATAATATTATATCAATTATCATATGTAACCTTGTGACTTTTCGTGTTATTATCTTACATAAATTTTGAATTATAGTTTAAATCTTCTTCTGAATATATTATCTCCATAATTATATGCTGTAAACTATTCAGAGCAGATATCACATATGATCTCCTGTTCTCCTCCAAGTATTTAGCATGTTTCCACATCCCACTATGCAAATATTTCTTGCATATCAGTTATGTATTAGGCAATGAAAATAATAATAATAATTCTGTTTATATATAGAATGCTTTAGAGTTTTTTACACCTATACATCCATTGTCAGGAAATCAACATCTATGCATTACTATCATCTAATCCACAGATTCCATTCAAGTTTATCCAACTGTCCCAACAATGTCCTTTATAGTGATTGATGCATTTAATTTTCAAATCTCATTAGTCTTAAAGCAAAACAGTTCCTGAACCTTTGATTTTCATGACCTTGTCCTTTTAAAGATCATGTAAATTATTTTACGGAATATTTCTCCCAATCTGTATTTCTGATGTCTCTTTTTAATTATATTCAGGTTTTACATTTTCAGCAGGGATAGCACATAAGTATGCTGTTTTTTTCCCTCACTGCATACCATTCAGTTCAGTTCAGTCACTCAGTCATGTCCGACTCTTTCTGACCACTTGGACTGCAGCATGCCAGGGTTCCCGGTCCATCACCAACTCCCGGAGTTCACCCAAACTCATGTCCATTGAGTCAGTGATGCCATCCAACCATCTCATCCTCTGTTGTCCACTTCTCCTCCCACCTTCAATCTTTCCCAGCATCAGGGTCTTTTCAACTGAGTCAGCTCTTCACATTAGGTGGCCAAAGTATTGGAGTTTCAGCTTCAACATCAGCCCTTCCAATGAACACTCAGGATTGATCTCCTTTAGGATGGACTGGTTGGATCTCCTTGCTGTCCAAGGGACTCTCAAGAGTCTTCTCCAACATCACAGTTAAAAACCATCAATTCTTTGGCACTCAGCTTTCTTTATAGTCCAACTCTCACATCCATACATGACTACTGGTAAACCATAGCCTTGACTAGGCAGACCTTTGTTGGCAAAGTAACGTCTCTGCTTTAATATGCTGTCTAAGTTGGTCACAACTTTCCTTCCAAGGAGTAAGCGTCTTTTAGTTTCATGGTTGCATGAAAATCACTATCTGCAGTGATTTTGGAGCCCCAAAAATTAAAGTCTTCCACTGTTTCCCCATCTACTTGCCATGAAGTGGCAGATGCCATGATCTTAGTTTTCTGAATGTTGTTTTAAGCCAGGTTTTTCACTCTCCTCTTTCACTTTCATCAAGAGGTGCTTTAGTTCCTCTTCACTTTCTGCCATAAGGGTGGTATCATCTGTGTATCTGAGGTTATTGATATTTCTCCTGGAAACCTTGATTCCAGCTTGTGCTTCATCTAGCCTAGCATTTCTCATGATGTACTCTGTATGTAAGTTAAATAAGCAGGGTGACAATATACAGCCTTGACGTACTCCTTTTCCTATTTGGAACCAGTCTGTTGTTCCATGTTCAGTTCTAACTGTTGCTTCCTGACCAGCATACAGATTTCTCAAGAGGCAGGTCAGGTGGTCTGGTATTCCCATCTCTTTCAGAATTTTCCAGTTTATTGTGATCCACACAGTCAAAGGCTTTGGCATAGTCAATAAAGCAGAAATAGATGTTTTTCTGCAACTCTCTTGCTTTTTCAATGATCCAGCAGATGTTGGCAATTTGATCTCTGGTGCCTCTGCCTTTTCTAAAACCAGCCTGAACATCTGGAAGTTCACGGTTCATGTATTGCTGAAGCCTTGCTTGGAGAATTTTGAGCATGACTTTACTAGCGTGTGAGATGAGTGCAACTGTGAGGTAGTATGAGCATTCTTTGGCAATTCCTTTCTTTGGGATTGGAATGAAAACTGACCTTTTCCAGTCCTGTGGCCACTGCTGAATTTTCCAAATTTGCTGGCATATTGAGTGCAGCACTTTCACAACATCATCTTTTAGGATTTGAAATAGCTCACCTGGACTTCCATCACCTCCACTAACTTTGTTCATAGTGATGTTTCTTAAGATCCACTTGACTTCACATTCCAGGATGTCTGGCTCTCAGTGAGTGATCAAACCATCATGATTATCTGGGTCATGAAAATTTATTTTGTACAGTTCAATTTGTTCATTACTGATGCTGTGTTCACTGAGTAAATGGTACTTGCTAGGCTTTTTCTTTGTGAAATTGTTCTTTTCTTGTTAATTACTTAGAGTTTTGCAGGGAGTTACTTTGAGACCATGCAAATTTCCCATTCTTCAGCAAATTTTCACCAAGTTAACATACATAGATGTTTCTTGGTTGAATTTATTATTATTATTACTATCATCAAATGATTTTCTAATTCCATCATGAATGGAATTCCTACATTCATTATTGCAGAATGTCACTGAAACAAAAAGTTTTCTTTTCTCCTATTTATTTCTCTGTATCATTTCAGATGCATGCATTCCTATTCTATACAATAGACTATAATCATTTACCATCATTATTTATTTAGATTTTTTTCAAGTCGTCCCTATTCTGCTCCTGTGGGGAGAATAAGAGCCTGTTCAAGCTAGTCTCTGTGTTGTTTTGACAGCTCTTCATCATTCTCTGGATATTTCCTTATTTTTTGGCATACAAGATGTTTCAGATTCATCTTGTACCTTCCCTGCCCTAGAGCCTTGGAATCAGCCATTTCTCCAACAAGCCCTGGCTCCTTTAAATGGAAAATTGTCTTTTAGTGGACAGCAGCATTTAGAAACAAAGATGGAGGTATTAAATACGCTCATTGCTTTTGGGGTGTCACTGCACCCAGGCCCTCTCAGCAAACATGGCTTGAAAATATGTTATGCATATATGTACACACATATGCATGTGTACGTGAACATCCACCTCTATGTTTACACCTATCAATTAAAAATTGTCAACTCACATGTGACACCCACAATTCTAGTCCAATACCAGAGATTTCATTCTGATTCCTATCTTTTCATATCTGTAACTCCCTTCTCACACAGTGAGGAAACGGGCTCCCATTATCTTCAGTATATTTACTAATCTGATAAATCACTCCTGTATGTAACCAATCTCCATTACCACCACTGCCCTCTCCCCTCACCCTCCTTATTCTGCTAGGACTCTGACACACTGTACCCTCAGCCCATATATTCACCCTCCTCATATGGCTCATGCTCTAACACTTCTCATCAGGCAGTTCTTGCATACCTGGGTGCAGCTTCCTATCTTGATTAGCCCTACTTATGCAAATGGCTTTTAGACATAATTATTCAGAAAGGAAGGGAAGAAGACTGATGGAAAACCAGACACTTTCTTTTTTAAATTGAAGTATAATTGATTCACAAAGTTGTGTTAGTTTTAGGTTCACAGCAAAGTGATTCAGCTATATATGCATAGCTGAACTTGAGCAAACTCCGGGAGACAATGGAGGACAGGGAATTCTTTTGTGCTGCATTACAGAGTCTGACATGACTTAGTGACTGAACAACAACACACACATATATACATACATATATATATATATATATATACACACACACACACACACCACCGAGCCACCAAGGAAGCCCTGTATATGTTAATCTTAATGTAATCTGGGGTCTACATTCAATGGGGTTGAAAGAGTTAAGACATGACTCAGTGACAAAACCACCACCACTACCACCACCACCTCTCTTCTGAATCCCTAGGTCTCTTGAAACTTCAGTTTTTCCTCCTTTTCCCTGTATTGTTCATTTATTAATTCAACAAGTATTTATATGTCAGATGCTATTATTGATGTTGGGTATATGGGGGGAGAAAAGACAAAGTACCAGTTCTCCAAGGGACCTTATAAAATAGAGAACATACATAGACAATAAGCTAATGGGCAAATAATGTAATTTCAGATAATAAGTGTGTGAAATAAATTCAGATAATGTGTGTGTGTATATGTGTGTGTGTGTGTGTGTGTGTGAGTCGCTCAGTAGTGTCTGACTCTTTGTGACCCCATGGACTGTAGCCCACCAGACTCCTCTGTATGAAATTCTCCAGGCAAAAATACTGGAGTGCGTAACCATTCCCTTCTCCAAGGGATCTTCTGGAACCAGGGGTCAAACCCAGGTCTCCTGCATTGCAGGCAGATTCTTTACTGCCTGAGCCACCAGGGAAGCCCTTATTTTAGATAGAATGGTAAGAGAAGGCCTCTCTTAAGAGGTGACATTTGAGCTGACATACAACAGTGAGAAGGAACCAGTGATGCAAAACGTAAAGGAAGAACAGTCCAAGCAAAGCAACAGACGTAATGATCCTAAGGCAAGAAAAACCCTTATATTTTGGAAGACATTAAGAAAGCCATTATGAATGGAGCAGAGGGCAGAATGGTAGAGGAGATTGTAAACATATAGGAAGAACAGAAATCATATATGACTCCTGTAGTCTGTGACAAACAGCTAGATTTTATTCAAAGTGATAAGTCACTGATAGGTCTTAAAAAGGGGAGTAATATGATCTCATTTCTGATTCATATATCTTAAGTGTCATTTTATATCTTCACATTTTCCCTTACAGGCTGAATCTCAAAATCTGTCTCCTTAGATCAGAAATGAGGAGCACTTACAAATGAGGAGTATTTGTAACAAATCAGTGATAAATGGAATTCCTAGTTGGCTCAGTGGGTAAAGAATCTACCTGCCATGCAAGAAATGTGGGTTCAATCCCCGAGTCAGGAAGATCCTCTGGAGGAGGGCAAGGCAACCCATTCCAGTATTCTTGCCTGGAGAATCCCATGGGTAGCAGAGCCTGGTGGGCTACAGTCCACAGAGTTGCAAAGAGTTGGACACAACTGAAATGTCTGAGCGTGCACACACACAACGTGTGGTAAAGAATCCATCTGTCAATGCAGGAGATGCAAGAGACAAGGGTTTGATCCCTGGCATGGGAAGAGACCCTGGAGGAGAAAATGGCAACCCACTCTAGTATTCTTGCCTGGAAAATTCCATGCACAGAGAGACTGGCAGCTACAGTCCATAGGATCACAGAGTCAGACATGACTGAAACACACACAGGAACATGAGCAACTCACATGTTTTAGAGTTATTCTTAACTTATTTTGAAGTTTGAACACCAAACTATTCCTAGAAGTATGCTTATAGTACAGGAGAAAACTATTTTTACAGTCACACAAATTTGTTGGTATGTTTTGCACATATTTAGTCTCACAACAGAAGATTCTACAAGAATATGCCTACTTCCTGACCTAGATACAAGGCTGCAAAAAGTGGAGTGGGCAGGACATTAATAACTAAAGCTCCAAAGGCATAATTGCCTAGAGCGTGGGCCCAGGACTTAACTGTAAATATGTTGTTTACCTATTTCTTCTTTCTGTTCCTTTCCTCCCATACTTAGCAATGTCTTCATCCACCCACATTCATGGTGATCTCAAGTTGGCCATGGGGTGCTTCAAAGAGGGGGAAATCAGAACAAATCCATTCACAAAATGGTGCTCATTTTAAATTTCTCTCAAGGGTATTACTGGCATTTAGGAGGAGTTGTAAAGATGACACTGCATCATTAATAGGGAAATTTCAGACACTTAAAGTAAAATAGATAACTGTGCACTCTTACTCGACTTAGAATCAATATTCCACATTTCCAATTCATCCTCTTGTAAGTTTCAAAAGAACAGGAAAACTTCTTGTTCATTACTCTATTCCCAGTGTCTGGTACATGTTAGAGCTCACTTTGTTGGCTAAATGAATAAATGAATGCCTAATTACAGATCGTTACTATATTTCAATAGTAATATAGTAATAGCCTGTTCAGTCAGTCAGTTCAGTCACTCAGTCACGTCCGACTCTTTGCGACCCCATGAATCACAGCACGCCAGGCCTCCCTGTCCATCACCAACTCCCGGAGTTCACTCAAACTCATGTCCGTCGAGTCGGTGATGCCATCCAGCCGTCTCATCCTCTGTCGTCCCCGTTTCCTCCTGCCCCCAATCCCTCCCAGCATCAGAGTCTTTTCCAGTGAGTCAACTCTTTGCATGAGTTGGCCAAAGTATTGGACTTTCAGCTTTAGCATCAGTCCTTCCAATGAACACCCAGGACTGATCTCCTTTAGAATGGACTGGTTGAGGGAACCCTCTTACACTGTTGGTGGGAATGCAAACTAGTACAGCCACTATGGAGAACAGTGTGGAGATTCCTGAAAAAACTGGAAACAGAACTGCCATATGATCCAGCAATCGCACTCCTGGGTGTATACACCGAGGAAACAAGAATTGAAAGAAACACATGTACTCCAATGTTCATTGCAGCACTGTTTATAATAGCGAGAACATGGAAGCAACCTAGATGTCCATCTGCAGATGAATGGATAAGAAAGCTTTGGTACATATACACAATGGAGTATTTTTCAGCCATCAAAAAGAATGCACTGAGTCAGTTCTAATGAAGTGGATGAAATTGGAGCCTATTATACAGAGTGAAGTCAGCCTGAAAGAAAAACATCAATACAGTATACTAACGCATATATATGGAATTTAGAAAGATGGTAACCTTAACCCCGTATTCTAGACAGCAAAAGAGACATAGGTGTATAGAACAGTCTTTGGGACTCTGTGGGAGAGGGTGAAGGCAGGATGATTTGGGAGAATGGCATTGTAGCATGTATATTATCATATGTGAAATGAATCACCAGTCCAGGTTCGACGCATGATACAGGATGCTTGGGGCTGGTGCACGGGGATGACGTGGAGGGAGGATATGGAGAAGAGGGAGGTGGGAGGGGGGTTCAAGAGGGGGAACACATGTACACCCGGGGCGGATTCGTGTCAATGTATGGCAAAACCAACCAATATATTAATATAATTTGCCTCCAATAAAAAAAAATAGAATGGACTGGTTGGATCTCCTTGCAATACACATATATTGGAAGGGATGATGCAATCTAGTGGAGTTGCTTACTATAAAAATGATAGGTTCTTGAAAACAAACTGGAATATTTGAGCAATATTTTTCAATTAACATCACCGACTCGATGGGCATGAGTTTGAGTGAACTCCAGGAGTTGGTGATGGACAGGGAGGCCTGGCGTGCTGTGATTCATGGGGTCGAAAGGAGTCGGACACGACTGAGCGACTGAACTGAACTGATCTCATCTGCTGCCCTAGTTCAGGTTTCATAATCTCCTACTTGAATCTTTGCACTTCTCCTTCCCAACTTTTTATTTATTTATCCTGCGTTGTCATAGCTTTCACTTAAAAAAAAATCAATTTTATGTTTCTCCCCCTTTGAATTCAAGCTCCAAGAAGGCAAAGATTTTTGTTTTGTTTATGACCATATTCCCTGGGCCTGGAGTTGGGGACACCTAGAAAAATTTAAAGACTTAAAACAATCATCAATAAATCTCCTTGCTTCAAGTGTTTTCCATTCATTCATATTTATTCCTTTGGTGTGCTAGGAATCCATATCTCATAGTTAATAAAATATATTGTATGGCAGTTGCTTTTTATTTTCAGGTATGTTTGTTTCAATTACATTCTGCCTACTGAAAGCCGTTGAAAGCAGAAAAACCTTTGGGAAAAAGGACTTGAGGGTAGAAGCCTGACATGAGATGGCTGCTCAATAAAAGTTGGCTCACTTAACACCTTTGACTGTGTGGATCACAATAAACTGTGGAAAATTCTTTAAGAGATGTGAATACTAGACCACCCGACTTGCCTCTTGAGAAACCTGTATGCAGGTGAGGAAGCAACAGTTAGAACTGGACATGGAACAACAGACTGGTTCCAAGTAGGAAAAGGAGTACGTCAAAACTGTATATTGTCACCCTGCTTATTTAGCTTATATGCAGAGTACATCATGAGAAATACTGGGCTGGAGGAAGCACAAGCTGGAATCAAGCTTCCTGGGAGAAATATCAATAACCTCAGATACGCAGATGACATCACCCTTATGGCAGAAAGTGAAGAACTAAAGAGCCTTTTGATGAAAGTGAAAGAGGAGAGTGAAAAAGTTGGCTTAAAACTCAACATTCAGAAAACTAAGATTGTGGCATCTGGTCCTATCACTTCATGGCAAATAGATGGGGAAACAGTGGCTGACTTTATTTTTCTGGACTCCAAAATCACTGCAGATGGTGACTGCAGCCATGATATTAAGAGACGCTTACTCCTTGGAAGGAAAGTTATGACCAACTTAGACAGCATATTAAAAAGCAGAGACATTACTTTGCCAACAAAGGTCCGTCTAGTCAAGGCTATAGATTTTCCAGTGGTCACGTATGGCTGTGAGAGTTGGAGTATAAACAAAGTTGAGCGCCGAAGAATTGATGCTTCTGAACTGTGATGTTGGAGAAGACTCTTGAGAGTCCCTTGGGCTGCAAGGAGATCCAACCAGTCCATTCTAAAGGACATCAGTCCTGGGTGTTCACTGGTAGGATTGATGCTGAAGCTGAAATTCCAATACTTTGGCCACCTCATGCGAAGAGCTGACGCATTTGATAAGACCCTGATGCTGGGAAAGATTGAGGGCAGGAGGAGAAGAGGACAACAGATGAGAAGGTTGGATGGCCTCACCGACTGGATGGACATGGGTTTCGGTGGACTCCGGGAGTTGGTGATGGACAGGGAGGCCTGGCGTGCTGCGGTTCATGGGGTCGCAAAGAGTCAGATGACTGAGCCACCGAACTGAACTGAACGCTGTGAACTCTCGTCTGCGAGGGAGGTAAAAAACGTTTTCGCACAGTAGAGTGAACACATCTACACCTGTCTTTTAAGCACTTTCTAGGCCTTGAGGGCGAGCAACACTAATGTCTGGCAGGCTACAAAAAAGGAGACTCAAAACGACTATTTCGATCGTTCCGCGCAGCTCCACTCAGAGGCCGCTTCCATCCGGCGGCAGAAAAAAACGTGCTCAGTCACTGCCAAAGTCTCCACCCCAGGTTTGAGAGGCAGGATGCACAAAATATGACATAAATGGTGGGGGAAAGGCTGGGGGATTAATTTTCTCCACTCCCTTACCAGTTTTCGCATCAGGGGAATATTTTCCTCTGAGCCACAGACCCCACTCAGTTGCTACCTCAAACTACCTCCACGCTTACGTCATAAACAAGGCGCAGTAGTCCTGCGCCCTTCTCCCGTCGTCCTCCGCGCCGCTCTCTCCGCCTCTTCTTCTTCGCCCCTCCTACCTCTGGTTTCGAAAAGCTCGCTGGGTGCTCTGAGAATCCGGCCAGGTCTCTTTGGCTCCTTTTTTTATTCCCTATTCCTATTGGTTGGTTACTTGCGCGTGACTGCTCTCTTGCCTTTTGATTGGCTAGAATAAGTTGCGTCATTGACGGTCTGGAGGGCGGGGGGGATGAGGGAAGTTGGCTTGAGGGAGACCGGATTGGGGGAGGGGTTCAGGCCTGTCCACCTCAGCGGCTGCGGCAGCAACAGCGCCGGCCGCCACCGCCTCTGGAACGCGGAGGAGGAGGAGCGGCTGGAGGAGTAGGAGGAGGAGGTGGACCCTAGGGAACGGCATGCCCAGCGTTCCGGCTTGGTAGTGAATGCTGAGGAGAGTCGCGGTTGCTGCAGTCTGTTCCACTGGGAGGAAGTTGTGTGAGGCCGGGCGGGAGCTCGCGGCGCTTAGGAGAATAGAAGCCCGGGGTCGGTGTGAAGACTCGGCGGCTGCCCGACGCTTTCCTACACTGACCATGCCTGGAAGGAACAAGGCGAAGTCCACCTGCAGCTGCCCAGACCTGCAGCCCAATGGGCAAGATTTGGGCGAGAGCGGCCGGGTTGCCCGTCTCGGAGCCGATGAATCTGAGGAGGAGGGACGGAGGGGGCCTGTCAATAATGCCGGAGATCCTGAGATCATTAAGTCTCCCAGCGACCCCAAGCAATACCGGTAAGGGAGGAGGCTTGAACCTGGGAGAAGAGCGGGAGGCGGGCCCCTCTGTTCCCGCTGTGGTCACTTCTTTTATCCTAATCTTCCGAAGGAGCATCAGGGGCACTATTTCCCACCCCAAAAACTTGCTTGGATGGAGGTGGCAAGGGCAGTTAGGGGCATCTATGTTGTGTCAGCTCTAAGAGGGGGAGATCTTGGGTTCCACTAGGAATCAGGAAGTCAGAATGGGAGGGTTTGTTCGAGTAGTTTTGACATTCTCTCAGGCAAGAATCGAGGTTTTTCTTTCCTTTTTTTTTTAAACTTCTTATTTTGTATTGGTCTGTAACGGATTAACAGTGTTGTAGTAGTTTCAAGTGACCAAACAAGGAATTCAGCCATACAAATGCATGTATCCGTTCTCCCCCAAAACGCTCACCTATCCAGGCTGCCACATAACGTTGAGCAGAGTTCCATGTGCTATCCAGTACCTTGCTGGTTATCCATTTAAACTATAGCAGTATGTACCTGACTTTCCCAAATTCCCTTTTTCCACCAGTCAGCCATAAGTTCATTTTCTAAGCCTATGAGTTTCAGGTTTTTAAAGTTCATTTGTATCTTTTTTTTTTAAGATTCCGAATATAAGGGATATTATATGGTATTTCTCCTCTGTCTGACTTCACTCAGTATGACACTCTCTAGGCCCATTATTTCATTCTTTTTAATGGTTGAGTAATATTGCATTGTATGTATGTATTACGTCTTTTATCCATTCCTCTGTCCATGGACATTTAGGTTGCTTCCGTGCCTTGGCTGTTCCAAACGGTGCTGCAGTGAACACTGGGTGTGCAAATATCTTTTCAGACCATGTTTTTCTCTGGATATATGCCCAGGAGTGGGATTGTAGGGTCATATGGTAGCTCTGTTTTTACTTTTTTAAGGAACTTCCATACTATTCAAGAATGGGGTTTTTCTGAGGAAGGCAGCCTGGATGGTCAGGGACACTTGGTATTATATTTAAGGAAAAGTTGAAGGAGGTGGACAGGGAGGCCTGGCGTTCTGTGATTCATGGGGTTGCAAAGAGTCGGACATGACTGAGCGACTGAACTGAAGGAACTGAGGATTTTAATTTTGAAGGGCTACGTAAGGGGCATAGTGTCACTATCCACAATTACTTGAGGTGCCTGTAATTGAAAGGGATAAAACTACTGGCTGGAAGTTACTAGAGGATTGTGTAGTTTCAGTAAAAGAACTTACGTATTAGAGTTGGCCTAAGATGAGGTAACTTATTTCCATGGGTTGTTTCTCATTGCTAAGAATGGTTGGGTGCCCTCTTCTAAGATCTTGAGTCTCATTTGGGTGAGTCAGAGAAGACTTGTAAGATTTCTCCCAATCCTGAATTTTTCAATTTTTGGTTTATACTATAATCCTCTAAACATCTGTAATAACAATCCCCACCTAAATATTTTCTTCACATGTAACTTATTCCATAAAATGCCATGACTATAATGTATTTTAAAGAGAGATTATATTGTCCAACTTTATTTTAAAGGTTGAGGAAACTGAGATCTAGAGAGTTTGCTTCTTGCTTTAAATTACACACCTAAATAATTATAGAGTTGATATGAACACCCTGTCCATCTGACACCAAATCCAGTGCACCATTTACTGATTTTTATAAAGTTTTTATTCATATTGAGTTGGAAGCTGAAGCACTCTGGTTTTTAATTTGTTTTATGCCCCTACATTGTTAGAGCTAGAAAGAACCTTAGAGATAATCTTTTTCACTCCCCATCACCCCCAATGTATAGGTGACTGAAACTAAGGTAGAAAAAGAAGTGTTTTAGCCCTAAATTGAAGATAGGCCTAATTTCTTCCTTCGGTCTAAGTCTAGAGATTAACAGAACACAACTCTTTATACTATTTTTCCCAGGTGATAGGTCTTTATGATTAGGCCAGATTTTCCCTCCTTCTCATAAAAAATGTGGTTATATTAGAGCTAGTTGAAACTTTGAGAAAAGTTATTTAGTTTTTGCCATCCAGATTAAATAATAGCTTCAGGTTTGTTTGTTTTTTTTTTACCTATATAAACTTACATAATATCAAGTAATGTTTATAGAAAGTACTCTGTGTATCAGATATTGTTCTAATTGCTTTCAATATATTCATTTAATGACCTCATTTTTGGCAAATTCATTTGAAAAATGCTAAAAGTCTTACTGTGTGCTATGCATTGAGATATCTTTAAATCTTTTCTGAAATGTGGTTGAATGTAACTTAATAAATGATGTTTTATTCTAGGTACTGGGTATATAAAGATGATTAAGACAGTCCCTGCCTTCAGGGAGCTTCCAGTATAGTAGAGGGACATAGACACATTAAAAAGATATAATTAGAGCCCTGGAGTTTTATAGAAACCATAATAGAAGCATGTGCTGGGTATAGCAAGGAATAAAGTGAGAAGTGGTAAAACTCAACCTGGGGAGAGAGTTAGAAAAAGACTTCAAAGAGAAGATAATGCTTAAAAGGTATTCTTTGAGTAGTTGTGGCAGTTCTACATTTTTGTGGTCTTTTATTTTTTTATTACATTTTTGTGGTCTTTTGTCAAATCATTGTCCTCAGTGTCTCAGTTTTCTTATTTTAAAGTGAAGGAGGTTGATTAAGACTAGCAGTGTTTTCCAATAACTTCCTCTTCTTTCAAAAGAGCAGGTCCATGTTTATATGTTCTATATACTAAAGTTTTCAGGTAGACTTTTAAAGGAAAGATTTTGTTACTTTAAAATAAAGGTGCGAAACCTAGGTACTAGATGGTTTTTAAAGATTTACCCATCCCAAAGTTAAATTCTCTTAATTTTTTAACCAGAAGTAGACAGGAGGTATGTGCAGCAGAAGAGCTGAATTATCCTTCCAGGACCTGCTCAAATGTTATCTCTGTGAAACCTTTCCAGGCGGAATTAATCCTGCCTTTCAGTGTATTTCACTGGGACTTTATACATGGTCCATTACAGTTCACGTCCATTGTATTATAATTTATCTTTTGAATGTGTGATTAAGTACCAGAGGTGGACTTGATTAAAATATTTTGTTGAAAATAACACCTTGAAATAATTGTTTACCAATCTGCATTATAAAGTAATAGCCTGTGGAATTGTACTTCTCTGTGTAATTTGTTTTAAGCTTTTTTGAAATGTTAATCATACCTCCAGAACATCTCTTCTGCTTTTTTTAAAGTGATCTGTATAAATGCTTTATAAGTGTTGATTTCCTTCTCTTCTGGAAGGATTCAGTTCAGTCCAGTCGCTCAGTTGTGTCCGACTTTTTGCGACCCCATGAATCACAGCATGCCAGGCCTCCCTGTCCATCACCAACTACCGGAGTTCACTCAAACTCATGTCCATTGAGTCGGCGATGCCATCCAGCCATCTCATTCTCTGTCGTCCCCTTCTCCTCCTGCCCCCAATCCCTCCTAGCATCAGAGTCTTTTCCAGTGAGTCAGCTTGTCGCATGAGGTAGCCAAAGTATTGGAGTTTCAGCTTTAGCATCAGTCCTTCCAATGAACACCCAGGATTGATCTCCTTTAGAATGGACTGGTTGGATCTCCTTGCAGTCCAAGGGACTCTCAAGAGTCTTCTCCAGCACCACAGTTCAAAAGCATCAATTCTTCAGCAGTCAGCTTTCTTCACAGTCCAACTCTCACATCCATACATGACCACGGGAAAAACCATAGCCTTGACTAGATGGACCTTGGTTGATAAAGGAATGTCTCTGCTTTTTAATATGCTATCTAGGTGGGTCATAACTTTCCTTCCAAGGAGTAAGCGTCTGTTAATTTCATGGCTGCAATCAGCATCCGCAGTGATTTTGGAGCCCAAAAAAATAAAGTCTGACACTGTTTCCACTGTTTCCCCATCTATTTCCCATGAAGTGATGGGACCAGATGCCATGATCTTTGTTTTCTGAATGTTGAGCTTCAAGCCAACCTTTTCACTCTCCTCTTTCACTTTCATCAAGAGGCTTTTGAGTTCCTCTTCACTTTCTGCCATAAGGGTGGTGTCATCTGCATATCTGAGGTTATTGATATTTCTCCCGGCAATCTTGATTCCAGCCTGTGCTTCTTCCAGCCCAGTGTTCCTCATGATGTAGGACTGGAAGGATTAGGGACTTTTTTTTTTCCTGTGACGTAGGCACTGAGGTCTACTTAAGTGGTTCTCTAAGAAGTTGTAGGGGAAGTAGTGGGAAACATAAGGAAAGCCTTTAGTGGTAAAGGTTTGAAATAGTGTAGAGAGTGAGTTATGTATACTTGAGAAATACTAAAGAGAGAAGTTATTAGTTCTTGAGCATAAAAACTGTGTAAGTAAAGCAGTATTTTAAGATTAAGCTGCTGCTGCTGCTAAGTCGCTTCAGTTGTGTCCGACTCTGTGCAATCCCATAGACGGCAGCCCACTAGGCTCCACCGTCCCTGGGATTATCCAGGCAACTAGTAGTAGCTTAATCAGTAGTAGCTAAGATCCACAGGATGAGGCAAGACTGTTTTAAGAGGTAATTATAATTGTATATTGACTGGTGTAGTGTTTCTCTAATTGATGTGTTCCCCTGTTCACTCTTTTTTGCTTTCCTCTTATTAACCCAGTGTTTGCTAGGCTAAAAGTTTAGAATCCAGAGTTCAAGTCTGTTTTGCTCACTCATAGCTTCTCAGATTTTAGAAGGAAATGGCAACCCACTCTAGTGTTCTTGCCTGGAGAATCCCAGGGACGGGGGAGCCTGGTGGACTGCCGTCTATGGGGTCACACAGAGTCAGACACGACTGAGGTGACTTAGCAGCAGCAGCAGCAGCTTCTCAGATAGTATTTGTGGAATGTATAAATGCCCATATGCCAGACATTTTCATGGAACTCCTGGGAATATTCTGCTAGAAACTTTTTAGATCAAATTTGTATCCTGGCCAATTTTTAAAAAAAGAACTCAATTTTCAGAGGAAACAAGTATGAATAGGCAGGTTACAGAGGAAAAAAATGTGTTATACAAATAGTAATGTGAATAGTGATACTGTAGTATGTTTAATTGACTATGCCAAAGCCTTTGACTGTGTGGATCACAATAAACTGTGGAAATTCTGAAAGAGATGGGAATCCCAGACCACCTGACCTGCCTCTTGATAAACCTGTATGCAGGTCAGGAAGCAACAGTCAGAACTGTACATGGAACAACAGACTGGTTCCAAATAGGAAAAGGAGTACGTCAAGGCTGTATATTGTCACCCTGCTTATTTAACTTATATGCAGAGTACATCATGAGGAACGCTGGGCTGGAAGAAGCACAAGCTGGAATCAAGATTGCTGGGAGAAATATCAATAACCTCAGATATGCAGATGACACTACCCTTATGGCAGAAAGTGAAGAGGAACTAAAAAGCCTCTTGATGAAAGTGAAAGAGGAGAGTGAAAAGGTTGGCTTAAAGCTCAACATTCAGAAAACAAAGATCATGGCATCTGGTCCCATCACTTCATGGGAAATAGATGGAAAAACAGTGGAAACAGTGTCAGACTTTATTTTTTGGAGCTCCAAAATCACTGCAGATGCTGATTGCAGCCATGAAATTAAAAGACGCTTACCCCTTGGAAGGAAAGTTATGACCAACCTTGATAGTATATTAAAAAGCAGAGACATTACTTTGCCAACAAAGGTCCATCTAGTCAAGGCTATGGTTTTTCCCGTGGTCATGTATGGATGTGAGAGTTGGACTGTGAAGAAAGCTGATCGCCGAAGAATTGATGCTTTTGAACTGTGGTGCTGGAGAAGACTCTTGAGAGTCCCTTGTACTGCAAGGAGATCCAACCAGGCCATTCTGGAGGAGATCAATCCTGGGTGTTCATTGGAAGGACTGATGCTGAAGCTGAAACTGCAATACTTTGGGCACCTCATGCAAAGAGTTGACTCACTGGAAAAGACTCTGATACTAGGAAAAAGTTGGGGGCGGGAGGAGAAGGGGATGACACAGAATGAGATGGCTGGATGGCATCACTGATTCTGTGGACATGAGTTTGAGTGAACTCCGGTAGTTGGTGATGGACAGGGAGGCCTGGCGTGATGTGATTCATGGGGTCGCGGAGAGTCGGACACGACTGAGCGACTGAACTGAGTATGTTTAATTCATATAAAAGCTTGTGGCAGTTGGCATATAATAAGCATTCAGATGTTAGCCATTATTCTTTTAATATGTTCACAATTATTAAATGATATTTACAGCACTGTAATAGCAAAAAATTGGCAATAACTTTATTGTCCATTCTTTGGCTAAAAATTATTATACCATTCTACAGTGAAAATAGTATATAACTATAAGGATAGATGGTTTTTATATATCGATATGGAGAAATGTCCCGTGGTTTACCATTGAATGAAAAAAGCCAGTTGCAAACCAAAATATATTGTACAATTCCATTTTTATAAAGAAAAATACCCCAGAAAACACCACTTCCCATTATATATTTACCTAAAATATAATTTTCTGTGTTTAGATATGCACAGAAATGATTAGAAATGATGTAAGCAAGCTTATTTCTAGAGAAAAGTAGAGATTTGACTTGAGTTGTTTACTTTTTAGTAATTAAAAAAGATTGATCAGTAGACAAAGTATTATTTGTTTCTTGAAGGAAATTTATATAGGAAAAATTTTTAATTTCCTACAAGTATTCCATCCAGCACTAACCACTGGCAATGTTTTTTATAACCTTATTTCTTTTTTGCTATGCAGTTGTAATTTATAGTTTTAAAATAGTATAATACCATATTTAACAATTGTGTGAACATTTTCTTGTTGTGCTTTTCAGTATATTTTGTCTAGTTAGAAGTCCAACTAATAGAAATATAATTTAATCATTAACATTTTATAGTCTAGATTGTCAGATTTTCTTTAACTTAGAAAATCTGTTTATTCTTAACTGAATCCTTTGGGTGTAGACTCAATCATAATGGATTTGATAGATATGTAGGATAACTTTTGGTGATCTGACTTTTTCGTAGGATATTCTTTAATGAGGAGAACTGGCAGACAAGAAGATGGTTTGTTCTGGGACTTCCACTCTGACATAGGTCTTACATTCATACTGGTTCCTAGAATGAAGTCAGTCATTAAGCCTATCCAACTCAAAGGAAACTGAGTAGATTATAATTCCCTTCTAATTAAAAGACGCTTACTCCTTGGAAGGAAAGTTATAACCAACCTAGATAGCATATTAAAAAGCAGAGACATTACTTTGCCAACGAAGGTCTGTCTAGTCAAGGCTATGGTTTTTCCCGTGGTCGTGTATGGATGTGAGAGTTGAACTGTGAAGAAAGCTGATCGCCGAAGAATTGATGCTTTTGAACTGTGGTGCTGGAGAAGACTCTTGAGAGTCCCTTGGACTGCAAGGACGTCCAACCAGTCCATTCTGGAGGAGCTCAATCCTGGGTGTTCATTGGAAGGACTGATGCTAAAGCTGAAACTCCAATACTTTGGCCACCTTATGTGACGAATTGACTCACTGGAGAAGAGTCTGATGCTGGGAGGGATTGGGGTGGGAGGAGACGGGGACGACAGAGAATGAGATGGCTGGATGGCATCACCGACTCAATGGACATGAGTTTGAGTGAACTCCGGGGGTTGGTGATAGACAGGGAGGCCTGGCGTGCTGTGATTCATGGGGTTGCAAAGAGTCAGACGCGACTGAGCGACTGAACTGAACTGAACTGGAGTGTGTGTGTATTTCTCTCTCTCTCTGTTTTTTTTTGTGACAGGGATTATGGGCTTAGTTTTATGGTTGGACCAGAATTAATTTGCAGAAAGGTTGGAAGTTGATTATAGTTTGAAAAGTTCACCTGGTATTCTAGAGATGTGTTTACAGAAGTTTTATATTTTTATTACCACCACCACCGATGATCTTTGTTCTCCTAATAATAACTGGTATTTATTGAATTCTTATTAGGGACTAAAAAATTTATATAATATCTCATTTAATCTTTATAGTAACCCTATGCTAAATACTATTTTATGAAAATATGTTACTGAGCAAGTACTGAGCACTAACTAGACTGTAAATGAATTTGTTCTCTCATTTGGTTCCTTCTAAGCAAAGTTACCATGGCAGGTAAGGTCTAAGTACCTCCATTTTTCGGTTCTTAACTTTCCAGCTTTACCATCTGTTAATATGGTTTTGTGCTACTTTTCTTGGCACATGCTGTACTGTTTGGTCAAACATTACCTCCTCTGTGAACCTTTTAATTCTTTGTTCAGTCTTTCCCTCCTACATGTGAGTTATTTATACTCTTATGTGCCCCTGTAGCAATTTTTTTCAAGGTATTTCATATTTTTGTAAGTACTACTTTGTCTTTCCCCTCTATTTTGCTGAAATTTTTGTAGATAGGGACTTTATTTGAGTCTTCATATGCCTTCTCTTCTCTTATTAATAAATCAACTGTCTACACGTAAGACCCATTTCTCTGCTTGTGCACTAACTAGATCCCATCCCCTCTTTATTGATCCCAGCCACCCGTTATTCCCCTTTCACCCTGCATCATCGGTTTCCCCCTTTTACTTCATCATTCCCATGAGCATACAAATATGCTGTAATTGTTCCTGTGTTTGGGAAAAACGTTTGCTTACTCAGATCCCCTTGGATCTGTGCTCTTCCAGCTGCTCAAATTTCTCTATTTCCTAGATAGCAGAGCTTGTTAAAAGAGTTATCTGTATTCTAAATTTGCAGTTCATCTACTCCCATTGTTTATTTCTTGAACTTAGACTGGGCTTTTGCCACGTTGCTATTGAAAATAGCTATTTTCAAGATCACCAGTAACTTTTATAATTGGTTAGTTATCAAGTTCTTATCTTACTTGACCTTTCAGTATCTTATGGTACAGTTGATCATTCTGTCCTTCTTGAGATGCTTTTTTTTTCTGTTGGCTTGCAGGTCAACACTGTTCTTAGTTCCCTTTCTGCCTCATTTGCAAGATTTCTCCTTATCTCCTTGACCTCTAAATTTTGGAGTACCTCAACTGTCTGCCTTTGCTCCCTGTCTTGTGGCTTTAAATAGCACCCTGTATTTAATAATTTTACTTAGGTTCCCCCATACGTTTTCTTACAGATTTATTTTTCTTCATAGCACTTATTTTTAGTGCCATTTGTTATACTATATATTTACTTGTTCATGAGAGCAAGGACTTTGTTTTGTTCGTTACTGTGTCTCCAGTGCCTAGAATGGTACATTTCTCATAGCCTTGCTTCCATCTCTGACCCTTTCATCCTTTTCTTCTCTGGCATGATTGTTATATAAGGATATGTTTTTCAGTCTTTTTAAAAATAATTTTATTTCCTGTTTTCATTTCAGATCAAAAAATTCTTTTTTAAGGAATAAAACCGAATAGATATCCTTGAAGCACTTTGGATACTGCCCTCTCTTATTGCATTCCCTACCCTCTTTTTCCATTGTTAATCATTATCTGAATTTGGTGTATATACCGTTCCTAAGTATATTTTTATACTTTTTATTAAATATTTATCTATAAGCAGTATATGGTATTGTTTTCACATATTTTAAAATACATAATTAGACATTATGTCACATTGGATGTCTCAACTTTTTTTTTTTATTTAACACTGCTTTTGAGATTTGTTCATACTGTTAAGTGTAATACTAGTTATTTGTGTTAAATTATGTTTACTCTCTTGTGTGAATATTTTGTTATTTGTTTGTTTTCCTACCACTGATCATATAGATTATTCCCAGTTTTCTGTTGTATTTTGTTTTCTGATTATGTCACAGTTTTATCTTTTCTCTGATTGTTATACATTTATTTCCAGTGCTTCAGTGAACACTTTTATATGTAACTCCTTGTATGTAACTCACATTTGAGAGTTTATTTATGTACCTATAAGTGAAATGACTAATTTTTAACTTTAGTATAGATATTGCCAAAGTACTCTTCTAATTGGTTGTACTATTTTACATTTATTCCAAAGTTCCTGCTTCTATATATAATTATCAATTCCTGATACCATTAGAGTTCTTTTTTATTTGAGTATAATGGCTTCTCAGGTGGTGAAGTGGTAAAGAATCCTCCTGCCAATGCTGGAGACTCAGGAGACATGTTCCTCCAGAAGATCCCCTGGAGTAGGAAGTGATAACCCACTCCAGTATTCTTGCCTGGGGAGTCCCATAGACAGCGGAGTCTGTTGGGCTTATAGTCCATGGGGTCGCAAAGAGTCGGACACCACTGAGTGACAACATGCACACATATGCACACACAGTTGCTTTACAATGTTGTGAATCATCTATACACATATTCCCTCTTTTTTGGATTTCCTTCCCGTTTAGGTCACCATACAGCATTGAGTGGAGTTCCCCGTTCTATATGATCGGTTCTCCTTAGCTATCTGTTTTATACATGGTGTATGTATGTCAGTCCCAATCTCCCAGTCCTTCCCACTTCACCCCCCTTCACCTCTTGGTATCCATACATTTATATTCTGTGTCTGTGTCTCTATTTCTGCTTTGCAAATAAGCTTATCTATTCCCAGGTGGTGCTAGTGGTAAAAGACCCACCTGCCAGTGCAGGAGACACAGGGGATGCGGGTTGGATCCCTGGGTCAGGAAGATCCCCTGGAGTAGGAAATGGCAACCCACTCCTGTGTTTTTGCCTGGAAAATTCTGTGGACAGAGGAGTCTGGCAGACTACAGTTCATAGGGAGGTCACAAAGAGTCAGACACAGCTGAGCAACTAAGCACACACATCCCATTTTTCTAGATTCCACATATATGCGTTAATATACGATGTTTATTTTTCTTTTTCTGACTTGCTCCACTCTGTATGACAGTCTCTGGGTCCATCCATGTCTCTGCAAATGGCACAGTTTTGTTCTTTTTTATGGCTGAGTAATATTCCATTATATGTAACACACACACAGACACACATTTTCTTTATCCATTCCTCTGTTGGTAGACAGTTTGGTTGCTTCCATGTCCTGGCTATTGTAAATAGTGCTGCAGTAAACATTGGAGTAAATCACATCTTGGGTCACAAATCAAGCCTCAGTAAATTTAAGAAAACTGAAATCGCATCAAACATCTTTTCAGACCACAGTGCTATGAGATTAGAAACCGATTACAGGAAATAAACTATTAAAAACACACACACACAGACACATGGAGGCTAAAAAATATGCTATCAAATAACCATGAGATCATGGAAGAAATCAAAGAGGAAATCAAAAATTACCTCAAAACAAATGACAACATATTAACAACCCAAAATCTATGGGATTCAGCAAAAGCAATTCTTTTTTTTTTTTGATTGGTCTAAGTGGCTTTATTAGAGAAACCCAAGTTTACAGAGAACTTAAGAGTTGGCGTTAGGGTCCTTCTTGCCAGGGGTGGGCACAACATTGACAAAGAGCCAGTTGTACTGCATACACCTCTTGGGCTGGCCTGTCATCTTCTTTTTCTCGTTTGGCCACCTTGAAAGTCTGACCTCGTACTTTCTCAACACGGGCCAGGGAACCATAGACTTTACCTCCAAGCATGCAGTCAGCTACTTCTAGAGTGCTCAGAGCTTCCACCCCACACTGGCCGAGGGCAGCCTCAGCCTCTAGGGGCATCCCTGGCACGAGCAGGACTTGATCTTCTGGAGCAATGCCCTCCAAGGAGGCTCCATAAGCCTTGATATGGGCAAATGTCTCCAGAAGAGACACTTTGTATTTTTGTGGTGTCCGTTGTATCTTCTCCTTTTTTGTTTCTTGTTTTATTGATCTGAGTCCTCTCCCTTTTTTTCTTGATGAGTAGGTTGAAGGTTTATCAATATTGTTTGTCTTCTCAGAGAACCAGCTTTTAGTTTCATTGCTCTTTGCTATTTTTTTTAATTTCTATTTCATTTATTTATGCTCTTATCTTTATTATATCTTTTCTTCTAACTTGGGGTTTTGTTTATATTTTTTTCTCTAGTTGTTTTAGGTGTACGATTAGATTGTTTATTTGAGATTTTTCTTATTCCTGAGTTAAGATTATATTGCTATAAAATTCCCTCTTAGGAATTGCTTTTGCCCTTTCTTAATGTCATCTTTGTGGTAGTGGCAGTGGTGTCTGCAATCTAGTCACCAACATGCAGCTTTTTGTCCGTGCCCAGGAGCTACACACTCTTGAGGTAACTGGTCTGGAGACACTTGCCACTCCCTTCTGGCCTACAGAGTTTCTGCTGAAAAAAGACTGATAACCTTATGGTGATTCTTTTGTATGTTATTTGTTGCTTTTTTCATTGATGCTGGTATTATTTTTTTCTAGTATTTTTGTTAGTTTGATTAGTGTGTGTTCTCAGTATGTTCTTCTTGGATTTATTCTGAATGGGACTCTGCACTTCCTGGATTTGGGTGTCTTATTTCTTTTCCCTCGTTAGGGAAGTTTTCCACTATAATCTCTTCAAATATTTTCTCAGATGCTTGCTCTTCTTTTGTGTTTGTGTTCAGTTGCTCAGTTGTGTCCAGCTGTTTGTGGACTCATGGACTATGGCCCACCAGGCTTCTCTGTCCATACAGTTTTCCAGGCAAGAATACTGGAGTGGGTTGCCATTTCTTATTCCAGTGGCTCTTTCTGACCCAGGGATTGAGCCTGTGTCTCTTTCGTCTCCTGCATTAGCAGGTGGATTCTTTACTGGTAGCTTTGCCTGAATGATGGTGCTTTTAATGTTGTTCCAGAAGATTCTGAGCCTGTCTTCACTTCTTTTCATTCTTTTTTCTTTACACTGCTTCATTGCAGTGATTTCCACCACTCTGCCTGCTAGCTCACTTATCCTTTCTTCTGTCTCAGTTATTCTGCTCTTGATTCCTTCTAGTGTATTTTTTATATATTTCATCTTTGGAAATATTTTTTTACACTGCCAAGTACTGCCAGATACTGATATTAGTCTATGAGTATTTGATTTTATTTGATAATATTCATTGCTTGGAAGGCATTTATAGAATTCTGTTAGGTTCTTCTCTGACATTTGCTGTTCAGAATGTCATTACAGTGTAGATTGTACTTCTGATTGAAAAGTAGATGGAAGCTCCTCAGTTGCACAGTTAAAAGTACTTTGAAATAAGGAAATTTCCTTTGTGCTTGCACCAGTGTGTGAAAAACACTGTTGGAAGCGTAGTTTGCTTAGAAAACATGTCTGTGGCAAATTTGTGTAGGAAGGGATATAGGTCTTCTTGTTTTGACAGCACAGTAAATGTACAAAGCAACTTGCCATTGCTTGTAATTAAGGTAACTTTTTTTGAAACATAAGTTTTGCATATAAGCACGTTTAATAATTTATGGTTGAAATAATTAAGAAACAGTATGAAGACTGCAGCAAAAACTAACTTCCAAAGCCATCTGGTATTTGATAGTGGTTGAAGATTTTCTTCAGAAAAGTTTTTCTTTACTCTGAGCTGAAAACATTGCAATAAAATGTTCCTATTGCTAAGCCATCAAACTGCTTCCTCTGGAGTAAGGGAAATTAAAAATATTCAGCTTCTGGGAATTACCTGATTGTCCAGTGGTTAAAATATTCAGCTTCTGGGAATCAGCTGATTGTCCAGTGGTTAGGACTTGGCGCTTTCACTGCTCTGACCTGGTTCATTTCCTGGTCGGGGAACTAAAATCTTGCAAAGTGCACAGAGCAGTCAAAAAGGAAAAATCAACTATTTCTCACAAAAATTAACAGAATTAATGATTGTGAAGTCTCCAAGAGCAAATGACTATATTGAAGATAGGAATATAATAGCAAAGTCTATGTTAAAAGTGTGACGTTGGAATTCCACATTCCCCTTTCCTTATTTGGACATGACAGATACGTGCTGCTGTTCTGAAGAAAAAGTTATAGTACGGTTATACTGTAATGTTGTTGAGTTATAAATGCATTGCTGCCACTTTCAGAGTGTCGAGCAGCAGTCCTAAGCAGTGAAAATGCCACTTGTGCTCTCACAACTGTCCCATTCTACCATTGTGGCTCAAAATCAGCCATAGACAAGTAAATGAATGGGTGTGGCTGTGTTCCAGTAAAACTTTATTTATGGACACTGAAATTTGAATTTTAGATAATTTCATGTATCATGACATACTAATCTTTTGTTGGATTTTTCCAACCGCTTAAAAAAGTAAAGTGTTAGTTGCTCAGTCGTGTCCAGCTCTTTGTGGCCTCATGGACTGTAGCCTGCCAGGCTCCTCTGTCCATGCAATCTCTAGGCAAGAATATTGGAGTGGGTTGCCATTTCCTTAAAAAAGTAAAAACCACTTAGTTTGAGGGCATTTTTCATTAATAGGCCTTTTTTGAAAATGAATTTTAGATTGTAATACCCTACTTCTTCTATTCTAAAATACATCCCATTTTTTTTATCAACCAGTATTCAGTTATTTATGACTCAAAATATTGTTTATACTGAAACATATAGTCTATTATGATTACATTTTCCTTCTTGAAGAACTTTGTTTTCTGTAGCATTAAAAGTTGCCTTATTTTTAAAACAAGTTTTATGAAAATATAATTCACATACTATCCGATTCACCCATTTAAAATGTGCAGCTCCCTAGCTTTTAGTATATTTAGAGTTGTGCATTCATTATCACAATTTTAGAACATTTTCACTACCTCAAAAAGTAACCCCAGGGACTTCCCTAGTGATCGAGTGGCTAAGACTCCATGCTCCCAATGCAGGGGACCTGGGTTTGATCCCTGACTGAGCGACTTCACTTTTACTTTTCACTTTCACACATTGGAGAAGGAAATGGCAACCCACTCCAGTGTTCTTGCCTGGAGAATCCCAGAGACGGGGGAGCCTGGTTGGCTTCCATCTATGGGGTCACACAGAGTCGGACACGACTGAAGTGACTTAGCAGCAGCAGCAGGGAACTAGATCCCACATGTCATACCTAAGACCCAACACAGCCAAATAAAAAAAAAAAAAAGAAATCCCACACCCCTTCCTATCAGCCTTCCCAGTAACCCAGCCCACGCATGCCCTAGACAAAGACAAATCTGTTTTCTGCCTCTAATCCACTGTCTCTCCAGATCTACTTTCTAGAAGTCTCTCAACTTTTTGTGTCTCTGTCTATATTGGACATTTCATATAAGTGGAATCATTTAATATGCCATCTTTTATGATTGACTACTTTCACTTAGCATAATGTTTTTAAGTTCATCCATATTGTTGGGTGCAGCAGTACTTTTATTTATTACTGACTAATTCATGGTATGGGCTTCCCTGGTGGCTCAGACGGTAAAGAATCTGCCTGCAATGCAGGTGACCCGGGTTCAATCTCTGGGTCAGGGAAGATCCACTGAAGAAGGAAATGGCAACCTACTCCAGTATTCTTGCCTGGAGAATTCCATGGACAGAGGAGCCTGGTGGGCTACAGTCCATGGGGTCACAAAGAGTCAGGCATAACTGAGCAACTAAAACACAATCCATTGTATGGGATATATTTTGTCTATCCATTCAGCAGTTGATGTATACTTTTTGACTGTTTTGAATAATGCTGCTTATGAACATTTATGTATAATTTTTCATTTGTTTTCATTTATTTAGAATATATAATAATTAGGAATAGAACTGCTGGATCACATGGAAAGCATTTAACCATTTGAGGATCTTTCAGGCTGCTTTCCAAAGAGACTATACAGTTTTACCTTTCTTCCAGCAGTGTGTGAAATTTCCACTTTCTCTATATCCTCACCAACATTTTCTACTCTCTTTTTTATTATAACCATCCTAGAGGGTATAAGTAGTATCTCATTGTCATTTGCATTTCCCTGATGGCTGATGATGTTAAATATCTTGTCATGTACTTATTAGTCATCTGTCATCTTCTTATCTTGGGGACTTCCCTGGTGGCTAGTGGTAAGGAACCCAACTGCCAATGCAGGAGACATGGGAGACTTGGGTTCGATCCCTGGGTTGGAAAGATCCCCTGGAGAAGGGCATGGCAACCCATTCCAGTGTTCTTGCCTGGAGAATCCCATGGACAGAAGAGCCTAGCAGGCTACAGTCCATGATGTCACAAAGAGTTGGACACAACTGAAGCAACATAGCATCTTCTTATCTTATAGTATGTGTATCTTCTTTGGACAAGTATCTGTCTAAATCCTTTGTCCATCTTTAATATTTTTGGGTAGTAATAATTCTTTGTATATTCTAGATATAGGTCTTCTTAGATAAATGATTTGCTAAAATTTTCTCTTGATGGTATCCTTTGAAGCACAAAAGTTTTAAATTTTGATAATTAGTTTATTTTTGTTGTTGCTTATGCATCATATCCTAGATACCTGATTATTATTTTGTTCAGTGCTTTGTGATCTAACTTGAATTCTATCCTAATTCTTTGTCAGAGCTTTAAAACTCCTCTAAGTTTTAAAACTAAGTCAAATTCATCAATAAATCCATCAGTTCAGTTGTTTTCTTGTATCTTCATTCCTTAATCAGTTGAGGACCTATGTCTTTCAGTCCTAGGAAATTTTTCTTGAATTTTTTTTCCCGATTCTTCCCCTTTGTTTTCTTTCTTTTGATACTACTGTATAATATGGAAACACTGGTTCAGTGTAGGGAAAGTTGACTGTGGTAACACTCTTAGCTTCTTTCTCTACCTCTTCTCTTTCACAGGGGGAAGTTAGTAAATACAGGAGATTAGTGAGTACAGTAGAATGACCAGCATGGTCAGTCTAACCTTTTCATCTTTCTCGTCATTCTAACCTGCAGGCAGACAGTATTTTGCCATATTCTTGGCTAGTGCAGTAAACTGAGTGTAGGACAGGCTCTCCATTTTAGGGGAAATACTTCTAGTGGATAACTTGAATTAAGAGTGTTAGCAAGCCATTTTCAAACCACTTTTGAGCCATGTTTTCCAACCAAACTTTATGTCAGAGATAAAGCTGACATTTTGCTTTTTTCTTTTCCTTGTTTTTTTTCTCATCTGATTCTGAAATCAAGTGGGAAAGAGAGGTGTTTTTTAAAAGTTTTTAAAATTAATTAATTTTTGGTTGCACTGGGTCTTTGTTGCTGTACACAGGCCTTCTCTAGTTGTGGAGAGTGGTGGCGACTCTCCGATTGCGTTGCTTGGGCTTCTTGTGGTGGTAGTTTCTTTCATTGCGGAGCACAGACTCGGACATGCAGGCTTTAGTAGTAGCAGTGCAAGGGCTTAGATGCCCCGCGGCATATGAAATTGTTCTGGACCAGGGATTGAACCTGTGTCCCCTGCATTGGCAGGCAGATTCTTATCCACTGTACCACAGGGAAGTCTGAGAGGTGTTTTTTAAAATTGCGGTAAGCTGTACATAACAGAATTTACCTCAACCAATTTCAAGCGTACTGTTCAGTGGCATTAAGTATATTCATATTGTTGTACAACCATCACTACCGTACATCTCCAGAACTTTTTTCATCCTAAACTGTGAAATAATAACTCCCCATTTCCTTCTCCTCCTCCAAGCCCCTGACAGCTACCATTTTATTATCTATAAAGACTGAATAATATTCCTTTGTTTGTGTATATCATAACTTGTTTATTCATCTGTTGATAGACGTTTGAGGTGTTTCCTCTTTTTAGCTATTGTTAATAATGCTGCTTTGAACATGGGTTTACAAATTCTGTTCAAGTCCCTGCTTTAAACTCATTTGGGTATATATATATCTAGAAGTGGACTTGCTCAATTATTTGAGACCTCCCAGTGTCTTAATGGGCTTCCTTGATTGCTCAGTGGTAAAAAATCTGCCTGCAGTGCAGGAGGTGCAGGAAACGTGGGTTTGATCCCTGGGTCAGGAAGATAACCTGAAGGAGGAAATGGTAATCTACTCTAGTAGTCATGCCTGGAAAATCCCATGGGCAAAGGAGCCTGGTGGGCTGTAGTCCATAGGATTGTAGAGTCAGATACGACTGAGCAAGCAAGCCAGCAAGCATATTAGCATCGCCTTGTAATAATCCACCTCTAAATCTAAGTGCCTGACAGCAACAATGATTTATTATGTTCTTGTGGTTCTCTCGGATGGCTGGGCAATTTTTTTGTTCCTGTTATCTGAGCTCACCTTTGTGGCTGTGTTCATTTTTTAGGTTGATCGGAGCTAGAGGATCTAAAATGGCTTTAATCACATGTCTAGGGCCTTGGTGAGAACAGCTAGAAGGTGGGCCTTCTCTCTGCACTTAATCTATCCTCATACATAGTCTAGTTTAAACTTCTTGACATGGCAGTTAAGTCCCAAAAGAGTGAAGGCAGAAGCTGCAGGACATCTTGAGGCCTAGACTCTAGGACTTCACTACAAATTAAAGGCAAAGTTTACGGAGTTAGCCCAGATTCAAGGGGTGGGGGGAAATAGTCTCCAACTCTTGTTGGGAATATTGACCAGGTCACTTTGGGACCATTATTAAAATGGTTAGTTATACCTAATAGCCTAACAACTGAGCCATAGGTGAGGAAACTTGAGAAATAGGGATGGATTGCCATTGGGTAACAAAAAGGCCTTCTGGTAGGTCGTAAATGGATTGGCTTGCTATTATGTTTTAACATAATAATCCATGTGGATTTTTTTGAGCTTGGTTGTTTGTAAGAACTATATTGTACCATGCAGTAAGTTTTTGTTTCTTTTTCTTTTTTAAAAAACAGTTATATGGTTCAGTTCAGTTCAGTCGCTCAGTCGTGACCCACTCTTTGCGACCCCATGAATCATAGCACGCCAGGCCTCCCTGTCCATCACCAATTCCCGGAGTTCACTCAAACTCATGTCCATCGAGTCGGTGATGCCATCCACCCATCTCATTCTCTGTCATCCCCTTCTCCTCCCGCCATAGCTTTAAACTAATTCAGCTTGGGTAAGAAAGCTTTAGCTGACTCAGACAGGCTATATCAACTTTAGAGTTGCAACTGCCCTGGACTTACAGGCAAAGCTACACAGGTTTAATTTTTAATGGTTTGGGTGGGTATAACAATTAATACTTTTATGGACTTCTTAAACCAAGTCTGCAGCTTTAAACTGCAAAGATGTATAAAGTTTCAAATATAGAGTAATTAATGACTTAAGACTGTAGCCTTCAGTTGTTAATTCCAGGTTTAGACAGATAGTACCCTTCCCTGACTTTGTGGTATCAAGTATTTCTTATGTATTTTTGGATTTAAATAAATGAACTCTTTAACTGTGGTAAGTGAAAGTAGTGTGTTTAGTGAAAGTAGCTTCACAAAAGTTTGATTCATTTTATTAAGGAACAAATAAAAATGAATGAGTGGATACTTTATTATAAGGAAAATAATACCACCTTCTTGATTCTTGGGCTTGGTTTGAAGAAACGTACTTCAGTCTTTTAATTTCTTTTTTTGGTCATACCATATGATTTGGGGGGATCTTAGTTCCCCAACCAGAAATCTAACATGAGCCTGACAGTGAAAGCACCAAGTCTTAACCACTGAACTGCTGGGGAAGTCTCTACTTCAGTCTTTATAGTCAGTACAGGAACCATGAGAGGGTGAAACCAAATTGAGGTAGACAGGTTGAATAAGCTAAAGGGAGAGAGGTTTTCTTATATATCTAAGAAGAGCCTTACCCCTCCAAAAATTTATACACAGTCACACACATACATAAATAGAGATTACATGGTTTAGTTGGGAGGTAATGACAAGTTCGATAATTATACGGTTATCTTCCCAAGTACCCTTTTTTGACCCACGGTTTAGCACTATCTAGGTCTAGAAATAGCAATTTAAGACTAGAACCTGAGTGGCTAATTATTTTATCTCTGTATATGAAAATGAGGTCTTGAAAGTTGTATAGTGTACTATGGTACGGCCAGAAGATAATTTATTTGCGTGTTTTTCTCTGTGTGGAAATTTGGATGATTTCCAACTTTTCTCTATCACAAATGGTGCTGCAGTGAACATTGTTGCATATCTTTGTGCATGTGTGTATATATTTCTGTGAGACATCTAGAAATGTAATCACTGGGATAAAAGGTATGCAGAGCTCTCATTGTTAAGAAAATAGGTTTGCCATATACTACAAAAATACTATTCCCACTGAGATTCATAAGCAAGTATGTGAGAATACCCTGTTTATATATATATTTTAAACTTATTTTTATTTGTTTTTGTTTTATGCTCTTATTGATTTGAAGGAACTCTTGTATCTTGTTACAGGCTTCGCTGGTGGCTCAGATGGTAAAGAATCTGCCTGCAATGCAGGAGACGTGGGTTCGATCCTTGGGTTGGAAAGATCCCCTGGAGAAGGGAATGGCAACTCACTCCAGTATTCTTGCCTGGGAAATCCCATGGACATAGGAGCTTGGCAGGCTACAGTGCGTGGGGTCGCAAAGGGTGTCTGACATGACTGAGGGACTGACACTTCTTATGTATATTGTAATTTTCTCTCAGTATACAGTTTTCTGTTAGATTTAGTTTATGGTGTTTTGTTTTAGAAGAATTTTAAGTTAGAATATAGTGAAATCTCCCCCAGTACAATAATTTTGTATCTTATTTAGTATAAATTTTCTTCATCCCAATATTATAACAATATTTTCTCATAATTACTTTTAAGACTTTTTTTCTTTTGCTGTGTAAGCTATTGAATATATATGCGTTAGGTGTAAGGTAGAAATGGCTATTTTATCTCCCTAGAGAATTACCTGTTGTTTCAAAATCATTTATTGAATCATAATAAACAGTGTTACAACAATATTATAAACAGTACTCTGTTTCTAGAACCTGTTTTCTTAAATTGATCTGTCAGTATTCTTGTTCTAGTATACTCTTTAATTTTAATTGCTTTAAAAGATTATATTTCATCATTAGTAAGTCTGTTCCCGTCATGTTTTCCCTTTTGAAAAAGTTCTTGACATTTTTTTTTTTTTTTTTTTGTCCATATGAATTTTAGAATCAGTATGCCAAGTTACCCAGGTAGTGCAGTGGTAAGAATCCGTATGCAATGCAGGAGGTACAAGAGATGCGGGTTCAATCCCTGGGTTGGGGAGATGCCCTAGAGTAGGGAGTGGCAACCTGTTTCTATATTCTTGTCTGGAAAATTCCATGGACAGAAGAGCCTGTTGGGGGGCTACAGCCCATGGTACTGCAAAGAGTCAGACACGACAGAGCATAGCACAGTCTTGACAGCTAGTTACACACACACACAAACACAGACTTCAGTTCAATTTAGTTCAGTCACTCAGTTGTGTCCGACTCTTTGTGACCCCATGAATCACAGCACGCCAGGCCTCCCTGTCTATCACCAACTCCTGGAGTTCACTCAAACTCATGTCCATCAAGTCAGTGATGCCATCCAGCCATCTCACTCTCTTCTCCTCCCGCCCCCAATCCCTCCCAGCATCAGAGTCTTTTCCAGTGAGTCAGCTCTTCGCATGAGGTGGCCAAAGTATTGGAGTTTCAGCTTTAGCATCAGTCCTTCCAATGAACACCCAGGATTGATCTCCTTTAGAATGGACTGGTTGGATCTCCTTGCAGTCCAAGGAACTCTCAAGAGTCTTCTCCAACACCACAGTTCAAAAGCATCAATTCTTCAGTGATCAGCTTTCTTCACAGTCCAACTCTCACATCCATACATGACCACTGGAAAAACCGTAGCCTTGACTAGACGGACTTGTGTTGGAGGGGTTTTAAAATTGGAATTGCCTTGAATTTATACGTTAATTTGGGGGAAGAATTTATATCTTTGTAATACTGGGTGTTCCCACTCCAACTGCATGGTATGACTAGTCAAGTCTGTTATCTTCTTATGTAAAGTTTTCTAGTTTTACTGTTGTTGGATGAGGAACGGATTGGCTTCTGGTGTCATGCTGCTGCTGCTGCTGCTGCTGCTAAGTCACTTCAGTTGTGTCCGACTCTGTGTGACCCCATAGACAGAAGCCCACCAGGCTCCCCCATCCCTGGGATTCTCCAGGCAAGAACACTGGAGTGGGTTGCCATTTCCTTCTCCAATGTGTGAAAGTGAAGTCACTCAGTCGTGTCCGACCCTTAGCGACCCCACGGACTGCAGCCTACCAGGCTCCTCCATCCATGGGATTTCCTAGGCAAGAGTACTGGAGTGGCTTGCCATTGCCTTCTCCGGTGTCATGCTACTTGGGCTCAATCCCTGCTAAACTTGGCAAATAAAAATCCTTTTTTGTGTGTGCTTTAGTTTCCTCATCCGTAAATTGGGAATAACTCATTAGGGTTATTATGAAGATTAAATGGATTAAGACATATAAGTTAATACATAAAATGTGAGTGGTTATTGGATATATATTTATAGTTTCTTTTGCTTTTGTGAATAGAATCTTTTACTTAAAAATCATTTTAATTGGTTAGCTTTGGTCTGTAGGAAATTTGTGATTTTTTTTTTTTTTATGGTTCTTGATTTTGGATGCTTTGCTGAACACTTTAGTACTATACTCATTTTTTAAAAATTCTGTTGCATTCTGTAGCTAATCATATACTTTTGCAGTGAATTGTTTTAGCTTTCAATATTTTGGCCTTATAGTTCTTTCTTGTTTATTTATATTGTGGATTTGTTTTCATTTGCTAGGACTTCTAAAACAGTGTTGAATAGAAGTGATGATGAAGAGCATTTTGTCCATGACTGTCTTTAAATAGATTTGATGTTTGATTTATAGAAGTTAATTTTCTCTTGAGTTTAACCCTTAGAAGTTAATTCAAGCTAAGGGTTGTATGTGTTTGTGTGTGTACTTAATTTGTTAAGGAGTGGGTTTTGGATTTTCATTAGATTATTTTTTTATTTTGCAAACAATATTATTATTATAAAAGATTGAAAAATATGTAGAAATTATAGTGTAAAGCATGAAAGTTCTTGTATCTTGTTCTAATCTCTCTCCATATATATATATATATATTACTATTTGGTTTGTGTCCTTTTAGTTCTTTTGCTACACCTTTATGTACATTTAGGGCTTCCCGACTATCCTGGTGGCTCAGATGGTAAAAGTGTCTGTCTACAATGTGGGAGACCCGGGTTCGATCCCTGAATTGGGAAGATCCCCTGGAGAAGGCAATGGCAACCTACTCCAGTACTCTTGGCTGGAAAATCCCATGGACAGGGAAGCCTACAGTCCATGGGGATTGTAAAGAGTTGGACACTGAGCGACTTCACTTTCCCTTTCACAGCTTAGTTGGTAAAGAATCTGCCTGCAATGCAGGAGACCCTGGTTTGATTCCTGGGTTGGGAAGATCCCCTGGAGAAAGGAAGGGCTACACACTCTAGTATTCTTGGGCTTCCCTTGTGGCTCAGCTGGTAAAGAATCTGCTGCGGTGCAGGAGACCTGGGTTCGATCCCTGGGTTGGGAAGATCCTTTGTAGAAGGGAAAGGCTACCCACTCCAGTATTCTGACCTGGAGCATTCCATGGACTGTATAGTTCATGGGGTCGCAAAGAGTTGGACATGACTGAGTGACTTTCACTCACTTCACTTATGTACATTTAATGTATATTTGTGTACATTTTTGTGTATGTGTGTACACATAGTTTTATTTATTTTATGGAACTACCAGATATTTTGTTTCACTTAGCACATTAAATACCTATTATATATCAGGCCCCCTTTAGGCATTGGCATTCTTCTGCTCATTCAGCAAATATTTCTTAAATGTTTCCTGAGTGCCAGGCAGTGTCTTAGGTGCTAGAAATATAGCTGTGAAGAAAAAGAAAAGCCTGTCCTCAGAGCTAACTTTCTGAAGGTGCAGACAGAAAATTAAAAAACAAAACCAAAACCAGAAAAAAGGGATGATAAATGGTATGAAAGAAAAGTTAAAACAGGGTAAAAGAGGAAAGGGATTGTTGTTCAGTCCCTAAGTCCTGTCCGACTCTTTTCGACCCCATGAACTGCAGCAGGCCAGGCTTCCCTGTCCTTCACTGTCTCCCTGAGTTTGCTCCAATTCATGTCCATTGTGTTGATGATGCCATCTAACCATCTCATTCACTGTCGCCCCCTTCTCTTACCCTGGATCTTTTCCAGCATTAGGATCTTTTCCAGTGAGTCAGCTCTTTGCATCAGGTGGCCAAAGTATTGAGCTTCAACTTCAGCATCAGTCCTTCCAATGAATATTCAGGGTTGATTGCCTTTAGGATGGACTGATTTGATCTTACAGTTCAAGGGACTCTTAAGAGTCTTCTCCAACACCACAGTTTGAAAGCATCAATTTTTTGGCACTCAGACTTCTTTGTGGTCCACCTCTTGTATCTGTATATGACTACTGGAAAAATCATCGTTTTGACTATGTGGACCTTTTTCAGCAAAGTGATGCCTCTGCCTAAGTTTGTCATTGCTTTTCTTCCAAGGAGCAAGTGTTCTTTAATTCCGTAGTTGCAGTCACCATCCACAGTGATTTTGGAGTACAAGAAAATAAAACCTGTCACTGTTTCCACTTTTCCCACTTCTATTTGCTGTGAAGTGATGGGACCAGATGCTATGACCTTTGTTTTTTGAATGTTGAGCTTTAAACCAGCTTTTTCAGTCTTCTCTTTCACCCTCATCAAGAGGCTCAGTAGTTCCTCTTTGCTTTCTGCCGTGAGAGTGGTGTCATCTGAATATCTGAGGTTGTTGATGTTTCTCCCAGCAATCTTAATTCCAGCTTGTGAGTCATCCAACCCAGCATTTTGCATGGTATACTCTGCATATAAGTTAAGTAAACAAAGTGATAACATACAGCCTTGTTGTACTCCTTCCCCAGTTTTGAACTAGTCTGTTGTTCCCATGTCAGGTTCTAACTATTGCTTTTTGTCCTGCATCCAGATTTCTCAAGAAACAGGTAAAGTGGTCTGGTATTCCCATCTGTTTAAGAATTTTCCAGTTTGTTGTGATCCACACAGTCAAAGGCTTTAGTGTAGACAGTGAAGCAGATGTTTTCCTGGAATTCCCTTGCTTTTTCTGATCCACTGGATGTTGGCAGTTTGATCTCTGGTTCCTCTGCCCTTTCTAAATCTAGCTTGTACATCGGAAGTTCTTGGTTCACGTACTGTTGAAACCTAGCTTGAAGGATTTTGAGCATTACCTTGCTAGCATGTGAAATGTGTGCAGTTGTGCGGTAGTTTGAACATTCTTTGGCATTACCTTTCTTTGGGATTGGAATGAAAACTGATCCTTTTCAGTCCTGTGGCCAATGCTGAGTTTTCTAAATTTGCTGGCATATTGAGTTCAGCTCTTTAGCAGCAGCATCTTTTAGGATTTGAAATAGCTCAGCTGGAATTCCATCACCTCCACTAGCTTTGATTGTAGTGATGCTTCCTGAGTCCCACTTGACTTTGCACTCTAGGTTGTCTGGCTCTAGGTGAGTGATCATACCATTGTGGTTATCTGGGTCATGAAGATCTTTTTTCTATAGTTCTTTTGTGTATTCTTGTCACCTCCTCTTAATCTCTTCTGCTTATGTTAGGTCCATACCATTTCTGTTCTTTATTGTGCCCATCTTTGCATTAAATATCCCCTTGGAGTCTCTGATCTTCTTGAAGAGATCTCTAATCTTTCCCATTCTGTTTCTTTACATTGATCACTGAGGAAGACTTTCTTATCTCTTCTTGCTGTTCTTTGGAACTCTGCATTCAGATGTTTTTTTTTTTCTCCTTTGTCTTTAGCGTCTCTTCTTTTCTTAGCTATTTGTAAGGCCTCCTCAGACAACCATTTTGCTTTTTTGCATTTCTGTTTCTTGGGGATGGTGTGATCACTGCCTCCTGTACAATACCATGAACCTCCATCCATAGTTCTTCAGGCACTCTTATCAGATCTAATCCCTTGAATCTGTCACTTCCACTGTGTAATCATAAGGGATTTGATTTAGGACATAGCTGAATGGTCTAGTGGTTTTACCTACTTTCTTCAATTTAAGTCTGGCAATAACGAGTTCATGATCTGAGCCACAGTCAGCTCCTGGTCTTGTTTTTGCTGACTGTAAAGAGCTTCTCCATCCTTGGCTGCAAAGAGTATAATCAGTCTGATTTCGGTATTGACCATCTGGTGATGTCCATGTATAGAGTCTTCTCTTGTGTTGTTGGAAGAGGGTGTTTGCTATGACCAGTGTGTTCTCTTGGCAAAACCCTGTTAGCCTTTGCCCTGCTTCATTTTGTGCTCCAAGGTCAAATTTGCCTGTTATTCCAGGTATATATTGACTTCCTACTTTTGCATTCCAATTCTCTATGATGAAAAGGACATTGTTTTGGGGTGTTAATTCTAGAAGATCTTGTAGGTCTTCATAGAACTGTTCAACTTCAGCTTCTTCAGCATTACTGGTTGGGGTATAGATTTGGATTACTGTGATATTGAATGGTTTGCCTTGGAAACGAACAGAGATCATTCTGTCCTTTTTGAGATTGCACCCAAATACTGCATTTTGGACTCTTCGTTGACATGAGGTCTACTTCATTTCTTCTAAGAGATTCTTGGCCACAGTAGCATATATAATGGTCATCTGAATTAAATTCACCCATTCCAGTCTATTTTAGTTTACTGATTCCTTAAATGTTGATGTTCATTCTTGCCATCTCCTCTTTGACCACTTCCAATTTACCTTGATTCACGGATTTAACATTCTAGGTTCCTATGCAATATTGCTCTTTACAGCATCAAACTGACTTCCATCACCAGTCACATCCACAACTGGGCATTGTTTTCACTTTGGCTCTGTCTAGTCTTTCTTTCTGGAGTTATTTCTCCGCTGTTCTCCATTAGCATATTGGGCACCTACCAACCTGGGGAGTTCATCTTTCAGTGTCATAGTATAATGAATAGCTGACTTGAATGTTTTCTGATTTTTCTTTTCATTTTTTATTTTTTAGGTACATCAAATTACGAAATGGCTTGCAGGCACTTTTGATTTCAGACCTAAGTAATATGGAAGGTAAAATGGGTGATGCAACAGATGATGAAGAGGAAGAAGAGGAGGAGGAAGAAGAAGAAGATGATGATGATGATGATGATGACGATGATGAAGATTCTGGAGCAGAAATAGAAGATGATGATGAAGAAGGTTTTGATGATGAAGATGAGTTTGATGATGATGATGATGATGAACATGATGATGATCTTGACGCTGAGGATAATGAGTTGGAAGAATTAGAAGAGAGGGCAGAAGCTAGAAAGAAAACCACTGAAAAACAGGTGTGAGTCATGTCTGTTACATCTTTTTCTGATTTGGGAATTCTTTGTGATAAGTTCCAAACTTATGTTTTGTCTCTTACTGGTAAATAGGAAGTATATATCTGTTGATCTTCAGTAAAGGAATATTTATTCTATGTAAAGATTACATTTTAAAAAATATTTTCCTCTAGGGACTTCCTTGTTGGTTCAGTGGTTAGCAGTTGTTAAGACTCTCTGTTTCAAATGCTGGGAGCCTGGGTTTGATCCCTGGTCGGGGAGCTAAGATCCCTCATGTCAGATGGTGTGGCCAAAAAATTTAAGGAAAAAAAGCTTCTTTTTGTTCTATTATAAAAGTGACAAATGCTCATTATAGAAGCTAATGGAAAATAAAAGCAAAAATATAAAATTTGCCCATAACCATAACTCTCAGAGATAATCACTGGGAGTATTTGACTGCATGTTTTAAAAACAAATGCCTGGAGCTGTGAATCTGCAAAGTTCTTAGCCTGGGATAGAGGCATAAGAGAATGTATTATCCTTGGAGAGACTGGAAAAAGCATAAGAGAAGAACAAGTGTAGTGTAGAATTGTTACATAGGCTCCTGTTTCTGAGAATCCTCATGGGTAATTTCTATGTAAGTAACAATGTGATTTGTATTTTTATGGGGAAGCATCAGTGGTCCAAATAATTAATAAGTAAATTGGAAGAATTGAAATAGAAATGGGGAGTTGAGCTTAGTGAAACATATTAATAACAGTAAGTGAATAGATAAGTACTGGTTGATAGAAATAATGTTCCTGTCTGTATATTTTTTGAACAGTGTTTCCATTTTGAAGTAGAAAATACTATATTGGAGTATAATATTCTGGAGCCATTATAGTGAAATTGACCAGCAAATGTTTGTTAAAACTAGTATCTTAAATATTGGTAATATATTCAGCATGGTACCATTCTCAAAAAAATGAATTAAAGTTGAGATTATTAACACTAAAATCTAAAAGATCACATGTATAACACTATAAAATCAGCCCTCAAAATGTGCCAGTTTGAAATGTAAGTAGTAGGTATGTCTTAGATAAATTGATAGGTACTCTTCCTGGAAAAAAAATTTTTTTTAAAGAAGATTGTGCCAGTTGTTTCACTTAGGTGTTGGAGGAATTAAGTCATGTTTAAAGAAGCTATTCCCTCTTGCTATTCAGATTATAATTGATGCCTGTTTTGGCAGAGCAAGATCGGCCAAGTGATTTTAGCTTAGAAGGCTTTGGGGATAAAACCAAAACACCAGGAAAAAAAAGTATATATATATGTAGTCTGTTGTCTTCATAGTCTATACTAAAGTCTTCATAAATAAATCAGGAGTTAATCCACTCATTTTTAATTTGAAATAGATCTTATAATTCCAAATAGAGAAATAATAGAAGGGAAGAAATAAGTCAAGTGGGAAGAACAGTGATAGTTAGGAAACCTGAATTTTAATTCTGAGACTGTCATTATCTTTACAGATGATCTTAGACCTTTTCATTTTCTCATTTTTTCCCCTCATTTCTAAAACAAGAGAATTAGGTTACATAAATTTTGAAGTCCATTTTAGCTCCAGACTTACTGTGTTATAACTTCATAACTGAATATTCCTGGTTTGTAAACTTCTTCCTGTATCTCTATTAATAGCTTTTCCTGTATTTGGACTTCTTCATACCCTCTATCAACTGATAAGCAAAACTCTAGGATTAAGTTAAAAAAATTTTTGACAGCCAGTTTTGTTGTCAAGATGTAATATTTTAGATTTATATAGCAATTGTGAACCTGTTTGACAAAAGAGGATGTGCGTCCAATATTGTGGGTACCCCTTTTTATTTTATTACGTACATCAAACTCTAAATGTTACCTTGTCTAGAAGCAGCAGGGTCAGATTCTAGTGATCATTTAAAAAATGGCTTAGATGCTTCCTGTCTTTTCTGAGAACTTGGTATGATATATTCCCTCATAAGATACTGATAGCTGATTTTCTGGATTTTAGAAAGGAATGGAGGAGGTTAGTGCAGTTTGAAGACGAGATCAAATTGTTTTATGCTGTGGGTACACTAGTGAAAGGAAAGATCCCATGATTGTAGTCATGGAAAATCATTTATATTCACTGAATGAGTAAATGCCTACAAAAGGTAAATAAAGTAGATAGTCTAGATAAGAGGTGGCTTAAGAGTAGTATAGGATTTTGCAGTGGTTTTATGATTTTTTATTTGAAAAATGTGAACTGTGTTTAAGATGAATATGTGAATTTGTAAGGATAGTAGGAAGAAAATTTTTTGAGGTTTTTGGAGAACATTTACCTTCAATTAGGAAGTAATTGAATCATCTTTTGAATCATCATTTTCACCCCCTTCCACTTTCTTCTTCCCAGAGGGAAGTTGTTTTTGATCTTAAAGTTTTGATAAATTAACAAGATTGGAATTTAAGTATGATATATGCTGAATTATGATTTGTCCAAGGCTTTCTTAAATCAAGTCTCAAGTATGAATTTCTCAAGTATGAAGTTTTTGGATAGATAATTCTCAAGTATGAATTTCTTTTCTAGCTATTGCAGAGCCTGTTTTTGCTGTGGTCAAAGCTGACTGATAAACTGTGGTTTAAGTCAACTTATAGAAAAATGTTTTCAACCCTGCTGTTCAAGACAAGAAATCTTAATGGGGTAGTTGGAGCTGAAAGAAGGTTAGGCATCTATTAAACACATCACAGAACCCATTAGACTGTGCTTTGAAGAAGTGGATATTCCCTCATGTTTTAACTGAGTTTATGTGTCTACGTCTTAAATAAGGGCTTTATGAGTATCAAGTGAGGCTGTTTGGTTCTCCAAAAACGTACACCCCCTCTCCCCCGCGAACACATGGTTAGACTTTATACCAGGTGTACACTAATTTTTTTAAAAACCTTCTGAGAGGATAACCATTTGTCAGAATAGTCTGTGTCATCAGACACAATTTTAAAGGGTTAAATGTGTTAACCCTTTAAAATTGACATTTGAAAAATTTGGGAAAGTTAATAATTCAGCTTTCTATCCTTAAGGATTCAGATTGACTATTTTTCTCTCCTTTTTTGTGTCTTTTAACTTACTTTGATATAATGGTTGCCCTGATCATTTTAAATGCAGAATTTTGTATACCTCCTGATCATCTATTTTGTTGCAAATTGATTTTCCCAAAGTACTGGGAAAATGTCAACCAATAAGTAATGTATTTTTTATACCTTAAATAAGAAGTGAAGAACTAAAAAGCCTCTTTAAAGTTTAGTTCTGTAGTTCTTTAATGGCTAAAGATTTTTTAATAACCATTATTATCTTTGTTAGATGTTTTCCTGACTTGTTATCTTATGCCCTGTTTTAATAAAAACAATATTTTCTGAGTGACATATTGAGAAGTTTCCATCTAGTAACTTGAATTAACAAACACAGAGCCTTTAATTGTTTAGAGATCTTTAGAGAAAATCTCCTCAGATATGTTACTTCTGCAGATTTCTGAAATCTGGTTAATCAGGAAACAAACTTGGTTCAGAACTTTGAAATGCTGACACAAAATGATACTTGGGTGGGCTGGCCAGTCCCCCTTGGCTTTCTTTCTGTCTGTTTCTGCTTTTTCCCTTAGGTCTGCACCTGTTCAGCATTTTGCAGGATGGCAAGAGGAGGAGCAGCAAGGTGAAACTGACACAGTTCAGGTGAGTTTCACTTTGCTGCTCCTCCTGATTATCAGGGAAAGAATTCTGTTACTTTCTATTGGATAAGGTCCATCTCCAAGTGAATCCTTAAAATGAGATGACATTATTATTCCTGTAGGATTGACTCACTATTTGTATGTGTTCTACTTACTCCAGTCTGCAGCGGCTCTTTGTGTTGGAGTTGGGAGTTTTGCTGATCCAGATGACCTGCCCGGGCTGGCACACTTTTTGGAGCACAGTAAGATCTTTGTAAAATATTCTTGGGTGTGTTTTTTCCTCCAAATTTGTAAGAATTGATTTCAAAGATAAGTAACTGTTTTGATAGGATTGTGATAATGTTTAATAAGAGAAAAACTAAGAAAAAATCTTAGTGAATATCATAGGAGAAAGACTTAATTTTAATCTTGAGTGTACTTGTTTTGAGGATTAGAGTGAAACTGCTTAGAAAACTATTTTAAAATGTAAGTCTTATTATTCAGGTACAGTGAGGCCAACCAATCAGGAGGAAATCTTTAGGAGTTTAGACTGTCATCTTGGGAGGGGCAGTTCCTTCCAGGATTGGCAAGGCCTCAAGATGTCAAAGCATTAGAAATACAAAAATTAAAAAGGCACCATTAATACCAAAGCAAAACAGTAAATCTTCAGTGTAATTATTAACGTACCCAAGTAAAACCTTTGTGAATGCTGCTGCTGCTGCTAAGTTGCTTCAGTCGTGTCCGACTCTGTGCGACCCCATAGACAGAAGCCCACCAGGCTCCCCCATCCCTGGGATTCTCCAGGCAAGAACACTGGAGTGGGTTGCCATTTCCTTCTCCATTTGTGAATGCTCTCCAGTATGAACTCTTGAATTACTACTCCTTTGTATGCTAGTTTTCTAAGCTACTCAAGGTGAATTTTTTACCTTATGAGTTTTTATAGTAGAAATTAATTTGCATATATGTCAGTTTACATTTTAACCTTTTACAAATAAATTACATATTTCATTAAAAATATTTATTTTTTGAATTTAAAAGTAACATATGAGCTTTATAGAAAGTTAAAAAAAAGAAGTACTATGAAGAAAATAAGTATTACCCAGGTGTAATCAATGTTGGCGTATTTTCTACCAGTTTTTTTGAAATTTCATCCTTTTTAATAAAAGCATTGTCTGTATCTTTGTGTTCTGTGATTTTGTATTCTTTTCACTTAGTGGTATTCATGGGTAGCTTGAAATATCCAGATGAGAATGGATTTGATGCCTTCCTGAAGAAACATGGGGGCAGTGATAATGCTTCAACTGATTGTGAACGTACAGTCTTTCAGTTTGATGTCCAGAGGAAGTACTTCAAAGAAGCCCTGGATAGGTAACTAACCCGAAATATATTTTTATTTTGATTATCTGGTGCCATCTTATAACTGGCAATGTTGGGCATTGTTCTGTGGTAATTTCTTTTTCAGCAGTACTCTAATTCTGTAGGATTACTGACAATACTTTATTTGGAGAAAAGAGCAAATTACAAATATACCTTGGCTCTTGTTCTGTAATACTTAGTCTTTGTATTAAAGATTAAACAAACCAATTAAACATCTTTTGAATTTTGTAAATAATGTAGTCTCTATTGACTCATTATTGCAATTATTATTTTCTAATTTAGTAGAAAATATGGAAAACAGAGAAGGGAAAAAGAGGTAAGGTTGCTCTCAATTTCATAATCTAGAGATAACCATGATTGATATTTTGGAATGTAGCCATCTATATTTGTAACATATATGGGATCAGCTTATTCATATCTTTTCATATTTTAAAACACGGTGTATCACATTTGTATACAGTTTTATAATTTATAAAACATGACTAAGTGTGTATCTGTTTAGCCATTCACATATTATTGGACAGTTGAATTATTTTCAGTTTTCTGGTACTGTGATGCCATAGTGAATATTCTAGTCTTTGTGTACATCCTTAATCATTTCCTTTTGCTAAGTTCTAAGGAGTGAAATTTCTGCGTGTATTTGCATGAATATTTTTAAAACTTTTTTAAAAAGAGCTTTTGATACTCAAAATTGTCTTCTCAAAAGTTTGTCAGGGCATTTATAGAGCTTTGATATAGCAAGGTTGTAAGTCAAAGCATACAATAGTAAAAAGAAGTCACTTTATACCAAAATCTAGATAAATATAATATTGAAATACTAATAAAATAATCAATTTTGACCAGTATAATGTAAGATCTGATGGCAGTTTTTGGTCCATTTTTTGTTGGTTATCTCTGGTATCAAGAATTTGGCAGATACCTATTTGAGATGTCTTGAATGAATTAATACAGATTTTTTTTTAATATAAAAAAATGCCATAAAATCAAAACACAAATGACAAAAAAAATTCTCAAAACATAACAGTGGTGAAGTTTTCTTAAATTGTCTCATCCCTTAAGAATTAATTTGACCCTGAGAAAACTTCTGGGTAAGTTCCTGTAAGTTGAAAGCATATGCCATTATTTTTAAGGAAAAAAATATTTGTCTGTTCTTGAACCCCCAAGTTAACAGCTTTTCCACTAAAACAATGCCAAAGTCCCATTAAAATTGACATAATTACTTTGATGACAATGTTTATAATAGGATACAACATAGTGGTTTTTCTTCTTTAATCTGAAATATGGCTGTCTACTTTGTATTCAGTGAAATAGTTTATAGCTCTTTTTAATCGCATACTTAAGCATATGCTCACAGCACATATATTTGATATCAGTGTTTATCTAATTAAACATTTAATTCCAAAATAACAAATAAAAGAATAGAGACAAAAGAAGTTAATCAAACAGTGCAAATGAGGCCCAAATTTATCTTTTTTATAAACTTAGAAAATCAGGAATACTCTTTAGGGTGACTGTGTGTTTGCTTTTGTTTCAAAGTTTTCAACCCCTAAGTTTTAGAGCATGTTAAGAAAACTTAAGCAGTAGACAAATTGAATACTCATGAATAAACACATTTCATTGGAAAAAAAGAATACGCAAAGGATATGTTGAAAAGATTATGGCCACCTCAGAGATGATGAAATGATATAAAGTCTAGTTAAAGAACTTGTTTCATTTCTTCTTAAGAAATTCTATACATTTTTAATCTAAGGAGTACTTCAAGAAATCCAAAGATATTTGCACATTTGTTACAGATTATTTCTACTTATAAAACTGTCAGAATTAATAAGAAGAATGCTACTGCCTAATAGGAGAAATTATTAAGATTCTCAGGCCATGAATTTATGCCATAAATGGTAGACAGTGGTAGAGCATTAAGCATTGCATATTCTATGATAAATATGATAATTATTATATTTCTACAGTTAATATGACTTCTCTGGTGGCTCAGATGGTAAAGCGTCTGCCTATAATGTGGGAGACCCGGGTTCAGTCCCTGGGTTGGGAAGATCTCCTGGAGAAGGAAATGGCAACCCACTCCAGTATTCTTGCCTGGAAAATCCCATGGACGGAGGAGCCTGGTAGGCTACGTCCATGGGGTCCAAAGAGTTGGACACGACTGAGCGACTTCACTTTCACTTTTTCACAGTTAATATGAAATAAAAAGTCTTTGGATAATTTGCAAAAGACTGTTACATAGCATGGATTAAGTGTGTCTATTTTTAAATAGGTCAGTAAATCCAGTTTCCTCACAGGTCATATTGTTCAGTATCTTGAATCATTTAAGTTAAAACTTAAGGAAATAACTGAATTTTTACTGTATTAAGTAAATGAGAATGAAAGCTGCTTTTACCTTGGTGGCCTTTGCTAATTTCAGTAAATTTGAACTTCAGTTTATCAGTATTTCAGGGCAAGAAGATTTATCAAAGTCCAGGATGTTCACAGAGTGGGGTATTTAATAGGAGACTCTTCTTAGGATAAACTGGGACTTCAGAAGGCATCACCCTTAGGTTGAGGAAATAGATTAGCCATCCTGAGGAGTTACAGACTACTTTGAAAAATGCCTATGTTGTCTAGTGAACCTTAAGCCTTGAATATAGTTTAACATGGTCCAGAACTGGTAGTGTTCTCTGATGCCCAAGAGAAGCAAAAACAAACCCTCTCAAAAAGAAAATGCCTTTGTTTTATCTACTCTCGAGTAGAGTGACCAGCATTCAGTCAAACATAAGCAGGCATGCAACAAAATAAGACAGTGTGAATGAGAACAGGAAATAGAAAAAGACTTAATGCCTTAGAAATCTTAGAGATTGGCATGGTTAACTACAATTACCGTTTTTACAGAAATAAGGGACAAGTTTGAATACAGTTGTAAGTCATAGGAAACTATAAAGTGTGACCTATGATATTTGAAATATAAAAATTAAGAAAGAGCATTGTGGATTGAGACATGATAATTGAAACTTAAACCAATGGATAGGTTTAAGAAAGGAATACATATAGATGATGTTAGAATTTGTGAATTGATAGACCAAGAGAAATCCCAAATATAATGTGAAGAGAGAAAAATTGAAAGATACAGAAAAAAGGAAAAGCAGCATAGAGAATAGAGTGAAAATGGCCTATATATATATATATCTAGAGAACTAGAAGGAGAAGAGAAAAAAGTAATACAGACAAAATATTTGAAGGGTTGATGACTGGAAAATTTCTAGAATGTCAAATCAGAGGGTAAACTAACAAATTCCAAAAGTATATATTAAAAGAAATCCACATGTAGAAAGTTATAGTGACTACAGAAAACCAAATATAGAAAATCTTTGCCAGATAAAAGGGCAGAAGTTCTTTAAAGTCATGTTAGTTAGTCTGATGGATGACTTTTCAGCAGCAGTAGTGGAAGCTCAGTATAGTAGAATATTTGTAATAGCCTGAAAGAAAATAACCACCAACTACAAATTCTACACCAAGCAAAAAATATCTTGTAAGAATGATTGTAAAATAGACCTTTAGACACACAGTTGAGTGTGCATGCCACCAGCTTACCAAAGCAAATTCTAAAGAATATATTTCAGGCAGAAGGAGAATACAGATCAGAGCTGCAAAAACGATAGTGGAGCAATGAAAGTCATTTTATATGAATAATACAAATGAGCATTGATTGCTTAAAACAGTAATTATGAAACTTAAAAGTATACAGAGTTAAAACAACAACAACAATGTATCAGGAGTAATGCTGCTGCTACTGCTGCTGCTGCTAAGTCACTTCAGTCGTGTCCGACTCTGTGTGACCCCATAGATGGAAGCCCACCAGGCTCCCCCGTCCCCGGGATTCTCCAGGCAAGAACACTGGAGTGTGTTGCCATTTCCTTCTCCAGTGTGTGAAAGTGAAAAGCGAAAGTGAAGTCGCTCAGTCGTGTCCGACCCTTAGCGACCCCACGGACTGTAGCCTACCAGGCTCCTCCATCCATGGGATTCTCTAGGCAATAGTACTGGAGGGGCTTGCCATTGCCTTCTCCGGGAGTAATGCTAAATGGAGAAAAAGGTATTTTTATAAGATTAATGTTAGACTTTGATAAGTTAAAAGGATACATGTAATATTTTTAAGGGTAACTGCTGAAAGAACACAATTTGGGCATAAAAATTCTAAACCAGTACAAAGAAAACACTTGGAATAAGTCTCTCAAATAAATTGGAAGAAGAAAACTATAGTAGGAGGGATAGAACAAGTGGGACAAGCAGGACAAAGGAGGATGGAGGTAGATGTAGATCCATATGTAACAGTAATTCTTATTAAATATGAGTGGATAAACTTCTGATTAAAAGATAAACATCCTCAGACTGGATTTAAAAAGCCTAATCAAACAGTTTTTAAGACTTAGATATCTAAGGCTTGGGAGGGGTTCCCTGGCAGCTCACATGGTAAAAGAATCTTCCTGCAATACGAAAGTCCTGGGTTTGATCCCTGGGTCGGGAAGATCCCCTGGAGAATGGAATGGCAACCCACTCTAGCAGTCTTGCATGGAAAATTCTATGGACAGAGAAGTCTGGCAAGCCACAGTCCATGGGGTTGCAAAGAGTCGACATGACTGAGTGACTAGTACACGTAGTGAGTCTTGGGAAAAAAAAATTTTGCTCAAGAGGCTCATGTCATATTGATAAAACTTAACTAGGAAGGCATAATTGTTTCCAGTTTGAACTCATCTAATAGCATAGCCTCAAAGTAAATCAGATGTAAAGACCAACGAATAAGTGACCAACTGTAGTAGGAGATTTAACACCCCTTTCTCAGTATTTGATAGAATAACCATAAAATCAGTAAGGACATTGAAGATTAGGACAAAATGATTACCACTTGAATCCTTAATCAACACCTTCCAGCTACAAAATTGTTTCATTTGATTGTATTTTAAGCCACAAATTCAGTCTCAAATGTCAAAGCATTGAAACCATATTATTAATGATTATGTTTTCTAATCACAGTGTATGTACAGTTAAATTTTAGCTAGAAATCAGTAACAGAGAGACAACTAGAATATTGCCTTATGTTTGGAAATTAAATACATTTCTAAGGAATACCTGGGTAAAGAGGAAAGCATATAAGAAATTAGAAAATATTTTGTATTGAATTATAAAAATATTATGGAATAAAAGTTGTGGGATGCAGCTGTAATCATACTTAGAGGGAAATATATACTGTTAAGTGTGTATTCTGTCAGCTTTCCTCATGACTCAGTTGGTTAAGAATCTGCCTGCAATGCAGGAGACTGCCTGCTATATAGTAGACCTAAGTTCGATCCCTGGGTTGGAAAGATCCCTTGGAGGAGGAAATGGCAACCCACTCCAGTATTCTTGCCTGGGAAATCCCATGGACAGAGGAGCCTGGCAGGGTACAGTCCGTGGGATCCAAAGAATCAGACACAACTTAGCAACTAAACCACCACAATGTATGTTTTAGAAAAGAAGAGTTTAAAATTAATGAGCAGATCAATCTTAGGAAGTCTGAGTAAGACCAGCAAAGTATGCCCAAAGAAAGAAGAAAGATAAATGAAATAAAAAGCAGATTGACCTCAGCAGGAATAGTGAAATAAGGACCTCTGAAAGCCCCTCCTCTGTAAAAGCAAGAAGAACCTTGCCAAAAATTGTCAAAAATCAACTTTTTCAGAACTCTGGAAATAAAAGCTTGGAACAATCCAAGTAGTTTATTCAAGCAAGTGACTAAATCTTAGAACAGTTTGCTTTGTGACATTTTAATTTACTCCGTTTCCATTCCCCTCTACCCAGCTCTACAGTAGTCTTGAAAACGAAGAGGTCCCACAGTCTTAGTGAAAACAGCAGTCTAGCAGCCACTGAAAGGGGCTGGATGGATTTAGAGATCTCTAAAAACATCGTTCTGGAGAATTTTCATTATTTGACCTGTTTAGCAGTTCCCTGGGAACCACCATTCATGAACTTTTATGATTTGGCCTGACTGGGAGCTCACGCCTATAGCATTTAGATGGCAGTAGTTTAACTTTGTGACCATCTGAGGCAGTGGATAAAAGTTGGAGCAAACAAAGCTTAAAAGGAAAAACTGCAAAATAAGATATCCTAAGGGGCTTTGAAAAGCTCCAGGATATTCCTGGGAATTTTGAAGGTAACATATGTGCATAAAGCTGTGTCATGTCCAGGGCTGTATGCATGCTCAAGAAAGACTTAAGGCCTTACACTCTTGTCATGGTTGATCTTGAGTCTCTGTGCAAGCCGGATGTGATGGCTAATGTAGAGTTTTAAACTGCCTGACTGAATGTTGAAAGCATCCCCCAATATACATAGAGAACCCCTTGGCAAGGCATTTAAGGAAATCTCTCTGCAACCAGAGATTATCACTAAGCTAACCAAGCCATCAAAGAATATAGACTTCACAGGATTAGTTAAGGTAAGTGTGAGTTGCTCAGTCATGTCTGACTCTTTGCAACCCCATGGTCACAGGCTTCTCTGTCCATGGAATTTTCCAGGCAAGAATACTGAAGTGTGTAGCCATTCCCTTCGCCAGGGCATCTTCTTAAACCAGAGATTGACCCCAGGTCTCACTCATTGCGGACAGTTCTTTACTGTCTGAGCCACTAGGGAAATCTGAAGGGCACTAAATATGTAAATGGTAACAACAAGAAACAATAACAACAAACCCTGAGGAGGGAGGAGAGGCTTGATTTACAGAGTTGCTACATTATATTACTAAAAAATTTTTTTCAACAAAATTATGAGGGATGCAGAAAAGTATGACTGATACAATGGAAAAACAGTAGTCAATAGATACTGTTCCTAAGAAAGTCTAGATTCTGGAGTTAACCAGACAGAAACTTTCAGTTCAGTTCAGTTCAGTTCAGTCGCTCAGTCGTGTCCGACTCTCCGCGATCCCATGAATCACAGCACGCCAGGCCTCCCTGTCCATCACCAACTCCCGGAGTTCACTCAAACTCATGTCCACAGAGTCGGTGATGCCATCCAGCCATCTCATTCTCCGTCGTCCCCTTCTCCTCCCGCCCCCAACCTTTCCCAGCATCAGAGTCTTTTCCAGTGAGTCAACTCGTCGCATGAGGTGGCCAAAGTATTGGAGTTTCAGCCTTAGCATCAGTCCCTCCAATGAACATCCAGAATTGATCTCCTTTAGAATGGACTGGTTGGATCTCCTTGCAGTATAAGGGACTCTCAAGAGTCTTCTCCAACACCACAGTTCAAAAGCATCGATTCTTCGGCGATCAGCTTTCTTCACAGTCCAACTCTCACATCCATACATGACCACGGGAAAAACCATTGCCTTGACTAGACGGACCTTGGTTGGCAAAGTAATGTCTCTGCTTTTTAATATACTATCAAGGTTGGTCATAACTTTCCTTCCAAGGAGCAAGCGTCCTTTAATTTCATGGCTGCAATCAGCATCCGCAGTGATTTTGGAGCCCAAAAATATAAAGTCTGACACTGTTTCCACTGTTTTTCCATCTATTTCCCATGAAGTGATGGGACCAGATGCCATGATCTTTGTTTTCTGAATGTTGAGCTTCAAGCCAACCTTTTCACTCTCCTCTTTCACTTTCATCAAGAGGCTTTTGAGTTCCTCTTCACTTTCTGCCATAAGGGTAGTGTCATCTGCATATCTGAGGTTATTGATATTTCTCCCAGCAATCTTGATTCCAGCTTGTGCTTCTTCCAGCCCAGCGTTCCTCATGATGTACTCTGCATATAAGTTAAATAAGCAAGGTGACAATATACAGCCTTGACGTACACCTTTTCCTATTTGGAACCAGTCTGTTGTTCCATGTCCAGTTCTAACTGTTGCTTCCTGACCTGCATACAGGTTTCTCAAGAGGCAGGTTAGGTGGTCTGGGATTCCCATCTCTTTCAGAATGTTCCACAGTTTATTGTGATCCACACAGTCAAAGAACTTTAGATCACCTATTTTAATTATGTTCAAGGAGCTAAAGAAAACTATTTCTAAGAACTAAAGGAGAACACAAGAATGATGTCCTACTAAATAGAGAACGTCAGTAAAGAGATACAAATTATTTTTTTCCCAGGTAAATAGTTGCTTTACTTTTACTTTTTTTTTTTAAATTGGAGTACCATTGCTGTACAATTCTGTGTTAGTTTCTGCTGTACAACAGAGTGAGTCAGTTATGTATATACATATATCCCATCCCTCTTGAACTTTCCTTCTAACACCCCTCAACAGATACAAATTATTAAAAGAAACAAATAGAATTTTCTAGAGTTGACAAGTACAACTTGAAAAATTAACTAGAAGAGCTTAACAGAAGATTTGAGCTAGCTGAGGACGGAATGAACAAACTTGAAGAAAGATTAATTGGGATTGTCCAGTCTGAGGAACAGAAATAAAGAAAAGGGATGAAGAAAAATAAGACAGAGCCTCAGAGATCTATGGGATACCATCAAGCATACTAGCATGTGTTTTATAGGAGTTCCAAGAGGAAATGAGAAAAACATAGAAAGTATTCTTGAAGGCATAATAGCCAAACTCTTTCCACATTGGTAAAAGACAAACATCTACACATTCAGGCAACTCAGCAGATTTCCAGAAGAATAAACACAGTAATATTCACAGCAGTGACTTTCACATTAAGACATGTTATAATCAAGCCTTTAAAACTAAATGTAAAAAGAATATTGAAAGCAAGAGAGGAGCAGCTTTTTTCATAAAAGTTAATCTCAATAGGGTAAACAGGTGCTTTGAGAAATCATGGAAGCAAGAAGACAATGGTATGATATATTCAAAGTACTGAAAGACTGCAAACCAAGTATTTTTTATCCAGTAAAAATATCCTTCTAAATGGAGAAATTAGGACATTCTCGGCTAAATTAAAATTGTTGTTAGCAGATCTTCTCTGTATGACATGTTAGATGGATGGAGTCCTTCAGACAGAAATGAAAGGACACTCAATTCCACATGAAGAAATAAAGCACACTTATAAAGATAATTTATACTATATAATTTATATTGTCTTTGTTTATCTATATAAATATAAAATATATAGTTTTTGTAATTTTTTCCTATCTGATTTAAAAGATAGCTATATAAAGCAAAAATTATGAATGTGTTGATAGGCATATACTATATAATATCATTTGTATGGCAATAATAGCACGAAAAGGAGAGAGTAGGTATACAGAAGTGAAGCTTTCGTGTAATACTGAAGTTAAGTTGGTATTAATTCAAAGTGGATTGTTATAAGTTATTAGGAAAATAACTCAAAAATGTAGTAAAAGAAATGGCAAGGGAATTTGAATGGTACTCTAGAAAATACCTATTTTAACACAAAGAAGTCAGCAGTTGAGGAATAGAGGGGAAAAAAGGTATAAGACTTGCAGTAGATAGCACAGACATATATAAATCCTGTCTTATCAGTAATTATATGTGTAAATAGTTAAGCATTTCAATTAAAAAATAAGACATTGGCAGACTGGGTAAAGAAACATGAGTCAGCTATATAATATGCTGCCTATAAAAGACACACTTTATTTTTTTAATTGACATATAATTGCTTTACAGAATTTTGTTGTTTTCTGTAAAACATCAACATGAATCAGCCATAGGTATACATATGTCCCCTCCCTCTTGAATCTCCTTCCTCCCTCCCTCACCATCCCATGCATCTAGGTTGAGACAGAGCCCCTGTTTGAGTTCCCTGAGTTGTACAGCAAATTCCCATTGGCTTTCTATTTTACATATTGTTATGTAAGTTTCCATGTTACTCTCTCCATACATCTCACCCTCTCCTTCCCATCCCTCCCCACCCACCATGTCCTTAAGTCTGTTCTCTATGTCTGTTTCTCCTTTGCTGTCCTACAATAAATTCATTGGTACCATCTTTCTAGATTCCATATATATGCGTTAGTATACGATATTTATCTTTCTCTTTCTGACTTACTTCACTTTGTATAATAGGCTCTAGATTCATCCACCTCATTAGAATGACTCAAATGTGTTCCTTTTTATGCCCTGGTAAATTCCATTGTATAAATGTACCACATCTTCCTTATCCATTCACTCTGTTGTTAGGCATAGAGGTTGCTTCCATGTTCTAGCTATTGTAAATAGTGCTACAGTGAACATTGTGTACATGTGAGACACATTTTAGATTAAAATACACCAGTAGATTGGCAATAAAAGGATGATATGTGTCCTGCATTGGCAGGTGAGTTCTTTATCACTGAGCCACCAGGGAAGTCTTAAATATACCCTAATAGATTGGCAATAAAAGGATGAAAAAGTATATATAAATAGTGATTAAAAGGGAACTATGGTGGCTGTACTAATATCAGACAAAATCGACTTTATGATGAAACTTGTTACTGGAGACAAGGGAATTTTATAATGATATAAAGGTCAGTTCATCAGAAGGTGTAACAGTTATAAATACACGTTCATCTTTCAAAGGAACCTCAAAATACATAAAGCAAAAACCGACAGAATTGAAGGCAGAAATACACTAGTCAGTAATAATAGTTGCAAATGTAAATATTATACTTTCAATAAGGAGTAGAACAACTGGGTAGATCAACAAGAAATAGAAGACATGAACAAGCATGTAAACTTTAACAGAGCACTTCACCCCAAATCAGCAAAATACATATTCTTAAGTAGTGCAGGTACTTTTCTCCAGCATTGATATACATTAGGTCATAAATTTATTTCCAATATATTTGAAGGAATAAAATTATACAGAGTATGTTCTCTAGCTGTAATGGAATGGAATCAGTAATCAGTAACAAGGAAATTTAGGGAATTTCACAAATCTGTAGAAATTTAACAGCCTACCCTTAAATAATCAATGGATCAAAAAAGAAGTCATGAGGGAAATTAAAAAATACTTAGACACTAGTGAAAATGAAAACAACATACAAAAAATTATGAGATGCATCAAAACCAGTGCTCAGAAGGAAATTTATAGCTGTAAACCCCTCCATGGCTTCCCTGGTGGCTCAGACGGTAAAGCGTCTGCCTATAATGCAGGAGACCCAGGTTCGATCCCTGAGTCGGGAAGATCACACCCCTCCGTTAAAAAAAGTAAGATCTCTGGAATTGAGCTGCAGGAGTTGCTTGTATATTTTTGAGATTAATTCTTTGTCAGTTGCTTCATTTGCTATTATTTTCTCCCATTCTGAAGGCTGTCTTTTCACCTTGCTTATAGTTTCCTTTGCTGTGCAGAAGCTTTTAATTTTAATTAGGTCTGATTTGTTTATTTTGCTTTTATTTCCAATATTCTGGGAGGTAGGTCATGGAGGATCCTGCTGTGATTTATGTCAGAGAGTGTTTTACCTATGTTCTCCTCTAGGAGTTTTATAGCTTCTGGCCTTAAATTTAGATCTTTAATCCATTTTGAGTTTATTTTTGTGAATGGTGTTAAGGATTGTTCTAGTTTCATTCTTTTACAAGTGGTTGACCAGTTTTCCCAGCACCACTTGTTAAAAGAGACTGTCTTTTCTCCATTGAATATCCTTGCCTCCTTTGTCAAAGATAAGGTGAACCTTATCTCAAGTGAACCTAAACTTGCATTTTAATTAGCAAGGCAAAGAAGAGCAATCTAAACTCAGGTAGAAGGAAGGACATAATAAACATTTGAGTGGAAATAAATGAAATAGGGAATAGAAAAACAATAGAAAATAAAATCAAAATTTGGTTATTTGAAAAGGTGAACAAAATTGGCAAACCTTCAGCTAAACTGACCAAGAAAAAGAAAGAGTGGACATTAGTATGATATTAACCAAAATTAAAAAAATTAGAATTGTGAACTGTTGTATGCCAACAAGTAGATAACCAAGATGAAATGGACAAATTTGTAGAAAGACACAAAACTATTGAAACTGACTCAACACAGAAAATCTGAATAGACCTGTAATGAGAGATTGGATTAGTAATCAAGAACTTACCAAAAGAAGAGTATAGATCCATATGACTTTACTGGTGAATTCTACCAAACGTTTAAAGAATTAAAACGAATGCTTCATAAACTTCTGAAATACAGAAGACGGACACTTCTAAGTCATTCTGTGAAGCCAATATTACTCTGATATTAAAACTAGACAATGATTGTACAAAAAAACTACAGACCAGTATTAGAATGTGTGTGTGTGTTAGTTGCTTAGTCGGGTCCGACTCTTCGCAACCCCATAGACCATAGTCCACCAGGCCCCTCTGTCCATGGAATTCTCCAGGCAAGAACACTGGAGTGGGTTGCCATTTCCTTTTCTAAAAGGAACTATAGAAAGAAAGAAAGTGAAGTCACTCAGTCGTGTCTGACTCTTTGTGACCCCATGGACTGTAGCCTACCAGGCTCCTCCATCCATGGAATTTTCCAGGTAAGAAGACTGGAGTGGGTATCCATTTCCTTCTCCAAGTAGTAGAATATAGATGCAAAAATCTTCAACAAAATACTACAAAACTGAATCAGCATCATATAAAAAGGATTATACACCATTCAGGTGGGATTTATCCCAGGACTGCAAGGGTAGTTCATACAAAAACCAATCAACATAATGTGCCAAATTAATAGAAGGACAAACACATTTCAGAAATTATCTCAGTATAAACAGAAAAGGCATTTAATTGAATTCAGCACCCTTTCATGATAAAGCATGTAATAAACCATGAATAAAAGGGAACTTCCTCAACTTCATAAAGAGTATCTATGAATAACCCATAACTAACATCATTTTTAATGGTGGAAGATTGAAAACATTTCCCCAAATAGCATCAAGACATCACCTCTGTCACCTCTATTTGACATTGTAATGGAGGTTTTAGCTAGAACAATTAGACACAAAAAAGAAGGCATGCAGATTGGCAAAATAGTAAAACAACTTGTAGATGGCTTCATCGTATATGAATGATTCTCATTATTTATGGAGAATTCATCTACTCACTAAAATTTTTTTGTAGCTCCCAGATGAATACTTCTGATGCTTTTGCAGTCATTCATGGACATATGGGGAGAAAAAAAGGAAAATTGTGAAAGATTTGAGTTGCCTGACCTACACATTCTCAGCTGAGGTTGAACAAGGCAACACTCTGCCTTTTTATTTCAGTTTCATGTAGAAGTGACCAGAGGATAGGGAACAGAATAACATAGTAAAAGAAGCTCGAGCTCTGAAGCCAGTTCTGTGGAGTTTGAGTCCCAACTCTGGTACCCATTGGGAAAGTGGCCTTGGGCAAAGTCCTTAATGCTTCTGAATTTCATTTTCTTTTTTGTGAAATAAAAGAGAATCAACTAGAACGAGATATCTTTAGGATTTAAGGTCATAATCTGTGTGTGTGAGTGTGTGTGTATATGTATATATTACTCCTAGAGAGTCCCTCAGTACTTGCTTATTCAGCAGACTTGACAACTGTAGAAACCATAACTACTGCAAATATCAAGAACTTACTATATGTAAATAACCCTACAAATTCTACAAACGAACTGTTAGAGCTAATATCAAGTTAACAGGGTTTCAGAATCAAGATCGTTGTACAAAAATCAACTGTATTTTTACACACTAGCAATGAAAGATTAAAAAATGAAATTAAGAGAAAATTCCTTGTACAGTAGTATTAAAAAGAATAAAATACTTAGGAATAAATTTAACGAGAGAGTTGCAAGAGCTGGAACGACATCCCATGTTCACAGATTACAAGATTTAATATTGTTAAGATGGCTGCTGCTGCTGCTAAGTCACTCCAGTCGTGTCCGACTCTGTGTGACCCCACAGACAGAAGCCCACCAGGCTCCCCTGTCCCTGGGATTCTCCAGGCAAGAACACCGGAGTGGGTTGCCATTTCCTTCTCCAGTGTGTGAAAGTGAAAAGTGAAAGTGAAGTCGCTCAGTCGTGTCCGACCCAGACCCCACAGACTGCAGCCTATCAGGCTCCTCCATCCATGGGATTTTCTAGACAAGAGTACTGGAGTGGCTTGCCATTGACTTCTCCGGTTAAGATGGCAGTACATCCCAAATTTGTCTATAGATTCAACTTAGTCCATATCAAAATTTCAGCTGTCTTTTTTGAAGAAATTGATGAGTTGGTTCTGAAATTCATATAGAAAGGAATTGACCAAGAATAGCCAAAATTAATCCTGAAAAAGAACAAAGTTAAAGGACTCACATTCTCAGTTTCAAAACTTACTCAAAGCTACATGGTACTGACATAAGAATAGACACATAGGAGAACTTACCTGTGGTCCAGTGGCTAAGACTCCCAATGCCTGGGTTCAACCCCTGGTTAGGGAACTAGATCCCACATGCGACAAATAAGACCCAGCACAGCCAAATAAATTTTTTAAAAAAGAACAGACATACAGATCAGTGGAATAGAGTTGGGGCTCCAGAAATAAAACATTACGCTTATGGTTAGTTGCAAGGGTACCGCATCAATTCAATTGGAAAAAGTTTTTCAACACATGGTACTGGGACAGCTGGATATGCACTACAAAAGAATCAAGTTAGATACTTTGTTCATACCATATACATATTGAGACATAATTAAGTGTAAGAGCAAAAGCTCTAAGACTCAAAAGAGAAGATAGGCTTAAATCTTTGTGATTGGGCATGGCAATAGTTCTGCAGATATGCCATGAAACACAGAAGGAACAAAGGAAAAACTGGATAAATTGGACTCCACTAAAATTAAAAATTTTTTTGCTTTAATGGGTCCTGTGAAGAAAATGAAAAGACAGTTCACAGAAGGGAAGAAAATATTTAAAAATCATATATTTGGTAAGGTGCTAGTATTATCTGTGTTCAACAATAAGACAAATAATCCAATTTTTGAATGGGCAAAGAATTTGAGTAGACATTTCTCCAAGGGAGATACTTAGGTGCTCAATAAGCACATGAAAAGATGCTCAACGTCTTAGTCACTAGGAATGAGGTGTACCATCTCGCATTGGTCAGAATAGCTATCATTAAAAGTCAACAAATAATAAATGTTGGAGAGTGTGTGGAGAAAAGGAAACCCTTTTATATTGTTCAAGGGAATGTAAACTGGTGTATTCACTATGGAAAACAGTGTGGACAACATGATCCACCGTCATGATCCAACAGTCCCACTCTTGGGCATACATCTGGAAAAGACGAAGACTAGTTTGAAAGGATATATGCACCCCAGTGTTCATAGCAGCACCATTTACAATAGCCAAACGTGGAAGCAACCTATATGTCCATCAATAGATAAATAGATAAAGAAGTGGTGTGTATATACAACGGAGTATTACTCAGCTATAAAAAAGAATGAAATAATGCCGCTTGCAGCAACATGAATGGACCCTAGAGATTATCACACTAAGTGAAATAAGTCAGAAAGAGAAAGACAGAGACTAATATGATATCACTTATGTGTGAAATCTAAAGTAGAACACAAATGAACATATCTGTGAAACAGAAACAGACTCAAGGACATAGAGAACAGACTTGTGGTGGCCAAGGGAGAGTGGGGTGGAGGGGAAACAATTGGGAGTTTGGGATTAGCTTTATAGCAAGGAATTTATATTCATTATCCTTTGATAAACCAAAATGGAAAAGAATAGAAAAAAATATGTGTAACCGAGTCACTTTGCTGTACACAGAAATGAACGCACCATTGTAAAACAGTTATGCATCAATTAAAAAAGAACTTCAGTGAGATATCACTTCAAAAAGAAGAACATTAACAATTATTGGTGAATGTGTAGGTAAATTAGAACCTTCATACATTGTTGGTGTTAGAAAATGTAGTTAGAAAACTTCATCAAAAGTTAATTGAAGAGTTACAATATGACCCCACAATTCTACTCTTAGTATACATGCTCTAGAGAATTGAAAACATACGTTTACATAAAAATATCTAAATGAGTGTTTGTAGCAGAATTATATATAATAGGTCAAAAGTGGAAAAACCGAAATGTTAGTCCACTGATGAATGGATAAACCAGATGTGGCATATCCATACACAGGAATGTTACTTGGCAATAATAAGGGGATGAAGTTCTGGTGCATGATACAATGTTTGAATGAATGTTGAAATGAATCTTGAAAACATTATGCTACGAGAAAGAGGCCAGACACAGAAGGCCCTATATAAAGTTTGATTCCATTTACATGAAATGTCCAAAATAGGCAAATCCATAGAGACCAAAAGCGTTATAGTGCTTGTCACGGGCTAGAGGGGTGAGGGAATAGAAAATGACTGTTAATGGGTACAGTTTATTTTGGGGTTAATGACTATTTTCTGAAATTAGTGGTAATGTACATAATTCTGTGAATGTAGTAAAATCCTTTTAATTATATACTTTTAATGGGATATTTTGTGGTATGTGAATTATTTCTCAATAAAAACAGCAAACGTAGACTTTCAAGAATGCTAAATGTTGGTTTGAAAAAACTAACAAAATAGATAAACCTTTCATGAGACTGGTCAAAGGAAAAAAGTATGTGAAAATATCAAGAATAAAAAGGAATATGATATACTGGCTGATATTGAAAATATAATAAGATATTTCGAAAACCTTTTCTAGTAAGTGAAAAAACTAGAGGGCATTCACAAATTCCTGATAATATTATTTATAAAACCCACATAAGAGAAATAATTTAAAAGTTTTCATCCTCATTAAAGAAATCAATCAGTAATGAAACATCTTCTCAAAAATAAACTTGTTTTCTTTAGAGTCTTACCAAAAAATGGAGGAAAGAAATAATTCCTCCCTCATTTAAAAAACAGCATGACCTTGACATAAGAAAGTATAATATAAGAAAAAATATAGACCAGATTCACAAACAGGCTGATATAGCAGTACTGAGTTGGGTTCATCCTGGAAGTACAGGGTAGGGTTAACAAAATCAGTGCTGTTCATCTCATTGCCAGATTGAAGGAGAAAAAACCATAATTCGGTGTATGTAGAGAAAAATTACATGATGAAATTGAGTATCTATTAATGAAGATGCTGTTGGCAAGTGGAGTATAAGGTAGCTTTCTCAGTGTGATATTTGATATTTTAAATCAAACCTTATATTTAATGGTGCAACTTTGAAAGATTTCAAGCTGGGATCAAGAACAAGGCAGATGTGGTTTATGATCACTTCTATTCATCATTCTATTAGGGAAGAAAGAAAAATAAGCAAAATAAACTACTGTCATCACATATGATATGATTGTGAACATAGAAAATCTAATATACAGATAAAAATTACTAACAACAGAATTCAGTAAGATAGCTAGATATGCAAAAGTTTAAAATCACAAAAATAATGTTTAACATATAAAAGTATAATTTCTGTGTATCTGCAGCAGTTAGAAATTGAAATTTAAAAACAAGTTTATAAGAGCTGCATAAATAATCAGACATTCAAGAATCATTCCCCATAACCAACCAGGGACCTATTGTATAGCACATGGAACTTGGGTCAGTGTTATGTAGAAGCCTGGAAAGGAGGGGTGTTTAGGGGAGAATGGATACATGTGTATGTATGGCTGAGTCCCTTGCACTGTTCATCTGAAACTACTGCAACATTGTTAATCAGCTATACCCCAATACAAAATAAAAAGTTTAAAATTTGGGGAAAAAGGAATCATCCCCAAAATTATATATAAGACTTCTTCATGGAGGCTATATTAAAATCTTATTTAAATATTAAATAAAAGACCTAAATAAATTGAGAGAAATACTATTTATGGATTTTAAGCCCTTTTTAAAAAATTTTCTGTTTTTGGCCACTTTGCTAAGCATGGAGGATCCTAGCTCCCCAGCCAGGGATCGAACCCCTGCCAGCTGCATTGAAAGTGCGGAGTCCTAACCACTGGACCACCAGGGGATACCCCAAAATCTTTCTCTCTTGTTTTTTTCAGTGACATTAGTTCTTCCTATTTAATGTACAGATTCAGCGATATCATAACCATAATCTTAGAAGATTTACTTAGTCTTAAATAGACAATCTAACTCTAAGGTTTATAAAGAAATACAGAGGGATGGCATCACCGACTCTGTGGACATGAGTTTGAGTGAACTCCAGGAGTTGGTGATGGACAGGGAGGCCTGGCATGCTGTGATTCATGGGGTCGCTGAGAGTCGGACACAACTGAGCGACTGAACTGAAGTATAGCCAGGATACTTTTGAATTGGAAAAATAACAAGGTTGTAGAACTTGACCTACTAGATATTAAGATTTGTTTTGTAATTAGGACATTGTGGTGTTCGCAGAAGGCTAGATAAAGAGACATGGAGAAGGCAATGGCAAGCCACTCCAGTACCTTGCCTAGAAAATCCCATGGATGGAGCAGCCTGGTGGGCTGCAGTCCGTGGGGTCGCTAAGGGTCGGACACGACTGAGTGACTTCACTTTCACTTTTCACTTTCCACTTTCACACATTGGAGAAGTAAATGGCACCCCACTCCAGTGTTCTTGCCTGGAGAATCCCGGGGATGGGGGAGCCTGGTGGGCTTCCGTCTGTGGGGTCGCACAGAGTCGGACACGACTGAAGTGACTTAGCAGCAGCAGCAGCAGACAAAGAGACGGTGGAACAGAATGTTTCTTGGAATGGAAATAGACCAACGCATACGTGGACACTTGATTTTTGATAGGAACATTATGAAGCAGTGGTCAAGGGCTTTTTAAAAAAAATGATACCAAGACAGTATAATGGTAAAAACAAAATCGACTGCCTATCTCACAACATACCCCAAAAAATCAATTCTATGTGGATTATAGACCAAAAAGTGAAAAGTGCCATTAAAAGTTTTGTGGAAAAGTGTGACTTTAACCTTAGATAAGGATTATCAAACAAGATGGAAAAACAAAAAGAGATGATAGTACATTGTGTTCATGTAAAGGTAACATAGAGAGAGTGAAAAAAGCAAGTATAAAGTGGAAGAATATACTTGTAACACATGTAACTAACAAAGGACTTATATTTAGAATAACTACCATTGAGTTTTAATTATGAGTACATATGTTTACATATTATTATATATGCTATTGCATATTATATAAGTGAAATGAAGTCGCTCAGTTCTGTCCGACTCTTTGCGACACCATGAACTGTAGCCTACCAGGATCCTCCGTCCATGGATTTCCCAGGCAAGAGTACTGGAGTGGGTAGCCATTTCCTTCTCCAGGGGATCTTCCCGACCCAGGGATCAAACCTGGGTCTCCCGCATTGTAGGCAGATGTTTTACCATCTGAGCCACAATGGATAATTAAATATATATTGTTAGAATCAATAAGAAAAGTCCAACCCAATAGAAAAAGCCCTTAAACAGGCATATTATAAAAGAAGAAATTAAAATTATTACTAAATATATAAAATATTCTATCAGGAAAATGTAAATTCAAATCATTATGAAATTTAACTATCCTTCTAAAAGTTACAGAAAATTTTAACGTCTGACAATACCAAGTGAGGGTGAGGTTGTAGAGGATTGGGAGAATGCTTTGATGCAAGAGTAAACTGACACAATCACTTTTGGAAAGGTTTGGTATTAACCTGGTGATGTAGAACATATGATGCATATGCTGTTACCTAGGAGTTCTTTCTTAGATAGATATTTAGACAAACTTGTGCACATGTGCCATGGTACATATTTATAAGAATGTTTTTGACAGCATTGTTTGTAATGGTTCAGATCCGGAACCAGCACAAATGTCCATCAGCAGTAGAATGGATGAGTAAATTCATGCAGTGGAATATTCTACTGCAGTGAAAATAAATCAGCCACAGTCACGTGTAACATCGTGAATGACTATTAAAGTGTTGAGTTAAATCATGTAAAGGGTGTATAAACTATATATCCATTTATATGAAGTTCAAAAATGAAACTATATTGTTTAGAACATGCATTCTTGGCAGGGTTCATATTGTTTCTTTTGGTAGCAGAAATTGGTTCTTGGAGGTAAAAAAATGTTTGATATTATAATGGTTTGTGGCGCTCCAAAGCTTAACCCTACCTGCAAAATCTTCATTTAGTATTAATTTCTTTCTGAGTTTTCTCAAGTATCACATGAGCACCATTTACACTGACACTGAGTTCATGGAAGAGATGCAGAGCGTATGCAAGGTCTGGGCTACAAAATTGTGGTGATAGATAATTGGAGGACTTTCAAATGATTGTTTGATCTTGAAGTCATCACTAGAGGTCGTCTGCGTGTGTCAGTTGGTTGTCATTAGCTGCCTTGTGGATGTTGTTTATGTTTGACCCTCTCTCCTTTTGTGTGTGACTTTGTTTTTAGAATTAAATATAATATTCTGTTTTATTATTTAATTCAGTAAAAGTTATTTAGCCCATCATTAGTTATAACAAGTACTGAAAATTAAAAAAATGTTAGTAATATTTTAATGAGTACTAGTAGCTAATTAAGTTAAAAGTTTCTTCTCAGAGCAAGCAGAAGTTCAAAGTTTATTAAATATTGTAGGAAATTAATTTTTAAATGTCTTGCTGGAAAAATAAATATTAATTAAAAAAAAACTTGATTGTATTGGTTATTATTTAAATGGATAATTTGCATATGTAATTTGATGTTCAGTTCAGTTCAGTCGCTCAGTTGTGTCCGACTCTCTGCGACCCCATGAATCACAGCACGCCAGGCCCCCCTGTCCATCACCAACTCCCGGAGTTCACCCAAACTCATGTCCACAGAGTTGGTGATGCCATCCAGCCATCTCATTCTCTGTCGTCCCCTTCTCCTCCCGCCCCCAACCTTTCCCAGCATCAGAGTCTTCTCCAGTGAGTCAACTCGTCTCATGAGGTGGCCAAAGTATCCACAACCTATATAAGGAATAAATTATGTTAAAGTTTACAAATACAGTTATATAATTAAGTGAAATACTAATAACCTTTAATATTTTAACTTAAAAAAGAGTAGTCCTTAGATATTTTTTACTTATGAAATCAGGTACACATACAGTATGTAAACAGGCTGTATATGTGTACAGAAATTTCATAGGGTAGTGATTGGAATAAGATTTCTGAAAAGGCTCCTTAGGGTTGATAATGGGGAAAAAAAAATCAAGAAACACCAGTCTAGAAATACATGTATATGTATTAAAACTACCAAGAAAAGCAGAGAAGTGATTACTGTAACATTTATGATATGGGTGCTGAGATGGGTGCTGGGTGCTTCTAGAGTTTTGACAGTGTTCTATTTCTTGAACTGAGTAGTTGCCACTTTGGTATTTGCCTTATAGTCTGTATGCTCATGTGTTATGTGTTTTTCTGTAATGGGTATTATATTTCATAATAGAGAAAAAGTGGTTTGTAGACTTCAAAATCTAGAAATGCTGTATATTGTTTAGGTTTTATACACATGATTATAAACTAAATCTCCAACTTAGTAAAGTTTCTTACTTTAAAAAAATAGATGTTGACTGGTGAAAAGCTTTTACCAGACAGGTTTTTTTTTGTTTTGTTTTAAGATGGGCTCAGTTTTTCATCCATCCGCTAATGATCAGAGATGCAATTGACCGAGAAGTTGAAGCTGTTGATAGTGGTAAGTGCTTTATGTCTTCTTTTTCCTTCATTGATCCAGTTATTTAGCACATTTATCGTTCTTTATCACTCTTTATGTCATCAAGGGCTAAATTAAAATAGAAATGTCATGTTTATTACTGAAGCCATTAAATGTCTATTCAGTATAGGTTTGAAATAAATAAAAGGATTGTAGATTTTTGATTTTTCAGCCTTTGCTTTATTGAGGGTTTTACCACGGTGACTGACCTCTTACCATAATTCTTAATTCTTAAGACTAATACTGGGTATTCAAACTTTTAGAAGTTCACATACTCTTTTTGCATGAAGAAATATTTCCTCTGAGGCTTTATTTTATGCACCATCCTGATATTAAAATAGCTTATTTTTTGTTACTTCTGTGTGTCAGTGCTTTGTGGGTTTAGCTTCTATAGTTCTGAAAATAATTTTGATATGTTTCTGGATGAAGAAACTAAACTCCTGAGCAGGAAACCTTTAATTTTCCTTTTTGATGGTCTTTCTTATCTTTGTGTTTTAAAGATTGAAGACCATAAGGAAAACTGTGTGTCTGCATAGGGTGAGGATTTATTAGAGAACTGTGCTACAGATATCCCTCAGTTACAGGATATCAATAAATAATATCACTGCAGATTAACTCTGCTTCCTTATTTTAGTATTAGAAACATGTAATAGTACATTTGGGGGGACTTCCAGTTCATATAGGTTAGGCTTGGCTTGCATGACTGAAGAGGCCAGGTCTTTGTACTAGTCTTCCTTTTGTAACATTTTCCCTTTGGTTTGATTGTGTGTCTATTTCTGATAATCATTTACTGCCTTCGCTAGGCAAAATAAACTGCAGACAACTGGAAAGAACTATTTGTTTTCAAGTCGGCAAACTGTGTTTTACTTATAGAAATGTCACTAATTGTGGCCCTTGATTTATTAGTAAAACAGGGTAGAATGGAGTTAGATTCCTCCTAGTTCTAGTCACTTATAATCAAAGATTTATTTTCTTCATTTTTGTTACTTACCCACAACTTTTTTCATAGGCCCAGATAACTTTGTTGAATGTATGAAAACTATATTCTGTGTCTTTAATTCTTTCAAGTGTGTTTTTATTTGTATAGTTTCAAGAGTGGGTTGAAATTGACATTTAAAAGATTAAACCCTGATGGTCCAGTGATAGGACTCAGAAATTGTACTGCCAGAGCCCAGGCTCAATCTTTGGTTGGCAGACTGAGAGTTTGCTAGCTGTGTGGTGTGGCTCCCCCCCCCAAAAAGATTAAACATCTAATTTAATTTTATAAGTTTAATTCAGAATATATTTTATTATATTTTGGATATATGATATGTATTCACACACTCACAATAAGTAGTTTTGGTTTAAAATGAACTTAGGCTAAGGCTCTGCTTTTTTTGTTTTTGATGATAGGAGACCTAGGTTTCAATTTGTAATCCGATACAAATAGCTAGGTATATATCATTAGTTACTTAACCTTCTAAATATAAAGGATTTACTTGAGATTAGGGAGATGAAAGGGGTTTCCCCAGTGGTTCAGCGATAAAGAACCCACCTGCAGTGCAAGAGATGCAGGTTTGATCCATGGGTCGGCATGATCCCCTGGAGGAGTGCATGGCAACCCACTCCAGTATTTTTGCCTGGAGAATCCCATGGACAGAGAAACCTGGCAGGCCGTGGTCCATGGGGTCGCAGAGAGTCAGACACAACTGAAGTGATGGAGCATGCCATGTATGCAAGGAGATGGGAGAGGTCTTAAATTTTGGTGTAACAAACTAGTATTCATTAAGTAGTTGTTTTTTAGCATATTGTTTATGATATATTATTCTCTTATTTGTATTTATAATACATCAGAAAATTTAAGATGAGCTAAGTTTAGGTTCTTACATTTGGGGACTCAGTATTTACACATTGGTAGATACTGATATTTATTATGAACACAGCACAAATTTATCTTGGCTAAAGCCACAAAACACTTACGATTGAATAGTGTCACATGTTAACACGTATCGTATGCAAACCATTAAGAATTAACAACTCTAGGCCAGGTCTAAGTCAGTACTGTAGTCACACATCTTAGCTTTTCTTTTTCCAGAATCAGTATCTACAAATAATGAGGTCTATTAAGCACTTTTGAAAGCTTCACAATCGGATGTTATTTTCTTTTATTCAGATGTAATAATCTTTATTCTATCATTCTCACTTCATTTGCATGTTTTTAGTTGCCTGCATGCTTTAATGACCCATTCAATGTGAGAAGAGTTGAAATTCAACTGTGATGGTAGATTCATCTTTTCATTTTCCTTTTCCTTCTCCTTCTGCTTATGGAAGAGTTTCTTTCCTAGGTTTTAAATTTATCACTTGTTGTACCTTCATTACCATGCCCTGCATTGACAGTCTGTTTTTGGTCTGATCTTTCAATGGAGTGGTTAAAGAATTTGTTTGCACAATGCATATAGGTCTGTTCAGTGTTTTATAATTTTCTTGAATACATTTAATCACAGAAGCCACAAATATACACAGGATAGATCTTAAAATCAGATTGACTTATTGCTAAAATAAGATTGTAGAGAAAATATTATTCTTAATGATTAGCTCTTTATTTTAATGATTATTCATACTCTTACATAATCATGTGTAATTGCCTACATATTGTACCTTAGTAATTGAGATTGGGGATATGACCAAAGCTTTTTTTAATATAATCAAGTGGTTGAGTGTATTCTCTAAGTGTTCAGTATTTATACTCTATTTTTATCAGTTGTAGGGGAATTCTAAATTACTTTTTGTAGACATGTTTATATGTCTACTCTGTTATAGTTTCCTGTTGCTGCTGTAACAAATTACCAGAAACTCGGTGGCTTAAAATAACAGATTTATTTTCTTAAACTTTTGGAGGTCAGAAATCTAAAATATTTCCTCAGGACTGCATTTCTTTTGGTGGCCCCAAGGGAGAATCTGTTTCCTTTTCTACCTTCTGGATACCACCTACTTTTCTAGACTGTGGCTCCTTTCATTATCTTAAGAGCCATTGGTGTGGAATCTCCTTTGCTATCTGACCCTGCTTTTGTCTTAACATCTTCTGACCTTGATCCTATTACCTCTCTCTTTTAAGGACCCTCTGATTACATTGGGACCACCTAGATAATCTAGTAGAGTCTCTGCATCGCAAGATCATTAATTTAATCACAGTGCAAAGTTCCTTTTACCATATAAGGTAACACATTCACAGGTTTTGGAGATTAAGATATGGCTGTCTTTGGGGGCCATTGTTCAGTCTTTCACACTTAATAATGGAATTGTTTCTTCTGTGCTATAGCCACCATATCTTCATATTTTTACAGTGATTTTAAAAATTTGCTCTGTTGAAGCTATGAATATATTCTTTTTACTATGTATGCTTTCCAGATATGGAAATTATATTTCTTTTTATTGTCTCATCTTTGATTTAGACTTCATGACTTTAACTGAAGTATGTTATTTCATATGTGTTTCTACTACTTTCCATCTTTTCCGTCACCACTTTGGTTTCCGCTCTCTTTACCAGGTATTAACAGTGCTGGCTCCTCATCAGTTTTCTTGTCTCTACTTCTGCTTCCACATTTACAACCAGAATGAACTTACTGAAGTCTCGATCTATGATAATGATAATGTTACTCTCCTTATTAAACATTGGTAATGCCTTACCATTATTTCTATAAGTAATAATAGCTAACATTTATTGAGCTTATTATGTGTATCATTATGATTATTACCTCCATTTTCCTTATTTGACGTGCAGTGAAACTGAAGCTTAGAAGGGCTCTTTCAAAAATTGTTTCTTCCTTGTCTCTTCAGTCTGTTATCTTGACTCTTCTTTGATTCTGAACTTTCTACCTCCAGCAACTAGTTTAATAGTACCTGCTGCATAGTAGATGTTCAGTGTAGGAATGTATCTTATTTAATTCTTATTTTTAAAAAATCCTATGAGCTTGGTACTAGTAACTCCATACTGTAGACAAAAAATAGAATCTGGGAAGTTAGATAACTTTCTCAATGTTGTGCAGCTTAGTAATTGTAGAACTTGGATTCTAGCCAAGATATTTTTGGCTTCAAAGTGATTGTTTTTAACCATTAGTACTTGATTACCTACATAGTTGGCTTTGGAGGAAATTTGAATAATATATATGGCAAAATTCTCAGATAATAAGGAATTTGATTTAACATTTTATTAGCACCTTCATTAATAAAATCTTGGACATAGCATCTGTTGACTGAATAAAAATGCACAGCCTAAAAGTTGAGAGTTATGTTTTACTTGATGGGTTCTCTGAGGACTTCAAGCCTCTCAGAGGGACACAGCATCTCAGATAATGCTGAGAAAACTGTTCCAAAGTGGCAAGGGGGATCAGGGAGCCAGGATATATAGGAGTTTTTTGCCACAAGAAACCAGGTAGTTGGAACATCAAAAGATTACTGTTAATAAAAGAAAATGAGAAATCTCAAGGTAAGGCATTTAGTGCTTTTCTGTGTATGGGAAGATGCAAGAGTCTGGACTCACTGAAATTATTCCTTTGATAGCATCTCAGCTATCTGGGGCCAGTATCCTGTGTTTTCTCTTGCTGAGTTTCCTTAGGGCACACTGTCCCTATGGCTGTAATGTGATGGCTTGGTGGCTGTAACATCCTTTGTTTACTGATATGGCAGGCGGTATTTTAGTTCTCATATTCTAGACTTGAAACTTTCAGGTCATTAACTACCTGTTTCATTTGAAAATAAAGGAAAATCTCTAGAAAGGTGATTGACTACCCAAAGTTACAGAATATATTAAGTCATAGAACTTGTCTTAGATCATTGAATTCCCCTCAGTCTTACTACACATGATTCTTAGAATTAATTTTTGTTACTTCCTTACTTTCAGTTCTTTAAGCCTGAATTTCCAGATAGTAAATCAAGATACTGAATTTCATTTTATTAAAAGTATTTCTTTAAAATTGACAGAATATCAGCTTGCAAGACCCTCTGATGCAAACAGAAAGGAAATGTTGTTTGGAAGCCTTGCTAGACCTGGACATCCTATGGGGAAATTTTTTTGGGGTAAGAGACTAAATACTTCATTGTGTTTCATATTTTCTAGTAAAGAAAGATTGAGAGCATGAAGGGTTTATAAAGAATGGAAAGGTAAGACAGTTAGGTACTTTTTACGTTTTGGAGTAGGTAGGTAGCTTTTCAAATAGAAACCAGTTAAGTTTTGGTTCCCTAATGTTGGATATATGAAGAACTGAACTGAACTGAACTGAATGTTGGATATATGAAGAATAGCACCTAATATTTAGAAAATGTTTTTTGGGTGCCACATGCTCTACTACCACAGTGTGAATTATCCCATTCAGTCGTTACAACAGTGTTATGAAGCTGGGTACCATTATAATATCCAGTTAAAGATAAAGAAACAGGCTCAGAGAAGTTAATTTGCTTAAACATGATAATGGTGGATGTGGGAGTTGAACCTCTTATAAAAGTGTGTTATAAAATATGTGCTCTACCACAACCTGAATTTGCCTTTATCAACAGAGATTGAGCAGTGATTTCTCTAGTAGTTTTTGAGCTGTGACCTAATTTTGTTTAATTGTTAAGCTGTTTAAATGGTGTCTGTTTTTTATAATGGCTGTTTCTTAGTGTTAGAATTCAGTTATTATAGCCTTATATTAATCCACTTGACTACAGAGTAGAATCTGGAATGAGTTGGCCTAATTGCATTTAGACCAATCATTCAAAAGATGATTTGCTTGTTTGTACACTTGTATACTCTTTATATGGCATCCTGGCTGTATGTGGTTTATGTTTAAGAATTATGCAGAATATTACTAAAATAATTCATAGATCAAGCCTAATAGACTAATTATTAAAAAAGGAAGTGTAAGGCAGGTACTGTTGTTGAGGTATTGCTAACTAGAGATTAATTCCTTATGTGTTAAAATATACCTTGAAATTGTTTCTTGTGAGTTTTTGTCTTATTATTATAAACTGTTTCAGTATTTTGATTCACTTGGGTTATTAGTTGTATATAGTAGCAGAGGATGCATTGTCAGTGTAGAGACTTTTAATACAGTAAATTTAGTCATATCTATAATCTTTTTCATTTTTTTATAGGAAATGCTGAAACTCTCAAACATGAGCCCAAAAGAAATAATACTGATACACATGCTAGATTGAGAGAATTCTGGATGCGTTACTATTCTGCTCATTACATGACTTTAGTGGTTCAATCCAAAGGTAATATTGTCTACTATGGCCCTTAGAATTACTTGAAAGTAGTGCTTTTTTAGGATTTGTCTGTCATATCAGTGTTGCTGTGCACTGTTAACTTACTTTAGTGCTTGATCCTAACATGAACTAAAGGAAATCAGAATTTGAAGAGTCAAAGCTTAGGGACACACAGGATCATCTGATTCTCAGGCAAATGTTTTTTCTCTTATAGACATAAGTCTTATCTCTTGGCTAGTGTTAGTGTATTAATGTACTAATAGATTGTGAGTTGGTCTTTTGAGCAACATTTGGCTGTTGCCTTTATCATCTCTGCTTTTTCATTTAATCTGTGTTAATCATAAACTCTCAGAGGGCACAGTGTTTGTCTTTTCAAACACTAGGGTCCAATAAAATGGCATGATTAATTGGAGCCTGTCATGGTGATGCTAGCGAAGTATCTTAAATGTAAAAATATTGGTCAGTACCTCTACACTTTTCCTTCTTTTATTTTTAGTGAAGATAATGTTGTATCAACTTTTCTCATTAAAGAAATCATAGTATCTTTCTTTTGTTTTCTTTATATTTTATTCTCCTTAGGTTACTTCTCAAAGTCAGTCATTTGCTGAACTATACATTTTGATACACCTCATATTTTTATATTTGATATACATCTGATATACCTCAGTTTGTATATTTCTTTTTGAAAAACAAATTTTCTCACTCTAATGTAATTCTCCCTTTTATAAAATTTAGCTCTCATTGTCAAAATTAAGATCAGAGCTGACTTGGCACTTAATTATAAAACATTTTTATATTTAGAATCAAAATTAGTCCACTAAAGTTGACATGAACATAAGGTTATGGATATGGTATGGCATTTAGACTGCAAATGTGCATCTCAATTCATTTTACAACATTTATTAAAATAGTCAATTCTATATTTAGTATATAATATTAATTTGCAATTTGAAACTAATTTTTGTTTCCAAATCTGTCATAAACATGCATTTTTCTTCAACTGGGTATTGATTCTTTTGTGTTCTTTTCTTCAGTGATAGCAAATATAAGTATATTAATGCTTCTTGCAGATTTCTAAAATAGGTCCCACATAGTCGATAAGAGAACTTTGTCCAATCTAGAGTCAGTTTGGAGCATCAGCATTTATTGTATCATTTACAAGTTAAATATCAGTATAAATAGTATGGAGTAAATTCAGAACTTGATTACTGATTTGCATCTTGTGTTATATATCCTGGGGCATCTCTTTTTGAGTTAGTGAAACTCATGTGTCTGTTGGAATTAATAAGTAATATCCAGTGATGGTAGCAAATCACTGGGATAAGACTAAAAGATTTCCTTTTTCATTCAGAACTCCTATTTTACTAGAAATTTCAAAAGAATTTCTTATGAAATATAAGAAAAAGAATCGAGAGAAGATAGAAATCATATCAACTTAAGAAGACCTCAGCAAGTGTATATTGATGTAAAACAAATGGAATATAATAGTACTGATGAGCAGCTGAGAAGGGTCAGTGTAGTATAGGTTAGTTAAGAGAAACCTTAGAGGAGGTAAGTTTTGGAATGGTGATTGATGTATTCTCATCTCTTGGTCCTTCACTCTTGCCTATCAAAAACTTTTTTCTACTTGTGTGCTTTCTCTAAATTCACTAGGAAGAAAGAATAAAAGAGTCTCAACAAAATTAAATTACATGTATCTCAAGGTTTTCTTAAATATTGTTATTTTTCCTATTACTGGTTAAGGAGTGGCAAGTGATGCCCAAATTAAAGTATTCCTTTGTTTTATAGCTAAAGATCCATGAGAAATCTAATTGTATTTCTACTTTTAATAACAACATTGCCTTTCCCTGTCTCCTTCCTGCCTTCTCCACAAAGAAACTCTGGATACTTTGGAAAAGTGGGTGACTGAAATCTTCTCTCAGATACCAAACAAGTAAGACATTTATTTTCATAAATCATACACCTATGCAGTTAAAGAGGCCGTTTTTTGCTTTTATTTTTTTAAATGGGTGATTAAGACCTAAAGTATTTTAGATAACACAGCAAGATAACAGCCTTTGAGAGGGAAAACTGACTTGAATGCCCAAGTCTCCATAGTTTTCTGTAGTTCAAAACTTCCGCTTGTAAACTTACAGTAAGCAGTAACTCTGAAGAATTTATGCCTCATTTTATGTTTGTTCAGAGCTTTTCTGTCACTGTGTCCAGTGCTTGAAACTCTGATATTATTGTATTGAGAAGTAGAATATACATGTACCTACATGTATCCCTTGCCTCAGAACAAATTATGTTCTGAAGGTTTATTTTTTAAGTCAGTGGTTTGGAATTTGGAATGCTTTTCCCTCACAAAAGAATAATCTTGTAGATGATAATTGACTTTGCATATTAACCTGAAAAGCCTGTTGCATATATTCAAATCAAATTGCCTTTTATTAGAAATTGGATGTAGAGTTCCAGCTCAGAAAGCTACTACTTTTTGGTCCACTTCAAATTCATAAAAATAATACACATATTTAAAAGATACTTTATTTTTATATTTTTTGTTACAGAGAATACAAAAAATTTAATTCTTAAGCAAATAAGTTTCTCTTCCCACTCTTAGCAGTTTGCATTTTAGTAAACTAAATGAATCAAATTGTTTTTTTCTTCTTTCAGGTGAGTAAGGTAGATTTTTTCTAGTTCTTCATACTAAGACAATTTGTTTTAAATTTATGAAAGAGAAATTAGTTTTAAAAATGTTAGAATAATTTGTAATAACAACTGATTGGTTATTATTATCTTGCTTAGTGTAAATTTCTATTGATACTAGCAGTACTTTTAAGTAAGGAAAGATAAAGCCATGCCAGTGTTACGAGGTTGTTTTGTTTGTTTTGATAAGAAATGAATATTAGCTCTGTAAGTGTCAAGTGACAGATTGAAATGTGTTTCACTGTGAAACTTTACTAATAAAATCATAAGTATATTGAATAGAGGGGCTTCCCTGGTGGCTCAGATGATAAAGAATCTGCTTGCATTGCGGGAGACCTGGGTTCGGTCGCTGGGTTGGGAAGACCCCCTGGAGGAGGGCATGGCCACCCACTCCAGTATTCTTGCCTGGAGAATCCCCGTGGACAGAGGAGCCTGGCGGGCTACTTACTCTCCATGAGGTCACAAAGAGTCAGATAAGACTGAGCAGCTAAGCACAGCATATATGGAATAGAGGGATTCACTAGGTCTTCTTGGTCAATCCCTGATAAGAATTTTAAATTTAAAAAATTCTTTTAAATATTATTCTTTAAGAACTTTGGTTCCTTAATCAGACAGGTTAAAAAGTCTTCTAGGAAATTAATACTGATTTCATATTAACTGTGTTTAGGAGAAATATTGGTTAACAGTATATTCAACTGTGTGCAAAGCCTTTAGAAGGAAGAATCCAAGTTTTTAAAATACCACAGTGGAATACCATACTTTATTCCTAAGAATCACTCAGTGTGTATTTGTTGTATCAAAAAAGTATCTCTAGTATAAATTTTCTTTCTGAAATGGCTTTCTATTAAGATGAGAACTAAAGTTGAATGGGACTGGTAGAGACAGTAAATATTGGGAGGGGAGGTCCCTTCAATTCATTGTTTTCTGTCTCCCGTGAGTTTTAAAAGTATTTGAGTTATTGGGGCTGAAGTTAAGAATAGTTTGTGTAGTTCAGGATTTTGTGGCTTTCTTGCCATCTATTCGCTTATGCCTAGGATGCTTCTCAACCAGGGGCACATAGAATATATTATAAATACCTATCAGTTTAGGTATCCCTAAAGATACTGCTTATAAAGGCTTTTGCCAATTAAATTTTAATGTATTTGTTTTATTTTCAGTGGGTTACCCAAACCAAACTTTGGCCATTTAACGGATCCATTTGACACACCAGCATTTAACAAACTTTATAGAGGTTCGTGAACCAAAGGTTTAAAACTATTTGAAATAACTTTAGCACATTCTCTAAAACTTAATCGGGGCTGCCAATTTTCTTCAAAAATGAGAATACAACAGAAAGTACAGCTAGATTGGAAAGGAAGTAGATAGACAATGGAAATCCAACTAGTGACAGATAGCAGGCCACTAACTAGTAGCAGATTCATTGTTCTGGTACCTTGATGCTGCTTGACTCTGTTTCGTGCTTTCTTCCTATTTTTCTCTCGTTTCCTTTTGTTCTTAGTGTTTTTTGTTTCTTTCTTATTTTGTTTTATCTATATTCTGCTCTTTTTTGCCTTTTAAAGACAAAAATAGAGGATGGGAAAACACTTTGGAAATAACTTCCGTTTATCTTCACTATAAAACGATAATTTTTATTAAATGAGACAAATTTAGTGTTAAAAAAAATGGGTGGGGGGAGTCATCCCGTAAATCTTACCATCCAGAGAAATGGTTTTGGCAAATTTTCTTTCTTTTTTTTTGAGTGCTGAATCAAGACTATTTTATTTTTTTACATCAGTGTTTATATACCCTAAACTAGTACAATTCTAAAGGGGAGAGTGAGCAAAGTCAGCTTAACATTACGTCAGTTTGCCCTTTACAAAACCAGAATGCTTTCCGCATACTTCTCTGTTTACTAGAGTCTTTTTTTATAGTAGATATTAATACATTATCTTCTGGCCTTGAAGCCTATTAACATCTAATGACCTTTTCTTACAAGCTAGGTGAATGCAAAGCTGATTTTTGTAAGCTATTCTTATTTTTCCACTTTGGGCAAATTTTCTTTTGAGTCTCTACATATATTTTCATAACATAGTTGAGATTATAAAGTATATACACTTCTGTCTCTTGCTTTTTTCACTTAATATTATGTTTGTAATAACTGCCCAGTGAGCCATTATATGGTTATGCTATAATTTACTTAACAATTTGCCTATACTGAATATTGCAAAAGCATTCCTAATCCAACATTTCTCTTTCTTTACTTTTTTTATCATGGCAAATATTTTTCTTTCTCCTAATTGCTAATTATTCCCTTCTCCTTCACCCCAGTTGCCAGTCTTTTTCCTCTTTGTTTTCTCTGACCAGTGACTTTTGTCACCCTCTTTATTTGCTGCTGCCTCCATTCTAACTAAGCTGACTCTTCCCTAAGACAACTTATTTTTGGTTGTATTTTTTTCCTGACTATAGATTTTCTCTTCAAAGAATTGTAGAATAGTAACACTGGGAAGAATCTTAGAGTTACTTTAGTTTACCCCAGCTCATCATACCATAACCAATTCAGAAGGAGTTAAATGCAGTTTATTTTCTCAAAGTCATATAAAGTCACATAGCAAGATAGTAGTAGGGCTCAATTTCAGCCATGGGTCTCCTTATTCCTAGTCATGTACCTGTTCTTGCAAGAAGGGATCCATCCTTAGGGGTGTTCATATTTTCATAGTTCTTTTATCCATGCCTTCTCTATCTGTGAAACCAAATTGAAAAGAAATTTACAAAATTGCACTATTCAAAGTGGAAAATTGGCAACTTGAAATAATAATTGCATTGTGTTTAACTTTCCCCTGCTTATTAGAGGATGAAATATATTGAATTTTTAAAAATTTCATGTAACATAGTATATATAAGTTGTGGAGAAACACTTATGTCTGCTCTTCTGAAAAATATTTTTGTTCAGTTGTTCCAATTAGAAAAATCCATGCTCTGACCATCACATGGGCACTTCCCCCTCAACAGCAGCATTACAGGTAAGAGTTCAAAGGCAAATTTACCCCATTATATACTGACTGAGAATCATATTTTAAAAGCCTACTGAGTGGTTTAAATTTGGGTTTAAGATTTATAAACGCAGGTAAGATGATAAACTGGGACACCACTACTTCAGGATTTTTGCCTTTGCTATATGTTTTAGTATCTTCCTGGATATAAAAGCTAGAGTTTTCTTAGGATTAGTTGCTTTTCCTGAGTGTTTGAAATTAAGTATCTTAGTGTGAATGCTAACTTTTGTAATAATTTCTTTAGTACTTTGAGTATAAATATATATTAGTTTATGATTTATTTGTTAGTGGTGACCATTTAGTTTGATCTTGTGAAAAGTAAAATTAAGTAATTTTGAGCCTGGCATACAACTAACTACAGCATAAATCTCAAGAACTTACTTGAGTTGGGAATGAGTTAGGTCAGATTTTTAGAAGTTAGGAAAACATTTCAGTTTATTCTTATAATTATCTTACAGGAGCCATATACATGAGCTAAGAAGTTTTTTAAAGGTTAGGATCATTAAGTGGCTGCAGAGACTTCTCTCATTAGAAATAAATGCTAATGAACTGATAAAAAGTTAAGTTTCTAAAACTATTACCAACAAAACAAACCCAAGAAGACACACAAGCAGAAGGAAAGAAAAGTAATGTATATTGCGTAAGCTCAGTTCAGTAAAAAATGCTTTTAACAATCTAGTCCCTTGAAGTTAACAAATAAGATCAGTATGCCTCCATTTAGAAAGCAGAGAACATGTGGATTGTCTATTTTTATTTTTTAGTGTAGGGATAATATAGGAAGTAGTAATATTCATTGATTGTATGTTAGAGTATCCCCCAAAATGTTAAAATGATCATATGTATATTTAAAAGTTTGTTCCATTTGTTTTAAATTTTGATTAGAAAAATAGTATGCTTACATAATATTAAGGACAAAGAATATTAAGTAAGAAGTAAAACTTTGCATCTCCTCTGTTCTCACAAGTATGCCTAACATTAATAGATTCTTGTATATCCTTCAGACATTAAAATAATAAATATAAAACATTTCTTTTTATGGAAATGGAATTATACTATATATACCATTCTTCCTCTTTTTTGCATTTTTTTTACTCTGTTTTCTTAATTAGCAAAGCCGTGCTTATCCTCTGCCTGATTACTAAAGTAATTCATTGTAGAAATCTTGAGAACTACTAAAAAGCAGAAAATATGATTCTGTTTTCCAAAGACTGTACCATTTCTATATGTTTTTATCTAGTTCTTTTTTTTTAATGGACTGTGTATTTGTTTTAACCTAATGTTTATTCCAGATATATGAACTTCCAGTAAATTAGCTTTTGTGGGGAACAATTTATTTTTACAAAGAAGCAAGTGTTTTTGTCTTGCTGCTATCAAATTAATTATAATTTCATATTTAGTGGAATTTATGTGAAAATAAGTTTATAATCACATTCTCAAATATCAGTCTCAGAAGTAAGATTTTCTAAAGTAAAATTAAGGTATTTGTACCTTAATATTTTAAAATTTCTGATCTTAACTTTTTTTTTTAAAGGGTGAAACCGCTTCATTATATCTCTTGGCTGGTTGGACATGAAGGCAAAGGCAGCATTCTTTCTTATCTTAGAAAAAAGCAAGTATTTAATATGTATTTTCAGTGTAGCAATCTCTGAAAGATAATAGACAACAGTTTTATAGAACCATGAATCCTGAATTACATAGAAGGTTAGCTCTAATCAAGAATTTGTATTTGAACAATAATAAAGTCAATTATTTAAACGCTGTGGATCTCCAGCCTTTCTCACCCCAGAAGGTGGACTTTAATGAAAACTTCATTGGGTGGATAAATTATAGAAATATGTGGGACTGTGAACAGCCGTGTGTTTTAAAAAATAGCCAGAATGTCTCCTAAAGCATTTAAGCACTTGTTTAAGTTGCCTAGTCAAATAATAGAAATATAACTTTAGAATCAGGACCAAAACACATTAAATAAATTCCTTGCTTGACTTTTCCATACACTATTCAAAAATGGAAGGTGGATAAGAAATTTAAAGACTTTAAAACATTGATGTGTACTCAATTACTCAAAGAAAGCTGAGGGGGCAGGGTTATTAGAAAAAAAAGTGAATGAAATTAAATATATTCTTTATATAATAAATGTAATATGATTTTATATTTACATAACCTTTTTATCTTACTGTACTTTATTAGAATTTAAAAATTTTCATTCTGGCTTTCTCTTTTCTTATTTTAGACTTTCAGGATTATTCTAGTTAGAAAAAATATAGTCTTACTCATTCTTTCCTACATAACCAGTGAAAGCAGGTTAGCTGATTGGTCTCAAGAGCTTACTTAACATTCTAAGTAGGGATGTATCTGAAGTGTTTTTTAAGGCTTCTTCTGGGAGATCATTCAAAATGGGATGTGAGAAATGCCTCCCAGCGGAATTCCCTGGTGGTCCAGTGGTTAGGACTCCATACTTTAACTGCTAAGGGCCCAGATTCAGTCCCTGGTGGGGGAACCAAGATCCTGCAAGCTGAGCAGTGTGGCCAAAAAAGAGAGAAAGAGAAATGCTTTGCAGAAAACATGCTTCTAATATTTTGTGCTGTTCTCTTCAACAAAAAATTACTGTAGCTTCATGAAACTGTTAATGTTTTACTATGTTGTAATATTAGGGTTTCCATTGAAGGAGTAAATACAGCTATTATTTCCTTCTGGTCATTTCTGTATGCACTATAATTCTTTGGGAAGCTTTGTACTTTGTTTAAAAAAAATTGTATTTTTAAACTTACTGTTGGAAAGCATGTTTGCTTCAAAGTCTGGGCTTCCCAAATTTTACATAGAAAGCCTACCTAATTTGTTAATTTGAAGCATTTGTGGACTGTCAATCCCAAGATACTGATTGGAATAATTTTTTCTCCTCACTGTAGGTGCTGGGCTCTTGCACTCTTTGGTGGAAATGGTGAGACAGGATTCGAGCAAAATTCTACTTACTCAGTGTTCAGCATTTCTATTACATTGACTGATGAGGGTTATGAACATTTCTATGAGGTAAATAATTAAAATGGAGGGGTTTTTCAGTTATATAGATATTACTTTATGCAGGAGTATAATTAGATGCTTTGTTTTTAGGTTGCTCATACTGTCTTCCAGTATTTAAAAATGCTGCAAAAGCTTGGCCCAGAGAAAAGGTAATATTTATATATATATACTTACTAGACTTAGGCCAAGGGTCAATCCTAGTAAGTGTTAGCCTTCAGGCTGCCAATAGATATAGATTAGGCCTACTTTGATGGTGTTCCAGGCATTTCTTGCTTAAACTCCACTTACCTAGGGACTCCCTGGTGGCTCAGATGGTAAAGAATCCGCCTGCAGTTCAGGAGATCCAGGTTCCATCCTGGGTCAGGAAGATCCCCTGGAGAAGGGAATGGCAGCCCACTCCAGTATTCTTGCCTAGAGAACCCTATGGACAGAGGAGCCTGGTAGCCTACAGTCTGTGGGGTCGCAAAGAGTCAGACACGACTGAGTGACTAATACTTCTCACTTGTAAATTTCTGTTATTGGTTCTATACCCTTATTCTTCTACATGTGAATGTACATTAAATATACAGGTTATGTGGGCATTCTGTTTATTTTTATACTTCTCTTTTCTTGCTTGTGATTCCAATGAGAAATTTAAGTATGTTTTCTGATTATAATTTTCTTCTTTCACAGAATTTTTGAAGAGATTCAGAAAATTGAAGATAATGAATTTCATTACCAAGAACAGGTATTAGAAGTCAAATTCTTTTTGAATATTATCTGTGACCAAGTTGAAACTGGTGTGGACATTGTTCCTCTCTTTGAAAGTGTCCCTGGAGTTTTAATTCTGCCATTCTCTGTCATGTGAGTCTCAAGATGGCCTTGAGGCTATCTGAAAATTAACTCTTGTGTTTTTGAGCATTTATATTGAGTAACAGAAAGAGAATTAGACAGATTGACACAGGTCATTTGTTGTGTGGCAGTTGTTCATCTGTGTGGTCATTTCATCTGTGGATCCCTTTGATCTCTTTGATAAATATTCATGGAGAGCTTATATTTTGGGAATTCAAATATTGTGAATACATTTTACAGGGTAATATGAAGTGATTACTATTTATAGTGTTAGAAATAGTGTGCTTTGTGCTTTCACGGTAAGAAAAGCATTTGTCTTGATTGGAATAGGACAAGGAAGGCTTTATGGGTATAATAAATTTGAATTGAATTCAGTATTAAAAAAATAGGTAAGGTTTAGACATTCTAAGTATTAGGAAGCACATAAGTAAGGAACTCTGGGGTACTGTGAAAAAGGAAGTGGTCTTTTCATGTCTATAGCATAGGGTATAGGAAAGGATGAAAGGAAAGGTAATAAGTTTAAAGCAGGGTTTTTAAAAAACCCTTTTTGTGTCTTGGATCCCTTTGGAATCTCTTGAATCCTTTGGACCCCTCCTCAGAAAAATCTCTTATCTCTTCATTTTTTTAAACTCTCAGAAATACTGCCCTAGTAGTACAGTGATCACTGGTACATCCCTCATCCTAGGTTTACTAGTTCTTAATATGTTGCCATATTTTCTTTCTTCTTTCTCTCTCATGCCTCTTATTTATGTGTGTGTGTATGTGTTTTTTGGAGGTTTCATAATTACAGACATCATGATACCTCTTACCATGCATCTGCTACTTACAAATGTATTCTTATATAACCTCATGAAAATTGTAACGCTCAGAAAATTTATCATTGAAACAATACTGTTAAATATTACACAGACCGTAGAATAATGGGTTTTTTTGTTTTGTTTTTATATTTTTTATTTAAGTATAGTTGATCTATATTATTTAAGTATAGTTGATCTATAGTATTATGTGTTAGTTTCAGATGTGCAGCAAAGTGATTCAGTGATATATATGTATCTATATATTGTATATATCAGATTATTTTCCATTGTAGGTTATTATAAAATATTGAATATAGTTCATTGTGCTATACAGTGAGTCCTTGCTGCTTATCTCTTTTTTGTATAGTAATTTGTATCTGTATCTATACTCCTAATTTATCCCACCTGCGCCCCCCCATCCCTTTTGCCTTTGGTAACTATAAGTTTGTTTTCTATGTTTGCGAGTCTGTTTTTGTTTTGTTTATAGATTCATTTGCGTTTAGATTGCCCATATAAATGATACACAATATTTGTTCTTCTCTATCTGACTTACTTCACTTAGTATGATACCTTTAGGTCCAACCACATTGTTGCAGATGGCAGTATTTCATTCTTTTTAATGACTGTAATATTCCAGTATGTGTGTCTGTGTGTGTATATCACATCTTCTTAAACCAGTCATCTGTTAATGGGTACTTGGGTTGTTTCTGTCTTGGCTATTATAAATGGTGCTACTATGAACATTGGGGTGCATTCATCTTTTAAATTGGGGTTTTCATCTTTTCCAGATAAATGGCTCAGGAGAGGGATTGCTGGATTATATGGTAGCTCAGTTTTTAGGTTTTAAAGGAACCTCCATCAGTTTCTGTAATGGTTGCACCTCTTTACATTCCCAGCAGCAGGGTCGGAGGGTTCCTTTTTATAGAATACTGTTTTTAAATGCATAAGATAAAATGCAGTAGGTTGCAAAGGAATATGGAAATAAAGTACTCAAAATAGTAATAGTAATAGTAATTGATACATTATTAAATAACAAGATCTAATGGTAGATCTAATAATTATTACAACTTTAAGTAGCAGTGAGTGTGCAATTTTGAGATATCTACAGTTGTATTGTGATTTCTGTTGATTGTAGTCACAGATGCTGATAATATTACTATGATTTTTTACCTATATACTCATAAATGAGTAAAAATGCTAAGTTATAGTTTAATGAAAATATGTAATTTTTTCTCGGTCAAATTCTTGCTTCCCACCCTCCCTGATTTTGTCCACTGATATCTTGTGGAAGGTATCTGTGGACCCTTGATTAAGAGCCCTAATTTAGAACCAGTTCATAGAACATTTTGAAGTCTGCCTTTTTGGATCATCATTAGAAACAATTCCCTGTGTATCTGCTACAAGTCAAGAAGCCTTAAGTTCATGAGGACAAGGTTGTAAAAGCTATAAGCTTCCACTTGCTGTTGATTCTATGCAGTCTGCTCTATATGATTGAAGTCATTTGAAATAGAAATCTTATTCTATGAAAACAGAGAGCTGTTGTGATTTATATTGTCCATTTGATGGTCCTATAGACATAATCTCTAAATAGATTGATATGCCTAGAACCCACAAGTCCTTCCATCAACCTTAACAGTTGATGGAAAAAAACCTGATTTTTTTTCAATGTTCTTGTCAGCTGTTGTGGCAGCATGTGGGCTAGAACTGTGTTAGGGAAAGAGTGGGAGTAAGAATTGTGGGCCTGTGTAAGTAATACCCACATTCCTTTTTTAGGGATTGGATTTTTAGCATTAGTTGAGTAACATTTTCTTTCTGTCCCTCTAGTTCCTTCTTAACGAGACATTTCAAGATGCCTTTACTGTAGCTCCCATTTTGTAGCTCATTTTTTTTACCTTTAGTGCAGTGTTACTGAATGCTTGTCTTAATTTTAAAACATGAATTCAAAAGATTTTAGATTAAAACCTAATCAGAACAAAGAACAAATGTGAATGGTTCGTATATCTGAACTGCTAAATTTTAACTCACGTAGCTCAGCTTATTTCAGCTTTTATATATTTCTGTTTTACTAACAAAGTTGACCTATCTTCAGATATTTTTGTTTTCATCAGTAAAGACAAATAGAAATGCTCTTTCAGACTGTTTAAACCAGTCTTTTATAACTGAGAAATTTAAAAATAATTTTTATTTCAGATGGGACTTTGGACTCAGCATATATAAATACATATAATGTGTAATACAATTAGGAGTGTAAAATGGTGCAGCTGCTTTAGAAAACAGTGACCTCCTTAAAAAGTTTTGCATAGAGATACCCTACAAGCCAGCAGTTACTGGCTTACAGGTATATACCCAAGAGAATTGAAAATGTATGTCCACACAAATACATGTACACTTGTGTTCACAGCAGCATTATTTGTTATAACCAAAATGTGGAAACCAAATGTCCTTCACTGAATGAATGGCTAAACAAAATGTAGAATTTTCATACTGTGGAATATTATTCAGCATAAAAAGGAATTAAGTACTAATTCATTCTACAACATGCATGAACTTTGAAAACACTATGCTAAGTGAAGGAAGCCAGACACCACAGGTCACGTGTTATATGATTCACTTTATATGAAATATCCAGGAAAGGTAAATTGTAGAGCCGGAACACAGATTGATGGTTTTCAGCAGCTAGGGGTTTTGAGTAACTGGGAACAATTGCTTAGTGGATATGGAAGTTTCTGTTTGGACTGATGAAAATATTCTGAATCTAGAACTATCAGCAGATATAAATGATGATTATACAACTTTATAAATATACCAAAACCCACTGAGTAATATACTTTATTTTAAATTGTATACCTTAAAAGTAGATTTTATGGTATGTGAATTTTATCTTTAAAAAAAATAAAGGATAACATTCAAGTGTTTTCTTCTAGTACTTTCTGCATTGCCTTGGCACTGAAGATCTACTTTCAACCCGGGTCCTGTTTTTGCATAGGAAATATTTGAGTCACTCAATTTAGTAGCATTCTGATTGTTAACTTAAAGTTAACTTATAAATAAGTAGCTGGTAAAAATAACTGGTTAAAAAATTTAGAACACAGAGAGGGAATCATTTTATTTCTTTTTCTTCTCTGATTGCTGTATCTGGGACTTCCAAGACTATGTTTAATAATGGTGATGAAGGTGGATACCCTTGTCTTGTTCTTGATCTTAGGGGGAATGTTTTCAGTTTTTCACCATTTAGAGTAATGTTTGCTGTTAAGACTTATCACATATGGCCATTACTTTGTTGAGGTAGGTTCATTCTATGCCCATTTTTAGAAGAGTTTTAATCATAAATGGGTGCTGAATTTTGTCAAAGGCTTTTTCTGCATCTGTTGGGATTATCATATGGTTTTTATCTTTCAATTTGTTAATATGGTGTATCACATTGATTGATTTGCATATATTGAAGAATCCTTGCATCCCTGGAATAAACCCAGCTTGATCATGGTGTATGATCTTTTTGATGTGTTGCTGAATTCTATTTGCTAAAATTTTGTTGAGGATTTTTGCATCTATGTTCATCAGTGATATTGGCCTGTAGTTTTCTTTTTTGGTGTTGTCTTTGTCTGGTTTTGGTATCAGGGTGATGGTGGCCTTGTAGAATGAGTTTGGAAGTGTTCCTTTCTCTGCAATTTTTCGAAAGAGTTTTAGAAGGATAGGCATTAGCTCTTCTTTAAATGACTGATAGAATTCTCCTGTGAAGCCATCTGGTCCTGGGCTTTTGTTTTTTGGGAGATTTCTGATCACAGCTCTAATTTTCTTGAAGAGATCTCTTGTTTTTCGTATTCTGTTGTTTTCCTCTATTTCTTTGCATTGATCACTGAGGAAGGCTTTCTTATCTCTCCTTGCTATTCTTTGGAACTCTGCATTCAGATGCTTATATCTTTCCTTTTCTCCTTTGCTTTTCGCTTCTCTTCTTTTCACAGCTATTTGTAAGGCCTCCTCAGACAGCCATTTTGCTTTTTTGCATTTCTTTTCCATGGGGATGGTCTTGGTCCCTATCTCCTGTACAGTGTCACGAACCTCCATCCAGAGTTCATCAGGCACTCTATCAGCTCTAGTCCCTTAAATCTATTTCTCACTTCCACTGTATAATCATAAGGGATTTGATTTAGGTCATATCTGAAATAGAGGAAAACAACAGAATAGGAAAAACAGGAGATCTCTTCAAGAAAATTAGAGATACCAAGGGAACATTTCATGCAAAGATGGGCTCGATAAAGGACAGAAATGGTATGGACCTAACAGAAGCAGAAGATATTAAGAAGAGGTGGCAAGAATACACAGAAGAACTGTACAAAAAAGATCTTCACGACCAAGATAATCACGATGGTGTGATCACTGACCTAGAACCAGACATCTTGGAATGTGAAGTCAAGTAGGCCTTAGAAAGCATCACTACGAACAAAGCTAGTGGAGGATGGAGTTCCAGTTGAGCTATTTCAACTCCTGAGAGATGATGCTGTGAAAGTGCTGCACTCAATATGCCAGCAAATTTGGAAAACTCAGCAGTGGCCACAGGACTGGAAAAGGTCAGTCTTCATTCCAATCCCAAAGAAAGGCAATGCCAAAGAATGCTCAGACTACTGCACAGTTGCACTCATCTCACACGCTAATAAAGTCATGCTCAAAATTCTCCAAGCCAGGCTTCAGCAATATGTGAACCGTGAACTTCCAGATGTTCAAGCAGGTTTTAGAAAAGGCAGAGGCACCAGAGATCAAATTGCCAACATCCGCTGGATCATGGAGAAAGCAAGAGAGTTCCAGAAAAACATCTATTTCTGCTTCATTGACTATGCCAAAGCCTTTGACTATGTGGATCACAATAAACTGTGGAGCATTCTGAAAGAGATGGGAATACCAGACCACCTGACCTGCCTCTTGAGAAACCTGTATGCAGGTCAGGAAGCAACAGTTAGAACTGGCCATGGAACAACAGACTGGTTCCAAGTAGGAAAAGGAATACGTCAAGGTTGTATATTGTCACCCTGCTTATTTAACTTATATGCAGGGTACATCATGAGGAACGCTGGGCTGGAAGAAGCACAAGCTGGAATCAAGATTGCCGGGAGAAATATCAATAACCTCAGATATGCAGATGACACTACCCTTATGGCAGAAAGTGAAGAGGAACTCAAAAGCCTCTTGATGAAAGTGAAAGAGGAGAGTGAAAAGGATGGCTTGAAGCTCAACATTCAGAAAACAAAGATCATGGCATCTGGTCCCATCACTTCATGGGAAATAGATGGGGAAACAGTGTCAGACTTTATTTTTGCGGGCTCCAAAATCACTGCAGATGGTGACTGCAGCCATGAAATTAAAAGACGCTTACTCCTTGGAAGGAAAGTTATGACCAACCTAGATAGCATATTGAAAAGCAGAGACATTACTTTGCCAAAAAGGTCTGTCTAGTCACGGCTGTGGTTTTTCCCGTGGTCATGTATGGATGTGAGAGTTGGACTGTGAAGAAAGCTGATCGCCAAAGAATTGATGCTTTTGAACTGTGGTGCTGGAGAAGACTTGAGAGTCCCTTGGACTAGAAGGAGATCCAACCAGTCCATTCTAGAGGAGATCAATCCTGGGTGTTCATTGGAAGGACTGATGCTAAAGCTGAAACTGCAATACTTTGGCCACCTCATGCGACGAGGTGACTCACTGAAAAAGACTCTGATGCTGGGAGGGATTGGGGGCGGGAGGAGAAGGGGATGACAGTGAATGAGATGGTTGGATGGCATCACCAACTCGATGGACATGAGTTTGAGTGAACTCCAAGAGTTGGTGATGGACAGGGAGGCCTGGCGTGCTGTGATTCATGGGGTCCCTAAGAGTCGGACGTGACTGAACTGAACTGAACTTGATCACAGCTTCAATTTCAGTGCCTGTAATTGGGTTGTTCGTAATTTCTTCCTGTTTCAATCTTGGAAGAAGACTGTCCATTTCTTCCAGGTTATCCATTTTCTTGCCATATAGTTGTTCATAATACTCTCTTACAATCATTTATATTTCTGCATTGTCTGTTGTAACCTCTCCTTTTTCATTTCTAATTTTGTTGATCTGATTTTTCTCTTTTTCTTGATGAGTCTTGCTAAAGGAGTGTCAACTTTTTTTATCTTCTCAAAGAACCAGCTTTTAGTTTTATTAATCTTTACTATTGTTTCTTTCATTTCTTTTTCATTTATTTCTGCTCAGATCTTTATGATTCCTTTCCTTCTACTAATTTTGGGGGTTTTTTTTTTGTTCTTTTTCCAGTTGTTTTAGGGGTAAAGTTAGGTTGTCTTTTTGAATAGATGTTTTTCTTGTTTCTTAAGGTAGAGTTGTATTGCTATAAACTTCCCTCTGAGAACTGCTTTTGCTGCATCCCATAGGTTTTGAATTGTCGTGTTTTCATTGTCATTTGTTTCTAGAAATTTTTTTATTTCCCTTTTGATTTTTTCCATAATCTGTTGATTCTTTCGTTTCTTTAGGTTATTAAACCTGTTGTTTAATCTCCATGTGTTTGTGTTTTTTCTTGTAATTTATTTCTAGTTTCATAGCATGTGGTCAGAGAAGATGTTTGATACAATTTCAATTTTTTAAAATTTACTGAGGTTTGATTTGTGACCCAGGATGTGGTCTATCCTGGAGAATGTTCCACGTATACTTGAGAAGATGGTGTATTCTTCTGCATTTGGATGGAATGTCCTGAAAATATCAATGAGACCCATCTCCTCTAATGTATCATTTAAGACTTGTGTTTCCTTATTAATTTTCTGTTTTGATGATCTGTCCATTGGTGTGAGTGGGGTGTTAAAGTCTCCTGTTACTGTGTTACTGTCAGTTTCTCCTTTTATGTCTGTTAGTGTTTGTCTCTGGAGAAGGCAATGGCAAGCCACTCCAGTACTCTTGCCTAGAAAATCCCATGGATGGAGGAGCCTGGTAGGCTGCAGTCCGTGGGGTCGCTAAGGGTCGGACACGACTGAGCGACTTCACTTTCACTTTTCACTTTCACACATTGGAGAAGGAAATGGCAACCCACTCCAGTGTTCTTGCCTGGAGAATCCCAGGGACGGGGGACCCTGGTGGGCTTCCGTCTATGGGGTCACACAGAGTCGGACACGACTGAAGTGACTTAGCAGCAGCAGCAGTGTTTGTCTCGTGTATTGAAGTGCTCCTATGTTGGGTACATAGATACTTAAAATTGTTATGTCTTCCTCTTGGATTGATTCCTTGATGATTATGTACTGTCCTTCCTTATCTCTTATAATATCCTTTATTTTAAGATCTGTTTTGTCTGTTATGAGGATTACTACTACAGCTTTCTTTTGCTTCCTGTTTGCATATAATATATTTTTCTGTCCTCTCACTTTCAGTCTATATATGTCTTTATGTCTGAAGTGCATTTCTTGTAGACAGCATACATATGGTCTTGTTTTTGTATCCATTCAGCCAGTCTGTGTTTTTTGGTCGGCGCATTTAATTCATTTACATTTAAAGTAATTATTGATCAATGTTCCTATTGCCATTTTCTTAACTTTGGGGGGTTTATTTTGTAGATCTTTTTCTTCTCTTGTATTTCTTGACTATATAAGTCCCTTTAACATTGTTGTTAACTTTTGCTTTTCTGAAAAGCTTTTTATTTCTTCATCAATTTTGAATGAGATCCTTGCCAGATACAGTAATCTTGGTTGTAGATTTTTCCCTTTCAGTACTTTAAATATATCCTGCCATTCCCTTCTGGCCTGCAGTTTCTGCTGAAAGAATAGTGTTAAACGTATACAAGGGGTTTCCCTTGTATGTTACTTGTTGCTTTTTTCTTGTTTCTTTTAATATTCTTTCTTTGCGTTTTAGTCTTTGTTAGTTTGATTAGTATGTGTCTCCTTGGGTTTATCCTGTATGGGACTCTGCTCCTCTTGGACTTGATTGACTATTTCCTTTTCCATGTTGCAGAAATTTTCAACAATAATCTCTTCAAAAATTTTCTCATACCCTTTCTTTTTCTCTTCTTCTTATGGGGCCTCTATAATTTGAATGTTGGTGCGTTTGATATTGTCCCAGAGGTCTCTGATACTATCTTCCGTTCTTTTCATTCTTTTTACTTTATTCTGCTCTTCAGAAGCTATTTTCACCATTTTATCTTTCAGCTCACTGATTTGTTCTTCTGTTTCAGATATTTTGCTATTGATTCCTTCTAGAGTATTTTTAATTTCAGTAATTGTGCTGTTTGTCCTATGTTTATTCTTTAATTCTTCTAGGTCTTTGTTAATTGATTTTTACATATTCTCCATTCTGTTTTCAACGTTTTTGATCATCTTTACTGTCATTATTCTGAATTCTTTTTCAGGTTCAGTTCAGTTCAGTTCAGTCGCTCAGTCATGTCCGACTCTTTGCGACCCCTTGAATCACAGCACTCCAGGTCTCCCTGTCCATCACCAACTCCCGGAGTTCACTCAAACTCATGTCCTTCGAGTTGGTGATGCCATCCAGCCATCTCATTCTCTGTCGTCCCCGTCTCCTCCCACCCCCAATCCCTCCTAGCATCAGACTCTTTTCCAGTGAGTCACCTCGTCACATGAGGTAGCCAAAGTATTGGAGCTTCAGCTTTAGCATCAGTCCTTCCAATGAACACCCAGGATTGATCTCCTCTAGAATGGACTGGTTGGATCTCCTTGCAGTCCAAGGGACTCTCAAAGAGTCTTCTCCAGCACCACAGTTCAAAAGCATCAATTCTTTGGCGATCAGCTTTCTTCACAGTCCAACTCTCACATCTGTACATGACCACGGGAAAAACCATAGCCTTGACTAGACAGACCTTGGTTAGCAAAGTAATGTCTCTGCTTTTTAATATACTATCTAGGTGGGTCATAACTTTCCTTCCAAGGAGTAAGCGTCTTTTAATTTCCTGCCTGCAATCAGCATCTGCAGTGATTTTGGAGCCCAAAAAAATAAAGTCTGACACTGTTTCCACTGTTCCCCATCTATTTCCCATGAAGTGATGGGACCAGATGCCATGAACTTCGTTTTCTGAATGTTGAGCTTCAAGCCAAAATTTTCGCTCTCCTCTTTCACTTTCATCAAGAGGCTTTTGAGTTTCTCTTCACTTTCTGCCATAAGGGTGGTGTCATCTGCATATCTGAGGTTTTTCAGGTAGTTTGCCTGTTTCCTCTTCATTTATATGGACTTCTGTGTTTCTAGTTTGTTTCTTCATTTGTGTTGTATTTCTCTGCCTTTTCATTATTATTATTTTTTTTTAACTTACTGTGTTTGAGGTCTCCTTTTCCCAGGCTTCAGGGTTGAATTTTTTCTTCCTTTTGGTTTCTGCCCTCGTAAGGTTGGTCCAGGGATTTGTGTAAACTTCATATCGAGTGAGAATTGTGCTGGTTTTTTTTTTTTTTCCCCTCTGATGGGCAAGGCTGAGTGAGGTCGTAATCCTGGCTGTTGCTGATTGGGTTTGTATTTTTGTTTTGTTTGTTGTTTAGATGAGGCGTCCTGTACAGGGTGCTACTTGTGGTTGGGTGATGCTGGGTTTTATATTCAGCTGGTTTCCTTTGTGTGACTTCTCACTATTTGAGAAGGAAATGGCAACCCACTCTAGTGTTCTTACCTGGAGAATCCCAGGGACGGGGGAATCTGGTTGGATGCCGTCTGTGGGGTCACACAGAGTCGGACACGATTGAAGTGACGCAGCTGCAGCAGCAAGGTTAGTTCTCTGGTAGCCTAGGGTCTTGGAGTCAGTGCTCCCACTCCAAAGGCTCAGGACTTGATCTCTTCATCTAGGACTGATGAGATGAAAACGACCTCTTTGTTTTTCAGACCTCCTGTTGTAGTTATTTCCAAAATCTGATCACTACATCTTCAGTTTCTCTGCATCCCACATGCCTCGGGAACCACAGTTCCTCTATTAAGGGAGTAATTTTAAACAATAATATTACTTGAAGGCGTGGGAGCTAAGTGAAATAGGCAAAGGAGATGAAGACATGCAGACTTTGAGCTATAAAGTACATAAGTCATGGGGATGTAATATACAGCATAGGGAATATAGTCAGTGACATTATAGTAACTTTGTAGGGTGACAGATGGTAACGAGACTTCCTATGGTGATCATTTTGTAGTATGTGAAACTATGGACTCACTATGTCAGATGCCTGAAACTAATATATATCAATTATACTTCAAGGGAAAAAAAGTACCTTAACTTACACACATACACACACATTACTAGTACTTTAGTGACTCATCAACATGATGATTGAGGAGGGGCAAAAAAGGCTAACGATACTTTTTTTTCCCATACTTTTTCCATATTCTATTTTAATGTGATAATGTAGTAGTTAGCATATACCTATGATTTCTGATTTGATACATTCATGTCTCATTTCTCCTCCATGAATGTAGTAAGCTTTATTTCTCTTTCTGTCTTCTGTTCCATGAGAGAACAACCAGATTGTCTAGGAAAGGACTAGGCAGTATAGTATTTTGGGAGAGTGTTCACTGCTGTGTTAAGAGGCCTGAGCTCTAGTGTTTATTCTGCCTGTCACTTATTGTGTGCTCTGGAGCAAGTCACCTAATTAATCTGAGTAATTTCCTCATGTAAAATGAAGGAATAGAGCCACTTGGTGTCTAAAGGACATTTCAGTTAAGATTCCATGCATTTGAGTGCTCAGAAAATACTAGAATTGGTTGTTTTCCTCTGCAAAAGTATTTCCATTCATAGGTTATAGAACTTTTAGTCATTATTTCAGTTTTATTTATTCATTTTTTAAAATTAAAAAAATTATTTTTCCAGTTTTTTATTTTTGTTCCTTTTTTAAAATTTAATTGGAGGCTAATTACTTTACAATATTGTGGTGGTTCTTGCCATACATTCATGTGAATCAGCCATGGGTGTACATATGTTCCCCATCCTGACCTTCACTCCCACCTTCCTCCCCATCCCATCACTCAGGGTCATCCCAGTCCACCAGCCCTGAGCACCCTGTCTCATGCATTGAACCTGGACTGGCGATCTATTTCACATGATAATATAATGTTTCAATGCTATTCTCTCAAATCATCCCACCCTTGCCTTCTCCCACAGAGTCCAAAAGTCTGTTCTTTACATCTGTCTCTTTTGCTGTCTCGCATATAGGATCATCATTACCATCTTTCTAAATTCCGTATATATGCATTAGTATACTGTATTGGTGTTTTTCTTTCTGGCTTTACTTCGCTCTGTATAATAGCTCCAGTTTCATCCACCTCATTAGAACTGATTCAAATGCATTCTTTTTAATAGCTGAGTAATATTCCATTGTGTGTATGTACAACAGCTTTCTTATCCATTCGTCTGCCAATGGACATCTAGGTTACTTCCATGTCTTAGCTGTTGTAAGCAGTGCTGCAATGAACATTGGGGTACATGTGTGTCTTTCAATTCTGGGTTCCTCTGTGTGTATGCCCAGCAGTGGGATTGCTGGGTCATATGGCAGGTCTATTTCCAGTTTTTTAAGGACTCTCCACACTGTTGTCCATAGTTTGAACTAGTTTGCATTCCCACCAACAATATAAGAGGGTTCCTTTTTCTCAGCACCCTCTCCAGCATTTATTGTTTGTAGACTTTTGGATAGTAGCCATTCTGACTAGTGTGAGATGGTACCTCATTGTGGTTTTGATTTGCATTTCTCTGATAATGAGTGATGTTGATCATCTTTTCATGTGTTTGTTAGCCATCTGAATGTCTTCTTTGGGGAAATGTCTGTTTAGTTCTTTGGCCCATGTTTTGATTGGGTCACTTATTTTTCTGGAATTGAGCTGCAGGAGTTTCTTGTATATTTTTGAGATTAATTGTTTGTCAGTTGCTTCATTTGCTATTATTTTTTCCCATTCTGAAGGCTCTCTTTTCACCTTGCTTATAGTTTCCTTCGTTGTGTGAAAGCTTTTAGGTTTAATGAGGTCCCATTTGTTTATTTTTGCTTTTATTTCCATTACTCTGGGAGGTGGGTCATAGATGATCCTGCTGTGATTTACATCAGAGAGTGTTTTGCCTATGTTTTCCTCTAGGAGTTTTATAGTTTCTGGTCTTCCATTTAGATCTTTAATCCATTTTGAGCTTATTTTTGTGTATGGTGTTAGAAAGTGTTCTAGTTTCACTCTTTTACAAGTGATTGACCAGTTTTCCCAGCACCACTTGTTAAAGACATAGTCTTTTCTCCGTTGTATATTCTTGCTTCCTTAGTCAAAGATAAGGTGTCCGTAGGTGCGTGGCTTTATCTCTGGGCTTTCTATTTTGTTCCATTGATCTGTGTTTCTGTCTTAATGCCAGTACCATACTGTCTTCATGACTGTTGCTTTGTAGTGTAGCCTGAAGTCAGGCAGGTTGATTCCTCCAGTTCCATTCTTCTTTCTCAATATTGCTTTGACTATTTGAGGTTTTTTGTAGTTCCATACAAATTGTGAAATTATTTGTTCTAGTTCTCTGAAAAATACCATTGGTAGCTTGATGGGGATTGCACTGAATCTATAGATTGCTTTGGGTAGTATACTCATTTTCACTATATTGGTTCTTCCGATCCATGAACATGGTATATTTCTTCATCTATTTGTGTCATCTTTTATTTCTTTCATCAGTGTTTTAGTTTTCTATATATATTTCTTTTGTTTCTTTAGGTAGATTTATTCCTAAGTATTTTATTCTTTTCATTGCAATGGTGAATGGAATTGTTTCCTTAATTTCTCTTTCTGTTTTCTCATTGTTAGTGTATAGGGATGCAAGGGATTATTTCTGTGTATTAATTTTACATCCTGCAATTTTACTATATTTATTGATTAGCTCTAGGAATTTTCTGGTGGAGTCTTTAGGGTTCTCTATGTAGAGGATCATGTCATCTGCAAACAATGAGAGTTTTACTTATTTTCCAATCTGGATTTCTTGTATTTCTTTTTCTTCTCTGATTGCTGTGGCTAAAACTTCCAAAACTATGTTGAATAGTAGTGGTGAGAGTGGGCCCCCTTGTCTTGTTCCTGACTGTAGGGGAAATGCTTTCAGTTTTTCACCATTGAGGATGTTTGCTGTGGGTTAATCATATATGGCTTTTATTATGTTGAGGTATGTTCTTTCTATGCCTGCTTTCTGGAGGGTTTTTATCATAAATGGATGTTGAATTTTATCAAAGGATTTCTCTGCATCTATTGAGATAATCATGTGTTTTTTATCTTTCAATTTGTTGATGTGGTGTATCACATTGATTGATTTGCGAATATTGGAAAATCCTTGCATCCCTGGGATAAAGCCCACTTAGCCATGATGTATGATCTTTTTAATATGTTGTTGGATTCTCTTTGCTAGAATTTTGTTAAGGATTTTTGCATCTATGTTCATCAGTGACATTAGCCTGTAGTTTTCTTCTTTTGTGGCATCTTTGTCTGGTTTTGATTAGGGTGATGGTGGCCTCATAGAATGAGTTTGGACGTTTACCTTCTTCTGTAATTTTCTGGAAGAGTTTGAGTAAGAGAGGTGTTAGCTCTTCTCTAACTTTTTGGTAGAATTCAGCTGTGAAGCCGTCTGGTCCTGGGCTTGTGTTTGTTGGAAGATTTCTGATTACAGTTTCAATTTTTGTGCTTGTGTGGGTCTGTTAAGATTTTCTGTTTCTTCCTGGTTCAATTTTGGAAAGTTATACTTTTCTAAGAATTTGTCCCTTTCTTCCAAGTTGTCCATTTTATTGGCATATAATTGCTGATAGTAGTCTCTTATGATCCTTTGTATTTCTGTGTTGTCTGTCGTGATTTCTCCATTTTCATTTCTAATTTTGTTGATTTGATTCTTCTCCCTTTTTTTCTTGAGAGTCTGGCTAATGGTTTATCTATTTTATCTTCTCAAAGAACCAGCTTTTAACTTTGTTGATTTTGGCTATGGTCTCCTTTGTTTCTTTTGTATTTATTTCTGCCCTAATTTTTATGATTTTCCTTCTACTTATAGTGGGGTGCTTCATTTCTTCTTTTTCTAGTTGCTTTAGGTGTAGAGTTAGGTTATTTATTTGATTTCTCTCCTGTTTCTTGAAGTAGGCTTGTATTGCTATGAACCTTCCCCTTCAGTTCAGTTCAGTTCAGTTCAGTCACCCAGTCGTGTCTGACTCTTTGCAACCCCATGAATCACAGCACGCCAGGCCTCCCTGTCCATCACCAACTCCCGGAGTTCACTCAAACTCATGTCCATCGAGTCGGTGATGCCATCCAGCCATCTCATTCTCTGTCGTCCCCTTCTCTTCCTGCCCGCAATCCCTCCCAGCATCAGAGTCTTTTCCAGTGAGTCAACTCTTCGCATGAGGTGGCCAAAGTATTGGAGTTTCAGCTTTAGTATCAGTCCTTCCAATGAACACCCAGGGTTGATCTCCTTTAGAATGAACTGGTTGGATCTCCTTGCAGTCCAAGGAACTCTCAAGAGTCTTCTCTTCCCCTTAGCACTGCCTTTACTGAATCCCGTAAGTTTTGGGTTGTTCTGTTTTCATTTTCATTTGTTTCTATGCATATTTTGATTTTTTTTGTGATTTGTTGGTTATTCAGAAGTGTTGTTTAGCCTCCATATGTTTGTATTTTTAATATTTTTTTTCCTGTAGTTGACATCTAATCTTACCGCATTGTGATCAGAAAGGATGCTTGAGATGATTTCAGTTTTTTTGACTTTACCAAGGCTAGATTTATGGCTCAGGTGGTGATCTGTCCTGGAGAAGTTCTGTATGCACTTGAGAAAAAGGTGAAATTTATTGTTTTAGAGTGAGATGTCCTGTAGATATCAATACTAACTGGTCCATTGTATCATTTAAAGTTTGTGTTTCCTTGCTAATTTTCTGTTTAGTTGATCTGCCCATAGGTGTGAATGGGGTATTAAAGTCTCCCACTATTATTGTGTTACTATTAATTTTCCCTTTCATACTTGTTAGCATTTGCCTTACATATTGCAGTGCTCCTTCATTGGGTGCATATATATTTATAATTGTTATATCTTCTTCTTGGATTGATCCTTTGATCATTACGTAGTGTCCTTCTTTGTCTCTTTTCACAGCCTTTATTTCAAAGTCTATTTTATCCAATATGAGTATTGCTACTCCTTCTTTCTTTTGGTCTCCATTTGAGTGAAATATCTTTTTCCAGCCCTTCACTTTCAGTCTGTATGTGTCCCTAGTTTTGAGGTGGGTGTCTTGTAGACAGCATATTATATAGGGGTCTTGTTTTTGTATCCATTCAGCCAGTCTTTGTCTTTTGGTTGGGTCATTCAATCCGTTTACATCTAAGGTAATTATTGATAAGTATGATCCCATTGCCATTTACTTTGTTGTTTTGGGTTCATATTTATACACCTTTTCTGTGTTTCCTGTCTAGAGAAGATCCTTTAGCATTTGTTGAAGAGCTGGTTTGGTGGTGCTGAATTCTCTGATCTTTTGCTTGTCTGTAAAGCTTTTGATTTCTCCATCCTTTTGCTTGTCTGTAAAGCTTTTGATTTCTCCATCCTATTTGAATGAGATCCTTGCTGGGTTCAGTAATCTGGGTTGTAGGTTTTTCTCTTTCATCACTTGAAGTATGTCCTGCCATTCCCTTCTGGCCTGAAGAGTTTCTATTGAAAGATCAGCTGTTATCCTTATGGGAATCCCCTTGTGAGTTATTTGTTGTTTTTCCCTTGCTGCTTTTAATGTTTGTTCTTTGTGTTTGATCTTTGTTAATTTGATTAATATGTGTCTTGGGGTGTTTTGCCTTGGGTTTATCCTGTTTGGGACTCTGTGGGTTTCTTGGACTTGGGTGGCTATTTCCTTCCCCATTTTAGGGAAGTTTTCAACTATTATCTCCTCAAGTGTTTTCTCATGGTCTTTCTTTTTGTCTTCTTCTTCTGGGACTCCTATTATTCAAATGTTGGGGCATTTAACATTGTCCCAGAGGTTTCTGAAGTTGTCCTCATTTCTTTTAATTCGTTTTTCTTTTTTCCTCTCTGCTTCATTTATTTCCACCACTCTATCTTCCACCTCATTTATGCTATCTTCTGCCTCAGTTATTCTACTGTTGGTTCCCTCCAGAGTGCTTTTGATCTCAGTTATTGCATTATTCATTATTGATTGACTCTTTTTATTTCTTCTAGGTCCTTGTTAAACTTTTCTTGCATCTTCTCAATCCTTGTCTCCAGACTATTTATATGTAACTGCATTTTGTTTTCAAGATTTTGGATCATTTTTACTACCATTATTCTGAATTCTTTTTCAGGTAGACTCCCTATCTCCTCCTCTTTTGTTTGGTTTGGTGGGCTTTAATCATGTTCCTTTACCTGCTGAATATTTCTCTGCCTTTTCATCTTGTTTAGGTTGCTGTGTTTGAGGTGGCCTTTCTGTATGCTGGTAGTTTGTGGTTCCTCTTTATTGTGGAGGTTCCTCCCTGTGGGTGGGGTTGGATGAGTGGCTTGTCAAGGCTTCCTGGTTAGGGAAGCTTGCATCTGTGTCCTGTGAAAAGAAGAGAAGTGAAAAGCAAAGGAGAAAAGGAAAGATATAAGCATCTGAATACAGAGTTCCAAAGAATAGCAAGGAGAGATAAGAAAGCCTTCCTCAGTGATCAGTGCAAAGAAATAGAGGAAAACAACAGAATAGGAAAAACAAGAGATCTCTTCAAGAAAATTAGAGATTCCAAGGGAACATTTCATGCAAAGATGGGCTCGATAAAGGACAGAAGTGGTATGGACCTAACAGAAGCAGAAGATATTAAGAAGAGGTGGCAAGAATACACAGAAGAACTGTACAAAAAAGATCTTCACGACCAAGATAGTCACGATAACGTGATCACTGACCTAGAGCCAGACATCTTGGAATGTCAAGTCAAGTGGGCCTTAGAAAGCATCACTACGAACAAAGCTAGTGGAGGTGATGGAATTCCAGTTGAGCTGTTTCAAATCTTGAAAGATGATGCTGTGAAAGTGCTGCACTCAATATGCCAGCAAATTTGGAAAACTCAGCGGTGGCCACAGGACTGGAAAAGGTCAGTCTTCATTCCAGTCCCAAAAAAAGGCAATGCCAAAGAATGCTCAGACTACTGCACAATTGCACTCATCTCACACGCTAATAAAGTCACGCTCAAAATTCTCCAAGCCAGGCTTCAGCAATATGTGAACCGTGAACTTCCAGATGTTCAAGCAGGTTTTAGAAAAGGCAGAGGCACCAGAGATCAAATTGCCAACATCCGCTGGATCATGGAGAAAGCAAGAGAGTTCCAGAAAAACATCTATTTCTGCTTCATTGACTATGCCAAAGCCTTTGACTGTGTGGATCACAATAAACTGTGGAGCATTCTGAAAGAGATGGGAATACCAGACCACCTGACCTGCCTCTTGAGAAACCTGTATGCAGGTCAGGAAGCAACAGTCAGAACTGGACATGGAACAACAGACTGGTTCCAAAAAGGAAAAGGAGTGTGTCAAGGCTGTATATTGTCACCTTGCTTATTTAACTTATATGCAGGGTACATCATGAGGAACGCTGGGCTGGAAGAAGCACAAGCTGGAATCAGGATTGCCGGGAGAAATATCAATAACCTCAGATATGCAGATGACACCACCCTTATGGCAGAAAGTGAAGAGGAACTCCAAAGCCTCTTTATGAAAGTGAAAGAGGAGAGTGAAAAGGTTGGCTTGAAGCTCAACATTCAGAAAACAAAGACCATGGCATCTGGTCCCATCACTACATGGGAAATAGATGGAAAAACAGTGGAAACAGTGTCGACTTTATTTTTTTGGGCTCCAAAATCACTGCAGATGCTGATTGCAGCCATGGAATTAAAAGATGCTTACTCCTTGGAAGGAAAGTTATGACCAACCTTGATAGTGTATTAAAAAGCAGAGACATTACTTTGCCAACAAAGGTCCGTCTAGTCAAGGCTATGGTTTTTCCCGTGGTCATGTATGGATGTGAGAGTTGGACTGTGAAGAAAGCTGATTGCCGAAGAATTGATGCTTTTGAACTGTGGTGTTGGAGAAGACTCTTGAGAGTCCCTTGGACTGCAAGGAGATCCAACCAGTCTATTCTAAAGGAGATCAATCCTGGGTGTTCATTGGAAAGACTGATGCTAAAGCTGAAACTCCAATACTTTGGCCACCTCATGCGATGACTTGAGTCACTGGAAAAGACTCTGATGCTGGGAAAGGTTGGGGGTGAGAGGAGAAGGGGACGACAGAGCGTGAGATGGCTGGATGGCGTCACCGACTCTGTGGACATGAGTTTGAGTGAACTCCGGGAGTTGGTGATGGACAGGGAGGCCTGGAGTGCTGTGATTCATGGGGTTGCGGAGAGTCAGACACGACTGAGCGACTGAACTGAACTGAACTGAATCTCTTCTCTCTGGAGTGCAGTGAAGTGTCCGGTAGTGAGTTCAGGATCCCAGGAAGACTTGGTTAGGAACTGGGAGTCTACTTGCAGTTTCATAGAGGTTGCCATCTCTGGGGCCGAGTTTGCCCCTTGCCTTCTGGCTCTGGCTGTTCCATGCCTGCCTCCCTGCCTCTGGCAGGGGATGGGCCAGGCTGCTGCCAGCTATCTCTCCTTTGGTGTTAGCTCAGTCCTTTGTTCTGTGAGCAGCCCGGCAGTGCCTTAGGTTAGACATTTTCGCGGGAAAGTTCTCTCTCTCGCTCCTCTTTTTTTTTCCCCCTCTCTCTGGCTATCCCCTGGTTTGGGTTGCTGTCTCAATGTTGGCTCCCTCAAATTGCCCTCAGGGCATTCAGGCCCTGTCCTTACCCTAAGTAGTGCAGCCCATGCCTCCCTGTTCAGCCCCTGCTTGCTGGTGGCAGATGTGAGCATCTGGGCTACTTCTCTGCTGGGAGTTGCAGTTAGGTGCGTAATCTGTGGGTTTTATTTATTTTTTCTTCCCAGTTACGTTGCCCTCTGAGATTCCAAAACTCCCATAGACCTGCTGATGAGAGGGTTTCCTGGTGTTTGGAAACTTGTCCTCTTTTACGACTCCCTCTCGGGATGGGTCTCCGTCCCTAACTTTTTTGTCTTTCTTTTTATCTTTTATATTTTGTCCTATCTCCTTTCGAAGACAATGGGCTGCCTTTCTGGGTGCCTGGTGTCGTCCTCCAGCATTCAGAAGTTGTTTGTGGTATTTGCTCAGTGTTCAAATGATGAATTTGTCAGGGAGAAAGTGGTCTCCCTGTCTGATTCCTCCACCATCTTAGTACTGCCCTCATTAGTTCAGTTTTAAATTGAGATAATATACTAGCTGCTGCTGCTGCTGCTGCTAAGTCACTTCAGTTGTGTCCGACTCTGTGTGACCCCATAGACGGCAGCCCACCAGGCTCCCCCGTCCCTGGGATTCTCCAGGCAAGAACACTGGAGTGGGTTGCCATTTCCTTCTCCAATGTGTGAAAGTGAAAAGTGAAAGTGAAGTCGCTCAGTCGTGTCCGACCCTTAGCGACCCCACGGACTACAGCCCACGAGGCTCCTCCATCCATGGGATTTTCTAGGCAAGAGTACTGGAGTGGCTTGCCATTGCCTTCTCCGAATATACTAGCTAATTTTGCCATTTATATGAAGACTTTTATCTAATGACAAAATTTGATTTCTCCCTTGATTTTGATTCATGCTTACAAATAGTTTTTAGGTTATAGTGCTGTAGTGATTAAATGATGAAGACCCTGTCTTTGGGCACTTCACAGTCATGTGGGGCACTTAACATGTAAACAGGAATTTACAGTCCATTGTTAAAATTTCTCCCATGAAGATGCTGTGACATGATTGGAGCCTCATGTGTTGTAGGGCTCAGGATGGGTGGGGTTGGTGGGGTGTTAGGATAAGCTACTTAAAGTAGTTCTCTGGCTAATTTATGTTAGAATTCTGAGCATCATATCCTTAAGCTGCCATTATATTTGGTTGTATCTGTGGGAAACTTTTGGTTTCATCGTTTTATAAAAAGAGCTAAGTATTTATAGTTTGTGGGAAGTTAAGGATAGTAATGAGGAATTTCTGGTGTGAAATAATTTTACCTCTTTACAGACAGATCCAGTTGAGTATGTGGAAAACATGTGTGAAAACATGCAGCTGTACCCACTACAGGACTTTCTCACTGGAGATCAGCTTCTTTTTGAATACAAGCCAGAAGTAAGGAGGTTTCCATCTCTAAATCTTACTTTTAGAGAAAGAGGAGGGTGAGAAAGTTCAGAAGGGTACATAAGAACATGAGAATGGAGAAAATTAGGTTATGTTTAGTCAGGTTTTTGTTTGTTTTAACTGAAGAAATATCAATAGTTTTGTGGATAATTTTTCATGATTCTTGTATATGACCATGCTTTTAATATGACGAGAAAATCAAGTCCTCTCCTTAGGTACTGTTCTTACTATTTTTCAAGTGTTGAAAGATCTATTAAAGTCATTTCTAAGAATTATGTGCTTTAGGTGATAAACATACTTGCTTAGCTTGCCTTTTAATTCTGTTGGAGACTCTGTACAATTTTAATCATTTTGAGAATATGTACAAGTAAAATACAAGAATCCTTGGTTTCAAAATATATGACTTATGTGTAATAAATGTTACACATAAATGGTTGGTCAGGGTCTTTCCTCCACTAGTCCTGATAAATAAATCATTTCACTCCATATGGGGTAGAGGTTCTCAACCAGGGGTGATTTTGTCCCCATGGGCTATTTGTCAGTGCCTGGGTACAAGGAAAACCATTCAGCATCACAGTAATCCCAGTCTGTGCTCCAACCACTGATGCCGAAGAAGCTGAAGTTGACCAGTTCTGTGAAAACCTACAACTCTTCTAAAATTAACACCAAAGGAGATGTCCTTTTCATCATAGGGGATTGGAATGCAAAAGTAGGGAGTCAAGAGATACCCAGAATAACAGAAAAGTTTGCCCTTGAAGTACAAAATGAAGTAAGGCAAAGGCTAACAAAGTTTTATCAAGAAAGCACACTGGTCATTGCAAACACCCTTTCCAACAACCCAAAGACTACTCTGCACATGGATATCACCAGATTGGTCAGGACCAAAATCATATTGATTTATGTTCTTTGCAGCTAAAGATGGAGAAGCTGTAGATAGTAAAAACAAGACCTGGAGCTGACTGTGGCTCAAATCATGAGCTTCATATTGCAAAGTTCAGCTTAAATTGAAAAAAGTAGGGAAAACTGCTAGGCCATTCAGGTATGACCTAAATCAAATCCCTTATGATTATATGGTGGAGGTAACTAATAGATTCAAGAGACTAGATCTGGTAGACAGTGACTGAAGAAATATGGATGGAGGTTCATAACATTGTATAGGAGGCACTGAACCATCCCAAAGAAAAAGAAAAAAAATTCAAAATGGCAAAGTGGTTGTCTGAAAAGGCTGTACAAAGAGCTGAGGAAACAGAAGTGAAAGACAAGGGAAAAAGGGAAAAATACACCCAAAATGAATTCAGAGTTCTGGAGAACAACAAGGAGAGAATAAACCTTAAATGAACAGTGCAAAGGAATAGAAGAAAACTATAGGATGGATAGGGCTTCCCTGGTGGCTCAGAGGTTAAAGCGTCTGCCTCCAATGCAGGAGACCCGGGTTCGATCCCTGGGTCGGGAAGATCCCCTGGAGAAGGAAATGGTAACCCACTCCAGTATTCTTGCCTGGAGAATCCCATGGACGGAGAAGCCTGGTAGGCTACAGTCCATGGGGTCGCAAAGAGTCGGACACGACTGAGCGACTGAACGGAACGGATAGGATGGATAAGACTAGAGATCTCTTCAAGAAAATTGGAGATACCATTGCAACATTTCATGTAAGGATAGGCAGGATAGAGGACAGAAATGGTAAGGACCTGAAAGAAGCAGAAGAGATTAAGAAGAGGTGGCAAGAATACACAGAAGAATTACACAAAATGGGTCTTAATGACCTGGATAACCAAGATGGTGTGGTCAGTCATCTAGAGCCAGACATCCTTGGAGGGTGAAGTCAAGTGAGCCTTAGGAAGCATCACTACAAACAAAACTAGTGGAGGTGATGGAATTCCAGCTGATCTGTTTCAAATCCTAAAAGATGATGCTGTGAAAGTGCTGCACACAATATACCAGCAAATTTGGAAAACTCAGCAGTGGCCACAGGACTGGAAAAGGTCAGTTTTCATTCCAATCCCAAAGAAGGGCAGTGTCAAAGAATATTCAAACTACCGTACAGTTGCTTATTTCACATGCTAGCAAAGTAATGCTCAAAATCTTTCAAGCTAGGCTTCAGCTGTACATTAACTGAGAATTTCCAGATGTACAAACTAGGTTTAGAAAAGGCAGAAGAACCAGAGATCAAATTCCCAATGTTCATTGGACCATGGAGAAAGCTAGGGAATTATAGAAAAACATTACTTCTGCTTCATGAAGACTGTGCTAATAAACTCTTTGACTGTGTGGATCACAACAAACAGTGGAAAATTCTTATAGAGATGGGAGTATCAGTCCACCTTGTTTCCTGAGAAACCTGTATGCGGGTCAAGAAGCAACAGTTAGAACCAGACATAGAAAAACCGACTGGTTCAAAATTGGGAAGTGAGTATAACTAGGCTGTATACTGTCAACTTGCTTATTTAATTTCTACATCATGTGAAATACTGGGCTGGGTGAATCACAAGCTGAAATCAGGATTGCCAGGAGAAATATCGGCAACCTCAGATATGCAGATGATACCACTCTAATGGCAGAAAACAATGAGGAACCAAAGATCCCCTTGATAAGGGTGAAAGAGGACTTAAAACTCAACGTTCAAAAAAATTAAGATAATGGCATCCAGTCCCATCATTTCATGGCAAACAGAAGGGATTAAAGTGGAAACAGTGACAGGTTTTATTTTCTTTGGCTCTCAAATCACTGCAGACAGTGACTGCAGCCAAAAAATTAAAACATGCTTGCTTCTTGGAAGGAAAGCTATGACATACCTAGACAGTATATTAAAAAGCAGACATCACTTTGTCAACAAAGGTCCGTTTATAGTCAAAGCTATGTTTTTTCCAGTAGTCACATGTGGATGTTAGAGTTGCACCATCAAGAAGACTGATTGATGAAGAATTTTTGTTTTTGAATTGTGGTGCTGGAAAAGACTCTTGAAAGCCGCTTGGACAGCAAGGAGATCAAACCAGTCAATCCTAAAGGAAATCAACCCTGAATATTCATTGGAAGTACTGATGCTGAAGCTGAAACTCCAGTACTTTGGCCACCTGATATGAAGAACTGACTCATTGGAAAAGACCCTGATGCTGGGAAAGATTGAAGGCAAGAGGAGAAAGGGTTGGCAGAAGATGAGATGGTTAGGTAGCATCACGGGCTCAATGGAATGAGTTGGAGCAAAGTCCAGGAGATAGTGGAGGACAAAGAAGCCTGGTGTGCTGCAGTCCATGGGGTTGCAAGGAGGTGGACATGACTTAGTCACTGAACAACAGCAACAAAGGGTACATTTCAGTTGTTACAGCTGGAGAGTGATCTTGGCATCTAGTGGGTAGAAGCCAAAGTTATTGCTGAACATTTTACAATGCAGGAGATGGCACTCGACAACTAGGAATTATCTGACCCAAAATGTTAATAGTGCTGAAGTGAGAGACTTTGATGATGTAGGTATTGTAAAACTACTAATTTTAAAGAAGGTAGGGAAAGGTAAAGGAAGAAGCAGTAACCACATATTCTTGTCAATTCCCTAGGATGATTGTGCCCAGGGGTCCAAGTATTTTTTTCTGAACCACTGTTGTTTTTTTTTTTTTCTCAAAAGAAATGTTTTTAAATGGTAGTTAGGGTTTCAAATCTAACCCACAAAAATCTTATGCTTAGTTCTTATTATAGCTGAAGGATTATTGCAGGAGGCTCTACATTGGATCATTTTACTGATTCTTGTGTTTGAAGTAGTATAATACATAATAGTTAAGAGGATAGTTTTTGAAATTATGTACAAACTTGGTTAGAACTCCACTTTTGTCACTTCTAGGTGTGTTGTTCTGTGCAAATTATAGAATCTTTAGTCTGAGCAAATTAAACTTTAACCTCTGAGGCTGAGTGCTTTCTCTAAAATAGGTATGAAAAGTAAAGTGAAACTATTAATTGCTCAGTCGTGTCTGACTCTTTGCGACCCCATGGACTGTAGCCAACCTGGCTCCTCTGTCCATGGAATTCTTCAGGCAAGAATACTGGAATGAGTATCCATTCCCTTCTCCAGGGGACCTTCCCGAACCAGGGAAAATGGGTATACCTTAGGGTTATTTTTAGGATTAAATGAAACACTACCTGGCACATAGTAAAAGCTTAGTAAATGGTAGCTCTTTTCACTGCTAGTCCTCTTATGTAGGATTTGAGATGAGAACTGTTGGAACACTCTGAAGAAAGATATTTGAAGCTGCTGATAGACTAATGAAGTTTTGTCAATTAGGGTGGTCATGGACTATAGACAGTTTCATAAGCATTAAGGTGCTAGGATCTTGGGTGTCTAACATAATGTGGCTTTGCCTTTTTAACAGAGATGTATTAGATTGAAGTTATAATGGTTGTATATGTGTCTCCCCCCTCCACTTTCCCCTGCCCCCAATTAGGTCATTGCTGAAGCCCTTAATCAGCTAGTTCCTCAAAAGGCGAATCTTGTTCTACTGTCTGGTGCTAATGAGGGAAAATGTGACCTCAAGGAGAAATGGTTTGGGACTCAGTATAGTATGGAAGGTAAAATATTTTAAAATTGTCCTACATTTAGGTGTATGATTCACCTGGGAAATTTTATTCCTTAATAGTTTGTCTGGTAGCTCCTGTGGGGAAAATGGTATTTTTTTTTTTTTTAAGAAGTTTACTTTGAAATGAAAATGATTTATATTACTTTGCTGGAAATTATTTTCTGCAATGCTTATATCTGTATTAATTAGCTAGTGAGAAAATCCTGTTGTCTTGGTAGCCTGGGGCTATTTTTGACTGTATTTTAGAAAAGTGCCCCCCAGACTTTAGTATGCATATGTATCACCTGGAGGTCTTATTAAAATATGGATTGTGATTCAGTAGCTCTAGAGTTGAGCCTGTGATTCTGTGTTTCTAACAAACTTTCCAGGTGATAACAATGCTAATGAAACCACCCATTGAGTAGCAGGAGTTTGGAAACTCTGGTTATGTCACTTATAGTTTTCCTGAGAAAAAAGAATTGGTTAGTGAAGACCAGTTATTGATTGGTTTGTTACTATGAAAATTCTGAACATTGCATTCTTTATTGGATCAGTTTGTCTTTTATCTCTACAGATATTGAAAATTCTTGGGCTGAACTATGGAAGAGTGATTTTGAATTGAATCCAGATCTTCATCTTCCAGCTGAAAACAAGTACATAGGTCAGTGAAATATCAATCATTCTACATAATCCATCCATGTACTAATATTAAATCATACCTGTATAGTATATTTTACAAAGTATCCTTTGAATTCATATTTGAGTTTCCCAGTCATCTCTTGGATGAGCATTACAGTTTTCTTACTTTTCCAAATGATAAAACTGAAGCTCAAAAAAGCCAAGTGACTTGTCCTGGATTGTTCAGTTGGTGAATGCAGGAAACAGGACGTAAGCATAGATCCTGGGACTTTTTCTGGTCAATGATAACTGATCCTTTCACCTCAGTCCCTGTAGGTGTTGCCATTATCTTGTCTGATTATTCTAGAGGTTTTCAAACTACAGGTTGCCTCCCAGTGTAATGAATTGTGAAAGCATTAAAAAAAAAGAGTGGAAAATAGCAAAATGTTTCATTGAATAAAGAAAGGGTATTATTTTCAGAAGTTTTGTTCCCAGTAGGTATATGTGTGTGTTAACCTGTCTCCTAGCTTAGAAAACAGTTCTAACTGTGAGGAAGTCACTGGTCTAGGACAAATATAATTTACTCAGAATACCATTTTTCCCAGCAATTCTATTCCTAGGTATATACCCAAAAGAAAACAGATATTCAAACAAATGCATGTACATGCATGTTGATAGCAGTATTATTCACAAAAGGCAAAAGGTTGGAACAACTAGTGTTCATAATGAATGAATGAACAAACTATGGCATATACATACAATGATGTATTATTCTGTCATAAAAAGAAATGAAGTACTGATATATGCTACAGTATGGATGAATCTTGAAAACATGCTAAATGAAAGAAGACAGACAAAAGGGGTTACATGTATGATTCTTTTTACCTGAAATACCCAGAATAGGTAAATCCATAGAGACACAGAACTCAGGTTGATGGTCGCCAGTGGCAGGGGGGAGTGGGTAATGGGGAGCAACTGCTTAGTGGGTTTAGGGGTTTCCTTTAGGGCTGATGAAAATGTTTTGCAACTAGAAGGAAGTGGTAGTTGCACAACATTGTAAGTATACTTAATTCCCCCAAGTTGTTCACTTTAAAATTATTAATTTTATTTGTTAACTTTCAAAAATATGTAAATTTGGTAAAAGACATTCTCATTCAAGAATGCATTCATAAATTGGTCTGTGCAATTATTTTGACCAAAGGTCCCTCTCACAGTTAAGATTGGTCAGCTCTTGGGAAATTACAGATTTTCAGAGTTCATGTAGTTTAAGGCCAAGAGGACTTTGTTTTTAGTATTGTTCTACTAATTTATTGTACTCTGTGACATTTGGATTTGACATGTTTTTTGCCTCAAAAAAGAGTTTACCTAGAGTTCTGAAACCAAGGACAGATTGATGGAAATTCTGTTGTGATAACTGAGTGATTTATTCCCTTTTGCTTTTGTTAGCCACGGATTTCATGTTGAAGGCTTTTGATTGTCCAGAAACAGAATACCCTGTTAAAATTGTGAATACTCCACAAGGTTGCCTGTGGTATAAGAAAGACAACAAATTCAAAATCCCCAAAGGTAAAATGTTTCCCTCCTTAAAAATAGTGAAATAAGTATAACAAATCTTTCTCCAGTTTCTCACAACCTTTTACCTCTTGTCTGTCACATCCCTTCCTTTCCTCTTCCCCTTCTACTTGAAGACCTTTTCTAGGCTTACCTAATGGATCCACTATGCTTCTGTGCTGTCACAGAAATTCTTAAGGGCACTACAGATTCCAGGGAATAAATAAGGTTTCAAGCATAAAATGAAATTATTTTTTGATTTATTTTTTTTCCAGTTAAATGAAAGCAGAGCCAGGTGTTTGGCTGTCTTAGGCAGCAGGTGTTGTTTTTTGAACATTATTGTTAAAAAGAGAACCAGGAGTAAGAGTAAGCTGAAAGGAATTATTCTTAGACGTGATAGATAGCCAAGTCCATCATTGCAAATGTGAAATATCCCCCATCTGTATCCCTGTACTCTTTTGTTTCTCAGCCTAAAGGAAGCATTATATACAGTTAACCAGACTCTGAAGCTCTTATCTTCAACGTGGTAGCCCACACTGTGCTGCTTTTAAATTTTGTGTTCTTGTGCATAGCATAGGAACTTACTGAATTAACTTTGAATCGCAGGGTGGGTGTTCTTGGTTGCCATCTAACCCATATCCCTAGCCTTGACACAACTGTACTATAGTTCTAAGGTATTCTTGAGTTCACTGGGAAGGTGTTTACTTAGTTTTTCTTGGATAGATTATGAGTTTCTAAAAATGTTCTTAACATTTATTCCGCTTCCTTGGAACAGTACTGTTACAATTTTCTGCGAGCATTGGTATTTTTCCCTTAATGTTCTTGACATGTGTACCTCTATATGCATTTTTCCTGACCAAGGCTATTGATAATAAGAGTATTCATAGGCTTCTCTGCATATCTGTCTATATATGTGATTTTCCTATAGAGTAAAGTGTGCCTTCTGGACACTATTTGCAATGGTAAATATACTTTATAAGGACTCTTAAGGATAAAAATGTAATGAGAATTTAAGGATTAGTGGTTTATTTCAGAATTTTTAAAGCATCATATTGGGGGAAAATAACAGATGTACTAAATGTTTGAGCCTCTGGCCATTAGTTTCTTATTTAGGATCTTTTTTTCTTTCAGCATATATACGTTTCCATCTGATCTCACCTTTGATACAGAAGTCTGCAGCAAAGTAAGAAATTGTCCTCTTTTCTGGAAGATATATATATAAAATATTTTTTAAATTATTGGAAGGCTTTTATTTGTGAATCATTGTATCATTCTTTTGTCAGTACTTGAGCTGTTCTCCTCATTTATGTGTTTTTTATGTGCCCAAAACAAGTTATCTGTGTGAATCACTAAAATGGAATTGTGGCTGCTCCGTCTCCAGCACTTATTTGTACTGGATTGAGAAAGTTTATTAAAGATGAGCTTGGGTTAGCTTCCAGTATATAATGAGGACTAGTGTGGATCTGTTGACCTGTATTTTGAGACTGCCAAGGAGTCTGATTTTACTTCATTCTTAGCAAATTATTTACACGTTTATGTAGATAGCTGTATTGTGGGAGGTCAGAGAGCCTAAAATGGACCTGAATCATAGGAGGTGCTCAGGAAATGTTACTACATTTCTTCCTTTCTTTTGCCCCTTAACCTGTAAAATCCAGCCTTAAACTGACAAACAGCACTAACATTATTTATATCCAGTTTAGAAAGTACATTAGGACTTCCCTGGCCATCCAGTGGTTGAGACTATGCATTTCCAATGCATCAGTCTCTGGTTTGATTCCTAGTTGGGAAACTAAGATTCCATATGCCACATGGCCAAAAAGAAAAAGACCCTCCTCTCTTCCCTCAGTCAGAAAACCTAGGCCACAGGGATAGCCAATGCATTTGGGCCAGTTTGCTTTTCATGTATTTTACACTTATCCCATTGTGCAACATAAATATTATCATATCCTATTTGTGCATGACATGAAAAAGATAGGGAAGCATTGCTGAAGGTGGAAGTAAGCTATATTTACCTTTGAGCTCAATTAGTATATAGAGTTTCACATTCTGGAGTAGTGAATTAACATCTTTATAAAAGTGAAGTTTCTTACACTAAGTTGAAGGAAATTTGTCTATTTCTTATTAGTTAATGATGCTATTTGCATTTTTATACTCTTAGTGTGGTCCTCTTTGATATCTTTGTCAATATCCTTACCCATAACCTTGCGGAACCAGCTTATGAAGCAGATGTGGCACAGCTGGAGTATAAGCTGGTCGCTGGAGAACATGGTTTAATTATTCGAGTGAAAGGATTCAACCACAAACTACCTGTAAGTACAGTGCTCTGATTTCTTTGCAGACAACTTTAAAATTTCATATTTGTTTGTTGTGCCTATAGCACCAAGTATAGAGGTTTGTGCATGAGGTGCTGTATATGAAAAGAAATATGTATTAATATAGATCATTAGGTTTTTTTGACTGATGGCAGGTATTCCAACTTTGGCCACATATAAGAGCAACATCGGAGAAGGCAATGGCAAACCACTCCAGTACTATTGCCTCGAAAACCCCATGGATGGAGGAGCCTGGTAGGCTGCAGTCCGTGGGGTCGCTAAGGGTCAGACATGACTGAGTGACTTCACTTTCACTTTTCACTTTCACACATTGGAGAAGGAAATGGCAACCCACTCCAGTGTTCTTGCCTGGAGAATCCCAGGGACGGGGGAGCCTGGTGGGCTTCCGTCTATGGGGTCACACAGAGTCGGACACGACTGGAGTGACTTAGCAGCAGTAGCAGCAAGAGCAACATATATTCTTTAATTAATTGTATTTATTGGGCTTCCCTGATAGCTCAGCTGGTAAAGAATCTGCCTGCAATGCAGGAGACCCTGGTTCAATTCCTGGGTGGGAAAGATTCCCTGGAGAAGGGAACAGCTACCCACTCCAGTATTCTGGCCTGGAGATCATTATGGTTTTTTTTGCTGATGGCATGTATTCTGACTTTGGCCACATATAAGAGTAACATATATTCTTCAGTTAATTACATTTATTAGTGTTGTATGCATTAGTAATAGATACAGCACAGCCTGTGCTTCAGACTTGATTACACTTCTCTTTGCTGTCAGTTTCTCTGCAGTCAACACTGGCACTTAGGACTTGTTTGATTTTTTTTTTTTTTAATTTTTATTTAATATGCCAAAAACATTAACAGTTAAAATTTCACCAAATGAAAAAACACTATAGAATACACAGTTGCAAAAAGCTACATTAAGTTATTTTACAACTGCCTCAAGCTGCAAAAAGAAAAAAAAACCCAATGCCCTACCTAAGTTATCCCTCTCTCAAAATAATGCCATTTATGTTATAAACCATGAGCACCCCATCAAAAGACGGGAACTGCTTTTGTTAATTCATATATATATATGACTGTATCACTTTGCTATACACCTGAAAGAAACACAACACTGTAAATAAAATATACTGCAATATAAAATAAAATAAGTAACAGACCTTTGGGGCTTTACACCGAGTTAGAGTTAGAGTTCCTCAAACAAGTTAGGACTTGTTTGAGTGTAATTCGGCTTCCCTTGTGGCTCAGACAGTAAAGAGTCTGACTGCAGTGTGGGAGACCTGGATTCTATCCCTGGGTTGGGAAGATCCCCTGGAGAAGGAAATGGCAACCCACTCCAGTATTCTCGCCTGGAGAATTCCATGGACAGAGGAGCCTGGCAGGCTACAGTCCATGGGGTCACAATGAGTTGGACATGACTGAGTAACTAGCTCTTTCTTTGTTTTCTTTTTTGAGTATAATTTCATGCCATGATGCAAGGACAGCTTTAAAACACCTGACATGTTCCCTGATGCCCTGACGAACAGTAGAACTTAGATGTCTATGTTCTTTCTTCGTCTTCTTACAGTCTTTTCCATAGTTTCAAGCGTGTGTGTCTTGTTCCCTTCTAAGTTTATGACTCTTTAGAAACAGAGTTTATATCTTGTTAGTGATTTATCTTTTGGTAGAGAATATGTTTCAATGTCATTTGTCAGTACTTCATAAGTAAAGGAAGAAATACAAAGTACCAGGTAAAATAATGTACCCAACAACAAATTTTATATGTTGGTTTTTTTGGGTAGAATATATATTAATATTTGGGGAATTGGGTTCATTGGAGAAGGCAATGGCAAGCCACTCCAGTACTCTTGCCTAGAAAATCCCATGGATTGAGGAGCCTGGTAGACTGCAGTCCGTGGGGTCGCTAAGGGTCTGACATGACTGAGCGACTTCACTTTCACACATTGGAGAAGGAAATGGCAACCCACTCCAGTGTTCTTGCCTGGAGAATCCCAGGGACAGGGGAGCCGGGTGGGCTTCCATCTAAGGGGTCACACAGAGTCGGACACGACTGAAGTGACTTAGCAGCAGCAGCAGCAGCAAGAAAAAATCTGGAGTAGAGGACCTGGTAGTAATTAGACCTGTGCTAAGAGACGATAGCCTCCATATCTTAGCAAAAACCCTAGAGAAGAGTATAGTTTTCTCATTTATATCCTCTTACCTGTCACTCTCCCCTGGGAACAAAAATTGTCCTTAGGAGGAGACACATGGAATATTTTAGTAACCTTCAAAAGCATAAATATAATGTAGCTTAAAATCCAAACATATTAAAGCCAAATACAGTAGTTGTCATTTGGTAGGTATATTTTGGAATTACCTGGAGAGCTTTTTAGAAATACAAACCATAGTATTTGAGGTTCTTCATTTTATGAAGCTTCCTTACTGTAAAATTAAAACTTGATATAAATACTATAAATACATATATAAAACTAGAGATCATTTACACCTATGAAATAGAGTCAAGCATTCTAAAAACTTGAAGGTTAAGTTCAAATATAACAAAAAGAATTATTCACCATGACCAGTGCCAGCAAAGCAAAGAGTTGGTTGTTCAGTTTTACGAAGCTGTTATAAATCATTATAACACAAGTCAGTTGAGAAACACTATATGAATATAGCGCTCAATGCCCCCAAAAAGTTTGAGTTGTCATTCCTAATAAGTAGGAATGGAGGGAGGTTACTCAATCACAATAAAAGTCTTAATTAAAAGTATAATACCAGATGTTGTACTAACTGATGAAATCCTGAACATTAAAATTAGGAACAGATATACTTCCGTTTCCGGCCAGGCCTCTTTCTTTCTAGGCTGGTATCGCTCTCGCAAGCATGGTGAACGTTCCAAAACCCCGCCGGACTTTCTGTAAGAAGTGTGGGAAGCACCAGCCCCACAAAGTGACACAGTACCAGAAGGGCAAGGATTCTCTGTATGCCCAGGGAAAGCGGCGTTATGACAGGAAACAGAGTGGCTATGGTGGGCAGACTAAGCCGATTTTCCGGAAAAAGGCTAAAACTACAAAGATTGTACTGAGGCTTGAATGTGTTGAGCCCAACTGTAGATCAAAGAGAATGCTGGCTATTAAGAGATGCAAGCATTTTGAGCTGGGAGGCGATAAGAAGAGAAAAGGCCAAGTGATCCAGTTTTGAGCTTAATATTTTGTTTTATTATGAAGACAATAAAATTTGAGATCATTTACTTCAAAAAAAAATTTTTTTAAAATAAAATAAAATTAGGAACAAGCCAAGGATACCCACGATCACTTCTATTACTCGACATTATTTTTAGAGTTTCTGGCTACTATATTAAAGTGAAAAAATACAAACACCTAAAAGCATTTTTCTTTGCAAGAAACTACTAGAATTTAAAAAATAATTTGTGATATGACTCATCAGAAGACCAGTATGTCAATGACTCATTATCCTATAGTGCAATAACCACTTAGAAATGGATTGGGAAAAAATATGCCACTATAATATTGAGAAAAATAATCAAATATGTAAGAATAAAGAAGAAAAGTACAGAACCTATCTAAAGAAAGCTATAAATCATTTTGAAGCATATAAAAGACTTCAAGGGAGAAGACTCCACATGTTTCTGGATAGCACAGGTTGATACAAAGTCATTATTTCCTAAATTACCTTCTCCCAGTTAAAATCAAATTTAGGGGCAGTGGAGATGCGTGATAAAATTATTTTTAAGTTTAACTGGAAGAAAAATATGTTTTTAAAATACCTCTGAAAATTATAAAAAATAAAATTTATTCCTTCAGATTTTATAATTACTGAGAATTTTAGCTCCTAAAAATTCTTTGAGGGAGGGGCTTCCCTTTTCCTGGTGGCTCAGTGGTAAAGAATCCACCTGCCAATGCAGGAAATACCGGTTTGATTCTTGATCTGGGAAGATCCCACATGTCATGGAGCTTGTGTGCTACAAATATTGAGCCTGTGCTTAGAGCCCGGGAGACGCACCTGCTGAGCCCACATGCTACAACTTCTGAAGCCCATACATCCTAGACTCTGTGCTCCAGAACAAGAGAAACCACTGCATTGAGAAGCTGACTCACCATAACTAGAGAGTGGTCCCCACTCATTGCAACTAGAGAAAAGCCTACATAGCAATGAAGACCGAACACAGCCAAAAATGAATAAATGAATTACTGGGAAAAAAAAGCTAGCTGGTGTAGCCATGAGTTAAGGAAAAAAAAAGATTCTTTGAGTCATTAGTACTTATGTCCCACACAATGCCTATTTTATCATATTGAACCCCTGGTAGAAACCAGTGGGAAACATTTTCCCCCTAAAAATCAGTGGATTTACATGTTTCTCCACTTAAGGTGTTTCTTTCTTTTCTTCTTAGCTACTGTTTCAGCTTATTATTGACTACTTAGCGGAGTTCAGTTCCACACCAGCTGTGTTTACAATGATAACTGAGCAATTGAAGAAGACCTACTTTAACATCCTCATCAAGCCTGAAACTCTGGCCAAGTAGGTATACATGGGATCAGCTTATATTTTGAAGGCCTAAAACTATGTGCCTTACTTGGAATTAAGTGTGGGGAGTGAGGCTGTTGTTTCAGTGCTAATTCAGATGTGATAGAATTGTGCTGTTTCAGGAAACTAGCCCGTAGAGTTAGAGAGTTTCTAAATTCAGTGTAAGTATTTCTCAGTGAGGAGGACTGCAAGCAGTCTACTGTACTTAATTAGAGGCTAAAGGTTAAAAGAGTGTCTTCTCCTAGTTTCTAAGTAAAAAACAGTTCAAAAAGTGCTGACTTTGTTGTAGCTCAAAATTGCTTAGTGCATTGGATGTTATGATAAGTGGCTGAGTTAAATTGCCTAACAGGTCATTTATCTGACAACTACACCTATCCAGAATTCAGTCAGGTTGCAGAAGAGAGCAGAAATGCTTCTGGACAGTCTGTATACTGATGCTTAAACCCTCTGCTAATAGGCAATCGTCTTGGGCCTTTCACCAGAGCCTGTTCTTTAATCCAGGGCCAGGAGTAGCTTATAGGGTACCTTTGTGTGAAACAGAAAAAAGTACACTCTTGGGGTAAAAAGACTGTCAGCAGGTAGAGCCTTTGTGGGAGGGGGGAAAAAAGTCCTCTCTGAGCAGATACAGCCCTTTATGCACATGGCTTGCAAGCCCCTACTTGACCTGTTTGCTGGGCATCTATAAATACCACGCATTAGACATAGTTATAATGAGACCATAAATGGCCAAAATTCGAAAGCAGGGGAGGGAGTAGTTAAGAATCAGACATGTAATAACTGATAATCTGATCACAAAGTTATAAAAACTAATAATCAAATATAAGTGGGAAAGGAGAATTGTCTGGAACTATTGATATGATGAAAGATAGCCCCATATATCCTATAACTCCTGAATACTACTTTGTTAAAATGTGGTAGAGTAATAATACTTGTTTATTGAAGATTTGGTATGTGTTAGATCTAAGAACTTTAAGTGTATTTATTTAATTCTCACCAAAACTGATAACAGTATGGCATTTTTATTTCCCTTGTTTTACAAATGAAATTGAGTCACAAATGTTAGGTAACTTGGCCATATTTTTTAAACAGCTTACTTGTGTGGGCCCGGGGGTTAGTCTGATTCTCGCCTAGAGCCAATTATGCTCTATTGTCATTGTAGATATACATGATGGTCACAATGCTAGTGAGATTTGAAATCAAAATAGTAATATTAAATTGGTTTGTGACTCATTTGGCGGCTTGTGTGAAATGTTTTATTTTGCAATTGAAACAGAAAGTTTTACCAGTGAGCTAATAATCTATGTAATAGTCTGTATATGCAGTTTTAAATGCTTTTTGGTGGTTATGACATTGTTTCCCTATCTTAAGTAGTGATAGAAATTGTCACTTTAAAGAAACACATCATCTATAGAAACTTAATCCAATCCTATACCCTTAAGATTCATTTTTTACAGTAAGACTTTTTTTTTTTTCTGCTCTCTGTAGAGATGTTCGGCTTTTAATCCTGGAGTATTCCCGTTGGTCTATGATTGATAAGTATCGCGCTTTGATGGATGGCCTTTCCCTTGAGTCTCTGCTGAGCTTCGTCAGAGAATTCAAAGCCCAGCTTTTTGTTGAGGGCCTGGTACAAGGAAATGTCACAAGCACAGTGAGTGTCAGGGTTCTGTTGGTATTGGTACAGGCCAGGTATGAATGCTGTTCTGTGCTCTGGAATTCTGTTAGTTCTTCCCTAAAGGAGAAGCTCTATAGTTTTGGCAGGCCAGCATCATCACAGTCTGTTTAGAAGGGAACTTGGCCCTTTGAATGCTGGACAAGACTTTCTTATGAAGGAGACTACTGGTATTGGACTGAATTTTGAGTTAAATGGGTTTGGTAAATACATGGTATTGGTTACATTTGTTGACGATTGTGGAAACTACAAACAGTTTAATTTAGAGATTAAAGCGGGAGCTGGGGAGGGCTGAGAGATGTACATACATATACATCATTCACTTAGTATCAGGTATATTCTGTTGCTCACTCTATGCCAGGCTCTGTATTAGATCCAGGTTTCTAAAACACAGCCTAATGGGGTAAACCAGACACCTAAGTTTGATCCCCCAGTGGAGAAAGTTTCACAGTGGACAGTAAACAGAGTACCAAGGGAGTACAGAAAAGGAGCCACTTCAGTTGAGAGCCACTTAGTATTCAACAAACATAATCAATATTGAATCAATGAATGATAATCCCAGTGAATGAATGATAAACCCAGGAAAGAATGATCAGCATTTTAGGTGACAGACTCTATCTGCTTTCCTAATGCATTCCAGGGCTTCCCACGTACTTAGAACATTGGTTTTAGTTGATTTGGGGTGAAATTAATGTCAGTAGAGCCTGATATAGCTATTTTCTTCTCTTTCGCCTCCTAGGAATCTACAGATTTCCTGAAATATGTTGTTGAGTGAGTATTGGTCTGAGTTTTCTCTTTAGGAGTTATGTGTTCTTAATATAAGCAAGAGGACCTTGAGACCAAAATTCAGTTGTTACTAAATCCGTAATGGAGATGCTTCTTGTAGGTTTATTTGAGGTTATATAAACAAAACTATTCAGAAGGCAGTGTAGAAGGCCTGACTTTCAATTTTGGGGGCAGGAGTAGGAGGATAAAGGCACAGCCTCGGTGACCCATACTGATTGTTTTGCAGCAAGTTGAACTTCATGCCTCTGGAGCAGGAGATGCCTGTGCAGTTCCAGGTGGTGGAGCTACCCAGTGGCCACCACCTGTGCAAAGTGAGAGCTCTGAACAGGGGTGATGCCAACTCTGAAGTCACTGTGTATTACCAGGTGAGTGGCCCCTTTGCCCACAGCTGTCCTCATGGCTGTGTTTTAAACACTAAAGACTGGTGGAAGACACTGTGAAGACACCACAGTGCCTGGGAGAAGTGATCTTATGCTCTTCAAGGCCTGTTTGCGGTTACTCTGTGGTTTTATGCTTGGGGTCATGTGTCCCCTTGAAGCAATTACATTTAAAAACTGCTCCTGTCAGTGAAGTGGATCCTTTTTCAATCACAGTGCTTTATTAATCACCCAGCCACTAGTCCAGAGGGACAGAACTGAAGTATGGCTGGAAATTCCTACATATTCACTAGTCAGAACTCCAGGGAGCAAGAGGACGTTTGTTAAAAGGACAGTTTTGAAATACGACAGAAGTAAACATAGTCAACCAACACACAGTAAATAGAATGGCTTCCAGAGTCATAATGGATATTTTCAAAGCACCTGAGAGAGGATTTATCACCTCTATTTTATGTATGATAAATCTGAGGTCCTTCACTTACCTGAGGTCATACCAGCTGGAGTTCAAATTTATACCTTCTATCTTCAAATCTTGTGTGTTTTCCACAGCATTCTGGAGAGATGGGATGGTGCTTAAAATAAGAGCTTTGCACTGATCTCGATTGGTCCATAGACTGCTTTAGCCTATGGTTGGTCCCATTCACTTGTAGGACGATGGGGACCTGTGTCTGTTTAGACTGATCTCAGACTTCCCAAATTCTGGGGCTCTTTATCTGCTGCTTTGGTCCTGGGTTTTCTACATGAGGAAGTCACTTCTCTGTCTGACCTCGTGAAGATCTCTGGCCTGGACTTTGGGCAGGGCTCCATGGCCTCACTTGTCACCTTGTCCTTTTCTTGTGTTTCTGGCCCTGAATCTTTGCCTAGAGGTCCAGCTTGTCTGTAGAGCCTATCTTCCTCTGCAAGTCGTTGACTTTAGGTTGTGTCCTTGGTGTGTTTTGGGCAAGAGCTGGCAGGTCAGGGATTAGTGGACTCAATTCCATATTTGCCTGCAGTTCTGAGCTAGGACTGGGAATACAAATCACGTGTGATTCCGGTCTGCACACACTCCTGTTTTGTGGGAAGGCAGGAAGTATCACAGTAGAGGATATGAGGGTGGGGGTAAGAGAAGAGTAAGGTAGTAACCTGAAGATTGTCAAGAAAAGCTGTTATTTTTAAAAAGCCCTGTAAGCCATTGTATTTTCAGTTGGTCTGATCAGCTTCTCCTCTCAGTCAGGTGCCAGGAGTCTGAAAGAATACACTCTTATGGAGCTGCTTGTGGTAAGTTGTATAAAGGAGAGTCCCAATACTCGGGAGCCCCTGGCCCACTGTGAGGACTGGCCTATCTACCTGGGGGCTGGGGACCTGGGAGTGGGCAGAGATCTGTGGTTTGTAAGTGACCTGGTTGTTGAGCATTTTTCACCTAGTATGAGCCAGGATAATGGGCCTGGGTTATTTAAGAAGGCAGTAAAGTGTTCATTGGAAGGACTGATGCTAACGCTGAAACGCCAATACTTTGGCCACCTTATGCGATGAGTTGACTCACTGGAAAAGACTCTGATGCTGGGAGGGATTGGGGGTGGGAGGAGACGGGGACGACAGAGAATGAGATGGCTGGATGGCATCACCGACTCGATGGACATGAGTTTGAGTGAACTCCGGGAGTTGGTGATGGACAGGGAGGCCTGACGTGCTGTGATTCATGGGGTCGCAAAGAGTCGGACACGACTGAGCAACTGAACTGAACTGAAGGGAGGCTAGACTCTGGGGTCACATGTAACACTTTTGGGGGAGGAAATGGAGGTTTCTCTGATGGGAGGAGTTGAGCTGATTGGTAGTATGTTGAATTACAGATGCATATGGAAGAGCCTTGTTTTGACTTCCTTCGAACCAAGCAGACCCTTGGGTAAGTCTGCTGGCAAGAGCACTGAGCTCAAGTAAGATCTGGAGCTTACTTTGCAGGCTTAAGTCTATCAGCTGTACTGACTGAACAGTCTCTCAGCACTCTTTGGTCCTTCCAGGCCTTAAGAGTCATACCTACCAAGTCGTACTCGGTAGAGTCATAGTGTCAAAACTTTTGCAATTTGCATCTTGGACTATGATCAGGCTGTCAGTTTGGTCAGGTTTCAAGATTAATAAGAGAAGAGGCTGGCCTGTGGTCCTCAGTTCAGGAGAAGGGTGGGTACCCTAACCCAAGAGTAAACATCTATGGATCCTCTTCCAGGACCTCTAGGGTCCAGTAAGGATTGGCAGAAACCCTTCCCACTGCTCTCTAGTACCTCCAAGGACAACCTGAGCTCATAGAACTTTTCACTCTGGCCATAGGTACCATGTCTACCCTACTTGTAGGAACACATCTGGGATTCTAGGCTTCTCTGTCACCGTGGGGACTCAGGCAACCAAATACAAGTGAGTAAACAAGTGGGACGATGGGCCCAGCTGTCGTTTTTCTTGGCATAGAGAACAGGGTCTGCATCCTTGCCCTGACCATTTGCTTCCCATTTAGTCACAGCTGCAGCAGGTGGCTCATATATGGCCCGGTCCAGGACTTACAGTGGGTTTGACTCAAGTCCAGCGGTGACGGTGCAGGGCTTGCCACTGCTTCCTCTTTTCAGGCATATCTGAGGATAGGAAAGGCAGATGCCTGACCTAGCATTCAGGCTGCAAGCAAGGTACAAGGCCTTGTTGGTCGTCAGCTTTGAAATGATCAGCATGGCTGTCTACTGCTTCCTAGGAGGATACCAGGGAATTGGGCTAGAAGTGGAGTAGGGGTGGGGGTTCTTCACTGTTCACTTCCCTCCTGCAGCTTAGGGGAGAATATCACTTCAGCCTCTTCCCTGGAAATATGACTTCAACCCAGTTCTCTCCTTTGCCTTCTGCTTGAGACCTGGTCAGTGATGACTTAATGGAAGATGTTTTATTTTAGCTCTGAAGTTGTTGATAAGAAGATAGAAGAGTTTCTTTCAAGCTTTGAGGAGAAGATCGAGAACCTCACTGAGGATGCATTCAACACCCAGGTGATTATGCTGGCTTGGTCTTTTGTTGGCTCACCCAAGTCCTCGACATTAGTCTTAACAGTACTGTGTGCTAGGTTCTTGAGCTCTGTAGCCCACCTTAATCTGACCAGGTCTTCCTAGCTCCATCCCTTGTCATCATGCTGGTAGGTCCATCACCAATCGGACCAGATAGGGTTGAATGTGCTGAGGATACTTGTGTGATGCCATGCCTGAGAGTGTCTCTTTGCTGGTAACAGGTCACAGCTCTGATCAAGCTGAAGGAGTGCGAGGACACCCATCTTGGGGAGGAGGTGGACAGGAATTGGAATGAAGTGGTGACCCGGCAGTATCTTTTTGACCGCCTTGCCCATGAGGTAGTAACATGGTTTTCAGAGTAAGACAGCTCTGACAGGGACTCTTGATTTAACAGGAGACACAGTTCTAAGCAAATTGGTATTGTGTGGAGGAGAGACCGGGGGCACTCATCTCGGGTTGGTTATTTACTTGCCCATTTCTCGATGTGATTAAATTACATCTTGTTTCCAGACTGGCTACTGTAGTGTCTCAGGTGGCCAAGTGAGCAGGATGCTGGGTGTTCTTACTCTTGCTCCCCCAATTTCAGTCAGATCCACTTTTTAAAAAATTGAAGTACAGTTGATTTACGTTAATTTCTGTTGCAAAGTGATTCAGTTTTTTATATATATATATATATATATAACTTTTTCCCCTTTCATTTTTGTATTATATATTCAGATTCACTACAAGGTTTGGGAGAAAAACAGGTTCTGCTACTTAAAATTGCGAACTTCTGGTGTTTATGAAGTTCCTCCAGATTTAAGGATTCTGTGTGTAGGTCTTTGTGACAACTTCTAGCCCCAAGTAATAAATTCCATTTAAAGGAGTTCTGGGTCCTACAGTCCAGTGCTCCGATACTATAACCCTATGTGGTGAATTACCAAAGGACATTGAAGCAGAGTGGGTATTTAACAAAGAGGCTTCATTCAACCCAACTCTTGAGGTTCTGCAGTTTTCCTATTAGAAGCCAGAGGGTAAATACTTACCATGTATCTGAGAGGTGACACTAAGGTGTGATGGGTTTGACTCCATGTACAGTACTTAGCTGTAGTTACAGCATCTGCTACCCTCTCCTGCTTATTATCTGCCAGTCAGTCAGTGCTAAGAAACACGAAGGTATGTCAGGCTCATTTGTATCCTTATCCGAAAGGTTGGGAGCCTGCTGAAACATGTTAAAATAAAACAATGTGCTTATAATAAGCAAAACCAAGGAGGTCTGGCTAGGGTGTTATGTTTAAGAACTATCTTTGCATAAATATAGTTTTTTATAGCTTTCTTTCATATCTTCCCTTCTCCCATTAAGATTGAAGCACTGAAGTCATTCTCAAAATCAGACCTAGTCAACTGGTTCAAGGCCCATAGAGGACCAGGAAGTAAAATGCTCAGTGTTCATGTGAGTATCGTTACTTAAGCTGTAGCTCTGTCCTTTCCAGGCTTGTCATCTCGCCCATTTACTGAGTTTGGGTTGGTGTCCTAGATCCTACTAGGTCTTTGCCCAAATGTGATCAGCATTCTCTCTCACCTCAAGTCTTTGGCTTTTTTCAGGTTGTTGGATTTGGGAAGTACGAGCTGGAAGAGGATGGTACCCCTTCCAGTGAGGATTCAAACTCTTCTTGTGACGTGATGCAGCTAACCTATCTGCCAGCTTCTCCTCTGCTGGTAGACTGTACTATCCCCATTATTGATATCAGGGGTTTCACATCAAGACTTAACCTTCTCCCCTACCATAAAATAGTCAAATAAACTGCAGTCTCGTTGGCCTGAAGCACTGTGCATTTAAGTGTTTGAATTTTATGAAGTTACACTACTACTGCCTTAGGGCTTCCATTGAATTTTTGCACTGGCATCATAGAATTTGATTTACTACCCTTCCCCTTCCGTTGTGACTAACAAACTGAGTGTTACTATAGCAGCTGCAGAGAGAAATGAGCAGGGTGGGCCAAATGTAACCAAAAAGCTTGCCGGAGCAGTCTTGAGATGCCCTGGCCTGTCCTGGTCTTCTCAGATTGAGAATCCAGTTCTGTATGACTGCCTTGAGAGGCCCTATGTAACTAGTGTCTTCTTAGTACCTAAATGCCAGGTGCTAATACCTGTGTTGTTATTTTTAATGTATTTAAAAATAAAGATAATTCTGTTATTGCCCTTCAGAATGAGCCATTTGCTGCTGTGACATTCCTTTTATTATATTTTTTATTATATTTTGTTTCAATGTGGGGTGGGGATCTAAAAATAAACATTCTTCCCAGATTCTCTAAGGCAATAAAATATTTTTGGATAAAAGGTTGGTAGCCCTATGTGTACTATTTGAGAGTTCAATTAAAACGAGACTAGCATGGTGGGGGCTACAGACAGAACAGAGGAGTATAAGGAAGGACAGGATGGATGGACCCCCTTCATTATTTGAAGAGTCCCTGTAAAAAAGCCAGCCCCTGTATTCAAGGTTGCCAAGTAACTGGGTCCAAGTATAATCATAAAAATAATAAGCACATTAAAAAAAAAAGGTTGGAAAAATTACTTTATGAAGCCTTAAGAAGCATTGTGTATAATTAAACCATAGTCCAGAGTTAGATACAATAATAGTTCAATTCCAAAATAAAAGTTATTGTGGGTGAGACCATGAAATTTCCTAACACGTGATTTTTAATACATTACACTAAATTTTCTAAAACAACTCAGAGGAACTGATATTTACAGTAAATGGAGTATTTATGAAAAATCTGGCATCAGCTATATTATATATATGTATATATAGAACCCAAGATTATATGAACTAGGAAACATGATGTATTGTATATCTCTACAGCAGTACTAGAATGCAGAGTTTAACACTGGGATTTATACCGTGGGATTTGGAAAAGGAGCAGACATCTTGTTTTCAAAACCTGAAGTTTTTCTCAAACCAAAACCAACGTTGTAACTGCCACAGACAGGAAAAAGGGAAGCGTTGCTCGCTTTAATTGTTCATCTGCCTCAGAAAGTCCAGTATCCCTGAGATAGGAACCACTGCAATAAGAAGGGAGTGAACAGGTTCTCCCAAAGGAAGATTGTTGCTCAATTATGCCTCCTGTCCTGGAACCAGGAGCAAACTTTGTGTTTCCCAACCTAATGCTTGGCAGCACCGAGACGCTTCAGTAATGGTTCATCATAAACCCAGCATTCTCCATCTTCATGAAACAACTGTTAGAGAAAGGGGGAAAATTCAGTTACACACTTGTTTTGTACTTCTATATCATACTTTTAATTATTTGATGTGCTTCCCCCTCCCTCAACAGTGAAATGAATGTTCATCTATCACCATGCTTATTTGGTACTTTGGTATTCACTGAAATGAATGAATGACAGCTCAGGGAACAGCAGCTTGCAGACCGAGGCAGGCTCCCCAAAACAAACTTACCCTTGTCTCCCATTGAATTTCCTTTTCCTTCCTTTCTCGGGCTTCTGCTCTTTGTCTTTCTTCAAGTCTATGCTTGGCTTCAGTTGCTGCATCAATGTCTCTGATTTTTAAGTTGAAAGTGACATCCTTCCAAAGGCTAAAGAAAAGAAGTGAAGATGCTAAGTACTTGGTGGAGAGAGGAGTTAGCAATTTGAAAATGAAAGGCTAGCGCCATCTAGAACATAATGTAATTACAACAGTACAAGTCAAATGGCTTTAAATGTAGTTCACAGACTAAATCTGCTTAGGCTGGCACAGGAGTAAAAAAACAGAAACAAACTCGGAAGATTCCACTGCTAGTCAAAGGAGGAAATAAAGCATGTGCAGAAAGCTGTATATATGGTTGGGACAACAGAGGAGAAAGATCAACTGAGACTGAGACTACTTTTAGCTGTACCTCTAACTAGCGCTGTAACCTGGGGGCTGTCAGTTCACCTCTCTAGGGCGTCAGTGTCCCTTATAGTAAATAAGCTCAAGGAACAGCGGTTTATAGTAAATAAACTAAATGGGAGATGAGAGGAACTGAGACATTCCATTTCATAAAAGACTCCCTTGGAATTAATCTGGGGGAAGCAGTCTGAATATAGAGAATAAGGGTCAAGAAAAGCATTGCAGAGGCTTTAAGGTTGGGGGCCGGGGAGGAGATCTGGCTTCTTCTCAAGGCCTGGAAGATGGTAACTAGACAAGTCTGGTCCAAACAATGCTTTGTAAGTGAGGACGCATAAAGATTAGAAAAGTAGCCATCCTAAGATCCCCTTGTGTGAGCAGCAGAGCATAAAGGTCTATAGATTTCCACTTACAACTATGAACAGGCAGTCCAGGCAAATAAGACTGTTTATTCTTTCAAGTTTTTAAGTTTTTTAAGACCTAAAGATGTTTTGAGATATATCTATATCCCTATATACAGATAATCTACAAAGATGGTGATAAGCCAACACCCACTTGATACTTATATGTCAAGCATCATAAGCAGGCTCCATGTATATCTCATTTAGTTCTCATAGCAATGCTGAGGTGGTTCCCATTTCAGGAAAGAATGCAAAGACAGGTTAGCTTACAGTCAGGGTTACAGTGCAAGAGGTGGAGCACGGTATGAACCCAGGCATTCAGACTCCAGCTGTGCTCTGCTACACCCTGCTATGCAGTCTACAACCTGGCCCTGCACCTATGCCTGGCCAACAGCAAATGCACTGCTGCAACAACTCTAGTTACACTGTCTCCTTACCAGCGGGATTCGTACTCATTCTGATCTTCCAGCTTCCTTACTTTCTTCTTAATTATAGGCAACTTCTTGGTATCTATAAAAACTACATTTTCCTAGAAAACAGAAAAGGTAGGTAGATGTTTTATTGTTCACATTGTTCTAAGAGAAAAAGTCAACTCTTCCCATTAACAGATTTAATAATGAAATCCCACAATATGTTAGTGATGTACACAATGAGTTCCATATGCAATCTAAAGCCTAAATTGTTTAAGTCTTGGTAAAAACATATTTTCAATGTGGCTATGTGTGGGGATGTAATATGATTGGGATGTAATCTCTTGGACTAGCTAAATAACTAATCCTAATCTTAAGTATTCTGAGCACTTTTCTCATATATTATTTAAGGGGACAGGAAAGTAAAAATCATTCTACTACCTATACTGCCGGGGAAAGGTGGAAGAAGGAAAAGGCCTGGCTTAAAAGAGATGGCATTAGAGCTCATCTTGGTGGTTAAAATTTCCAGATGAAGGAAGCCAGAGTAACGGACAGGCTATGATTCAATGAAGCCTGGAACAAGTGGCGAAACACATGTTCTTACCCCTGTTGAGTATTTTGCATACATTACACCATTCCATTCCCCTTCAATTGAGCAGAAAGACTTCTTGTCATTTGGAGAACTACATTAAAAACAAAAACAAACATTAAAGTATATTTGTGTCAGCCTCAAATTGAAATTTCTCTACCAAAGAATCTTGTCACTTGTGGCCTACCTACCCAGAGCAGAACACAGAAGAGCAAGTGTAAAGGTAGATTAATAAAACTGGTTTTCTTTGTGAAGGCAGATTAATAAAACTGGTTTTCTCAGAGCCAACTACAAGAATTAATGCCCTAGAGATGCTGCTAATGGACTCAAGATCCCAGAAACTGTGGGTATGAGATATGTTAGGTGCTGGGACCACAGCAGACTACAAACTTGAGCTCTTCACAGTCTAGTGGGGAGACACTGCCACTGAAATTCTGGGTGGCAAGTGCTGTTCTGTCCAGGCGACCACGGGAGATCAAGGGTGACACTGCTACGATGAGGGTCAGGGAAGGCTTTGCTTAAGGACACAATGATGGAGACCAGACTTTCGTCTTCAGGCTGGGCCATAATATTAAGATGTTATCTGAGGAGCTCACCAAGCACTCTTTCAGAAGGCAGTCTATTATAAATTACTGTGACTAGCCAAAAAATCTGCTAGCAGTTCCTATTGGTGCTGGTTGCTTTAAAGAACTCTGAGAAGCAGGCCCACCCATGTCTTTGTTCTGGACATCCTTTTTCCCCCTGCCTGCCTGTCTGAGGGGGGCAGTCACATTATAGTGGTGACTTGTGCTGCTCCCTAAGCTCTGCCCCTATTTTCTGACTGCAGTAATATTTTGGATTTTACAGTGTTCCTTAGTAAACGTCATCTTTTGTTCATGGTCCCTTCCTCCTTCCTTCCAAGAAATTTCTGGATGTTGATTCCATCATCAAAATTAAATTATCTCCCTAAAAAACTGGTTAACCAATCCGTGTCTGCCATCTGCAACACTGCTCCCAGTGAGGCCTCTGAGGACAGAGAAATCCCTGCAGGGTCTCCTTCTAGGCAGGCTCTGAACCCAACTGACTTGGACAGCACAGCCGTTTTCATCTAATCCTGGAGCCAACAAAGATAGAATGGTTACTGTTTTTCCCCAGCAAAGGCACACAAAAAAACAAGGACTATAAGGGCTTTGAGACACTACAGTGGGCGTCACAGGGTCTACTGTATGGACAAGCTCATGGTCCAATCCAGCAATAATGAGTTAGGCATACATAATCTGGGTTAGCAAGGAGATCCAGGAAGACTCAAGTTTCCTATTTGCAAGTCAGGTTCCTAGGAAGGAAATCCTACCAGTGACCTCAGATTGTTCTTAGGTCTCCTTCTAAGATGGGATTTTAGGAAGAGATGTGAAACAGCATGTAAAATAAGTTTACAAAGACAGGACCATTAAAAATGGTCAATTCTTGATGGAAGTTATAGTTCAAGACAAAAGGAAAACTTATTTTAGAGATGCAGAAGGAGCATCGTAGCAGAAAAACAAAATACCTACAAAATCTCAGCAGTAATTCTGTGCTTCTTGCCCCCATAGAAAGGTTTAGTGTGGAAGACGATATTTGCACTATAGCCAGTTTTGGAACAATTAATATTGCATTCTCCGCCTAGTTCCACCCAGGGCACTGTGAGGATAGACCTGCAAAATCAAAAGTTTCAGTAAGGCTGACAGTTAAGAGGAAAGAAAGGAGGGGCACAACTTAAAGAACATCAGGGTCTACTGCTTGCGCATCAGAGGAATGGACCAGCTCTACTTGCCTGCCGTAACCGTTGGGGAATGTGAGAATGTAATGTTCGTCATGCTCTAGACACGAGACACAGCCTGTGGAGAGAAGGGATGGAATCTCAGATAAGCAGCTGATGGAATCTCCATTCAGTTTAGGGATAACCACTCTTGCATCTCAACCTGGCTCTCACCCCGAACACACTTGCTTCCCTGCACACAATGACATCCAGCCTGACTTTCTGGGGTCATTTCCTCTTACCAGACAGATGTCCAGCACATATAAGAATGACATAGAGTTCTCCCATTTACACTGTAGTCCACCCAAAGCCCACAGACTTACCCTGCCCTATGTTGTGCACCCCAATTGACATCCCAAGGAATTTTGATTTGGTCCAGATATGAGCATTGAATTGTATCTTCTTATTAAAACACTCAGCATAAAAGGCTGAAACTGAAGAGAAATTGTTTCAGTTAGTGCACTATATAGATTTTATTTATAAACATACACACCATAAACATACGTGCCCTCCACCCCCAACTCCCTTAACCCAGAGAAACAACTGGCTGCATGGGGAAAATCCTTTACCTATCAAAGAACATCCTTGAACATGGTCAGGAATTACCCACCTGCCCTTTACACCCTGTTTCCCCCAGTGCAAGCCACTGTTCAGGACCACATGGGGAGGAACTTCCTGAACCATGAGGCCAATCCCAGGGCTTAAAAACAAGCATGTTGCTGCCCCAGCCCAAACCTGGACCCATACAGTATAATCAGTCTTAACATGACATCCAGCAAGTAACACAGGAAGACATGCATTCTTTCCACGGTGCCAGGAACATACCATACTGAAACTACACCTGTTTTATATGAACTGTCTTCAGAGTTGCTGAGATCGCTACAGCACAGCTCATGATGTGAAAGATGCCTTTAGAAGCATTAAAGGTTGGCTTCCCAAATCCCTTGTTTTTACATTAATCAGTAAAGCTAACAGAGTCTTTGGAACTTATACCAGGAACAGATATGAGGAACCAATCTTCACAGGTCTGGGAAGACACAGGTAGCCATTAAACATGAGGACAGTGCAGAGACCTCAATTATGGAGCTTCCTATGACCCTCTTTAGACAACAGTTTGAAAGTGAATGTAGCTGAGGAGCTCTGTCACTTACTGGGTGGATGATGAGAAACCTGCTCAGCCACAAATGTTACACTATTCTTGGAAACCCAGGGAACTGGTCCTTCTGAAACTAGCTCCTGCAAGCAAACAGAACATTTTCTTTTGATGTGGAAACAAACAACATGCAGAGAATCTAGTAACTGTAGTCTCTGCCTCATAAGGTGATTAAATGCTCTCTCCTCTACACTCACAAAGCATCTCATATATACTTTTCTCGCAGCACTTAATTACACTATTGGAATGACTGCTTTGTATAAGTCTAAGACATGCATGAAGGCAAGGATCATGTGCCGAACTTAGGGCCAAGCCTGGCACAGAACAGGTGCTTATCACAACAGACACGTATTGCTTGTGTCTTTAGTGTGTGTGTGCTCAGCTGCTCAGTCGTGTGTGACTTTTTGCGGCTGCATGGATTGTAGCCTGTTAGGCTCCTCTGTCCATGGGAATTCCCAGGGAAGAATACTGGACTTGGGTGCCATTTCCTTCTCCAGAGGCCGCCTGGGAAGCAGAACTACATGTAATGCATCATTCAGAAAGGGAAAACTATGGAGAGTTACATTCACTGAGAGATTGTTATGTGCCAACTACTGTGGCCTATGGGCTTATTTTTTCATCCCTTGAACTCCAGACTCTTAAAATTCTAACTCCCTATTTGACAGTCCACTTACATGTCTAAGAGACTCCCCATACGTTATATTTCAAATTGGAGTTCTAGACTTTTCCCTCCCCAAATCCAATCTTTCCCTTTGTAGTAAATAGCACCAGCCCACATGCAAGGATTCTCTAACTTACCTCCCCCAATGTCACAGCTCTGGCTCCAAAATATAACTGGAATCAACTATTCTCCTGGAATAATGCCAGTGTCTCCTCAATGGTTTCCTTGCTTCTATTTTTGCCCCTTTCCAATTCATTTGCCACAAAATAATCATAATGACCTTTTCATTACAAAAATGAGTTCTTGATAAGCCCTAAACTTATCCTTATGGTCCATGAGGACTTTGCATGATCTTTCTCAATTTCTATCCTCATCTTGCACCACTCTTTTCCATTGCTCACTATATTCAAAATATGCTGACCCAACAACATTGTTCTTCTATGGGTGGTAAACATCTTTTAATCAGTGCCTTTACCACTATCATCTGCCCCCAAATAAAGTGAAATCTTGAATCAGTACATTAAGAACTAAGTACTATGATAATTAAAAACATCAGTGGAGAACTCACCGCATTCTCTTCAGTATCATTTGGTAATGTCCAGTGACACTGAAAGATTTCGCCCAAAATGGGGTTGTATGGCTTTTTGGCAACCGATCCTTTCCTTCCTGCGTGAAAGGCTGAGAGATACCATTTCACAACCTGAACCATTCGGTCTCTGGCATCCTTCTGGTCACTAATACTGCAAGGAAGAAAGAAAATTTAACACCCTATTTTTTGACAGTACCCCTCAGCATGGTCCACATCCTAAGCCAGGCTGAGAGGACCGAGGACCAGTAACTACCTCAGCTCCTTTTTAAAACTGAAGTATAATATACATAATCAAACATACCAATCTTAATTGTTTGGTTTCACATATCTGAAAAATGCATATATCCATTTAATTAATCTTGGGTGTAATGGAAATGTTCTGTATCTTGATTGTATTTAAATAATGACATACAATCAAGATACAGAACATTTCCATTACCCCCAGGTTTCCCCATCCTCCTATCAAGCAATCCCTACACCTTAACCCTGAGGCAAACACTGTTTCTGGTTTCCAGTACCATTAGTTTTGCTTTTTCCATAACTTCATACTTGTTAGTGCACTGTTTAATTGAAAAACAGTTGGAGATTTTCTGGATATATCTGTGTTATTGATTTCTAATTTAATTCTTCAAAGATCAGTGGATATTCCATATGGTTCCAATTATTTTAAATTTATTAAGTCTTCCTAGTATATGATTTATCTTGATGAATGTTCCACGTGCACTTAGAAAGACTGTTATAGTGTTTGGTAATGTTTTAGAAAGGTTAACTAGATCTTCCATAGTCCCACTGATTCTCAGAGGGGTGGGGAGAGGTGCCTGCTGTTCAATCAATTCCTGAGGGAGGAATTTCCAACCATGATTGTGTATTTGTCTATTTCTTCCTTCAGTCAATTTTTGCTGCATATAGTCTGAAGCTGTTTTACATATTTAGGATTATTTATTCTTGATAAATTGACTCATCATATGAAATATCCCTACTTATCTCTGGTAATATTTCTTACCTTAAAAAGTATTTTTTGTCTGATACTAATACAGCAACACCAGCTTTGTTATGCTTAGTGTTTTGCATGGTATGTCTTTGTCCATCCTTTGACTTAAACCAATCAATGTCTTTACATATTTAAAGTCTCTCTCTTGCAAACAGAGTACAGATGAAAATCTTGCTTTTTTTTTTTTAAAAAATCCAGTCTTAAAATCACTGTTCTCTTAAATGGAGTATAATATATATGATATTCACATTTAATGTACTATGAATATAGCGGAGTTTAACTCTATCATCATGGCATTTGTTTTCTATTTGGCTCCTTTATTCTTTGTTCTATTTCCTTTCCTCCTTTTTGGGAGAGTTAGAATTTTTAGAATTACACTTAATCATATTTATTGGTGTTTTAGCAGCATTTCTGTATTTTTTAAATGGTTCCTTCTAGAGACCTAAATTCTCATACATAAAAATTATCCTTAAACCTCAAATCTATATATAAGGAATAACTGGTACTTTCTATGTTATCAATAAAGGCTTACATTTTCTTTGTTCAACTTTGTATGAATTTAAACAATGCCATATTTAATTTCTGCCCTTTGGGAACTGGTTAAATGAGTCTCTTAAAAACCTCATTAAGAAGTTACGTATCAGTGTCATCCAACATGCCCACCCACTGTGAAACTTCGGTGATTTGTATCAAGCTTTAGTAAATCACAGTCCCAGGTCAAGGAATGCAATCAGAGAAGACATGTTAGAACATCCTGTTACAAAGAAAATGCTTCTGCTACCAGTGAAAAGCAATGTGAACTCAGTTCAGTTCAGTCGCTCCGTTGTGTCCGACTCTTTGCAACCCCATGAATCACAGCACGCCAGGCCTCCCTGTCCATCACCAACTCCCGGAGTTCACTCAAACTCATGTCCACAGAGTCGGTGATGCCATCCAGCCATCTCATTCTCTGTCGTCCCCGTCTCCTCCCGCCCCCAATCCCTCCCAGCATCAGAGTCTTTTCCAGCAAGTCAACTCGTCGCATGAGGTGGCCAAAGTATTGCAGTTTCAGCTTTAGCATCAGTCCTTCCAATGAACACCCAGGATTGATCTCCTTTAGAATGGACTGGTTGGATCTCTCTGCAGTCCAAGGGACTCTCAAGAGTCTTCTCCAGCTCACTCACCTCCTCATAAATCAATCCCACCTTTAGATTACCCCTGTCCTTTACACATATATCTAATACTGCAATCTTTGTACTTAAAATTTATGAATCAGTCTGTAATCTGGACACTGGACTATAAACTCCTCAAATGCAGACACTGCAACTCTTTCCCTTTCCAGCTCATAATAAAGTGTTGACAAAAACAAGTGCTTTAGAAAAGTTTGTTAAACTCAAATAACTGAACTTCATCAGGATGTAGTGTCAATAATTTGACAGCGAATTCCTAGATCAAAAAAAGTTCTGTAAATACTGGCTACCTTATTAATAGGTGTTCAAGATTTTTTAAGGTGTTCAACTTGGTTGCCTAACAATATCAGCACCAGATAACCATATTCAATGAATTTTTTCCTCAGAACATTTGAAAGGCAAAAGAATCTATCCTACAAAGGCAGAAAGGTAATGAGTAACATCTTTAAAAAAGTAGAAGCACTGTATCAAGTCAAATACCTCACAAACAGGTCCGGATGAGCAAAAAAGTCTGCATACATTTCTAAAAGAGATCTTCTTTCAAGAATAAATGTTGGAAGAACTACCTGAAAAACATACATATTTGACCCTTGAGAATCAAATTCCACTACAGATATATAAGACTGCTGAGTTGCCTTTAAAAAGAAAAACACCTAAATGAAAACAAAAAAACTGATTCCAATCACAGTAACACCAAAGTACTGCCCAGGCATGCTTTTGATACCTACTTCTCAAACTGTTCCGATTCAGAAATGCCCATTAACCTGCCTAAGAGATGAAAGACAGAGATTCTGAATGTTCAAATGTCATTCTCTGAGCAACCTCTCTTTGGCTCCCTGAGTCAATAATCAAAGTTTTAGCAATAACAGCTATGCAGTAGCAACCCTTTTGATATCTTTGACGTTCTGGAGCATCACACACACACATTATCTTATTAAACCATACAACCATCTAGTTAAGAAGAAATTATCACCATTTTACAGTGGAGAAAGTTCAGTTCAGTTGCTCAGTCGTGTCCGACTCTTTGTAACCCCATGAACTGCAGCACACCAGGCCTCCCTGTCCATCACCAACTCCTGGAATTCACTCAAACTCATGTCCATTGAGTCGGTGATGCCATCTAACCATCTCATCCTCTGTTGTCCCCTTCTCCTCCTGCCCTCAATCTTTCCCAGCATCAGGGTCTTTTCAAATGAGTCAGCTCTTCGCATCAGGTGGCCAAAGTATTGGAGTTTCAGCTTCAACATCAGTCCTTTCAATGAACACCCAGGACTGATCTCCTTTAGGATGGACCGGCTGGATCTCCAGACTCTCAAGAGTCTTTTCCGACACCACATTTCAAAAGCATCAATTGTTCAGCACTCAGTTTTCTTTATAGTCCAACTCTCACATCCATACATGACCACTGGAAAAACCATGGCTTTGACTAGAAGGACCTTTGTTAACAAAGTAATGTCTCTGCTTTTTAATATGCTATCTAGGTTGGTCATAACTTTCCTTCCAAGGAGTAAGCATCTTTTAATTTCATGGCTGCAATCAGCATCTGCAGTGATTTTGGAGCCCCCAAAAATAAAGTCTGCCACTGTTTCCCCATCTATTTGCCATGAAGTAATGGGACTGGATGCCATGATCTTAGTTTTCTCAATGTTGAGCTTTAAGCCAACTTTTTTACTCTCCTCTTTCACTTTCATTAAGAGGCTTTTTAGTTCCTCTTCACTTTCTGCCATAAGGGTGGTGTCATCTGCATATCTGAGGATTGATATTTCTCCCGGCAATCTTGATTCCAGCTTGTGCTTCTTCCAGCCCAGTGTTTCTCATGATGTACTTCTACATACAAGTTAAATATGCAGGATGACAATATACAGTGGAGAAAAATGAAGCTCAATGGGTGAGAAATTTTCTCACTGCTCTGTTGCTAAGTAGAACCCAAAGTTGGCTGTTTGACTCTGGGGGTGGAGTCTACACACGTTCCTCTCTACTGTTGCTCCTCTGTCACTGTAAAAGTGCCTAAGGAAATTTATCTGCTGGGTCTGTGTCCTCAAGTAAAGAATGAGCTTCCAGAGTGCAGGAACCATACTTATTTGTACTTGCATTTCAGTTAATATTAGAAACTAAGAAATTTTTAGTAAGTAACTGAAGGAATAAACAAAAAGAAGAAGAGAATAAAGATGGGATTCCACCAACTCTTTCTTCAGGAAGCTGGGCCCGTGAAGAAAAATGCTGAGGGCCTGGGAAAGTGGCAGAGGAGAAGGTAAAGAAAAGAAGTTGGAGGACTTCCCTGGTGGTCTAGTGGTTAAGAATCCATCTGCCAAAGCAGAAGACAAGGGTTCCATCCCTGGACCAAGAAGGTAAGATTCCACAATGCTGCAGGGCAACTAAGCCTGTGCGCCACAACTATTGAAGTCAGCGTGCCCAAGGGCTTGTGTTCCTCAGCAAGAGAAGCTGCTGCATTGGGAAGCCTGAGCACCGCAACCGAAGAGCAGGCCCCACTCGCCACAAGCAGAGAAAAGTCCATGCACAGCATCAAAGATCCAGTGCAGCCAAAAATAAATACAAGAGAAAAACTTAAAAAAAGAGAAGAAATTGAAATATGGGGAAAAAGAATAAGAAAGATTAAGATTAATCAATTAAGAAAAGAAGAATTTCATTACAAATAGAGGAAGAGTTTTTGAAGTCTGTATCAGATTACACAGTATTCATTATGGCAGTTGAGCATCATAGTAACCAAAGATTCCTTTAAATGCAGTAATTACTGCAATATTCAAGAACCTGTGGTAAATGCCATGGAAGCAGCAAAGGTTAATTGAGAAAATAATACCAGCATTTAACTTTTAGGTAGAATGTGATAAATATCGGGCTTCCCTGGTAGCTCAGATGGTAAAGAATCTGCCTGCAATGTGGGAGGCCTGGGTTTGATCCCTGGGTTGGGAAGATCCCCTGGAGAAGGAATGGCTAGTCACTCCAGTATTCTTGCCTAGAGAATTCCATGAACAGAGGAGCATCCAGGAGATGTTCAATGTACTCTGGAAATTCAGGAGAGGCAAAAGATCATGCTCTGTTTGGGAAACCAGAATGAGGGCAAAGCTGAGAAACAACATATTGAGGTGGTGCTAGAGAAAAGCCTTAGAGAGTAGGCTATTACACAGGGAAAACATGGAGACATGGAGATGGCGGTGGGGGACAAGGGGAGGGAGGGCAGCAGAAAATGAGCGTGACAGGGACTGCAGTGGACCAGTATTGCTGCTGTATATAAAGAGGAATGATAGAACACAAGAGCTGGGAAAGAACTCCTATGGCTCTAACATTCAGAATGTTTATTATTGGACTCCTGAGTTTAAATGTTCCTCAGAACACCTATATTATGCATAAATATGCTTAAATTGGCGAGTAAGCTTGGTATAATTTTCTACCACTCTTGGAGAACACAGAGATTATACATTACTAAGTAAGACTGCAAAAGAACAAGACAGGGCTAAATATCTCAAAATATAAACAGCTCTTGCAAATCAATAAGGAAAAGATTACTACTGCCAGCAGAAAAATGAACAAAAGAACAGAACATGCAATTTGAAAAAGAAGACACAGCCAAAGACCATTAAGTTTGATTTGATGTGTAATCAAAAAAAAATTTTTCCCTCCCTACTTAAAATTTTTCTTAAGAATTCTCACTGAACAGATCTTCACTGTTTTTAGCATTATCTGGATACATGCCATTATGTCAAGTTGCTGAAACACTGATATAAGTGAGCTGGACTAGGCTGTCTTTAACCTGAATTCAAATACTTATTTAGGTGTGAGGAGGCCATAGAAAATTTATTCAACTTCTGAAAGTTTCTGTAAAAGGAGGATAATTATATGCCTTGCTTAAGTCTTAGGACCGTTTTGAAGACCAAGTGAGGTAAACAGGATGTGACTTCATAGTATTGTTTCCAAACACTATGATGTATTTGGAAAATAACTCTTTTTAGAAAATATTTGAGGTGAGAAGATATTATTAAAAGTAGGAAAATGAGACGCAAATTTAAGGCATAATATAATAATACTTTCAAACGCACAAGGGAATCAAGATTTCAGAATCTGCTGACAACCACAACCGTGTATGCCAATGAAGATTTCTAAAATATCTAATAAGTTAGCAAAAATTAACAAACTTTTAGTGGCTACAAAACCCAACATGGAGCATACGGCAGAGGAAACTATGAGAGGCAAGAATTACACACTTGATTGTGGCACATCCTTCTGGTTGCCTATGCATATCCCTACAGAAAGAAGTTTGATTCAGTTCAGGTATAGCTATAGGTTGCTATGAGTCACAGGGCCCTCCCACACCCGAAGGGGTGAATGTAGATTAATCTAAACCAATCTATTAACCTCCTTTGCTAGTGACTGGCTTATGCATGCACACTGGCTGAGCTGGGGCCAATGGGATTCAACTGGAAGCCTGACGGGCCACTGCGGAAAAGGATGTTCTCCCTATACCAACAATAAAATTCATGAAGACAATTATTTTTCCTGCCTCTTGACATACCTGCATAAGGATGTGATAAACTGGAAGTGTGGTAGTCATTTTGCAATGATGGGAATACGGGTCTGAGTGTGAATGTCAGCATGCAAAGGATGGCAGAGCAGAGAGATGAAGGGACCTAGATCATTTCTCACCTTGTTGACCCACTATGAATTCATCAATCCTGGAACTACTCTATTTCTGGACTTCTCATTTCCTGTGACGGTAAACCTAGTATTGTTCAAGATACTATTAGGTGGCTCTTCCATTATTGGAGACCAAACCCAACCAAGGTAGAAGGTGTAGAAAAGAAATATAAACATCAATATCTAAAATAAAGCTGTATTTCTCAAATTTGAAGCGACAATTCTGCTCCAGCAATTACGCAATCAATCTAATGATCGATGAAAATATTCTGGAGGCAAGCTCCTGCAAATATTCTCTTACCTAGAACTTCCCCAGCAAGTATGTTTGTTGCGCAAAGTAATGCTATCCTTGTGCTTCTATTGTTAGATTTGGGGTAAAAATTTTTATTATACACACTTACTAGAAAGTATTATGGTTTAGTTTATAGATTTTGAAATCTACGACCAGATCAGGATCTCAGTTCTGCCACTTAATAGGAAGGACTTAGTCAAATTACTTAATCTCTGTGAGCTCTAATTTCCTCATCTATAAAATGAAGTTAACAACCATCACCAACTTTGCAGTGCTATGATGAGAATTAGGTGAAAGGAGAAGGCTTTTAGCAGAGTGGCAGGGATATACACAGGCACCTATACACTAGTCTCCTGTATCAATCAGGCATTCTGTTTAGCGCACCAAGTTTAAATTCAAATTCAAATCCAGAACCATAATAATTATATGGCTCAATGTATATCTTACAATTTCCCACTCATTACCTGTTCCAATATCCATTTTGCATATGCAAAACCCAAAAGTCACAGAGGAAGGAAGGAACTTGCTCAAGGTCACAGTTTGGTAATAGCAAAAGTAGGATGTAAGCACAGATCCTCTTAACCCCGAGATCAGAACACTGCTCATTTTGATTCTATGCATACTACACTGCTTTGGGTTTTGTCCAAACTACTAACCAAGCCCAATACTACTCCACGCTTTCTCCCAATAAAATCCAAATCATAATCTATACATACTATCCCTATGAAATTACCCTAGTTTTACTTATGTCATCCATTTATAAAATTCTCAGTTTACTCAGGTACATATATAAAAAGACAAAAGTATAAAAAGAAATTACGTCATTATACTACATGTGCAGATACACTCACCATACAATCACTGAGAATCTACATGTATACATTAAAATTAACAGCAAAACCAAATTTGATTCTTACCTTTGTAAGATCCATTCCAAGTCTAACCTGTGACAACAGATGCATGATAACACTCTTGTGCTCTTCCACCGACCCTGCCTCCCCTTCGTCATCTCTATCATCATGTGAATCAAAAAGGTCTAAAATAAAACAAATCTTCTTAGACTGGTGTTACACTGGGCCAATCTGTGCTGGTACCAGTATTATAAATAATTTTTTTCAAACAAATATTTTTAAGGAAAAAAAGTTAAAATTCTCAAAGCCTACTTACCAGCATCACTTGTTCCATTGGACATGGAAGAATTAAGTGATTCCGTGGTATCTGGGCGCTTTAGACTATTTCCTGAGCTGCTGTGTGTCAAGACTGAGGCAGATCCAGAGGAACTAAAAAAAATTAATCACCTTAAGCTTTTTAAGGAAGCAATTTAAAATCACAGTAAGACGTTAACCTATAAAGCTACTTAAAACCAGTATATGCAGATAACTGACAGAAACAAACTAGACCTTTAAAGTTAGCTGGTTATATACATATATATATATATATATATATATGCTTGATTCTCTCCCCAGTCAGCTTCATGTTTTTTGCATGGAGTATGCTCACATGTTGAAAGGCCATGAAAAATTAGTAAGATTTTGCCTCTTTATGTAAGTTTAAACTTGAATTCATTTTCCAAATTTGTTTCTTTGCATAAATGTAAGTATGTCGTAATTCCTGGCAACAATTTCCAGAACCTCAAAAATTATAAATCTATTAATTAGTCTCAGAAAGATGTCTGTAATTTTGAGATCCTTTGAAAAAGTCTACACGGGTAGTAACATCTTTCCTAGTCAATAAAATACCATATTTGAAATTAAAAAAAAAAAGTACATTAACTTTTACAAGTAAATTTATGGTAAGTGATTAACAGGGTCTAAAGAAAGCTCCCTCTATTATATAGCTCTGATCATAACCTACCCAGGACTAGTATTTGTACATTAATAAAAAAATGATCTAAGTTTGCTTATTAAGGATAAAAATAGAAACCAAATTTCTCATACTGCAGGTATTATTTATAAAATGGCACACACATTAAAGTCTTTTATTACAAATTTATAGATGCAAAACACCACTGTTCTTCAGTTGCTAAGTTGTGTTCAACTCTTTTGTGAACTCCATATACTATAGCCCACCAGATAGGCCACTCTGTCCGTGGGATTTCCTAGGCAAGAATACTGAACTAGGATATCATTTCCTTCTCCAGCAAAATACATTATATATTCTAGTTTAAACATAGCTTGCCTTGATTACTTTCTTTGGATTTCTTATTTAATGATAAGCGTGATTAATAACAGCAATTTTATGTTCAGAGCAAAACTGAGCAGAAAGTACAGAATTCCCATATGCACAACTTCCTCACTATCAACATCCTGCACCAGAGTACATCTGTAGTAACTGATGAACCTACATGACATGGCATATTATCACTGAAAGTCCATAGTTTACAGTAGGGTTCACGCTTGGTCTTGTACATTCTATGGATTTTGACAAATGAATGTTGATAAGTGTCCATCATTGTAGTATTGCAGAGGATAGTTTCATTACCCTAAAAATCTTCTGTGCTCTGCCTATATTAAAACATTAGTTCACAGAGAAGTTATCATTACGACAGGTCTTCAGAAACTGAACGGTGGAAGGACTTAAGCTTTCAAATTCTCTTCCTTCAGGGAGAGAAACCGGAGAAGGCAATGGCAAGCCACTCCAGTACTCTTGCCTATAAAATCCCATGGATGGAGGAGCCTGGTGGGCTGAAGTCCATGGGGTCGCTAAGGGTCGGATGCGACTGAGCGACTTCACTTTCACTTTTCACTTTCACACATTGGAGAAGGAAATGGCAACCCACTCCAGTGTTCTTGCCTGGAGAATCCCAGGGACGGGGGAGCCTTGTGGGCTTCCGTCTATGGGGTCACACAGAGTCGGACACGACTGAAGTGACTTAGCAGCAGCAGCAGCAGGGAGAGAAACTGTAGATATAAACTTGACTCAAGAGCTAGAAAACTAGTGGTAGCAGCTTATGACCAGCAGGTGGCACACAAGCTCAATGCCTACAGACACGAGACAGAGAGCATCAATATGAGAATGGTGGTGATGGTGGTGTAATTGCCAAGCTGAGTCTGACTCTTGCAACCCCATGGACTGTAGCCTGCCAGGCTCCTCTTCCATGTGATTTACTGGAGTGGGCTGCCATTTCCTTCTCAAGGGTATCTTTCTGACCTAGGGATCGAACCAGTGTCTCCTACATTGAAGGTGATCTCCTGAATTGCAGGCAGATTATCGCTGACCAACCACGGAAACCTAAATATGTGAATAGGGTCAGGTGGGCTTCCCAGGTGGCTCAGTCGTAAAATAATCTGCCTGCAATGCAGGAGACCAGGTTCGATCCCTGGGTTGGAAAGATTCCCTGGAAGAGGAAATGACACCACTCCAGTATTCTTGCCTGGAAATCTGACAGAGCCTGGCGGGGTACATACAGTCCATGGGGTCTCAAAAAGTCAGACACGACTGAACACTCCCCATTCTATAAGACAATGGAGACCTGGAGCCAGCATAGTCAATTTGAAGGGATTTAAACTCCCATTTAAAAAAAAAAAAAAGTCAACAAACACTGTGCTGGCCAGATAAAATACCTATAGTCCCTACTAGTTTTGGAAAGGCAAATAAGGAAGCATGAAGCTTCATAGATCACATGTTTATTATGGGGTGGGTACTGGGAGAGCACAGAGAAGGAAGTTTCTAAGGAGAAAAAAGAAACGCCTGTGAGCCTGCAGGTAACTTTGTAGAACATGCCTATTACAGGTAAAACAGGTAAGCAAGGAGTACCCCTAAAACTGGGGCCAGACATTGACTATCAGTGATGTAGTAAGGAGGCTAACTATATCATCATTGAGCTTTTAATAAATATAGTTAGGTTTCTAGAGGACAGATGATTCATTTTGACACTCAATTTGTACTATGTTTCAAGTAATAGCTAATGTCCCATGAATGAGACTGTCTTTAATTCTGTTCAAGGAAACAATGATTTAACACTTCAAAAATCAATAATAATCTTTATTTTGGAATTTCCTCCCAAATGCCTGTTTTCTTTTAACCTATTATAAAAATTATTTTTCAAAATTAAAGTGAAATTTCTATTGGCAAACTGTTAATAATGGTCTTGTAATAGTTTACTCCCCCACATACAAACATTAAGAAACCAACATGCTAAACCAAACTCTTTCTGCTAAACTAGTCTTCTTGAATTGTGAGCTCAACTCTCTTCCTTTCACGTTCGTAACAGTATGTATTCACCTAATGGCATGTATTTTATGTTTCTCACATTCAAATGTTGAATTTGATCTACTATGTAACAAAACTTCCCAAATTAATACAGTCATTTTCCTTATAAATTTTGAGGTTCTGAACAGTTATGGTACAATTACGTATGATACAGTATTCTCAGTTCATGTGCAAACTTAAGAGAACTGAAGTGCTACACAAGATTTCTTATTAAAAGAAACCAAGGTTCAAGGTCTAAGTTTGGATGATGGTACTCAGCTTGCAAGTTCACATATAATCTGTGACCAAATTCCAAATCTGTACTGTATTTCAAAGCAAACCCCAAACTGCAAAGAGATGCAGGACAGCTGGAAAAAATACCCAACAAAAAGTAAGCCAGTTACACCTACAACAAATATAGGAACATTAAAGCAAATAAATATTAAAATTTGCTTTCTGTAACAGCTATCACTTACTGCATACTTATTATACATGCCAGACATTACTGTAAGCACTTGATTGACATTATTGTCATCTACATGTTCACAACGACTCCTTGAAGTTGAAACTATTATCATCCTCATTTTAGCAACAAGGAAACTGAGGATTACACAGGTTAAATAACTTGACCAAGATCACACACCTTTAAAGCAAAACAGATTTAGAACCTATTATTTCTTTCTAAGATTCCAAAATCCAAAGTCTAATCACAACAATCTATATACTAGCAGGGATAAAAAGGACTTTGCTGACTGGCGATCATGTAAGTGGGCTTCTCTGATCGCTCAACTGGTAAAGAATCCGCCTGCATTGCAGGAGACCCCAGTTTGATTCCTGGGTCAGGAAGATCTGCTGGTGAAGGGATAGGCTACTCACTCCAGCATTCTTGGGCTTCCCTTGTGGCTCTGCTGGTAAAGAATCTGCCTGCAATGCAGGAAACTAGGGTTCGATCCCTGGGTTGGGAAGATCCCCTGGAGAAGGGAAGAGTTACCCACTCCAGTATTCTGGCCTAGAGAATTCCACGGATTGTATAGTCCATGAGGTCACTAAGAGTCAGACACAACTGAGTGACTTTCACTTTCTTTAACTACTATGTAAGTGACTTCATGTGTAAAGAAAGGCCTTTTCTGTACAATGGAACATACCTAGCTTTGATCTGACAGTGTAAAATAGGTCAAATATCTCCTAATAAAAGAAAATCTACCATCACTATCTGCCAAAATCTGCCTACTTTGTATCTCTGGAGTCCACATGCTTCCCTCCATTAATACGCTATGACCTTAGCTGAGGTTATCAACATTTCTCAATTTCCTACCCAGTTTTGGCTGGTCTTCCCACACATAATGCATTCCCACTGCACTCAATTCTGTACAATTTAGGCATATTTTTCTTATCTATTTTTCTAAAAGGTAGACCTGACCAGCAGCTTCCATCACTTGCGAGAAAATGTTCAAAATTCATAAAAGGCTAAAAGGACTCCTTCATGACCTGGCCCTTGTCAACCTCCTGTATGCTGTATCTTCTTAACCACTCCCCACAACTTATAACCACACTTAGCCACGTTCACTAGCTTATAGCTTCTCAGAGAAACCAAGCCCCTGCTGCCAGGCCTTTCTTATTAGGGTTCCATTTCCCCCTCCTCTTCTCAACCCCATGATCCTTCTCTCTCATCCACATCTCATCTTAGGATCACATTCCTTCCATCCTCTGTGAATCCTTTCTGGACTTCTCAGAACTTCAAAATGCTCCCAGTTCTTCCTGGGCTTATTCTTACAAAGCATATTTTCACACTGAATTATAAATGTCTGTTTTCCCCACAAAAGACTGTAAGTTCCTGAGGGCAAGGACTGGCTCTTGTTTCACTTCTGTATAAGGTGGCGCTAGTGATAAAGAATCCACCTGCCAATGTAGGACACACAAGAGACATGGGTTTGATTCCTGGGTCTGAAAGAGCCCCTGGAGGACATAGCAACCTGCTCCAGGATTCTTGCCTAGAAAAATCCATGGACAGACGAACCTGGCAGGTTACAGTCCAGGGGGTCCAAAGTGCTGAACACATCATTCCTCTACCTGGCTAGTACAGAGCCTTACTTATAGGTACCTGAATACCTTCACTCTAATACAAAACAAGTAGTAGTAACCTCCTCTTATATGAATAATTCCTAGGGTCCTTTCATTTGACCCTCTCCTAATGTTGGCTCTATAGAAATAAGGCCCGAAGTTCAATGAACCATACTGACATGTTACCACAACTGACACTAACTTATTCCATTTGAATTAAATCGGGAGTAAAATCAACATTCTCACAGAACTAGCCTTGCTCAGTAAGTCAACTGAAAATAAGCTGTTTTTTTTTTTCATTTTTCCAAATAATTTTTAAAGGAGCTTGTCATTAACATCAGTTTCAAAATCAATTCACATTTTTAAAAATCAGGAGATTCATTTCAATACAGTTAGTTCACCTACTTACTCTATTAAGCGCTTTGGTGATGAGCCACTCTGATGAAATTCATCTGCATCATAGAATTCATCTTCACTGCTAGAGTAAGAGAACTCTGGGACTGTGTTTGGAGACAAGTTGACATGGCTTGGAGAAGTCAGACTGCTACTAGGTGGTGAGTGGCCACTGCCTAGAAAGTTAGAAGAGTTCTAAATTAAGAGACAATGTTGGTAATAGAAAGGAAGATATTAGGAAGATGGGGTCAAAGACCTATTAAAATCAAGAAAAGAGTTAAGTTGGCAGAAGTCCCTAGACTATTTGTAAACAAAATCAACATTTAAACTAGACAAAGAAAAAAGCAAATTACATTATAGAATGGGACACAGCCTTCTAAATAAATGAAAAAATGCTATGTCTCTTTGATAATCATCTGGGGTTCATCGTTTAGTAATAAAAAATAATAATTAAAGTATCGAACAGAACAGTGAAGTATTGAGAGCAATTTAAAAAGTATTTATTGAGCATCTAAGAACTCTCAGGCAATTTATGCCAAACTGCAACTGAGGTCTGATGGAGAGTAAAGTCACTGCTGACAATCTCAAAGCCAATGCCACACTTCTAGAAGAAACAAGAACAGCAGCAATAAAAATGAATCCAGCGCCACCCATGGATTTCCAGCCCATTCCACGGTCTACCCTGCAACAGTTGTGAGAGCACATCCACCTGCCACACTCAGTTACCATGTTCACAAAGATATTTTTAAAACATAAACACAGAAAGTCTGCTGCCTAAATAGGCAAAGCTTACTGTGGGAATGCCAGAGATAGTTCATCTTAGCAAATGACTTTAAAATCTTCTCCCCACCCACCTGCCTAGCTCCATACCAGCAATAAGATGAGAAATAAATTTTCTCTTATTGTAATAAGGGGGAAAAAATGACAGAGAAAGGAAGAAAGAGACCAGGAATTACAAATGATTAAGTAATATGCAAATAGTCCCGGCAACCACACAAAACTGAAAATGTATTCAAGAAGAAAATGAGTTAGAATGGGAACTAAAATCCAAAGAACTGAGTTTTCCTTATGAGAAAAACTGTTTTTTTTTTAAAATGTATTAGTGACAGAGATAAAGAAAGATGAAGAATTTAGGTAGGTTGAAAAATCAAACAAGACATAAACCACAAAAGATTTCTTTAAATCCACCTACTCTAAAATGTTATATTTTTATAATGCCTCCTGGAATAATTTATCCCAAATTAATTATCATTATTTATAACTAATTAATGACTCTAAACTTCATGTACATAAAAAATGCAAACTTTTTCAAAGTTTGTAACTGATTAGTATTTTATATTTTCAAATGGATGTATTTTGGCAGTTTCAAAATTCTAACATAATTCCTCCTTATAAAAAAAGAAACACAGATACCATTATTAAAATGGCAAAGTGTAAAGATATACAGAAAAAAGTCAGCCAAACACTTCAACCTTATTATTCAAATTGCTTATCATCACTTTACAGTTTCGAGTTAAGAGAGCTCTTCTTGTTGCTTGCTTTTTTCAAAAATTAAGAAGACATATGGTTCAGGCTGTTAAATAGTAAAAATCCAAAGTAACAGCATCAGCACCTTTACTAATTCAAATTTCATACTGGGCTAAAAATTACAGGGTAGTTTTTCATTATTATACAGGAAAGTCCCACCCAGGAAAGAATCTGTGGAGCAATAGCAGGGGCTCATCTCCCATGTCCTTCACGTGGTTTTGATTTTGGCCTCCAGGTGTAATAGGGACAAAAACCAAGTGCTCCCTTGAGTTTGGTTCAAATGATAACATCAACCTGATTAGTTTTAAAATAAGGAATAAATCTATACTAACATTGACAGCATCCTTGTGAATCAGAGAAAAAAATAAAGACCAGGAATCCAAACAAATTAAGAAAATGCAAATTAAAATCAAGTATCCTCTTATGCTTACAAAACTGGTTTAAAATGTGACCAATAAATCTATCCATAAAAATACATTATGTGCCCAAGTTGCTGTCAAGAGTATTCCCTGAAATACTGGTTATAATAGGAAAATACTGCAATCAACCTAAATGTCCATCAGCAGGAAAACAGGTAATAGCTCCTTGAGCAGCTGTAAAAAGTATGTTGCAGACCTAAGTGTATAAACACAGAAAGCTCTCTAAATGGTTCTCAGTTAAATGAAAATTGAGAAAGTCACAGAACCATATGATCTCATTTAGGCTAGAACAAAAACAGTAATAAAAGTATGCAATACAGGTAGACATGTACATACATGTATACAAACAAACAGTAAAGATTTACAGCTTTTGTTCTCATACTTCTGTATTATTTGATTCCTTTACAATAAGAAAGTATATAAATCTAACCTGAGCAACTTTTTTTAAAAAGTCAATACATATCTTCAAAATAAATTTCAACAAATACACAAAATTCTGCAATAATTTATTTCATATAACTTGTAATTATTATTAAATTTCTGGTTCAATCACAAAACTAACCAACCACTTCATGGATGGAATTATAATGGTAAAACTAAGCTATCTCCAACACAAAATATACCACCTTTCTTCAATGTTTTCCCATCAGTAACCGAACACAAATCTCAAATGTTAATGGGCAGTTATGAGAAGTAAAGGAATCACACAATCTGTACCTGTACTATTTGGTGTTGGAGTCTGATGATGTCCCAAGGTTGCTAATACAGGTCCAACTGGTAGAGAAGATGGACGCTGCTCTGACTTACACAACTGAGTAGGTTCTAGGAGATTTAAGATGTGAAATAAGTGAGAGAAAAAGCCAAACACAACTTTTAACTACAACTCTGTGGAATTCAAAATCTTAAAGATCAGTAACTTTTGAGACTATATTCCAGTAAGTCACTTTTCATGCTGCTACTCCTTCTGATGCCCTATCCTCTTTAAACTCAATGATGGTAGGCTACCGAGTACTGAGACACTAGGTGGGATATCAAAGACTAGTCAAGATAGGCTAATATCTTAGTACAATTGCTCTGTACAACCAGCAAATGCTTCTGATGATAAACTGTTTCCTTCCCGAGGATGGGCTTCCCAGGTGGCTCAGAGGTAAGGAATCTGCTTGCCAATGCATCAGACCTAAGAAATTTGGGTTTGATCCCCGGGTTAGGAAGATCCTCTGAAGGAGGGTATAGAAACCCACTCCAGTATTCTTGTCTGGAGAATCCCATAGACAGAGGAGCCTGGTCCATAGTGCAAAGAGATGGACACAACTGAGCAACTTAACATGCCCACAGCACACGCACCCGAGGATTAAACCACATGTAAAATCTAAAATGTGGCACAGTACTTCCTCTTTAGTCTCATGAGATATTATGCTCCTGATTTTCTCCTAAGGAGAAAAAATTCCTAAAAAGACCTCACATACTTGTAAGTAATTTTAAAAAGATTTTTCCCCCAGTAAAATTTCTGGCTTAACTTCATCACCAATGAGAACATTTCACCCAACAACTGAAATGTTGGATGCCACAAAAAAGTAAAAGGAATCAGTGGGTGTTGAACCTAAGCCCTCCTTTGCCAGTTTAAAAAAAATATTTATTACTCTATCCTTAAAAAGTACACGTGTAACTAATCAGTAGGCATCAAAACTTTCATTCCTCGCTTTCTCATTATCCTGTCCACCATAGAGAAATCACTTGTATAATTCAGAGTTATGAAGAATACACAAAAATAGAATATTTCTGAGTTACCTTCAAGTAGATCAAGGTATATTATGTTTTCCTTGATAGCCATGAATCCTGGGTCATAGGATTCAGTCCTATCAGCTAATCCAAGTAACCATGCTTGTCTTCCATCTCACTTTGAAAACCAAAATCTTTTGAATTGTATTTAAAAAGCTCCCATCCCAAAAATAGTATCATTTTTTTCCAGTTCATTTTTGGCTGTATTTGTGTGTGAGATTCCTTTTACTTATTTAAAGAAAAAAGGGGGGGGGCTCTTCAAGATTACTACAATTGCCATTAAAAAAAAAAGGATTTTTGTCATTAATGAATCTGTGAAACACTTTTCCAAATACTATACCATACCTGGAGGTAAGACAGTTTGAGAAGGCATTGTGTTGACCACAGGTTCCAAGGGACTAGGTTGATATATTGCATCCACAGGATTAATAGTACTCTGAGGTAAAGAAGCACAGTATAGTTATTTTTACTGTAATTACCCTTCTGGTGTTGACCCTCCCAAATGTAGGAAATACCCACATTTCTGACAGCAAAGTCCTGGGAGCAGCTATACAGACAATGTTGGTCAAATTTCAAGGAGGAAATAAAACAACTTTACTATACAGCAGGCTAAGAGTTTCTTATTAAAAAAATTCTCAAAAAGCATAGTAAGGAGGAAAAATGAATGAATCTGTCACATAGAAAGGTGAAGCCAAACGAAAACACATGGAAAGAGTTGTAGAATGGTTTCAGGAAGCCAAAACAATAAATTCTCAATTCAACTCAGTGCTTCTCAAATTTTTAATTCAACACAAATATCAAAGCGAGGAGAAATGCTCTTACTATGCTATTAATGAGCACTATACCTATGACAAGCTAATATGCTTGCACCACTATAATCTTATCTTTACACCCCGTACTATTGCCACCTCCCATCAATGTGTATTCCACTGTATAGGCATCTAGTTTTACAGTCACTAAAAGCAAAGAAACCTATCTCCTAATTCGCTGTTGGAGGGGGGAAGAAAGCTTTTTTTTTTTCTTGAGGATTTAGAAGGAAAAAACATACTCAAACATGTAGTTACATTTGAGAGAGAGAGAAAAAAAGCCTAGGTTTCCTGACTCCAAGCCAAGAAACTATTTTGCCAGCATAATGGTATTTTAAAAACAAGACTCCACAGCTTCCTGATTTTTTTTTTAATTTGGAGGAGGGGGAGATTTTAAACCAAGGTCTTTGCCAAAGTGAAGTTTAAATCCACCGTTTAGAAGACTACATTAAATAAAACCCAAAGTTCTTCAGCTTTCCTTGATCTAGAAAAATAAACTTCAGATATATATTCGGTAGAGCTTATAACAGGAAATACTAAAATAGAATTAGAAAAGATGTATTTCACTGATGAATGAGCTTCAAAAGCATTTGTGAAAATTTAAAAGCACCTAACAATGGAAACTGAGGTAACGGGAAAGTTTCTTATAGCATTCTTATTTACTACCTAATTTTTTTCTTAAATCCCCTCTCTGTATATAGAAAAATCACTAAATCAGATCTCTTAAGTAATTTAAACACAAGAATTCTGTCACAACAGTCTATCGACCACAAATATTCTAGGCCTAGGAAATATAGGACACAGAGAAGAAACTCTGAAAACAATAATTAATAATTTAAAAACTCAGTACTAAGTGGGGAAGGTTCCAAAGTATTAGGAAAAGCATGGAAACAGAGACTTAGAACTTTAATTCCTAGAATCCTTGCTCTACCAGTGACCTGGCAAGTCTAATCTGCTGTGGGCCTCACTTTCCCAGTGTATAAAATGAAGAAATATCTGGATGCTATGGTCTCTACGGGCTTTCTGGTTATTACTTTAGGATTCTGTTTTCAGATACCAGGCTGGGCCATAAACACTAATCAAGTGTCTCAACAATCCTGGAACTGTTCTTAGAATATATTTCTTATTTTTACATAGTAAGTTTTCTCTAAAGGGACCCAGGTGCTTTAACAAAGGCAAAATCCCACTTCTAATACTTTGAGCCAAAGAACATCCTGCCTCCTTATTCCCACCTATTACATTAATGTAAGTAAAATTTATAAAGACACTAAGAAATAAAATAACTTTGGAAAAATGGACCAGAATTCTGTCTTTTGAATGCAATCTTCTGTTTTTCAAAAGCCTAAGATTAGGCTTGTCAATCCCACAGAACACTTTTAGACTTTTTAAGATGCTATGTTAAAGGTACCAAATATTTCTTGTTGCTGTTGTTAACAGAAAATACAACTATTCTACACATATCTAACAATCTGTGATCAATCAACTTCAGGCTAAAATATGTCAAATAACATTCTATGCTTTGCTTTAAAAAAGAATGTGAAGAGCTTGAGAAATGCAAACAAATGACAATCCCAAGCCCTTATCTGTTGTTAACATTAATAAAGTTCATGCAATACAATACAAAATGTATTAATTATATATACATACATGTATGTATAGCTAACATTTATTGAGTACTATGTGCATACTATCTTACAACAACCCTCTGAGGTAGAAGTCACTTTTCTTTATAGATGAGGAAAAGAAGACTCAGACTCAAAGGTTAAGTAACTTGCCTGTAGTCACAGCTAGTTAAGTGGCAGGGCTAGGTCCTAGCAGTCTGGGTTCAAGGCCTAAACCATAAAGAATTCTTTAAAAAAAAAACTCTTAAGGAAAAATGCTATGGTCCCTAATCAAATGATTCAAATATGTCTGTTTTCTGTAAGTTTAGATTTTCTATGAGAATAAACTTTCTAGATGTTTTTAAACTGCAAATAATCAAACATTTTTGGTATGCTTTATAAACCTGTTGTTTAACATAATAAAAGTAATTGATTTGCTTTGAGGGAAAAGAGATAAAACTAACTGCCATCATTAATTTTCCTTAAGGTCTCAGGGAACCATGAAATTCTAGACAACTTACATAGTCTTTTTCCATGAGGCTTATAATCTTAACTGCTATCTCAGGAAAAGATACTGTATTGTATTTATATCACATTGTTCTGTTAAATCACCAGGGCTCAAACCTGAATTCATACTGTGAAGAGAAACAAAAATTTCAATATGTTTAATTCAAATTTTTTAAATGTTTCTCTTATCTCTGTTTTCTCAAGAAATATGCAAACAACAAAGACATCTAACTTGGTGTTCATTTTAAAGCAAATAAAAGGATAACATACTCATCCTTTCAAGTATAATCATAAGATGGTTTTGAAGATTTACAAAATGAGTTTGCAGACCTCTGGCATTTGTAAAGCCTCAGGACTAAAAAAAGAGGCTGCCTCATGCTTCAAAAATACAGTCTGAACACAAGTCACACATGTATCATAAAATCAGGGAAGCTTAAACTGCAAACCTTCAAATTCTAACTTTTATTTCCAATAAAATTTTCTTTTTGGTGGGCAAGCTGAATATAAGGGAAGAGTAATAAACCAAGGGGAGGAAAGAAGAGAAAATGGCTATATGTGAAAAAATTCACATTGTAACCTGATGCTACAAAAAAGCAGTATACACCACAGCAGCAGTGACAGCTAATACAATACACAAAATCTAAAAAGAAAAAAAAAAAAAAGAAACCTATAAACATATAATTAGATTAAGATATGTTTCAGTACTGTGCCCCCTACTTTCATTAGAAACAGTTTGCCAAGAAATGTAGCATTGTGAGTTATGCAGTATTTAGTCATAAAAGCTGCATTTTTATACCATGATTAACCCGTCAAGTTAACACATGCAAGGTGATTCAATAGGAACCAACACTTAATTTTAAGATCTACATTTCCCCTCCAAATGATTGCTGAAAGACGGCCAACTGTAAGAGCTCATGGAAAATTGCAAGAATCAACAATAGAGAGCAGTGAGTGGGTAAAAAGAGGCATTTGTGTTGAAAATAAGTGGAAATTCAGGCTTCTCCTGACATAACTGGTTATTAATGCTCTGCAGAAGTAAAGCGGAGTAAAGATTAGATTAAACTTACTATAATTCCATCTGCGTGATTCTCCGCAATATACTGGTCCTTAAGGAGAAATGTTAAAAATATTAACTTCATTCTTTCATTTAAGTTAATGCCTTGTGTACTCTCTTCCCTAGTAAGAAAGCTTATTTTACTGTGTGAGCAACAATGTTAGAAAACTACTAATCAGCTTCCACTAAGATAATTCCACTTGTCCATTCCTAGCCAAACAGAATTCTAACCAAGAACATGGAAATTATTTTTCTATACAGACATTTAATTATTTGTAGAAATATCCTATTGAGCTGTGAAGTCAAATTGGTCCCAAAGATTAAAAGTAGATACATTAATTGAGGAGTAAAGGTCCTAAATACTTCCAGGTTTAACTTTATAGCAAATTATTCTGTGTCTCTACACACCCCTAACCTCTTACTGTACTTTAAAGATATGACAATCATCTATTTTTAAAAACTTAGGATAGACACAACTTCCCATATTCTGGCTACCAGCCCCAAAATTATATTCTTTTATAAATAGACGGTCTAATTTTTGTCTCAGTAATCATAATTACTATAACCACAGAATGATGATATAGGGGTTAACACATACTACCTGGCAGATATTTTACATACAGCCATAGACCTCAGAGATATTCCAGTCCACCACAATAAAACAAATATAACAATAAAGCAACTCACACAAATTTCTGGTTTACCAGTGCACATAAAAGTTGTATTTACACTATCCTGGTAGTTTATCAAGTATGCAGCAGCATTATGTCTTAAAAAACAATGTCCATACCTTAACTTTAAATACTTTATTGCTAAGAAATGCTAACCATTATCTGAGCCTTCAGTGAGTTGCAGTAGTAATATCAAAGACCACTGATCACAGATCGCCATAACAAATACAGTAATAATGAAAAAGTCTGAAATATTGTGAGAATTACCAAAATGTGACAGACCACAAAGTGAGCAAATGCTGCTGCAAAAATGACGCCAACAGACTTGCTTGACACAAGGCTGCCACAAACATTCAATCTGTAAAAGGTAGTGTCTGCAAAATGCAACAAAGCAAAATATGTGTGTATATTAATTCACCTATTCCACCTACAACTCTATCAAGTAGGTACTATTATTATCCCCCTTGGATAGATGAGAAAATGAGAAAGTGTGAGAAGCCAGTTTAGTTCCAGAACTCATGCTCCATAAGACTCATCTCTCCTCTCCAAGGATGTACTTAAGAAGAAGTTGGTGGAAAGTTATTGAACATATTTGTTCCTGTAACTATAATCCATCTATTAGTAATACACAGATAATATATTTAGCTTAAAACTGTTAACATTTCAACTCCATACTATCAGGAAGCTTTCAAGTTTTAACAGAAATTGATATTTGGTTTTGGTTTTAAAGTTAACAGCCAAGTTATATCTCATTTATGTTTAACTCTTTAACTATGGAGTTTATTCAGAATCTACAACATTGAAGGGTCAATCAAGAACAATTTAAAGATTAGGGGATAATTAAAAAAAAAAAAAGAATTAACACAGTGGGCCTGAAATAGCTATCCTTAGAAAAGCCTGCCTACAAAGTTGGCCTTTGGCTGGTGTCTGGGAACTTGGATTTTAGGAGGGTTCCCAGCACCTATCATAAGGGTACCTCATTGTGCCTGAACTGCTTAAGCAACCCAAATGGTTGGTTTATGCAGAACACCTGCCTTCCTTTTGGGACTCGGGAATTTTGGTAAGTGCAAGGTAGAGAGTGCTTACAGGACAAGACCCCAATAAAAACTTTGGGCACCGAGTCTCTAATAAGCTTCCCTGGCAGACATTTCACATGTGTTGTCACAATCTGTTGCTGGAGGAATTAAGCACACCTTGGATGATCTCACTGGGTGAAGATTCTTAGAGGTCTGGGCCTAGTTTCCTCTGAATTTGGCCCCATGTGCCTTTTTCCTTTGCTGATTTTGCTTTGGTTCCTCTTGTAATAAACCATATCTGTGAGGACAGCTACATGCTGTGCCCTCCAAGCACATCACCAAACCCAGGGGTGGTCTTATAAACTGTCAACACAATGCATACTTTCTTTGTATATACTTTGCATATCCTCGAGAATAAAAGCATGTTGATAAGTACATAATTCATGCTGGGATTTGCACAAGTAAATTAACTATATATTTACAATATCCAAAGTTTCAGTAATTCTTAATAGAGGCAGTTGAAAATAAAATCTTGAGAACTATTGAGAAAGGAAAATTTTAAAGTTTCTTGCTCAGATGATCTTTTATTTTACTTTTAGTTTTCTACTAACTTCTAAACATTAAATTGATTTTTTCCAAAGAATTTCTCAGAAATACATGTAAGCAGCAATAAAGTGAAAAGAAACACATGGGGTAGATTATAATTTCCAAAAATGGCCCCAACAAGAGGTAGAGTTCATGGCTCCTATCCTCAAAACTTTGTGATTGTCTCTACCAATAAACATAACAGCAGTGACTATGACTTCTGAGACCAGGTCACAGAAATGCCTTGTTTTCTTGGAACCCAATCACCACACTGTGAGAAAGGTCAAACAACTGTAAAAAGAACTATGTGGAGGAGAACCTAGGCCGCAGCTCAAGTTCCCAAACACGTGAGTGAATCATCTTGAAAGTGCATCCTTTGGTAACTACCCCCACCCCTGCAATTAGGCCAACAACAGGCACTGTGTGAAACAGAAATAAGTCATGAGGCCTACCCAAGTCACCCCAGATTTGTGGGCAAAATAAATGACTATTTTACGGCAGATTACATGGGTTTGTTATATAGCAAGACATTATTGATATAGTACATCATATTATCTAAGAAAACCACCACTTTTACTTCTGGTGTAACTTAAATAAACTTAAATATCCAATTTTAAGATAAACAAGTACTAGGAATGTAATGCACAACATGATACATATAACTAACACTGCTGTATGTTATATATGAAAGTAACCTTAAGAGTTCTTATCACACAAAATTTTTTTTCTATTTCTTTGATTTTGTATCTAAATGACATAATGGATGCTCACTAAACAGACTGTGATAAACTTTTATGATGTATTAATAGTAAAGTCAATCACACCCATAACTTACATAGTGCGGTCTCCTATATCTCAATAAAACTGGAAGAAAAAAATAAACTTAAATATCTGATAATTTTTCCCTCAAAGTGTTCTCAATAATAAATGCTATCTACAGGGTATTTTAAGGAAGGGTTTACTGTTTTTGTTACTGTTGTGCTTTCAGTTCAGTTCAGTCACTCAGTCGTTTCTGACTCTTTGCGACCCCATGAATCACAGCACGCCAGGCCTCCCTGTCCATCACCAACTCCTGGAGTTCACCCAAACTCGTATGCATCAAGTCAGTGATGCCATCCAGCCATCTCATCCTCTGTCGTCCCCTTCTCCTCCTGCCCCCAATCCCTTCTGGCATCAGGGTCTTTTCCAGTGAGTCAACTCGTCGCATGAGGTGACCAAAGTATTGCAGTTTCAGCCTCAGCATCAGTCCTTCCAATGAACACCCAGGACTGGTCTCCTTTAGAATGGACTGGTTGGATCTCCATGCAGTCCAAGGACTCCCAAGAGTCTTCTCCAACACCACAGTTCAAAAGCATCAATTCTTTGGTGCTCAGCTCTCTTCAGAGTCCAACTCTCACATCCATACATGACCACAGGAAAAACCATAGCCTTGACTAGACGGACCTCTGTTGGCAAAGTAATGTCTCTGCTTTTTAATATGCTATCTAGGTTGGTCATAACTTTCCTTCCAAGGAGTAAGCATCTTTTAATTTCATGGCTGAAATCACCATCTGCAGTGATTTTGGAGCCCCCAAAAATAAAGTCTGACACTGTTTCCCCATCTATTTCCCACGAAGTGATGATGGGACCAGATGCCTTGATCTTAAGTTTTCTGAATGTTGAGCTTTTAAGCCAACTTTTTCACTCTCCTCTTTTACTTTCATCAAGAGACTTTTTAGTTCTTCTTTACTTTCTGCCATAAGGGTGGTGTCATCTGCATATCTGAGGTTATTGATATTTCTCCCAGCAACCTTGATTCCAGCTTGTGCTTCTTCCAGCTTTATCTTTCAAGGCAGAGTCAAATCTAGATGAACCTACAGCCTTACTACCAATCCATTCCCATCATTAAGGAATTTTGTTCTATTATTTTAAAGGGTTTACAACACTCATTCCCACCCCCACCCTACCTTTCTTTTTAAAAATTTTATTGTTCTTGTTTTGTATGTAAACCACAGCTGCCTTTAATCAGGGCCAGCTAAAGCTCAATTTCAAGTACTACTGAACCAGAGATTCAATTGAAATCAATGTGAATTACATTAATTAAACAAAGAAAGGATCTAATGCTACTTCCCACTTAGATTATAAATATGTTTATCTGATTTTACATCCCTCATTCCTTAACACAATGGATATTATCTTCTTTGATCAAACCAACATGACTGAGATCTGGAAATACGATCATAACAAAAACACCAGCACAACATAATCTGGGAAGACTTTTGACCAGAATTATAGACTCCAGTATTTTAAATGCCTACCAACAAAATTCATGAAATATATTCCCATCTTTCTAATAAGGAAATGGAGTCTAATGAAAGCTCTCTTAATTATGGGCCTATACATGTGCTTATTACATAAAATAAAAACTAAATATGCTATGGAAATGAAAGAAAATTTCCAATGCAGTTTGATGACATTCAACAAATGGGACTAGGACAACTGGATATCCACATTCAAAAAAAAAAAAAAGAACTTGGCTTCATACCTCACACCACAAAGATTAACTCAAAGTAGATTATACATTGACTTAAATGTAAGAGTTAAAACTATAAGACTAAAGAAAACACAGGAGTAAATCTTTGTAATTGAGGCTTAGGCAATGATTTATCAGAAAAGTCACCAAAGCCAAAAGCAATAGAAGACTGATGATAAATTGGATTTCACCAAAATTTTAAATTTACATGCTTCTCAGGACACTATAAAGAAAGTAAAAGGACAACCCACAGCTACTGCTGCTGCTGCTAAGTCATTTCAGTAGTGTCTGACTCTGTGTGACCCCATAGATGGAAGCCCACCAGGCTCCCCCGTCCCTGGGATTCTCCAGGCAAGAACACTGGAGTGGGTTGCCATTTCCTTCTCCAATGCATTAAAGTGAAAAGTGAAAGTGAAGTCGCTTGGTCATGTCTGACTCTTAGCGACGCCATGGATTTGCAGCCTACCAGGCTCCTCCATCGAAGGGATTTTCCAGGCAAGAGTACTGGAGTGGGGTGCCATTGTCTTCTCCGACAACCCACAAACTTGAAGAAAAATTTCTAAGTCATATTATATCTGATAAGTTGTATCCAGCAGACATAAAATCATCCTTATAACTAAATAAGATTAAAATATCCATCTAAAAAAATGGGCAAAGAATGTGAACACTTTTTCAGAAGTGCAAATGAAAATCACTATGAGACACCACTAGAATGGCTATAATCAAAAAGACAATCACAAATGTTGGTGAGGACGGGGGGCAAATAGAACCTTTATGCATTATGAATAGAATATAAAATGGTGTGGCTGCTTTGAAAAGTAGTCTAGCAGTTTCTCAAAAAGTTAAACAGAGAGTTACCCTAACCCAGTAACCCCACTCCTAGGTATATACTTAATAGAAATGAAAATAAGCATCCACACACAAACATCATACATAAATGTTCAGAGAGGCATTACTCATAATGGTCAAACACTGAAAACAAGCCAAATGTTGTATATCATAAACAAACTGTAGTATATCATTCAAAGGAATATTATTCAGCAATAAAAAGGAATTCAGTCCTGATTCATGCTACAACATGGATCAACCTTGAAAACATTACACTAAGTGAAAGAAACCTATCACAAAATATCATGTATTATATGATCTTAAATATATAAAATGTCCGGAATAGGCAAGTCTGTGCTGTGGCGTGTGTACTCAAGTCATGTTTGACTCTGTGACCCCATGGATGGTAGCCTGCCAGGCTCCTCTGTCCATGGAATTTTCCAGGCAAGAGTAATGGAATGCGTTGCTATATCCTACTCCAGGGGATGTTCCCAACCAAGAGGTCGAACCCACCTCTCCTGAAATGGCAGGTGGATTCTTTATCACTCTACCACTTGGGAAGCCCCATAGGCAAGTTTAAGACAGAAAATAGATTAGTAGTTGCCAGGAATTAGAGGAGAGGCAGGAGCAAGAGTGAGTGAGGGAAAGAGCTACAGGAATTGAACTCTTCATAGGTCTGGTGTTTCTTTGTTGGGGTGGTGGTGATAAAGATGTGCTAAAATTAGATTATAGTGATGGCTGTACAACTTGTAAATATACCAAAAACTATTAAAGCATAAACTTTAAATGAGCGAACTTTATAACGTATGTGAGAGCTGGACCATAAAGAAGGCTGAGTGCCAACGAATTCATGCTTTTGAACTGTGGTGTTGGAGAAGACTCTTCAGAGTCCCTTGGACTGCAAGGACAACCAGTCAATCCTAATGGAAATCAGTCCTGAATATTCATTGGAAGGACTGATGCTGAAGCTCCAATACTTTGGCCACCTGACGCGAAGAACTGACTCATTTGAAAAGACCCTGATGCTGGGAAAGATTGAAGGCGGGAGGAGAAGACGACGACAGAGGATGAGATGGTTGGATGGTATCACCGACTTAACGGACATGAGTTTGAGCAAGCTCAAGGAGATGTGGAAGGACAGGAAAGTCTGACGTGCTGCAGTCCATGGTGTCGCAAAGAGTTGGACATGACTGAGCGACTAAACAACAATAAAATCTCATTTAAAAAAAAAATCTAATAAATTAATGAATGCTGAGATGTAAACAAAAAGTCTACACAGAAAAATATTCTGAGAGAATCTGGGATCCAAGGATAACTTACAGATACATCTACTTTAAAAGTATCTAGGTGGCACAGTGGTAAAGAATGTCTGCTAATGCAGCAGATGCAAGAGACGTGGGTTTGATCCCTGGGTTGGGAAGATCTCCTAGAGTAGGAAATGGCAACCCACTCCAGTATTCTTGTCTGGAAAATTCCATAGACAGAGGAGCCTGGCAGGCTACAGTCCATGGGGTCGCAGAGTCAGACACAACTGAGCACACAGCACAACTCAGTTCTAAAATTATAATCTAGAGTTGTGAAGTCCACTTTGGAAGCCACTAGTCACATGGAGCTATTCAGTAGCTGAATGTGACTAGTTCAAAGTATAAAACATACCCAGGATAGTGATGACTTAGTGCCAAGTCAGAAGGAGAGAGAAAATGAAATATTTCATTAGTGAATGAATTTTTACATTGATTACATGTTGAAATGATACTATTTTGGATATAATGAGTTAAATAAAATACATTATTAATTTCCCTTGCTTGTATGAGTTGTGACTTCTGGTCATATCACCTAATCTTGATGAACTGGTCAAGTCCTCTGCTGTAGAGGTCTCCCAGATTATCTTCACTCTGCTCCCTCCCCTCACTCCTTACTTCCTCTGCAGTTCCCCATGAATGGAACACTGCTGTCTACCTATGGTTCAAAGGAAGAATGAAGTTATAAAAGCTAACACAACTTACCTAAAAATCCCAATAACCAAGGAATGCCCAAACTTTGCTACACATTACAATCAACCTGGGAGCTGCAAAATCCAGTGTCTAGGTTGACACACCACAGCAATTACAAGAATGTCTGGGGATGGGAACCATGCATCAGAATTGTTAAAGGCCCCCCTGGTGGTTCTAAGGTGCAGCAAAATTTGGGAACCAATGCACTAATCATTCAGGCAGGTGTGAAGCTTTAGGGAGTGCGAATTAAAAGGAAAGACTCAGAAAACTTGAAGAAGATTAAAATCCAACCTCTGCATACTAAATCAACCCCAAACAAGAAAGGTATCATATTATCTATGTTCTTTTTTTGGCCGTGTCTGTTTGGAGTCTGAAAGTACCTTTTTTTAGAGTACCTGAATCCAAAATTTTATTAACCCACCAAGGCAGAATAATCTCCCAAAATAACTATAACAATTTATATTCCCATCAGTTCTCAAAATTATACCAACATGCCCTCTGGTGGCTTTAAAATTTATGCCCTCCTAGAGAGTTTTTTTTTTTTAAACAATTATTTAGGACTAATTAATGCTTGGTACTAGTTCAGTTCAGTTCAGTTCAGTCGCTCAGTCGTGTCCGACTCTTTGCGACCCCATGAATCACAGCACGCCAGGCCTCCCTGTGCATCACCAACTCCTGGAGTTCACTCAAACTCATGTCCATCGAGTTGGTGATGCCATCCAGCCATCTCATTCTCTGTCGTCCCCTTCTCCTCCCACCCCCAATCCTTCCCAGCATCAGAGTCTTTTCCAGTGAGTCAACTCTTCGCATGAGGTGGCCAAAGTATTGCAGTTTCAGCTTTAGCATCAGTCCTTCCAATGAACACCCAGGATTGATCTCCTTTAGAATGGACTGGTTGGATCTCCTTACAGTCCAAGAGTCTTCTCCAGCACCACAGTTCAAAAGCATCAATTCTTAGGCGATCAGCTTTCTTCACAGTCCAATTCTCACATCCATGCATGACCACTGGAAAAACCATAGCCTTGACTAGATGGACCTCTGTTGGCAAAGTAATGTCTCTGCTTTTTAATATGCTATCTAGGTTGGTCATAACTTTCCTTCCAAGGAGTAAGCGTCTTTTAATTTCCTGGCTGCAATCAGCATCCGCAGTGATTTTGGAGCCCCAAAAAATAAAGTCTGACACTGTTTCCCCATCTATTTCCCATGAAGTGATGGGACCAGATGCCTTGATCTTAGTTTTCTGAATGTTGAGCTTCAAGCCAAACTTTTCACTCTCCTCTTTCAATTTCATCAAGAAGCTTTTTAGTTCCTCTTCACTTTCTGCCATAAGCGTGGTGTCATCTGCATATCTGAGGTTATTGATATTTCTCCCGGCAATCTTGATTCCAGCTTGTGCTTCTTCCAGCCCAGAGTTCCTCATGATGTACTCTGCATATAAGTTAAATAAGCAGGGTGACAATATATAATCTTGACGTACTCCTTTTCCTATTTGGAACCAGTTTGTTGTTCCATGTACAGTTCTGACTGTTGCTTGCTGACCTGCATACAGGTTTCTCAAGAGGCAGGTCAGATGGTCTCGTATTCCCATGTGAAACTTAAATGAATTAGTGTTTGCAGTGCTCTTAGTACCAAGCCAAAAAAAAAAGGCTTGGTACTAAGAGCACTGCAAACACTAATTCATTTAAGTTTCACACTACCAGTAAGAGTACAGATACTATTATTATCCCATTTTATATAGGAGAAAACCAAAGCAAAGAGAGGGTAAATAGACTTGCTCAAATGGTGGAGCAAAGATGCAAACTCAGACAGTTTGGCTCTCAAGTCCATGCTCTTAAATATAATGTAATGCTGCCTCTCATTATTATTTAAAAACTAATATCTTAATCATAGATCGACTGATTAGCCAAAGATTAATTTACAAGGACGAAGAGTCATATGGCTAACTAAAAAATCATACATATAGTGGAAATACTAAACCATGAACTATTACAAATTATGTATTAAAAAATGCATTCAAAATTCACAATTATTTATCAGGTCCCTGCTACATGGTAGGCAATGTTCTAGACACTGAGGATACATTGCTGTTACGGAGTAAATGTCTATGCACCACCCCCCAATTCAGACAATGAAACCCACGGAGTAAGACAATGAAGACAATGGAGTAACGAAAGTAAATTAAGGTTAAACAAGGTCTTAAGGATGGGGCCCCAATCCAGTAAGTGTCCTCCTAAGAAGAGACATGAGAGTTCTCATTCATGCTCACTTTCAGTGTGCACACACCAAGGGAAGGCCCTGTAAGGACATAGTGAGAGGGTGGCTGCCTACAAACCAGGAAGAGTCCTTGCTAGAAACCATATCCATAGGAACCTTGATCTTGGACTTCTAGCCTTCAAAACTGTGAGAAAATATATTTCTGGTGTTGAAGTCACCCGGTCTGTGGTGTTTCTGTTATGGCAGTGCAAGCATTCTAATACAAGTAGTAAATAAGACAAAGTCTTCAAGGAGATTATATAGTCAAGTGTAGACAGACAATAAACAAGATACCATGTAAATCTGGCTAATGATGCAAGGCCAAGAAGCAAAAGAAACTAACGGGAAGGTAAGATTATTTTAGATAGAGTGGTCAGTAAGGTCTCTCCAAAGAGAGTTCATGTGGGTGGAAATCTGAAAAAAAGTAAGGGAGTAAACCCCAAAGTCTAGAAGAAATGCCTTCTAGGCAGAGGGGAAAGCAAATACAAATCCCTGAAGCAGAAAATGGTTGGCCTGAGCGAAAGAAAACAGGCCAATGTTGTCAGAACAGTGTAATCAAGCAAGATGAGGTGAGGGAGTAGTGATGGCTCAAACGCCATTAAGTTATGGTAAGTCATTTAGATTCCATTCCAGGGAAGTGGGAAACCATTAAGGGGATTTGAGCAGGCAAGTGACACAGCCTGATTTACACTTAAATTATTTACAAATACACAGAGTTCACAGAGGGTACATAAATAATTTGAGGGATATATCTGTACATAAAAAGCTTAAACAGTGAACGTCTTTCTGGAAAAAATTAAAAAGCCAAACTCCATTTACTTGATCCATGTTATCCATTCTAAACTTAAATGGAGGTCCATTAAGCTGGGCTAAAACAAACAGGTAGCAAGTACTGACTTAATTGTACAAATTTCTAAAATAAAGCTTTCCTACTAATTTCAATTGTAACTCATTCAAAAGACAGAGCATCAAAAATGTTCTTTCTTGGGTAGCTAAATGGTGAGCTACTGAAAGAGGCTAGGCTGCTCTGTTTTATAAAGAGCAGCTATCTAAAGTACTGAATGGGCTTCCCTGGTGGCTCAGACTGTAAAGAATCTGTCAGCAATGAAGAAGACCCAGGTTTGATCCCTGGGTCAGGAAGATACCCTGGAGAAGGGAATGACAACCCACTCCAGTATTCTTGCCTGGAGAATTCCATGATTTGCAGAGATGATCCAAATTAGTCTAAACACTATCAGTTCTTCCTCAATCTTCTAGAGAAGACATTCCCTAAAATACCTATCACACTGAGCTTAACGTTTTTTTTTACCGGTTATCTGTATATAAGCTTTTGGGTAACTGTAGGTGCCCCAACCCACTCATGTAATTTCACAGTAAAGAAAACACAAAATAAAAACCTTACCCCCCTTATGCCTCCAACCCTATTTTCCCTTTAGAATATATTTTGATCCACAAAAATAGATGGGAAATTTAGAAACATATAGAAAATCAGGCATAGTCATCAAAACTACCTAGAAAATGAACACAAGTCCTTAAGTTCTGACACTTTAATAACCTCAAAAGAAAATGATACTTCCCTTCACCCCTACACTTACAAGTTAATAGCCATACTATCTAAGCAGAAATGCATTTTTCTATACTATTGTGTCATTAACAATGCTAGGAAAATAGTTTTCATTATTAGGCAAACAAGTATATACAACTGAATACGTAAAATAGGCCAAATAATTAAAAACTCAAACATTTCCAAACCTGGTTGATGAATTGGCTGCCCACCTGCTTTTAGCTACTGGCTAGAAATAGAGGTCCAGTCAATGGTTAAAAAAAAAAAAAAATTCTAAATACTTATTTTCAAATACTAAAATTTTTCTCAAAATATCATGCTATCAAGTACATTTTTAGGTTGAATACATCAAAATTTTTCAGAAAAGCAGGCAATATCTATGAAATTGTTAACCAATCACAATAATCATATTTATTCTATGAATAAGGGATAGCAGTTTATTATAGAAAAAAATGTGCAAAAAACAATTTTATTTCCATTATACTCTTCATTATGGATGAACAAAAATAACTCTGCTAAAATTCAATTCCTTTTTTCCTAAAAAAACAAAACAAAAAAACTTTTTGTGAAAGATTTTGCAAAATATGTCTGTGTTTCAAGCAGTGATAATGGAAAGGGTGAGTCATTCAAATGTGCTCCCTTCCTTCCCAGCCACCATCACAAATGACTTCATCAAAATAGGCACAGGCTGGCAAGTAACATCCAAACACAATAGTTTTTCAACAGTAACAGGAACCCCAAAATAGAACTTAAATTTACTGTAGAAAGGTACTATATTTCAGAACTGAGTATTTTGGTTACTAGAGAAAAATGCCATTACATTTAAATCCCATTAAATGAAAATAATCAAAAATAAAATTTACTTACTTTAGCGATCTGCAGCAACACAATGCAGTGTTTAATTGATTCTACCATGCTCTACAAAAACAAAATACTGATTTTAGGATCTTGCCCCCAGTAAAATGGCCATATAATGTTAAAGCTTAAAATATAAAAATCAGTTCAAATACACAGGATTTTAAGTCTTCTCTACATAAGAAATACCCTCTCTGGATTTCAAGTGGGTTCCAATATATGTGTATGTGTCCATCTGACTCTTTGCGATCCCCTGGATTATAGCCTCTAAACATGGGATTCTCCAGGGAAGAATACTGGAGTGGGTTGCCATTTCCTTTCCCCAGGGGATGTTCTGGACTCAGGGATCGAACACAGGTCTCCTGCATTTCAGGCAGATTCTTCACTGTCTGAGACAACAGGGAATATGCTGACAGTGTCAAATGAAATTATTATTAGCAATTCTATGAATCGTTTGGGAATGCCAAAAAATGGTTAATTTACACTGAATAACATCTAAGTATGGGACTGGTGGCGTAATGGATAATGCGTCTGACTATGGATCAGAACATTCTCAATAACATCTAAAGAGTTTTTTTAACATTTCAAACAAAGGGATATGAATCTGATTAACTTCCAAATTCTTAGATCAAGAGCAGCCTATCTCAATGTAAATTCTCAAAATGTCTATTCAAGACTTTCATGGAATTATGGAGAATAAAGGATCCTATCGAAATACTGGTGAACATACAATACTACTATATCTGTATCTAAAATGCTTTTATCAAAATAGAAGTTTTATTAGCAGTCCAGTACATAATGTCAGAAGGCCAGTATACCAGAAAACGCAAATATGCATTGTGCGTGGATAATATATTTTATCCAAGGATCTCAAAAAGACGAGACCAGAAACACAAAATGGCATCTGAAGTCAATTCAATTAAAGGGATTATTTTATTCATTTAAATTCCTTTAGAAAATAACACAATTCTTAAACTCTTATAAAAATTCATAAAAATTAAAATCTCAATTGCTCTTATTAACAGTAGCAGCTTAAAACAGAAACATTTTAAAGCACATTCTAATGCAAAGCCAGAGTTAATCAAACATATAACTTACATTTGTTGTCTCTTTGAGGGTTTCAATTTTCTGTGAAAAATAAGTTTAAATAAACTGTCAGAAACACAAGGAGATATTATTGCTGTTTTTTAGTTAGTTTGGTTAGTCATTTAAAGAATTTTACTAAAAATGTACTCGTTACTCTGAGTTCAGGCAGGTTTTGGTTGTACTTCTTAATTTAAGTCAAACATTTAAATAAAAAATTCAGACACTTAATGGATTACATCCTCAAATAAAATTCATGTGATTCAATTCAAGATTTGTAAGAATAATATAAAACATTCTTACTCCTTACCTGAAAGCAAGTTTTGTCTTTTCTATAGGATATGCTATGTGATTTTAAAATGCTTATTTTAGAATCACTTTAAACTTTGCAAAGCTGCTTAAAAATGACATGAAACTAAATCCAAAACTAAGAAGGTAAGCTAAACATGACTCACTACTATTACCAAGTGTAAAAGAGCCAAATGCAAGGCTATGGTTCTATTAACCATAGAAATGCAAAAAACTAAATGATGGTGCATCAGGAAATCTAGTCAAGGAAAAGGAAAACATTAATTGAAAAAAGAAAATAATATTCAAACTACAGAGTGGCTGTCAGAAACCCAGAGGGAGGAACTATAATTAAAGCAACATTCATTTTGTGTCCTCATCTGTGGCTTCTGGTTTATTTTGAAAATTGTATCAGTCGCCTTATTAATATCTGAAGTGACCACATGTAAGTTTAATAAATTTCTACCTTCAACATATGATCCCTCAACAAAAAGAACTTATTCCTAGGAAGGTGGTACTTACAAAAAGGGTATTATAATAAAAATTTCAGTTATTCTTTTGTTCAATTATGAAACCACACCAGAAATGCACCAGAAAACTCCCCTTAAAACCTATACGGCACATTATAGGAGGTCAACAGTAAAGTAGTCAAAACACTGAAGTCCTTCTATTGCTTCTCTGAAAGGCTCCTGGTTTAAAAATTTTTAAAGTCAAAATCATGATTACGGAAGTTACCTTTCTCTGTTCATCATCTTTGCAGTTTTGAAGTTTGTCATCAAAAAGCTACAGGATTGAAAAAAAAAAAAAAGATTATAGTATCAAGCTACTTTACTACATTGTATATGTTTACTAAACAAAGAAAAACATATTTCTTCCAGGGATGACTTATACATGGATTAAAAGTATAATGTTTCTTAAAATAGAAGATAACATGTATTTTTCCAAGGCATTGTTATCAAGTCAAATTCTACTGAACTATCTTAAACAGTCAAGATCAATTACTGTTAGCATTACAAAGCAAAAGAAAACATATGACTTTAAGAACTTAAAATGTCAGTTCGAACCTATTTTTCTCTGCCTTGTCTTTCAAGTTTATCAACATTCCTTTTTCTTTCCAGGACCTTTGCTTGTAATTAATTTAAAAGTGGGAATTGAAGGAGACAATTTTAGTAATGATAAAGGATGTAAAGAAATAAACTCTTCCAAACTCTCAACTCACCCAAAAAAGAACACCTTAGAAACTAAACCACTTAAAATTTACCAGTTTCAGAGAACTTTTAAACAAAATATGAAACTAACCTTGTTTTATTTCCTTCTAATTATGTTTAGGTTAGTTTTAAAAATTGCTGACGGACTGGTAAGCGTTGTAAAGTAACATTCGATTCAGTTGCTCAGTCGTGTCCAACTCTTTGCAACCCCATGGACTGCAGCACACCAGGCTTCCCTGTCCATCTCCAACTCCTAGAACTTGCTCAAACTCATGTCCACTGAGTCAGTAACATTAAGTAACTGTTTTTACTCAAAATCAAGCTCTGGAACATTTACTGCTGCTGCTGCTAAGTCACTTCAGTCCTGTCCGACTCTGTGTAACCCCATAGATGGAAGCCCACCAGGCTCCCCCGTCCCTGGGATTCTCCAGGCAAGAACACTGGAGTGGGTGGAACATTTACTACTTTATATCAATTCAATATACAATCAAATACCTTACCTTCAACTGTTCTATCAAGATTTGTAGGTATGCATCAGCCTCTGTAAGTTTCTTATCAAAGTCCTGGACACTAGGAACAAATCCTGAATCCAAACCCTAGAGGGGGAAAAAATTTGCAATAAATTCCAGCAATGTCTAATAGTACAAAAGATCATCCTTCATATGTGACACTTCACTTTTCTAAATTAAAAATAGTCTTTTACATAAATAATAGGTCTATTTAAATTATCTAAATTCTCCAAGAATAGTTGGGTACATCAATCTCCCTCATGAACTTCTAGCACTATTCCCTTCTCATCCATTACATGTGCTGCTGTTCAAATTAGGATTTATCCTGCTTTTTCAGAATAATTTTCTTCTCTCCCAAAAGCTCCATACTGGGCTCCAGAGCAACAATAATTTAGCTAAAGGAACATGCACAGAACAACCTAGATCACTCTATTTCCCCCCTACTTTTTGTTCAGTTCAATCCTCCAGTCCCCTAATCTCAATTTTATATTCTCACTGTTTAGTTCTCCTGTTCCCTAAATTACCCCATTAGATCAGGTGTTTTCCTCCTCCTCCCTTATTTAAAAAAGGAAAGAAAACTCAAAATTCTCACCTCTTTTAAGAGGGCCCTCCCTAAGTGAAAGTGACAACACTTCTGTCTTACGTTCCCTACTCATTTTCCCCCTTGGCATGAACACTACACTCTCGACATAGTTTAAATGTTTATTTATTTAGAGGGCCCACTTATTTCTCAGTTTTACAATCCAGAATGTGCATGTCCTACTTTTTGTACACTAAAAATTTTAAGCTCCAAGAGTATAGGATTCCTATGCTTTAACTCTACTCAAAAGAAAGTTTTGAGTTAATCATCTTTGACTGAAAAATACATTAATCTTGCTTGTAAAAGACAAAACAGTCTGAGATCAAAAAAGGCTATCATCTTGCCATATTTGCATGACTAGAAGTCATGCAGTTAAACAGGGAAATAAGGGTCAGGAACCAATAAAGTCACAATCCCAACCCAACCACAAAACTCTGCACTAAAAGGCTGAGACACAGTACTCCAATATAACATACTTGACTTTCAATTGTTTTTAGTTCCCCTCCCTTTTGCCAAAAAACTGCTTATCATTTCACATTCTCCATTTTAGTCAGTTGAGGCCAGAGTTCATTTTATATTAAACCAACACCTCATCATTGCCTAACACTGTCATTAGCAAAGCATTTTCCCCGCCATGATCTCAAACATCAGATTGACACAGTATAGCATTATGGAAACAACAATGGGTTGGCAAACCTGGTTTCTAATTACAGCTCAGCCACTAACAAGATACTGTATTTCTCTAAGCTATTTTCTTACCTGCCAAATACAGGCTCCTCCTCCTCCTATTATTAATGTGGCAGCTACCACTTCTACCAAAGACTATAATTACTATCAGTAACTACTGTTACTAGTGCTGTTCTTCCCAAACTAAAATTTAAACTCGTAAACAAAGCATTAAAAACCTAACTCTTATTAAGATCATGGGAAAAACAACTAATCTTGTAATTCATTTTCTTTTTCAAATTCAAAAGCAACAAAAACTGCCTACTTTTTTTTTACATACACACTAAGAAACTGCTTGAAATGAGTACTGAAAATAAGAGATGTCATGTAAAAACAAAGTTTAAGAAAGAAAAATAATAAGCAATGTATGCAAAATCCAGATATATTTATAAAATTGTAAACACCTTCATTTTTAAAGATAACCCCACAAAGACACTGTTTTAGAAACACTTCCTTCCTATGTAGAATATGATAATAAAAGATGTGGGAAAGAAAGGATAAACCCATCACATTCCAGAGATACTACAGTATTGTATTAAGAAAGTAGGGGGTGATTCCTTTCAATGTAACTACACCACAGGAAAATAGGAAGGACTGCTTCGCTTACTTTTTGTTTCAGAAGTGATATAATTATCAATAACTTAACTATAAAACCTCATTAAAATCAGTTAAATACATTATTCTTGCTAAGTATTAAAAAGGTCAATGGCATACTCATAAATAAAAAGGTGAAGGATCTAAATGAGAAAAAGAGATCTTCAACAATTTTCCCTCTTCTGAATCCATTTAGAACCACCACTATAAAAATCTGACATAACCTTCTAGACAAATCACTATTCAATTAAAAATCCCCCAATAAATAAATGGAAAAACTTAAGATTTAAATTCCTATGATCTGAAATCTACCTAAAGTCTTAAAAACAACTCTTTGATTTTACTATTAATATAATCATGTGAACCTCACTGTGGCTCTTTTCTCAGACCTGCCTCTCCCTAGACAGTCTTCCACAACATTCCTTTACCCTTAAAACTCCCAACATCGTAACATCCAAGTCAAAGATCTACTCAAGAATCCATTTTTCTCGATGTACTGTATAATGGGAAGTTTGTTAACAACAGTTATTAGCTTAAAATCCCAGAACTGGCCTAAACTCTCTTGCATAGTAAATTCATAAATCTTTAGTGACAGTGAAGTTGCTCAGTCGTGTCCGACTCTCTGCGACCCTGTGGACTGTAGCCTGCCAGGCTCCTCCGTCCATGGGATTCTCCAGGCAAGAATACTGGAGTCGGCTGCCATTTCCTTCTCCAGGGGATCTTCCCGACCCCGGGACTGAACCCAGGTCTCCTGCATTGCAGGCGGATGCTTTAACCTGTGAGCCACCAAGGAAGCCCATAAATCTTTGGTATACCTTAAAATAAAATCTACAGATATAGTTTCCCATCTGCAATCAATAAAATAACATGAACATATTGATTTAATAATGTGGACAAACAATTGCTAGTAATTAAGCTGTTTTCTCAAATCTTTTAAGAATAATGAGCTAGAGGAAAATATATGTTTTCACTACATACTGTGATTTAGGACATAGAATTAAAGCCATGTATTCACCTCCCACTCAACAGCAGTTACTTTTATAATGTTCTTGAAAGTCATCTAGTCTTTGAGTATCTCAAGAGAAAAGGAACATATTACCTTCTAACATAAAGGATTTCATAAAATCCCTTTATTCCTCTTTTCATTCAACATTTAAAATATAAGGTACTACACTTATTCATATCCTTTTTAATGGACTTGTGTTTTTAAAAAGGTCATAAAAATAGAATATAGTCCTTTACCATGTTGAGAGTGGTCTGTCTTCTTTTGAATAGAACTCAGAACAGGCAGACCATTTAAAACACTATGACTTCATACTTCCTACAGTGACATCTTAGCTCTTGGGAACAAGCAGGTTGGGAGTCAAGCAGACTCTGTATTTGCCTTTTAATCTAACACATCACATTTTATCATATCTAAATATTTACTTGCTTCATTTCCCTGAAGGATTATAAACTCCACTAGGGCAGAAACTACCATTCCTTCAGCACTGTACCGCTCCACCCCCACACCAACTCCAGGCTAGTTCATTGTTGAGCAAACGTGTATTGCACTGATGGCAGCTTCTGGCAACTTGATACCAGTTTTCTCCATGCATGGCTACCCAGATTTCCCCTGCCTTGTGTTTTCTTTCTCCTTCTACTCCCTCCGTCCTTTCTTCATGGCTTTCTTTCTTTCTCTTTTTTCCTTCAGTAGTAAGTGGTTATACTGCATTTTTGGCAATCAGGACCAAAAGAGGTGGTTGCTCCTTAATTTACCACATTGATGAGCCATAGTTCTAAAGATGATTTCTGTATGAATTCATTTAAAATAAAACTATTATAGAGAAATAGAGACAAAATGGTTTGTAATATAAAATAAGCTAAACTAGAAGTCAACAGAAATTATACCTAAATCTAACCATAAAATAATCTATGTAAAGAAAAACAACCCACTTATGTGGCAAATGTGGTTAAAAAAAAAAGTCCCTAGTCTTCAAGACTAACTTGCTAAGTAAAGAAAGCTAAAGTACATGTATAAAGTTAACAGTAACACTTAATTCTCTATTAACCAAGATCTATGTGTCCAAATTACAAGTATATATACATAAGAAGACAGACATCTGGCCCAATTTAAGGGGAATTCCAAAAATAATACCTAAAATGACAGAAGAATATTAAACTGCCTCAAAATTGTATGTAAGTACCTCCTTGCTATCTTTCTAATACTTATGTTGAATATTATCACTTTTCTCAGAAGGTACTTCTAACACATGTCAGCAAAATTAAATTAAATTTCTATTAAAAACTCTAAAGGACATTAAACATTATACTTTATACATATACATAACTGAATACTTCACTGCCATTAGAAAGAAGAGTATTATAAAGGATGGCTTTAGTACTTTCTGAAGTACATAGGAACTGTACTTCTTACGTAGCTGCTTTGGAGAGACACTTCGTAAAATAGTACAAGAGGCAATTTTTGAGGCAAAGAGTAAAAGCTTTTAAAGTAATTCCTGCTGACAGAGGAAGAGTAATGAATAGTGGAGGTAAAGGTGGGGAAAGGTGGTTTAAGGTCTTCTTGAGGTCAGAATCAGGAAATAAGAAAGTTATGAGTAATTTAAGGAACTGAGAAGAATAATGCAGAACAGGAAGGGCTATGACTGAATAACACTGTAAAAAGAAATTCACAAATGAGTAATTATTTTCATATCAAATCTTATTTCACAGCAAAAACTTAAAGGACTATGTACCCTATACTCAGTGCTTTCTCTTATACAGGACAAAGTAGTATACAATATGTTGTGAAACGAGAAACCCCGAAATTATTCCATGTAAGTCTCACAGGAAAGTTCAGAGTAACAAGAAAACAAAATAAGTGATCAGCAGCAGAACTGTAAAAGGGAATAACAGCTTAAAAATTTAACAAAGGAAAAACACCAAAGAAAACAAGACACCTAATGAAAAACAAATGGCATAAATCCAGACAAAAGTAGGTGATTTTTAAAGTAAAATTAGCATAACAGTCCTTAAATAAAATAATAAAAACTTTGCAGAAATGTTGTTTTGATTAAATATGAGTATTTGGAAAGTTTATGTTCACAGTTAGCAATTTGAGATGACATGCATCACAGATACGCTTTCAGCCAATTAAAGAAGTAGTATAGGGCATACTTACAATTGAATCACTTACAATTATTTTTGAAAATTCAAGAACTGGAGAGATACCAGAAGACTGGAAAAAAGCAAGTGTGGTACTGATCTTCCAAAAAGGTAAGGAAAAGAGAGAATAGAAAGTTACTATGCTGTGCGTCTGACATGAGTAATTAATTAAAGGAATAATAAGAGAAAAATCTGTAACTGTACAGAGGAAAAGTATCAATAGGTACATGAGCAGCAAGTGGCAAGTTAAAAAATAAATTTAAAAATTATGCCAAAATTTTTAATGGCTTTTCTGTTCCTTAGAAATTTATTAGCAAATTAAGTTTTATGAAAAATGACACCACTTTGTTTCTTCACCAAGTTACTCAAAAGTTGCTTTAATGATGAAAAAAGTATATTAAAGAAACCAGAAATATTAGTAAGGCCAAGATTTTATGTGGGGTATACTGATCAGTGACTTCCTTAGTTTATTAAAAATTTGGAAATATTTATAATCTGCCGTTTCTGTGGTTTACCCTCTTCAGCTAAAGGAAAATAGAATTTAGAGGTATAGAGAAGTTCTGAGAGTATGAATTTTTAACCCTAAAAAATATGCATATACCAATTTGTTTGGGGTAAAGATTTCCAATTCAAAAATATCCATAAAATTGAGCCTATTATTAAATTCTTTCCTCCAATGTAACTTCAGAACAGCATTTTCCATCTAAGTCAATGTTCTGATGGTCTAAGACTCCAAATTAGGTTCTCTTTTATCAACATGACAGTTATAGCTATTTTATCAACAACTGCTCAGTGCCCCAAGAATGCCCTAAACACTAAAGCCTTTTTCTATAGTTTTAAATACAAAACTAAACCTCTCAAGGTTGTTGGAAAGATGAAAGAATATACATAAAGTAACAAAACAGTTGTTGTTTTATTTCTTCTTCATAATGTGGAATTGAAAATAACCAGGATTCAGCACTGTATCCCAGACCCTAAACTAGGCCTAACGAACAGAAAAGTTTCTCAATGAATATTTGACGGATTAAAAACAAAATAAATTAACAGCTAGGTAATACACAAAACATACTCAACTCTAATAGAGAAGTATAATCGAGAAAAGGATACAAGCATAACTTAAACTGCATTTAACATTCCTTGAAAAAAAGGAAAATAAACAGTAAGCTGATGAACTCTGAAGAAAGCAGATAATAGTAATAAAAAAGGTATGAGAAATAGACAAAACTAGTACTAAAATACAGTCTTGGAAAACAGATCAGAAACAAAATTCCATATGAGATATTCAGAAAAGTATCAGGTATTATGCCTGAACCACAAAAGGTAAGTTGTGCTCAATTATTACCTTGGTAACAAAGAGTCAAACAATATAAAGAATCACTCTTTTCCATAAAATAAAAAGATTTTGAAAATACATTAGTTCTTTGAAAAACAAAATCATTTTTATCTTTAAATTTACAAAGAAAATAACTTCTCTTAAAAAACAAACACAACAACAAGTCTAAATTGCTAATATACTTGGGACAGAAAAGAGCTGCTTTGTCCAATAGGAATCAGGTACATACACTTTTGTCAAAATTCCTTAGCTTTATCATAACTCTTAGCACAACTGCTTACTCTTCATGATCTCTCTTCATCTAATACCACCACTGTTATGTAACCTTTTGACTTACAGAACAAAATACTAATATTGATTCCATAAAGTGATTTGATTACTTAAACAACTGCACAAGAAAGGTTTGGGTTTGTACCATTTTCCTCTATTTAAATCACTGATACCTTGTCTTTCCAAATGACTCTCCCAATTTATTCAGTAAAGTCATATGAAAACTTATTGCCAAAAGTAAATAGAACACACAAAAACCTGGAGTTTATAAACAGGGTGACCACTATCCCAGTTTGTCTGGGAGAGTCTCTTTTTATGCCTGTTGTCTGAACAAAATTATTAGCAGCATCCTTCACTCTCCAAGTGCTCCAGTTGGGACAATAAATTATATGTTCTCCCTCTCTATAAAGGTTGTAACTAAAATTTTAGAGATATAAATGTCTGGGAGGCATACAGATTGCCTCAAGATTTCAGAATGCAGCAAATGACTTAAAATATGAGTTTACAGCTTCTGAACGTAGAAAGTAAATTACAAAAATAAAATAGACATCAAAATTCAGACCAATTAATACTGGCTGAGTGATTACCTTATTCTAGACAGAGGCATGAATAATAAGATGCTATATTTTTGAAAAGTTATTTTATTCTCACACACACAGAAGTCTGAAATAAAACACACAAGAAGCAGATGTTACATCTACGAAGTGAGATTGAGAAAGAGGAGCATTTGAGACAAGGACTTCTTAATTTTTATTTTATACATTCATGATGCCTGATTTTTAAAAAATTAGTATTTAAATTCAAAAACTTTATGTAAAAAGTATTCAGAAACTATACAGGTTATATGTTTCAAAAATTTTATAACTCTTTTAACTTGCAAAATCATCAGCATTATTATTTCAAAATTATCAAACCCTAAAATGTCTTGAGAGAGTAAACGTGGTAATGCTAAAGCTGCTCAGATACATCTTTTCAAGCCAAATAAAATAAAGCATAACAAATTTATAACATTATTTATGATAAAGTATAAATTAGCACCCATGCACGCACGCACACACACACTAAGGAGAAAAATGGCCAGTAAAACAAAGCAAAATACCTAATTTTTTCCCCAAATCCTTCCTGCCAATTCCATGATCATGAGTCAACATTAAAGAAAGCAAACTAATAAAAAACAAAAATATCTACTATATAGGTACCCTAATTAACCACTGTTTGACCATGTGGTGCTGGCAGTTAATCAAAGCTTTATTTTTTACACGTTAATCGCTGGTCAGGCTACTGACAATATCTTTCATAAAATTAAAAGTCATAGATTAAGTCATTCCAGGATCTTAAATAAGCTCTGAGTTGCTTACTAGGATGGGATGCAAAAAATACATTCTTCCCCTTTCCAACCTCATATGACTGCCTGTCACTGAGCTTCACAGAATTTTGGAAAGCAAATTCTCATGATTTTCAAGGGTCCATCAAAAATGGAAGTTTCAGAAAGTCTCCTGGAAATGTGCTCTACATATAATGAGGAAAAATTCACGTTAAACACATGAATTATTAAAACTGAATGCTTCAGTAGTTCAAGTTTTCAAATAACTACAGAATTCTCATACTCATTCATAATACTTGTTGAAATTTGATTATGAAATGTTTCTACAAAATCTAATATATTTCTTTAACAAAACTGATCTCTCTGTATAGCAAACTACAACCAACTGAAACAAAACCACCAAGGGAAGTTAAATGATAAACTAGTCAGGCCAATAGACAATCGGTACTAAATGGCTTACTTCTCACAGAAAACAAGCAAACAAAATAGAACAAAAATAACCCTGAATTGGAAAGAATAGATTCTGTAACTGGCTTGGTGCTTATTCCTTTAAAATTACATATGCCGAAGCAGTTTTTGTATATCTGATTTAGCTGCCAGTGAACTTCAAACAGAAAGAAATAAATTGTTTTTACTAAGGCTGTTAAAAGTGTAATACAAAATTACCCTGATTACCCTGTTGTCAGAAATCTATCAAAAAGGTCTAAAATATGACTAGAATATATGTCTGACAGGACAAGACTCTTTTTACTCTCTACTTTATCCCCCAGGCTAGTGCTTAGTTTGTAGCAAGTGCTCAATAAAATTTTTGTAAATGAATGAATGAAGGAATTCTGAAATGAGCCAACCTGTTAGTATTTAAACATAAAAAGCAATCAAAGAAGTTCTTGCAGATTATAAATCAGAGTAACTCATTAAAAAAATCACAAATAACATCAAACTATTCTAAACAATTTATTATAAGTATGGCGGCTGAAAACTTTTAAGAATGGAAAGTTTTTAAGAGAAGAAAAATTAAATAGGAGGAAAGACACCACCTAGGCAGTTCAAGAAGCAAGACCAGATGACAACTAAAACAAACTTCTAAAAATTCATTCTCTCATGCCAAGTCTCATGAGCACAGTTTCATACATACTACTCTGGGTTTGGAATTCAGCATTACAATAATGATTTATTCACTGGGTGTTTATGACTATGACACTGCGCTGGATGCTCTGGACATGCCAAGATGAAACAGATACAGCTTGCAATCTGTAGTAGGAGATAAACATCTAACTACAAATAACCGCTCTGCAACACCTAACAGTTTCAAATCTGTTCAGTTCAGTTCAGTTCAGTCGCTCAGTCGTGTCCGACTCTCCGCGACCCCATGAATCACAGCACGCCAGGCCTCCCTGAGGAGATAAACATCTGTCTATAAATAACTGCTTCAAGCATGATAAATTACTATGAGAAAGGTACTAAGATATTCAAAAGAGAAAGTTAAGGGGATCAGAAAGGTGTCACAGAGATAGCATTTTGATTTGGACAAAGATGAGGAGGGGGAAACTATTACCAGCAGTGAGCAAGAGTGGGAAACATTATAAATAGATGAGATGTTTGAACTTTTCTTTAGGAGAGAAATGAGGGCAGGGTTAAGTAAACTAGCAAGGGATGCTAAGGTGCTCAGGAATCAGGAACAGCAGGAAGCCTTCATCACCCCCCAAGACTGAAGGAACAAGGAGGGAAACAATGCAGCTCTGAGCAGGCTCAAGGGACACTAGCTGTAGGATATAGCCACTGCTACAAATTCATCAAAGCAGAGAGAGAACAAGAGGAATAAATACCCCCAAAGGTTCTCTCTTTTTCTCCTTCCATCTTCTGTCCTTCCATTGGCTAAACCCTATGAGAAGATAGAAGGTAAAAAGGACTCTAGGTAACACAGGTTGTGAAGGTCAGCTTCCTGTGGCGGAGAGAGGCAAAGAGAATGAATTTGCAGGAAAATGGAGAGTAACCAGAAAAGCCATCTTTCCAGACTTAGGAGCAAGTATAAGCACAAAGAGAGGCTGAAAAGCACAAGGAGGTGAAATAAGGAACAATATTCTCTTGGAGAAGTATGTAAGATATTTTTCAGATGCAGATGCTGAATCAAAAGGAAACCAAAATCAGTGTCTGAATTGGAAAACTTACTGGGACTTAGGAGACTGAGGTGAGTAATGAATGAATACAAGCATCAGAGCAGCACCCCAGTTCTCTCTAGAGCGAACAGAAGAACAAAAATCATAGATGGTAGTCCTATTAGTCTAGTCTCTAACTGCGTGAGCTTGGGCAAGTCACTTGGCTTCTCTGAAACTGTTTTCTCCATTTTATAAATACATAGAGGCTGAATTAAAACTTTAAGATCCTTTCCAGTTATAAGAGTCTGTGAAGCCAGTATCTCCAAGTAAATAACCATATTCATCAGGTGAGTGAACAGCTCACCACACTGGAAAAACCAAGGGTCCATTTACTGGCTTTAAAAAAAAATTTAATTTCATTTAAACAAAGACAATAAGAACTTAAAGGTTCTAACTGCAGTTGGTTCCTCCACCACAGGACAAAAAAAAAGTCAAAACACAAGCAAATATTTAGTGTAACCTTGAAACTGAGTGAGGAAGATTAATGTAACCGGATTAAAAAACCTATTCTGGAATGCAGAGAATGCAAAGAAACATCCGAATAAGCAGAATACCTTGGTTGAAATGGCACATTTCAGAAAAAACAAAATTAGCTGCTCTGTCAATATAGCAAAGAAGCAAAGTTCTTAAAGGTGTTTCTAGAAATAAATGAACTCCTATAGTATTAATAACTCCCCCACCCTCCAACACACACACAGCAACCATTAACATTCCTTCGCAATACAAATATTCATTGAAGATCTGTTATGTGTCAGGTGCTATCAATATCTTCAAAGGACTTCTTTAAGGACAATACAGATAACAGCAAATACAATTAATCATTACCTAATCTTCTGGAATGATATCAGATTTCACCCTTTCTAAGCAGTCTCCCTGACTTCTCTAGCCAGCAACATGCTCTTTTTCCTATGATACTAACTACTACAGAACCAACTTGTACTGGTACCACTACTAGTACTCTTTCAACTATATTAGAGGCCACATAGTTAAAAAGATCTTCACGACCAAGATAGTCACGATAATGTGATCACTGACCTAGAGCCAGACATCTTGGAATGTGAAGTCAAGTGGGCCTTAGAAAGCATCACTACGAACAAAGCTAGTGGAGGGGATGGAATTCCAGTTGAGCTATTTCAAGTCTTGAAAGATGATGCTGTGAAAGTGCTGCACTCAATATGCCAGCAGATTTGGAAAACTCAGCAGTGGCCACAGGACTGGAAAAGGTCAGTCTTCATTCCAATCCCAAAGAAAGGCAATGCCAAAGAATGCTCAAACTACCGCACAATTGCACTCATCTCACACGCTAGTAAAGTCATGCTCAAAATTCTCCAAGCCAGGCTTCAGCAGTATGTAAACCGTGAACTCCCAGATGTTCAAGCAGGTTTTAGAAAAGGCAGAGGCACCAGAGATCAAATTGCCAACATCCGCTGGATCATGGAGAAAGCAAGAGAGTTTCAGAAAAACATCTATTTTTGCTTCATTGACTATGCCAAAGCCTTTGACTGTGTGGATCACAATAAACTGTGGAACATTCTGAAAGAGATGGGAATCCCAGACCACCTGACCTGCCTCTTGAGAAACCTGTATGCAGGTCAGGAAGCAACAGTTAGAACCAGTCATGGAACAACAGACTGGTTCCAAATAGGAAAAGGTGTACGTCAAGGTTGTATATTGTCACCTTGCTTATTTAACTTATATGCAGAGTACATCATGAGGAACGCTGGGCTGGAAGAAGCACAAGCTGGAATCAAGATTGCTGGGAGAAATATCAATAACCTCAGATATGCAGATGACACTACCCTTATGGCAGAAAGTGAAGAGGAACTCAAAAGCCTCTTGATGAAAGTGAAAGAGGAGAGTGAAAAGGTTGGCTTGAAGCTCAACATTCAGAAAACAAAGATCATGGCATCTGGTCCCATCACTTCATGGGAAATAGATGGAAAAACAGTGGAAACAGTGTCAGACTTTGTTTTTTTGGGCTCCAAAATCACTGCAGATGCTGATTGCAGCCATGAAATTAAAAGACGCTTGCTCCTTGGAAGGAAAGTTATGACCAACCTTGATAGTATATTAAAAAGCAGAGACATTACTTTGCCAACCAAGGTCCGTCTAGTCAAGGCAATGGTTTTTCCCGTGGTCATGTATGGATGTGAGAGTTGGACTGTGAAGAAAGCTGATCGCCGAAGAATCGATGCTTTTGAACTGTGGTGTTGGAGAAGACTCTTGAGAGTTCCTTATACTGCAAGGAGATCCAACCAGTCCATTCTAAAGGAGATCAATCCTGGATGTTCATTGGAGGGACTGATGCTAAAGCTGAAACTCCAATACTTTGGCCACCTCATGAGACGAGCTGACTCACTGGAAAAGACTCTGATGCTGGGAAAGGTTGGGGGCGGGAGGAGAAGGGGACGACGGAGAATGAGATGGCTGGATGGCATCACCGACTCTGTGGACATGAGTTTGAGTGAACTCCGGGAGTTGGTGATGGACAGGGAGGCCTGGCGTGCTGTGATTCATGGGGTCGCGGAGAGTCGGACACGACTGAGCGACTGAACTGAACTGAGTTTGGAAGAGGAGGCCTTTGCCTGAAATCCACTCACCATTTGTAACGTTGTTTCTACCGTTTTCTGCAGTCCTGTCTCTCAGGTGTGGCAGCAATTAGGGAGCTTGGTGACTTGGAATATATTTCTAACTCACATGGATAAACCAAGCTTCAGTACAATGAGTCAAAGGTTTGTACACTTAACGACATGATTAAGTCAAGTATTTTGATCATGTGCCAAGCACTAGACTAGGTTAGTCTAATCCAAGAACCAGATACGTGCACAAAAATCTATAGCATAGAGGTATGAACAAAGTGCTGTAGTAACACATGAAGGACAACAGTAATCCTAACTTGCTTTGCCTGAAGGAAGGAAGACATCAAAGAAAAAGTATCACAAAAATTGTATGTCAAAAGAAGTAGTGACATAGCACTGGATTGAATTCTAAGCAACTGTAATTTTAATCAAGAGGGAAAGGCAGTGACTGTGCAAAGAGCTATAAGGGGCTATGTCATGTTCCAAACAGGTAAGAGTTCATAATGCTACAGTAGATGCCCTGGGTAGGATGCCTGCAGCTGAGTCCACACCAAGAGTGATAATTATCACCAGGTTGTGAAGGGCCTTAAAGAACATTCTCAGCTGCTGGGCTTGGGCAAGGGGGAGCCAAAACAGACTTAAGCACAGCTGTGACTCAATGGGACCTGACTGTGGAAAAGAATATGGGTAGAGGGAGTCTAGTGACAGGGAGACTAGTTAAGTTTTGTGAAAGTTTAGGTGAGAGATGATGAGGGCCTGAGTTAAAACACTGTTATGTGGGAGAAAATAAAAAAAGGATAAACCCAAGAGCTATTTCTAGCGCAAATTAAACAGGATCTGGTAAATGGACATGGAAAATAAGGGAGATGGAAAATGGCTTTAAATGACTAATTTGCCTGTGTGTGGTGGAACTTCAATTAACAAGCACATCTTCAACCTAAGAATTATTCTTTCAAACATAATCTTTGCTTAAACATCTACTGGAAAATCTTCCTAAATATAATCTCGTGGTGGTTTAGTCGCTAAGTCGTGTCCAACTCTTCCAACCTGGCTGTGGCCTGCCAGGCTCCTCTGTCCATGGGATTCTCCAGGCAAGGATACTGGAGTGGGTTGCCATTTCCTTCTCCAAGGGATCTTCCTGACCCAGGAATCAAACCTGTGTCTCCTGCACTGTAGCCAGATTGTTCACTGACTGAGCTACAAGGGAAGCTTTAGTACAAATACAATCTTAGGCCAAGTACATTACAATATCCATAAAAAACTGGCTTTTTCTATAGAATCCCAATAAACATCAGTTCTCAGACACTGACAGAACTCAACATATCCCAGGGGACATCTCAGAATTTCCTTTTTAAAATAAAAGCATGATATCCTCTTTCTCAAATAAGAAACTGCAAACTGTGCAACTGCCTGATTTTCCAATCAGCAGAATATGGTTGTATCACAATGCTCTTTACTGCCTGAACCAAACTTATCAACTGGGGATGGCTCAGTAGTTAAGATTATTACCAATCTTTCCACACTAAAGGAAAAAAGACCACCACCTAAGACTTTGGAAATGTCAAAATGAATGTGACCAACATTGCAACCTAGTGTTTATTGAGGGGTACTTCAAGTAAAGTGTCATCTTTGTAAAAATCAAACTCAGAACATTTTGAAAATAGATCCAGCATCTCTGTTATCTTTCTAATTTCCCAAGTAAGCTCTCCAGACTGAAAATCTGATTTTTAGTGGTTTTTATCTTTCCTAGAATAGGAAAGGTAACATGGTATTTGAAGGAGTTGGGGTACATAAAAAGTGAAATTAAAAAAAAATTTATTAAATGTAACTGAAAGATGTTAACATTATTTATTAAAGGGCTTTATCACAAACTCAGTTCAATAAAGGAAATGTTCTGAGAGATGATTCACAGTGGATGAGAATTCCCAACTTAAAGTTCACTACAAGAATTCTTAAAACTGCAACTACTATTCTAAGATCTCTCCCACGTTCTTAACTCAATACTAGGAGAAATAATTCCTTGAATTGTTTTTGATTTCCTGAATACTGCTAAAAGTACAGTTTAATCAACAAGTAAAGCCAAATGTTACTTCAAATCGGCAAACAGACATTTTCTTAATCAATACATCTCTTACTCTTTCATATCATTGCCTTCTCCCTCTTTCACATCAAAAACACTTAAATATAGTAGGAATGATGCAATAAATGCATGATTCATACATGCTTCCTAGTCCATTGCTTATAGTCAACTTTCCATAACCAAGCTTACTGATAACCTAAACTTTTCCCTCCAGTTTTTAAGTGAACCCCATAAAACTATTCCAAAGTTTTCACTATTTTTTGCACAAACTACCCCCAAATCATAAAACCACCTCACACACACATACAAATAACAGCACCCATAATTATTACACACAAAAATATTGGCAAAGGCAAGAACACAGCCAAAAATAAAACAACAGAAAAGGTTTGGCCAGCAACAGGAAATTCAATTATTCGGCAACTGGTCAAAATTCAACTTTCACATTAAGAGAAAGTCTAACTCCTGTGTTCAATATCTTGAGACAGTTTTCGAAAGATTAGAGTTCCACGAAAATGAATCGGAAAAAGGGGAAGCGATTCTCTCCAGACTGGTTTGGTTGGTGGCGAATAACCTCTCCGGGGTACAGAAGGCCCCTGGTCTCAGCCTCCTACCATTTCGGCCGAAGAAGTGAGGAGAGTCTCGCGGAAGAGAGGGCCCGGACGGCCACATCGTCCTACTCACCCCAGGGGGCGACGGGATGGAGGCAGGGAGAGAATCACTCTCGCGCCCACGGCCTGGGCAAGCAGCAGGGGCCCTGGGAACTCAGGGGTGGGAGCCGGCCCCTCTCCCAGACCCTCCGGGTCTACTCACTCCGCAAGTGGCCACCAAGAAAGCCATTCGCCAAGGCCCCCGCCCTCTGTGCCTCCAGGGGAGGGAGCCGAAGGCTGCTTCCGAGCACCCTCTTCGGCCCCCACTCCGCCGTGTTACCGATGCGCTGCAGTTGGTCTCGTCAGCTTCTGCCTTTCCCGCGGGACAGCCCCTCACTCCCTACCCCTGCCCCGCCCCGCCCGAGGGACCGCACCGATTGGCTGACTCTGACGACTCCTGGCAAAGAGACCCCTGGCGATTGGCCATGGATCACCTGCGGTAAGGAGGTGAGCGGCCGACGATTGGCGGTTAGGCCAATTTCGGGGTGGAGAGGCGAGAGGGGTCGGCCGCGGCGGCCAGGCATCTGGACGGCCCGGCTCCTCAGCCTTCCCACCGCCTCGCGCAGCCCAAGACTCACCTCGGGGCTCTGGCCGGCTGCCGCACCCGGACCTATTCCTCGGGACTCGCGGCTGCCCCACCACGCCAATTGCTGCCCCCAGGAAAGGGAGCTCGAGGCTCGAGGGAGCTCAGCTAGGCTTCGGGGCTTCGGCCCCGAAGGTTCCCGAGCGTGGCGACTGGGAAAGACCCGGTCACAGACGCAAACGTGCTACACCTAAACCGACCTGCGTCTAGCACGACATCCACTATTTTGGCAGCTGTGGAGCCAAATTTCATCCGGATGACTACTTTTTCTTACTTCCGGAAAGTTGTTTGTGTCGCGAGGCGGGGGAGATAAAGGGAGGGGGAGATACCATATCAATAAAAAAAGTATCAGTGCCTGTTTATTAATCCAGGGAAACATGGGCTTGCTGTTGTGCCACAGCTCCATAAGAAATGTTGGTGGCTTGTGAAAATACTTTGGGAATCCAAATGACACAACTTCCTGGGCTTTGGGGACCTGAACTAAAAATCATCCAAACTGAGACACGAATAAATTACGGAGTTACTGATCTGGAGGGTAACTGCCTTCTGCTCTTACTATTTTTTCATTATGGTTATTTCAGTTCCGGTGCTCAGTCCTGTCCGACTCTGCGACCCCAATGGAATGCAACACGCCAGGCTTCCCTGCCCATCACCAACTCCTGGAGCTTACTCGAACTCATGTCCATCCAGTCAGTGATGCCATCCAACCATCGTCCCCTTCTCCTCTGGCCTTCAGTCTTTCCCAGCGAATCAGTTCTTCCCATCAGGTAGCCAAAGTATTGGAGCTTCAGCATCAGTCCTTCCAATGACTGTTGAGGACTGATCTCCTTTACGATTGACTGGTTTGATCTCCCTGCAGTCCAAGGGACTCTCAAGAGTCTTCTCCAACACCACAGTTCAAAAGCATCCATTCTTCGGCACTCAGCTTTCTTTATAGTCCAACTCTCATGTCCATACATGACTACTGCAAAAACCACAGCTTTGAATAGACGGACCTTTGTCGGCAAAGTAATGTCTCTGCTTTTTAATATGCTGTCTAGATTGGTCATAGCTTTTCTTCCAAGGAGTAAGTCTTTCAGTTTCATCGCTGCAATCGCCATCTGCAGTGATTCTGGAGCCCCCCAAATAAGTCTGTCACTGTTTCCATTGTTTCCCCATCTATTTGCCACGAAGTGATGGGACCGGATGCCATGATCTTCATTTTCTGAATATTATTTTAGCCAACTTTTTCACTCTGCTCTTTCATTTTCAACATAAGGCTCTTTAGTTCTTCTTCACTTTCTGCCATAAGGGTGTTGTCATCTGCATATCTGAAGTTATTGATATTTCTTCCAGCAATCTTTTAATTTTTTATTGAAGGATAATTGCTTTACAGAATTTTGCTGTTTTCTGTCAGAACTTCAACATGAATCAGCCATAGGCATACATATATCTCCTCTTGACATTCCCTTCCTTCTCCCTCCCCATCCCACCCCTCTAGGTTGATACAGAGCCCCTGTTTGAGTTTCCTGAGCCATAGAGCAAATTCCCATTGGCAATATATTTTAGATATAGTAATGTAAGTTTCCATGTTACTCTTTCCATAGGTCTCAGCCTCTCTTCCCCTCTCCACATGTCTGTAAGTCTATTGTCTATGAGTGTTTTTCCACTGTTGCCTTGTAAATAAATTCTTCAGTACCATTTTTCTAGATTCCATATATATGTATTAGAATGTGATATTTCTATTTCTCTTTCTGACTCATGCACTCTGTATAATAGGTTCTAGGTTGATCCACCTCATTAGAACTGACTCAAATGTGTTCCTTTTTATGACTGAGTAATATTCCATTGTGTATATACACCACAATTCTTTATGCATTCATCTGTCGAAGGATATCTAGGTTGCTTCCATGTTTTAGCTATTATAAATAACTCCCAGCAATCTTGATTCCAACTTATTACGCAAATAAGTTAAATAAGCAGGGTAATAATATTCAGCTTTGGCATACTCCTTTCCCGATTTGAAACCACTCTGTTGTTCCATGTCCAGTTCTAACTGTTGCTTCTTGACCTGCATACAGATTTCTCAGGAGGCAGGAAAGGTGGACTGAGTATTTCCATTTCTTTAAGAATGTTCCACTATTTTTTGTGATCCACACAGTCAAAGGCTTTGGCATAGTCAGTAAAGCAGATGTTTTTCTGGAACTCTCTTGCTTTTTCAATGATCCAAAAGATGTTGGCAATTTCATCTCTGTTTCCGCTGCCTTTTCTAAATCCAGTTTGAACATCTGGAAGTTCATGGTTCACGTACTGTTGAAGCCTGGCATGGAGAATTTTGAGCATTACTTTACTAGCATGTGAGATGAGTACAATTGTGCGGTAGTTTGAGCATTCTTTGGCATTGCCTTTCTTTGGGATTGGAACAAAAACTGACCTTTTCCAGGCCTGTGGCCACTGCTGAGTTTTCCAAATTTGCTGGCATATTGAGTGCAGCACTTTCATAGCATCATCGTTAAGGATTTGAAATAGTTCAGTTGGAATTCCATCCCCTCCACTAGCTTTGTTTGTAGTGATGCTTCCTAAGGCCCACTTGACTTCACATTATGGATGTCTGGCTCTAGGTGAGTGATCACACCATCGTGATTATCTTGGTCATGAAGATCTTTTTTGTACAGTTCTTCTGTGTATTCTTGCCATCTCTTCTTAATATCTTCTGCTTACGCCGCCTCCAGCGGCCCAGATGCGAGAGACGCTGGCTGGGGGCAACCGACCGCGCGCGCAGAAGCGTAGGCTGAGGCCAGGGGCGGCCGCCGAGAGGAGCTACCCCACGTCCAAGAGGCGGTGGCTGCGTGGATGCAGGAGGGCCGAGAGGAGCTACCCCACGTTCAAGGTCAGGAGGGGCGGCCTCGAGGAGATACCCCTTGTCCAAGGTAAGGGGCAGTGGCTGCGCTTTGTTGGAGCAGCTGTGAAGAGATATCCCACAATCAAGGTAAGAGAAACCCAAATAAGACGGTAGGTATTGCCAGGGGGCATCAGAGGGCAGACATACTGAAATCATAATTAGAGAAACCTAGTCGATCTAATCCCCGGAGAAGGCAATGGCAAGCCACTCCAGTACTCTTGCCTAGAAAATCCCATGGATGGAGGAGCCAGGTAGACTGCAGTCCGTGGGGTCGCTATGGGTTGGACACGACTGAGCGACTTCACTTTCACTTTTCACTTGCACACATTGGAGAAGGAAATGGCAACCCACTCCAGTGTTCTTGGCTGGAGAATCCCAGGGACGGGGGACCCTAGTGGGCTTCCGTCTATGGGGTCACACGGAGTCGGACACGACTGAAGTGACTTAACAGCAGCAGCAGCAGCAGTTGATCTGATCCCATGGACCACAGCCGAATGTGGTCTGCTGAAGAAGGGAATGGCAAACCACTTCAGTATGCTTGCCTTGAGAACCCCATGAACAGTATGAAAAGGCACAAGGACAGGATACTGAATGAGGAATTCCCCAGGTTGGTAGGTGCCCAGTATGCTACTGGAGATCAGTGGAGAAATAACTCCAGAAGGAATGACGGGACGGAGCCAAAGAAAAACCAATACTCAGTTGTGGATGTGACTGGTGATAGAAGCAAGGTCCGATACTGTAAAGAGCAATATTGCATAGGAACCTGGAATGTTAGGGCCATGAATCAAGGCAAATTGGAAGTGGTCAAGCAGGAGATGGCAAGAGTGAACGTAGACATTCTAGGAATCAGTGAACTAAAATGGACTGGAATGGGTGAATTTAACTCAGATGACCATTGTATCTACTACTGTGGGCAGGAATCCCTTAGAAGAAATGGAGTAGCCATCATAGTCAACAAAAGAGTCCGAAATGCAGTACTTGGATGCAATCTTAAAAACGACAGAATGATTTCTGTTCGTTTCCAAGGCAAACCATTCAATATTACAGTAATCCAAGCCTATGCCCCAACCAGTAATGCTGAAGAAGCTGAAGTTGAACGGTTCTATGAAGACCTTCAAGACCTTTTAGAACTAACACCCAAAAAAGATGTCCTTTTCATTATGGGGGACTGGAATGCAAAAGTAGGAAGTCAAGAAATACCTGGAGTAACAGGCAAATTTGGCCTTGGAGCACGGAATGAAGCACGGCAAAGGCTAATAGAGTTTTGCTAAGAGAATGCACTGGTCATAGCAAACACCCTCTTCCAACAACACAAGAGAAGACTCTACACATGGACATCACCAGATGGTCAACACCGAAGTCAGACTGATTATATTCTTTGCAGCCAAAGATGGAGAAGCTCTATACAATTAGCAAAAACAAGACCAGGAGCTGACTGTGGCTCAGATCATGAACTCCTTATTGCCAAATTCAGACTGAAATTGAAGAAAGTAGGGAAAACCACTAGACCATTCAGGTATGACCTAAATCAAATCCCTTATGATTATACAGTGGAAGTGAGAAATAGATTTAAGGGACTAGATCTGATAGAGTGCCTGATGAACTCTGGACGGAGGTTCGTGACATTGTACAGGAGACAGGGATCAAGACCATCCCCATGGAAAAGAAATGCAAAAAAGCAAAATGGCTGTGAAAAGAAGAGAAGCGAAAAGCAAAGGAGAAAAGAAAAGATATAAGCATTTGAATGCAGAGTTCCAAAGAATAGCAAGGAAAGAAAGCCTTTCTTAGTGATCAATGCAAAAAAATATAGGAAAACAACAGAATAGGAAAAACAAGAGATCTCTTTAAGAAAATTAGAGTTTCCAAGGGAACATTTTATGTGTCTCCTCGGACGATTCATTTCCAAGTGTTAGACAAGAGACCAGTTTCAGGCCCTGGAAGGGGTCCCCCTTCCTGCAACAGAAGGACAGTGTTTTTCTATATGAGCCTTTTAGTACCATTCAATTTTTAAATTATAGGAGAAAGGTGCTATTGCCCCTATTTTTATAGCTAAATTCTATAATGGCCACTGAACTTTTCTGAAAGTTCTGATTCCACTAAAACCATGTGAGTTGCCAAAATTGGTTAAAAGTACAGAGAGAGCTTCCTGCCACAAGATGGATAAAATGTCTTTGTATTGTGTGATTGCTCTTCACTTTAAATACTTTACATGAGAATTAGGACATTAACAAGTTGGAACTCCATGTTTTTCTCTAAAGAAAGGGTGTAAGAAAAACTATTGCTTTTATTTTATATACTTCTATTAATATATAAGCTAAAATATTTTTGAAAGCATGAAATTATGACATTATTATAGTTTTATAAAAATTCAGTTCTCATAATTTTTATTTTCTTCTTTATACCAGACTGAGCTCAGTAAAGACAAGGACAATATGTCATTTATTCACAATTACATCCTCCACAACTAGTACAGTGCACTGAACACATTAAGTGTCTGATAAATATTTATGAAATAAATAACTTTTCTGTATTCTCTGTATGTTCTGAATTGAACATGTATTATTTTTTTTTAATTTTTAAACTTTATTTCTATAAAAAGAAGGCAATAAAATATAAGTTTTAAAAGATTTCCATAAAACCACAATTAAAATAAATTTCTGGCACTTAAAGGAACAATCTTTAGCATCTATAAAACCGGACCATTTGTTTTTAGTTGTTTCCCAAGAGTTCAAGATAAGATGGGCCACCACTATTACAACAAAATTTATTATTAAAAAATGAATCCTTGAATTCTAAATTCCAATTTAGAAGCCAGAAATTCCTCTACCCCCAGTAACAGCAACAATGTTGGCAACATTCCTTAGAGGAATTTTCCTTTGTTGTAGGAGCCCCAAGTACCTGGCTACCTCTACATACCATTTTACCTGTGGAAAAAATGACACATCTATATTGCAATCATTTCCTTTGGGAAACAAAGGGCTTCAAGGGAGAAAAACAAAACACATGTATTTTTCTACATGACACAAAAATAAAATCTAATGAGGCCAAGGGAAATGATACAGTGATGGTTATTACGTTTATGTAGTCAGTATTATATACTCAGAAATTGAAATATATGTTCCGAAAGCTAATCTTCAGAAAAATAGCTTAACACTCAAGAAAAATACACAAGGGCTTCCCTGGTGGCTGGTGGTAAAGAATCCGCCTGCCAATGCAGGAGACATGGGTTTGATCCCTGGTCCAGGAGGATCCCAGAGGCCACAGAACTAAGCCCATGTGGCACAATTATTGAGCCTGTGCTCTACAGCCACAACTACTGAAGCCCATACACTCTAGAGCCGGTGCTCCATAATAAGAGAAGCCACCGCAATGAAAAGCCCGAATACCACAACTAGAAAGCAGCCCCCAATTGTTGCAGCTAGAGAAAAGTCTGTGCAGCAGTGAAGACCAGCACAAAGATAATAAATAAAAATTTTTAAAAATATTTTAAAAAAGAAAAATACTCAGGAGATTGCTACTAATCTTAACTACCCAACTAGACACAGCTATTATAGAAAAGAGGGTAGACTCAAGCTAACTAATACTAATAATTAGTTCACCTACTATCCTAAATTGCATCTTAAATACTGAATTTATGGTTATCTATAATAAAACTTTAGTATGTATGTAATTATGGTACCAAAGTATCTAGGTTTGAAAAAATGCTTCAGAATGGTTCCATTATTTTTCTGGCCTCAATAACGAATTGCAATCTGAATTCTATCACATCTCTTTTATGTATAATGATGTTTTACTTACAGATTCAATAGCATTTCTGGTGAGATTTCTACCAGCCCTCACTATTCCCCTCAGTCATATTCCTATAGATATCATGTCCTTTTTTTCTACGGGCATGACATCAAAGCCAATATATAGTGAATAAATAGGAAAGGGCAAAAATTAAAAGATTACAAGTCAGTAGCAATGAAATTCCAATTTGATAACCACCTAAGGTACAGTCTATAGTGGCCTACAGAAACTTACACAGACAAGGACAAGTATAGCCCAATTTCGTGACTCAAATTATAATCACAGAAACCATTCAGTATAAAATTTTTTAAAATATCAACTCATTTATAGCATAGAAGCCAAAAACTTAAAGATCTATGAAAAGTTAAAAGTGTTAAGTCGCTCAGTCATGTTCAACTCTTTGTCACCCCACGAACTGTAGCCCACCAGGTTCCTCTGTCCACTAAATTCTCCAAGCAAGAATACTGAAGTGGGTAACCATTCCCTTTTCCAGGAGATCTTCCTGACCCAGGGATCAAACCCAGGTCTCCTGCATCGCAGGGATTCTTTACCGCTGAGCCACCAGGAAACCTATAAAGGTCTACACTACTCAAACATCTACATTAGTGTATTCAAATTGGGGTCTAAGTCTCTATATCTCAATCTTTTGTGTTTTAGTTTCTGATAACCTATAAAAATTAGTATAATCACACACTGAATCAGCAGTAACAACATCAAATTCAAGTGCTAACAAGTTACTTCATTGCCCAAGTTGTTTATCATCAAGTTGGTACCAAAAACTATCACTTGCCATAGAAGAGCCTTCATCATGAAAATGACATATGTGTGAAGTCAAAGTCAAAGACCTCATGATACATGCTGTGCAAATGAAGGTTATCCGGTACTCAGAACACAGAAATGTGGAGAGATTACAGTTATCACATTCCACAAAATAGTGTTCAGTTCAGTCGCTCAGTCATGTTCGACTCTCCACGACCCCACGAATCACAGCACGCCAGGCCTCCCTGTCCATCACTAACTCCCGGAGTTCACTCAAACTCATGTCCACAGAGTTGGTGATGCCATCCAGCCATCTCATTCTCTGTCGTCCCCTTCTCCTCCCACCCCCAACCTTTCCTAGCATCAGAGTCTTTTCCAGTGAGTCAACTCGTCGCATGAGGTGGCCAAAGTATTGCAGTTTCAGTTTTAGCATCAGTCCTTCCAGTGAACACCCAGGATTGATCTCCTTTAGAATGGACTGCTTGGATCTCCTTGCAGTCCACGGGACTCTCAAGAGTCTTCTCCAACACCACAGTTCAAAAGCATCAATTCTTCGGCGACCAGCTTTCTTCACAGTCCAACTCTCGCATCCATACATGACCACGGGAAAAACCATAGCCTTGACTAGATGGACCTTTGTTGGCAAAGTAATGTCTCTGCTTTTTAATATACTGTCAAGGTTGGTCATAACTTTCCTTCCAAGGAGCAAGCGTCTTTTAATTTCATGGCTGCAATCAGCATCTGCAGTGATTTTGGAGCCCAAAAAGATAAAGTCTGACACTGTACATGGAACAACAGACTGGTTCCAAATAGGAAAAGGAGTACGTCAAGGCTGTATATTGTCACCTTGCTTATTTAACTTATATGCAGAGTACATCATGAGGAACGCTGGGCTGGAAGAAGCACAAGCTGGAATCAAGATTGCCGGGAGAAATATCAATAACCTCAGATATGTAGATGACACTACCCTTATGGCAGAAAGTGAAGAGGAAGCCTCTTGATGAAAGTGAAAGAGGAGAGTGAAAAGGTTGGCATGAAGCTCAACATTCAGAAAACAAAGATCATGGCATCTGGTCCCATCACTTCATGGGAAATAGATGGAAAAACAAAATAGTGTATGCATGTGAAATTGAAAAAGAATCTGTTCCTTATAGTACCATATTCATGTTCAAAGCAGTGAAACATTTTAAGCAAGGCAGTATCATTCAGCACATTAACTTAACGTTCAGTTCAGTTCAGTCGCTCAGTTGTGTCCGACTCTCCGCGACCCCATGAATCACAGCACACCAGGCCTCCTTGTCCATCACCAACTCCTGGAGATCACTCAAACTCATGTCCACAGAGTCGGTGATGCCATCCATTAATTTAGATTTTATTGCTTTGTGTTTTATTTGTATTTAACTTGCAATTTTCATTTAAATGTATGGTTAGTTCTGTAAGATTTTAAACTTAAGAAGTTGATATAAGATTTATGTTTGCCCACATTAAATAACACTGTGATATTTTACTTTAAACACTGGGGTTCAAGAGTTTTTTCTTGCAGAAGTTGTTTTTTTTTTTTTAATGGGTCCATTTACTCAAGTAAAACTGACTTATATAACTGTATGATATCGAGACCCATTGCTATAATTCATAATACATTATACAAATTAGGATAGATACTGCAAAACATACAGGATATGACATCCTAAATCTTATTCCATGATCAATCATTTGCTTAGGAATCTCTCAGCATTTAGTCTGTACTAAAGCTTACAATTTGAGCGAATGAACTGAACTGAAAGCTTACAAGGGTAAATAAAGAATTGAAATGTTTGCTTTCATTAATTAGTGTCATCAGCTATCTACTAAATGCCTCTTACAGGCTAAAAAGAGGGAATTAAGCAGCTCAGCAGCCCCTCCGGCCTCTCTCAGGGAGTGAGGTTGGCTGCAAATACATGAAAAGATACCACAACCTAAATACAAGTTTAGAGTAACTATTGGAAATTCAACGTAGGAGTGGAAAGGAGAGAGGCTTCAGCTGTCTTCTTCCATCCTCAGACTATCCTAATTGTAATTCACAATTACCCACAGAACAACAGGAACAATACTAAAAGAAAAGAACAAAGGAAAGATAGAAGGAAAGGGAGAAGGTACAAGGGATGCTCCAGATGCTGCTGCTGCTAAGTCACTTCAGTCGTGTCCGACTCTGTGTGACCCCATAGACGGCAGCCCACCAGGCTCCCCCGTCCCTGGGATTCTCCAGGCAAGAACACTGGAGTGGGTTGCCATTTCCTTCTCCAATGTGTGAAAGAGAAAAGTGAAAGTGAAGTCGCTCAGTTGTGTCTGACTTGTAGCAACCCCATGGACTGCAGCCTACCAGGCTCCTCTGTCCGTGGGATGTTCTAGGCAAGAGTACTGGAGTGGCTTGCCATTGCCTTCTCCTTTTCCTTAATCAGAATGGAAGGAAAAACAGAACAAATATTTATGAATACCTTCTATCTGAAAAGTATAATATGGTGGAAATACGATAATACCTTACAACAACTACTTTATTAAGGTTTTATATATACCTTTAAGGAGAAGGGAAAAGCTACTCACTCCAGTATTCTGGCCTGGAGAATGCCATGGATCGTACAGTCCATGGATCACAAGGAGTCTGACACAACTGAGACTTTTCGCTTTCACTTTCTAAAGATCAGGTAGTTTAAAAGAGGTTTAAAAGACAGAAGGCACAGAATGGAACCAGGAATGAATTCTGCGTAGAACATCAAGTACATTCAGGGACAGGTGGTAGAAATTTAGGGTGGGTTATAATCGAACAGACAGTGAAATCCCTTGAAAAGAATTTTCATTTCATTCTACAGGCAAATGCAAACCCTTCTCACAGTTATGGAGGCCTTAAGATCATTAATTACAGATGTTCGGTTCATAGGATGAAGAAAGGAAAAGATTCAGGAATATTAGGAGGGCACTAGAAACAGAGTTAGTAAGATGTAAGAAAAATGATAGTCAAAGTGAGCACACGAGTGTAAGTAATTTTATTAAAAAGAGACGGGGGAGGGGAGAAGAAAAGAAGTCCCCAGGCCTGGCAAGTTAGAAGTTACTACCTGAAAAAACCTCAACTTTCAAACCGAAATGGATCAGACTATAATGCGGATATTAAGAAACAGAAAAAAATGTATAAAGAGATGGATTTGAGAAGACAAGAGCTGATAAGACACTTTTAGCCTTGTCAAGGTTGAATTTCAGAAGGTATCTACCAGGCAAAATCCACGAGGAAAGAATTGAGGACTTAAGGGAGAAGCGAAACAGCAAAAGTGATATAAAGATGGGGGAAGGGAAGAAAGTCATCTACAGAAGTTTTAACTGAATTCATGGAAATAGTGGCGACTGCTGGAGGGTAAATAAGGTCATAGTCTAAAGGAAATATCATGTAGTCAAGATTATGGGGGTATTATTAACTTGAGGAAAGAGTGAGAATATTTTTGCTTTAAAATATGCAAAGCATAGAAAGAAAAAATAGGTGCAGTCACTTATAACTGTTGAAGAAGTAGTTGAGATCTTTTCGATAAAGAAGGGAATGGACTATAAAAGTAATTTAAAAAAGACTCACTGTGGGAATTTAACTGGCAATCAAAAAAGAAATCAATAAGAAGAAAAATATTTATAGAAATTTGATTAAAGTTAGACAAAATTTAAAGTGACAGATAAAGCCATCTCGATTTTGTGACCTCCAACTAGAAGCAGAGAAATATAACAGCTGGGGACACTGGGGAATAGAAATCAGAATGGCATTAGTTCAGTTCACTTCAGTCGCTCAGTCATGTTCAACTCTGCGACCCCATGTACTGCAGCATGACAGGCCTCCCTGCCCATCACCAACTCCTGGAGTTTACTCAAACTCATGTCCATCCAGTTGGTGATGCAATCCAACCATCTCATCCTCTATCGTCCCCTTCTCCTCACGCCTTCAATCTTTACAAGCATCAGGGTCTATTCAAATGAGTCAGTTCTTCGCATCAGGTGGCCAAAGTATTGGAGTTTCAGCTTCTGCATCAGTCCTTCCAATGATTATTCAGCACTGATTTCCTTTAGGATGGACTGGTTGGATCTCCTTGAAGTCCAGGGGATTCTCAAGAGTCTTCTCCAACACCACAGTTCAAAAGTATCAATTCTTCAGTGCTCAGTTTTCTTTACAGTCCAACTCTCAAATCCATACATGACTACTGGAAAAACCATAGCTTTGACTAGACAGACCCTTGTTGGCAAAGTAATGTCTCTGCTTTTTAATATGCTGTCTAGGATGGGCGTAACTTTTCTTCCAAGAAGCAAGTGTCTTTTAATTTTACGGCTGCAGTCACCATCTGCAGTGATTTTGGAGCCCCCCAAAATAAAATGTCACGGTTTCCATTTCCTCCCCCTCTATTTGCCATGAAGTGATGGGACCAGATGCCATGATCTTAGTTTTCTGAATACTGAGCTTTAAGTCAACTTTTTCACTCTCCTCTTTCACTTTCATTAAGAGGCTCTTTAGTTCTTCGCTTTTTTGCCATAAGGGTGGTGTCATCTGCATATCTGAGGTTATTGATATTTCTCCTGGCAACCTTGATTCCAGCTTATGCTTCTTCCAGCCCAGTGTTCCTCATGATGTACTCTGCATATAAGTTAAATAATCAGGGTGACAATATACAGCCTTGACGTACTCCTTTTCCTATCTGAAACCAGTCTGTTGTTCCATGTCCTGTTGCTTCCTGACCTGCATACAGAGTTCTCAGGAGGCAGGTCAGGTGGTCTGGTATTCCCATCTCTTTCAGAATTTTCCACAGTTTATTGTGATCCACACAGTTAAAGGCTTTGGCATAGTCAATAAAACAGAAATAGATGTTTTTCTGGAACTCTCTTGCTTTTTCGATGATCCAGCAGATGTTGGCACTTTGATCTCTGGTTCCTCTGCCTTTTCTAAAACCAGCTTGAACATCTGGAAGTTCACAGTTCACGTACTGTTGAAGCCTGGCTTGGAAAATTTTGAGGATTAGTTTGCTAGCGTGTAAGATGAGTGTAATTGTGCATTAGTTTGAACAGTCTTTGTTCCAATCCCAAAGAATGGCAATGCCAAAAACTGACCTTTTCCAGTCCTGTGGCCACTGCTGCATTTTCCAAATTTGCTGGCATATTGAGTGCAACACTTTGACAACATCATCTTTTAGGATTTGAAATAGCTCAGTTGCAATTCCATCACCTCCACTAGCTTTGTTTGTGGTGATGTTTCCTAAGGCCCACTTGACTTCGCATTCCAGGATGTCTGGCTCTAGGTGAATGATCACACCATCATGAATATGTGGGTCATGAAGATCTTTTTTGTACACTTCTTCCATGTATTCTTGTTACCTCTTCTTAATATCTTCTGCTTCTGTTAGGTCCATACCATTTCTGTTCTTTATTGTGCCCCTCTTTGCATGAAATGTTCCCTTGATATCTCTAATTTTCTTGAAGAGATCTCTAGTGTTTCCCATTCTATTGTTTTCCTCTATATCTTTGCATTGATAACTGAGGAAGCCTTTCTTATCTCTCCTTGCTATTCTTTGGAACTCTGCATTCAAATGGGTATGTCTTTCCTTTTCTCCTTTGCCTTTCGCTTCTCTTCTTTTCACAGCTATTTGTACAGTGCAAAAATATCCAGGGACAACAACTTTTAAGGGTGATACCAAAATCTATGTTTAAGAAACAGACCATCAGATCTACACTGTGGAGTGAGATAAGCAAAACTAGGAAGGTGTGAAATGGCCAGGAAAAATGGAGTAGAACTCAGACCAAAATGAGAGGAGAAAAGTCCAGAAGAAGTAAAGTGCTAGAAGAGGATGAAGTAAGAAAACTGTGGTCAGATAGAAAACACTTTTAAATACAGTATTTTGGAGATAGTGAAGCTTTTAGTAAAGGCCACAGCAGTATATTTTAATGACTAAATTAGAGATAAAGTTCACTGGAAAAGAAAGACATGTAAATACCTTCTACAACACCCATTTGGATGAGCACTTCATGAGTACCTACTCATGGAGGTGTAACAATGTTAGACATCTCAAAGAATGTGATACACAGCAATATAAAAGCAGTCTATACATCATGTGTTTATTCAGTAATTCCTTTGTCAATTCTTTCTTTAATTAACATTTATCAAGCACCATTTAGAATGCCAAGTACTGGGGGTAGGAATGGTAAAAGTAGTTGTAGCTTTAGTCCTACATTCTTTCCTTGTGGATTTTGACAGTTGGATGTCTCCCTGAAATTCAACCTCGGCAAGGCTAAAATTGGCTTATCAGCTCTTTCTCCTCAAACCCATGTCTTTATCTAGTTTTTCTGTTTATGTTAACGACAGCATTACAGTCTGAGCTGTTGAGGTTTGAAAGTTGAGTATTAGTAATCGTTTAAACTTTGTTGTTTTTTAGTAACTAAGTTGTGTCCAACTTTTTTATAACCCCATGGACTGTAGCCCACGAGGTTCCTCTGTCCATGGGATGTCCCAGGCAAGAATACTGAAGTAGACTGCCATTTCCTTCAGGGGATCTTCCTGATCCAGGGATCAAACCTGCATCTCTTACATAGGCTGGCAGATTCTTTACCACCGAGTCACGTGGGAAGTTTTTTTGTTTTTTTTTTTTTACCAAGTTCTTACTATAGCCAGGCATAATTTCAATAAATTTGCATTTAACTCATTTAATCATCAAAACAGCCCTGAAGAATAGGTACTTTACTATCCTCTTTTTATACATGAAGACACTGGAACTCAGAGTGATGTCAAGAGTAAGTGGTGGCACTGGGACATAAACCAAGTCATTATGGCTCCAGAGTCAAGTCTTTCACCATACTTCACCATCTCCGGAAAGAATCTCTTTACCTTTTTTGCCAGTCAAATTAACATTTAATTACATACCTCTAAATGTCCTATTTCCTGCATGTATTAACTTTAGAAAAAAATATATAAATAATTTATTATGTACATGTATTTTAAAATATCAAAGCTATCAGTATTTAAGACTTTCCAAAGTTATCCCTTTCATTTTGTTATTCCAAAAGACATGTAAGGTCTCTTCTTAGTAAAAGGTCATGTATTCCAAAATTGGATAAAAGTAGGTACCTTAAGGAGTCTGCATCCTATCTAATGAGGTGGAAATTATATATACTTAAAGGATAACAAGAAGAATATGATAAGAACTCAGTAAGCTCTGCAACAAGTATGGCATTCAAAGGAAAGAGATCACTGAGTTTGGAGGCTGAGAAAGGAGGGGTTGGTTAGGAGAGGCTCCACAGAAGAGGTCAGTTCTGAACTGGACTTTGAAGAAAAGAGGCAGAACACAAAGGCAGAGTGGAGGCAGATGGTATTACAGGTATCACATGTAGGAATGTAGAGATCAGAAATGAAAAGATGGGTTCAGAGGAAAGCAAGTAAGCAGCAGCACTTCAGTAGGTTTATAGAAATGTCTAGAAGAAAATAGATCACACAGAGACTTGAATATCACTCTAACAAACTGCGGAGGGAATATTATCTGCCACTTACAGTCCAATCTGATTCTTAAAATACTTACCTTCTTATTGGATCATAAATTTCGTAAAACGACACGAGTCAATTATACAACTGCCTAAATTGAAAACTCAGATGACCATTATATCTACTACTGTGGGCAGGAATACCTTAGAAGAAATGCAGTAGCCATCATAGTCAAAAAAAGAGTTCGAAATGCAGTACTTGGATGCAATCTCAAAAACGACAGAATGATCTCTGTTTGTTTCCAAGGCAAACCATTCAATATCACGGTGATCCAAGTCTATGCCCCGACCAGTAACGCTGAAGAAGCTGAACTTGAATGGGTCTATGAAGACCTATAAGACCTTTTAGAACTAACATCCAAAAAAGATGTCCTTTTCATTATAGGGGACTGGAATGCAAAAGTAGGAAGTCAAGAAACACCTGGAGTAACAGGCAAATTTGGCCTTGGAGCACGGAATGAAGCAGACCAAAGGCTAACAGAGTTGTGCCAAGAGAAAGCACTGGTCATAGCAAACACCCTCTTCCAACAACAGAAGAGAAGACTCTACACATGGACATCAACAGATGGTCAATACTGAATTCAGACTGATTATATTCTTTGCAGCCAAAGATGGAGAAACTCAATACAGTCAGCAAAAATAAGACCGGGAGCTGACTGTGGCTCAGATCATGAACTTCTTATTGCCAAATTCAAACTTAAATTGAAGAAAGGGGAAAACCACTAGACTATTCAGTTCAGTTCAGTCGCTCAGTTGTGTCTGACTCTTTGCGACCCCATGAATCACAGCACGCCAGGCCTCCCTGTCCATCACTAACTCCCGGAGTTCACTCAAACTCATGTCCATCAAGTCGGTGATGCCATCCAGCCATCTCATTCTCTGTCTTCCCCGTCTCCTCCCACCCCCAATCACTCCCAGCATCTGAGTCTTTTCTACTGAGTCAACTCGTCGCATGAGGTGGCCAAAGTATTGCAGTTTCAGCTTTAGCATCAGTCCTTCCAATGAACACCCAGGACTGATCTCCTTTAGAATGGACTGGTTGGATCTCCTTGCAGTCCAAGGGACTCTCAAGAAATCACTGCAGATGCTGATTGCAGCCATGAAATTAAAAGACGCTTACTCCTTTGAAGGAAAGTTATTACCAACCTAGATACCATATTAAAAAGCAGAGACATTACTTTGCCAACAAAGGTCCGTCTAGTCAAGGCTATGGTTTTTCCAGTGGTCATGTATGGATGTGAGAGTTGGACTGTGAAGAAAGCTGGTCGCCGAAGAATTGATGCTTTTGAACTGTGGTGTTGGAGAAGACTCTTGAGAGTCCCGTGGACTGCAAGGAGATCCAACCAGTCCATCCTAAAGGAGATCAGTCCTGGGTGTTCATTGGAAGGACTGATGTTGAAGCTGAAACTCCAATACTTTGGCCACCTCATGCGAAGAACTGACTCATTTGAAAAGACCCTGACGCTGGGAAAGATTGAGGGCAGGAGGAGAAGGGGACGACAGAGGATGAGATGGTTGGATGGCATCACTGACTCGATGGACATGAGTCTGTGTGGACTCTGGGTGTTGGTGATGGACAGGGAGGCCTCGCAAAGAGTCAAACACAACTGAGTGACTGAACTAAACTGAACTGAAATTGAAAAGAAATTTATGAAGGAATTAATAGAATTTCTTCATAGTACACCCAAGCCAGATGTGCTTATAAAGTTGCTTTTAAAAAGCACATCTCACTCACAGAGTAACTTTAGGTATTTCTGATTTAAACTCCATATTTATTTCTCGCAGTTTCTTAATAGTCATATCCTCACATATTATTTTAAATCATCTATTTGAACAACTTTCAAAATGATGGGGATTTTGCTGTCTTGTACAACCTGGGATGTCCTGGGAGGCCTGGCGTGCAGTGGTTCATGGGGTCGCTAAGAGTCGGACACGACTGAGCGACTGAACTGAACAAAGCCAATTCCTGGTATGTGCATGCATGCTTAAGTTGCTTCTGTCGTGTCTGACTCTTTGCAACCCCATCGACTGTAGCCCTTCATGCTCCTCTGTCCATGGGATTCTCTAGGCAAGAATACTGGAATGGATTGCCGTGCCCTCCTCTAGGGGATCTTCCCGACCCAGGGATCAAACCCATGTCTCTTATATCTCCTGCATTGGCAGGCGTGTTCTTTATCACTCGCACTACCTGGGTAGCCCCCATTCCTGATATAGGACAAATTAAGTAGACAAAGGATTACAAAACATCAGTTTTCTATGATTCAGTCCTGTAAATCCAAAAAATCAAAACAAAATCCTCTATATCTACCACAATATAAGCTCTTTTAATGGAGAACAAACACAGAAAACTATCTTTAGTATGGCAGATTAGACATTTGTTTTTTTGGTCACCTAGCATCTTTTTTCCCCCATTCTGACTCTGCCTGGGGACAGGGAGGACCACCTTCTCCCCTAATTGCTACATGATTCTGATGTAGCAGGTAAATCCTATTACCAAGAGGTGGAACATATGACTATGAAATTATGATTGGTTAGGACTGGGTAGTAAAGTCATGCTCAAAATTCTCCAAGCCAGGCTTCAGCAATATGTGAACTGTGAACTTCCAGATGTTCAAGCAGGTTTTAGAAAAGGCAGAGGAACCAAAGATTAAATTGCCAACATCCACTGGATCATGGAGAAAGCAAGAGAGTGCCAGAAAACCATCTATTTCTGCTTCATTGACTATGCCAAAGCCTTTGACTGTGTGGATCACAATAAACTGTGGAAAATTCTGAAAGAGATGGGAATCCCAGACCACCTGACCTGCCTATTGAGAAACCTGTATGCAGGTCAGGAAGCAACAGTCAGAACTGGACATCGAACAACAGACTGGTTCCAAATAGGAAAAGGAGTACGTCAAGGCTGTTGTCACCCTGATTATTTAACTTATATGCAGAGTACATCATGAGGAACGCTGGGCTGGAAGAAGCACAAGCTGGAATCAAGATTGCTGGGAGAAATATCAATAACCTCAGATATGCAGATGACACCACCCTTATGGCTGAAAGTGAAGAGTAACTCAAAAGCCTCTTGATGAAAGTGAAAGAGGAGAGTGAAAAGGTTGGTTTGAAGCTCAATATTCAGAAAACAAAGATCATGGCATCTGGTCCCATCACTTCATGGGAAATAGATGGGGAAACAGTGGAAACAGTGTCAGACTTTATTTTTTGGGGTTCCAAAATCACTGCAGATGCTGATTGCAGCCACGAAATTAAAAGACGCTTACTCCTTGGAAGGAAAGTTATGACCAACCTAGACAGTATATCAAAAAGCAGAGACATTACTTTGCCAACAAAGGTCCGTCTAGTCAAGGCTATGGTTTTTCCACTGGTCATGTATGGATGTGAGAGTTGGACTGTGAAGAAAGCTGATCGCTGAAGAATTGATGCTTTTGAACTGTGGTGCTGGAGAAGACTCTTGAGAGCCCCTTGGATTGCAAGGAGATCCAACCAGTCCATTCTAAAGGAGATCAATCCTGGGTGTTCATTGGAAGGACTGATGGTAAAGCTGAAACTCCAATACTTTGGCCACCTCATACGAAGAGTTAACTCACTGGAAAAGACTGATGCTGGGAAAGGTTGGGGGCGGGAGGAAAAGGGGACGACAGAGAATGAGATGGCTGGATGGCATCACCGACTCGATGGACATGAGTCGGAGTGAACACCAGGAGTTGGTGATGGACAGGGAGGCCTGGCGTGCTGTGATTCATGAGGTCGCAAAGAGTCAGACACGACTGAGCGACTGAACTGAACTGAGGACTGGGAAAGTGACTGAAGCTAAGGTATCAGCACTAATCCTCTTAATCCAGAAAGAACAACAGCCTCCTATGGACCTGGAATTCCACTGATGGGAGGCTGAAATTACTGCTTCCATTTTACTACACATAAGGAGAATCTATCTAAAAATGAAGTCAACCCAGAGACTGAGAAACAGAGGTGGGAATCTTGGTCCTCATGACATTATTTAAATACCTACTTCAAACCACACCCAAGTTAGATGTGTTTTATCCTTAAACCAAATGTGGATTTTTTCTTTCACTTTCATCCCTAAGAGTACTACCCACAAAGTAAATGCCAAATTCTACAAAAAGAAAAGTAGGTCAACTTCTCAGCACTTTATGCATTATTATATAATTTGGCTATACCAATAACCAACTATACATATTAAATTTAAAAAATGAGCCTGGCACATTTTAATTTTAACACAGCATTTCACTTTCAACATTGCCTTGTACTGTTTTGTTTCTAGACAAAAATCAGTATTTTAAGCAGAAGAAAATGACTATAACTTTATATATATTATAACACTGTAAAAGCAAAAATAAACAACTCAGAAATTAAAAGTTTCTATTACATCCTATTAGCTATTTAAAAAAAAACAGAAAACAAACAAAAAAACTACTGAACTATCCAGAAGCCATGTAAAGATTCTTACTTGAAGCTGAAGAGTATGTCGAAGAATAGTTTCTTCTAAGGCATGGATCCACTTCTCTCGCTCATCAGCATCACGAGCTGAAATAAAAATTTATAAAAAGCAAAAGCTTAATATCTACAATTTAGCTCCATAATTGGAAGCAAAAATTTTAAATCATGATGCTAAATAGAAAAGGTTTTTGGTTGTGCCATTTCCTTAACAGGTTTTATCTTTCTACTCTTTTCAAATATGCAACCTAATTGTAGCAATTTATAACAAAGAGGTGGCCAAAGTATTGGAGTTTCAGCTTTAGGAGGGATTGGGGGTGGGAGGAGATGGGGACGACAGAGAATGAGATGGCTGGATGGCATCACCGACTCGATGGACATGAGTGTGGGTGAACTCCGGGAGCTGGTGATGGACAGGGAGGCCTGGCATGCTGTGATTCATGGGGTCGCAGAGAGTCGGACACGACTGAGCGACTGAACTGGACTGAACTGAACTGATAACAAAGAGAATAAATATGTTCAACAATTGCAGGCTACCTTCCCACTGGTAATAATTATAAAAGTTAAAATAATTAAAAATAACTGTTTTGAAAGCATCCGAAAATAGCAAGATAGTAAAGAATGAACAAGCCAAAATCTAGGAAAAGACAAACATCCAGCCTGGTATTTAGGGCCACTGTCCTCCTGGAGGCATTGTACATTTCAAAAGAGGAGTTGTAGACTGAGCAACTTCTTAAAAGACTTGTTATTATGTATGAGCAGGGGACTCCATGTACTTTCTGCTCAATTTTTCTGGGAACCTAAAACTACTCTAAAAACATTTATTGGAAAATAAAAAGTCTTGTCAGGCCAAAAATTAAGAGAGCAAGGCTGACCAACAGTGGTGGCTCTGGCAAACAGCTCAGGTTTTGATTGGGACCTCAAAGGGCTGCACCTTGGGATTAAGAATAAAACAGGGACTTCCCTGGCAGTCCAGTGGTTAAGACTTCACCTTCCAATGCCAAGGTGTGTGGGTTCAACCCCTGGTTAGAGAGCTAAGATCCCACATGCCTGGAGACTAAAAAACCAAAACATAATACAGAAGCAATATTTTAACAAATTCGATAGACTTTAAACATGGTCCACATCAAAAAAAAAAAAGACTAAAACAGAATTAAAACAGTTGCTCAGTCATGTGGATCATCCAGAAAAATCTTGATGCCTGAAATAAATTAAAACTACCCCAAGTTGTTACTGACTCTAAGCATCCAGCTAGCAAAAGCAAATGAATATATTTTCTGTAGAAAGATAACATCATATCAGCTTCCAAATTATTTTTATAAACAATTTTTAAATACAATGACTAGCACATAAGCAAAGATAACCAAAGATATACAAAGAGACAAAGCTACACATAAATGAGAAATCAAATGATAGAAACAGATCAACAAGAGCTCCAGATATTTGAACAGTCCCACAGCTGAAAAGTAACTATGCTTTAATTCATTCAATAAAAGACTGGAAATTTTGACAGAGCCTTAGAAACCATTTTATAAATTATATGGGTTCTTTAAATAATTAAATATAAATTCTAAAATTAAAAAAACATAATAAGCAAAATTAAGAACTCAGTGAATGAGTTTGACAGCAGATTAAATCGGTTAAAGAGACAATGAGAGAACTGGAGGAGAGAAGAGAAGAAACTCATGAGAACAAAAAACGAGTCAAAGAGAGAAAATACAGACGAAAGGGAGAGCAACACGGACAGTAAGAAGGTGTAATATGCATGTGATTGAAACACCAGAAGAAGATAACAGAGAAGAGGGACTAGAAGCACCAACTGATGAAGAATTTTTCAAAACAAGAAGAAAGACATTAAGCCACGGATTTCAGAAGCCCAGGCTTCCCTGGTGGCTCAGACAGTAAAAGAATCTGCCTGTAATGTAGGAGACCCGGGTTTGATTCCTAGATGGAGAAGATCCCCTGGAGAAGGGAATGGCAACCCACTCCAGTATTCTTGCCTGGAGAATTCCATGGACAAAAGAGCCTGGAGGGCTACAGTCCATAGGGTCACAAAGAGTCAGACACGACTGAGTGACTAACACACACAAGAATTCTAAGCAGGCTGAATCAAGAAAAATCCACAGCTAGACCCATGCCAGCCAAAATTTACTACAAACCAAAGACAGAGGAAATATTTTAAAAATAGCTGGGGGTGAGATCTAGACAATTTTGTAACTATTAGGTGAGGTCACAGAAAAAGTTCACTTTTGGTAGATCAAAAATATTCTATATTAAAGTAATTGAAAAGTCATCCCATTAAGGAAACTCCAGACCCAGAAAGTTTTACGAGAGTACTCTGTCAGACATCTATGAAGAAAGAATGCAAATCAAACACAAAATATTCCAGGGAAAAGAAAAAGATGAACACTCCCCAACTCTTTTAAGGTCAGAATAACTTTGATATTAACCTGACAAGACTATCATAAGAGAAAAAAATTTAAGGCAACTCTAATGCAAAAAGGATATGCAAAAATTATTTATAAAACTTAATATGTCAAAGTGAAGTTGAGTTTATTCCAGAAATACAAGATTGGCTGAGTATGGAAAAAAATCAAGCAACATCAAACAAGATAAAAATACATATGAATAAGGTTAATCACTGTAGCATTGTTTATAATTACAAAATACTGTAAAACAACCTAAATGCTCACTGCTCACTCAGATAGAGGAAGATGGTTGAATAAACTGTAGAGTACAATGTAAGTGTAAAAAAGAGAACAAGGAAGATCACTTTGAGTGATCTGGAGTGATTTTTCAGATATATTATTCAATGAAAACAAAGAAGAAAGAAAGAAGGGGATATCAGAAAATATACTCACATATGCTTGCTTGTGCAAAATAAATACAAGGAGGATGAACTATAAACTAATGAGATTGGTAACCTACAAAGCACAGTGGGAAAGGATGGAAATCAGGAAAAACAGGAATGAGTTAGTAGGGGTACAGAGGTAGCAATACTTCTCTGAATTTATCATTTTGAATATACTCAGACTCTTTAAAGTCACAGTAATATTTCACATTCTTTCCCCAGATAAATAATTTAAATCAACCAGGATAGGGAGAAGGAACCCAAAATACAATGTAATTCTGTGTATGTGCTTAGTCATGTCCAACTCTTTGGGACTTCATGGACAATAGTCCGCCAGGCTCCTCTGTCCATGGGATTATTCAGGCAGGAATAATGGAGTGGGTTGCAATTTTCCTCTCCAGGGGATCTCCCCAACCCAGGGATTCAGCCCACGTCTCCTGCATCTCCTGTACTGGCAGGCAGATTCTTTACCACTGAGCTACCTGGGAAAATATAAACAGTAATAAATTAACCTAACTGTATTACAAATGAATAAGACAATCACACTGAAGGGTACAAGGAAGAAAAAAGTAAAAATTAAGCCCAACTAACTTTGAAAACAGTATTCTGACTAGACAATGCAAGGCTAAACCAAAACAGAACCATACACAAATACTGTACAAAAATTGCACAAGTACTGTAAATCTGGTTTTCACAGGTGTATAGTTGAGCAATTCTGTAACTACAAACAAGTGAATATATTGTAGATAATGCCAACCCTGGTTTCTCAGTGTCTGAGGGAAGAAATTACATATGAGGAAAGTGAGAAGGATAGAATGAGCCATATGGTATTAAGACTAGAAGAGGAGGTATCACTATGAACTCAGGGTTCTAGACAGGGAGAAAGAAAGACAGAAGTGCATGAAAAAGAATGGGGGCATGTCAAAAGGAAAAAGGAGCCAAACTGAAGGAGTTCCAAAACCCAAAGCCTAAAGATTGTGAGTAGTATAATAACTGATAGTATTGAATTATAATCCAAAGAATTAAATAAATACCTAAGAGTGCACTATTGATATAAATTACTTGAATAAGTAAATAGATGGGGAAGAAGGCACAGTTCTTTCTTCAGAAGAGTTACAATTCGTAAGTGTAATAGGAATGAAAGAAATATTTAAATCACCTGTAGACAAATACAACAGTAATAATTACTGAAGGCAAGACTGGCCAATGGCATACTAATAGCTAAAAACAGTGGGCAAAAGTTTGAGGAGAAAGAGGATATTAGCAGAGTATCAAAGTATCTCCCCCAATATACCTGACCTGCCTCTTGAGAAACCTGTATGCAGGTCAGGAAGCAACAGTCAGAACTGTACATGGAACAACCGACTGGTTCCAAATAGGAAAAGGAGTGCGTCAAGGCTGTATATTGTCACCTTGCTTATTTAACGTATATGCAGAGTACATTATGAGGAACGCTGGGCTGGAAGAAGCACAAGCTGGAATCAAGATTGCTGGGAGAAATATCAATAATCTCAGATATGCAGATGACACTACCCTTATGGCAGAAAGTGAAGAGTAACTCAAAAGCCTCCTGATGAAAGTGAAAGAGGAGAGTGAGAAGGTTGGCTTGAAGCTCAACATTCAGAAAACAAAGATCATGGCATCTGGTCCCATCACTTCATGGGAAATAGATGGAAAAACAGTGGAAACCGTGTCAGACTTTATTTTTTGGGGCTCCAAAATCACTGCAGATGCTGATTGCAGCCATGAAATTAAAAGACGCTTGCTCCTTGGAAGGAAAGTTATGACCAACCTTGATAATATATTAAAAAGCAGAGACATTACTTTGCCAACAAAGGTCCGTCTAGTCAAGGCTATGGTCTTTCCCGTGGTCATGTATGGATGTGAGAGTTGGACTGTGAAGAAAGCTGATCGCTGAAGAATTGATGCTTTTGAACTGTGGTGTTGGAGAAGACTCTTGAGAGTCCCTTGTACCGCAAGGAGATCCAACCAGTCCATTCTAAGGGAGATCAATCCTGGGTGTTCATTGGAAGGACTGATGCTAAAGCTGAAACTGCAATACTTTGGCCACCTCATGCGACGAGTTGACTCCCTGGAAAAGACTCTGATGCTGGGAAAGGTTGGGGGCGGGAGGAGAAGGGGACGACCGAGAATGAGATGGCTGGATGGTATCACCGACTCTGTGGACATGAGTTTGAGTGAACTCAGGAAGTTGGTGATGGATAGGGAGGCCTGGCGTGCTGTGATTCATGGGGTAGCGGAGAGTCGGACACGACTGAGCGACTGAACTGAACTGAACTGAAGGGAAAATCAGTAATTTTATAATGGAGAAGTCTGGCAGACACCACCTTAATCCAGTGATAAAGATTAATATCACCAGTAACAAATTTCTTGATATCATATACCACTCTCTCGATATGACCCACTGAGAAGGAAACAGCGTCACTTCTGTAGTATTCTTGCCAGAAACACATAATCTCACTCTAATCATGAGAAAACATCAGATAAACCCAAACTGAGAGGCATTCTACAAAATAACTAAAACTCACCAAAAATGTCAAAGTCATGAAAGACAAGAGGAGTAAGGAATTGTCGTAACTAAAGGCAATATAGGATCTGAGACTGAACCCTGGAACAGAAAGGGGGCATTAAAAGGGGAAAATCACATGAGCTCTGTGCTTTAGTTAAAAGTATTGTACCAAATGGGTAGAAGATTCAGCTCAGGACATCAGAGTCTGAACAGGACAAGGAAGGCATACATCAAACCAAGGAACAACCTGGCATGGGGTATCAAAGCCAGCAGGATGAAGAGGAAAATTACACAATGGAAAAGTCCAGCATGGGGAGTCAGAGCCCAAAATGGAGTCCACATTGGGCAGGGGGATTGGGTCAGGCTGGTACAAGGTTTCCAAGGCTGAGTGGAATAAGGGTGACATCCACACAAGGAAGTGGGTGATGATGGGAAACTAACTGCATACAGAAGGATTGATCAAATGAGTAATATAACAAAGATAAAGGGTTTCTGATTGTCGGACAGTTACAAAAATGGTAAGGGAGAAAACCAGAATGATTTCTGCAATGTTAGGCTGGAAATACAGGTATCAGTATGAACTAATAGTTTTTAATATTTATGTAAATAAATACATATGGAAATATGTACATGAATACACATTTATGTACACATATATACAATATTCATATGTTTCTTAGCTCTGAGAGGGCCTGGGCACCATGAGAGCCAACAGCAATAAGTACACCTAGCATCAGGTACTGATTTCTAAATAACTTTCTCCATTACGAGGAACTAGGGCTCCTTGGAAAAATGGTTGATTCCAGGACTGGGACAGGGAAGATAGAAAACTGGCCTGGAACACTTTTTTTGTGCCTGAAAGTTAAAGAAGAAAATACTTAGAGAATGATAGGAACATGTCAACAGAACACAGAAGTCAGCTTAAAAAAAAAATCCTACTGGCCAAATTAAGGACAATTTGAGCATTAAAATAATAATAGTAAAGAATTATAATCCATTGAGTAAAACAGGAAACCATGAGTTAGCACTGATACATATAAATTGAAGGTTTCCTCAGAAATGGGATTTTGCATAGCTTCAAAATACCCCCACAAAATATCAAGAAAGGAAAAAGATAAAATATCACCTCAATCAGGTGATCAAAGTAAATGTCATTAGTTATGGGACAAACTGAAATCCTGTGAAAAGAACAAAGAATCATTTCTGTGATCTTCAGGCCAGATATATAATCTGCATCATGAAGAAACAGTAGGAGAAAACAGAGGGATATTCTAGAAAATAATTAGCCTCTAATCTGGGAGTTGGTGATGGACAGGGAGGCCTGGCGTGCTGTGATTCATGGGGTCGCAGAGAGTCGGACACGACTGAGCGACTGAACTGAATCTTTTAAAGTGTCAAAGTCATAAAACTCAAGGAAAGACTGAGTAGCTGTTCCAGACTAAGGAGACTATAAAATGTGACAACTAAATGCAAATTGTGATTCTGAACCAGATCCTCCTGCTATAAAGGACATTACTGGACAACTGGCAAAACCTGAACAGACTCTGAGGAGCGGATGGCTTTAATGCATAGATGTTTATTTCCTGATTTTGATGGTTGCATAGTGTGTCTACAAGAAACTTTCCTTGTTTGCAGGAAATAAATATATAATAAAAAAACATTCAGGGGTGATAGGACTTCTAGTTAACAACAATCTTCAAACAGTTTTGGGAAGGCAAAGTTCTTCCTACTATATTTGCAACTTTCTTGTAAATACAAGATTATTTTAAATTCTTAAAAACTATAAAAACATTATTATGATAAAGAAGACATAAATAAATGGAAAAACCATTTTATGAATTGGAAAATTCAATACTGTAACGATATTCAAATGGATCTACAGATTAAATGCAATGCAAATTAAAATTCCAAAGGCATTCTGGGAAATCAGTCAAACTGATTCTAAAATATAAATCAGGGAACTCCCTGGTGGGCCAGTGGTTAGGATTCTGTGCTTCCACTGCAGGGGAATGGGTTCAATACCTGGATGGGGAACCAAATCTTGCAAGCTGCCTGACTCGGCCAAAAAAAGGAAAATGGTACAAAAGGTAAAGAATAGCAAAATCCTTCTTGAAAAGACAGAAGCATTTTTAGAGGGTTTAGTCTATTACATATAAAGTCTTATAAAGCTATAATAATTAAGAAAATGTGATACTGGAACAAGGATAAATAATAAACCAATGAAGCAGAACATAGCCCAGAAACAGACCCACCCATAAATACAGACACTTGGTTAGTGTAAGTATGGCTCCAAAGCACAATAAGGAACAATCTTTCAATAAATGGTGCTAGGATAATATGGGTGAAAATAAAAATGGAACCTGAACCTACCTTATACTACACACAAAAGTAAAATCCAGGTGATTTCCTAATTCTTAAATGTGAAAGAAAAACAACACATCTTCCAGAAGGTAAAACAGGAGAATATCATCGTAACTTTGGGATAGAAAAAAGCTTCTTAGTGTACAAAACTTAAACAAGATATAAAGACAACAACTGATAAATTTAACTACATCAAATTGAGAGTAGCACTGAAATATATACATTACCATAAGTAAGAGATACCTAGTGGGAAGTTGCTGTGTGACACAGAAAGCTCAACTGGTGCTCTGTGACAACCTAGAGGGATGGTTTGGGATGAGCAGTGAGAGGGAGATTCAAGAGGGAGGGAACATATATATAATTATGGCTGATTCACGTCATCGTATGGTAGAAACCAACACAACATTGTAAAGCAATTATCCTCCAATTAAAAAAAAACAAAACACCAACCTAACAATTTGAGTTTATCAAAATACCCCACTTAAAGAATATGATGGTAAGCCACTGTGACATATGAAGATAAAGAACATGGACTTCAGAGCCAGAACATCCCCTTCAACTCTGAACTTTTCTGTCTATTAACCATATGACTTTCAACAAGTTACTTAACCTTTCTAAGCCTCAGTGTTCCTATCTATAGAAGGAAGATAATAATGGTATCTATCTTATAAGATTATTACAAAGGTAAAATGAGTTAGTCCAAATATAACACTTGGACAGGTAAATGGTATAATTATTATTATCGTTACTGTTGAACATTTATTATGACTTATCCCTGACCCAAAGGAACTCAAAAATCTAGTAAGAAGACAGATTTGTATTTAGTTGCATAAATACATGGCTTATGTCACCACCATGCCTGACAAATCCCATGGACAGAGGAGCCTGGCGGGCTGCAGTCCTTGGGGTCACAAGAATTGCACAGGACTTACTGATTAAATAATAACAACATCACCACTAAAGGGTGTAAATGAAAAATCAGGGAAGACCTCCTTAAGGAGTTTAGATCTCAAAGAATAAGAATCAGTTTGTGAAATAGAGAAAGATAAGGATATCCTGAAAGTGGAAAGACATTAACAAAAGACACTGAAGCATTAAAAGAGTACAAATTAGAAAACTGGTTTCAATGTGTGTAGATGGGCGAGGAAGAAATAGCAAAAATTTAGGATCCTATCCCAAGGAGTGTGAATGGACTTTATGACAATGGGAAGCCCCTGAAGAGTTTCAAGCATGAGAGTGACATGGCCTAATTTGCATGTTAAAAATATCAATCTGGGGCAAAAATAGAGGTGATATGCCAGTCAGGAAGTGGTTGTAAGGGTGAGACCTGAACTGAGAAATGTCTGGGACATGACATGAAATGCCATTCTCACAGCCATCAGGGCACTAAATAGCAAGCACCTTTAAACCTGCCACATCCTCACAATCACCAGATTCTTCCCTGATACAGTCCCTCTCTCTAGCCTTTCTTTCCATCTCTACTGACAAGCACTCATATAGTCTCATGCCTGTAAACAAAACATCATCACAAAAGATGTACATGTGCTAACCTCTGCTAGGGTCAGTGCAGCCTGCACACCTCATGCATATTTGAGCTTATGAATTATTTTCCTGTTCATGGCATACTTTCCCCCTTCTTGAATTGTAATGCTGACTCTACCCTCCTTCCCATCTCTAAGCCCCATGTGCCTCAAAACAAGTTCTTCTTCTCCTTTTGACATGCCCCTATTCTTTTTCATTCTCTATCTCTCTGAAACCATGAGTTCATATTGATACCTCCAATTCTAGTCTAACACCACATGGCTTACAGGTTTACTGGCACAAAGACAGACCAATGAAACAGAGGAGAGGCCAAAATGATTTTTGTATGTATGCCAAAATGATTTTTGACAAGGGTGCCAAGACTATACAATGGGGAAAAGACAGTCTTTTCAATAAATGCTACTGGGAAAAGCGGATATCCACATTCAAAAGAATGAAGGTGGACTCTTACCATCCAAAATCTGGCTGAAAATGTATTTATTTTTATTTATTTATGGCCACACTGTGCATCTTGCAGGATATTAGTTCCCTGACCAGAGAATGAACCTGGGCCCATGGCAGTGAAAGCATGGAGTCCTAACTGCTGAACTGCCAGGGAATTCCCCAAAAATGTTTTAAAGACTTATATGTGAGACCTAAAACTATTAAACTCCTAGAAGAAAACACATGGGGAAATTTTTAGAACATTGGAATTGGCAAGGATTTGTTTAATATCATATCAAAAGCATAGGCAATGCAATTTAAAAACAAACAGAACTATAGTAGAACCCCCTTTATCCACAGTTTTGTTTCCAGAGTTTCAGTTACCCCTTGTGTTAACCAGATGCTAAAATACTAAATGGAAGTAAACAATTTGTAAGTTTTAAACTGTGTATCATTCTGAGGAACACGATGAAATCTCACATCATCCTGCTTTGTCCTGTCCAGGATTCCCAACCATTAACATAATGTGCTCCTTACAGCCAACAATCAATATTGTCATGGCTCCATGATCCACACTAAGCAGATGATCCTCCTTCCAATGCATCATTACGTCAATGGTGCCCTGATAATACTTCACAAAGCCTACATCATTCACCTCACTTCATCTCATCACTAGTCATTTTATCATCTCACATCATACAATAAGATACTTTGAAAGAAGTCACATTCACATAACTTTTACTACAGTATATTACAATCATTTTATGTTACTGTTAGTTATTGTTAATCCCTTACTATGGCTAATGCATAAATTATACCTAATCATAGGCATGTATGTACAGGAAAAACATTAAGTATATATAGAGTTCAGTACTATGTGCAGTTTCAGGCATCCACTGGGTGCCTTGGAATATATCCCTGTGATAAAGGGGGCACTAATGTACAACAAACTTAAAAATTTCTGTGCATTGAAGGAAACAATCAATAGAGAAAAGGCAACCTACAGAATAGGGGAAAGTAACTGTAAATCATGTATATGATAAGGAGTTAATATCCAAAATACATGAAGGACTTCTACAACTCAACAACAACAACAACAAAATTTTTAAATGGGCAAAGAATAGCACTCAAACAAGAAAAATAAATAAAATGTACCCAGATTGGAAGGGAAGAGGCAAAACTGTCTTTATATGCAAATGAAATGATACCATACACAGAAAATTCTATAAAGACTCCACAAAAAAACTATTAGAACTGATAAACAAATTCAACAAGGTACCAGGATATCATGTTAACTTGCAGAAATCTGTTGCATTTATTTACACTACCAATGAAGTATCAGAAAGGGAAAGCTTTTAAAAAATCCCTTTTAAAATCCCATCAAAAAGATAAAAAGGTTAGGTACAAAATATGACCAAGGAAGTGAAAGATTTAGATGCTTAGAACTATAAAATATTGATAAAGGAAATTGAAAATGATTCAAAGAAATGGAAAGACATTCCATGCTCTTGGATTGTAAGAATTAATATTGTTAGTATGACCATACTACTCAAAGCATTCTACAGATTTAATGTGATGCCTACCAAATTACCCATGACATTTTTCACAGAACCAGAACAAACAATCTACAAATAATCTTAAAATTCATATGGAGCCATTAAAGACCCCAAGTTGCCAAATCAACCCTGAGGAAAAAGAACAAAGCTGGAGACACAACCCTACCAGACTTCAGACAACATTACAAAGTTATAGTAATCAAAACAGCATGGTTGGGGGACAAAAACAGATAAATGGATCAACAGAACGAAATAGAGAACCAAGAAGTAAACCCACACACCTACAGTCAATTAATCTTCAAAAAAATGAGGTAAGAATATACAGTGGAAAAAAGTCAGTCTCTTCAGCATGTGGGGTCAGATAAACTAGACAACCACATGTAAATCAATGAAGTTAGAACACACCCTCACACCATACACAAAAATAAATTCTAAATGGCTAAAGTAAAAGTGAAAGTCACTCAGCTGTGTCTGACTCTGCCACCAGCTCAGAATACTGGAGTGGGTGGCCTTTCCCTTCTCCCGGGGAATCTTCCCAACCCAGGAATCGAACTGGGGTCTCCGGCATCGCAGGTGGATCCAACTGAGCAATGAGGGAAGCTAAACGGCTGAAGACTTAAATATAAGACAAGACACCATAAAACTCCTAAAAGAGAACATAAGCAAAACATTCTCTGACATAAATTGTATCAATTTTTTAAAAAAACTGACTCCCAAGGCAATAGAAATAAAAGCAAAAATAAATAAATGGGACCTAATCAAACAAAAGCTTTTGCAGAGCAAACGAAAAGACAACCTACAGACTGGGAGAAAATACTTGTGAATGATGCAACCCACAAGGGCTTAATTTTCCAAATATACAGACAGCTCATAACTAGAGCGCATAAGGTTGTTGTGAGGTTTAAATGAGATAATTAATCCATACAATATTTACCACAGTACCTAACATAAACTTAAACATCAATACGGTAAACTTACACACAGATAAAAAGAACAGATTTGTGGTTGCCAAGGGTGAGGCAGAGTGGAGGAGGAAAGGATTGGGAATTTGGGATTAGCAGATGCAAACTATTATACATAGGATGGATAAACAATAAAATCGTATGGTATAGCACAGGGAACTATATTCAACATCCTATGATAAATCATAACAAAAAAGAATATATATATGTACAACTGAATCACTTGGTTATACAGCAGAAATTAACACAACATTGTACATCAACTATACTTCAATAAAGTTTAAAAATATATGCTATTCTTATCACACACAGCCTTAAGAGTAAACAAGTTCTACTAATAATCTAATAAATGATTAGTTACAGAAAATGAGTTAGGAGGAGATTATTGGTAACTTCTAATTCCCAATGCCTGGCTTATATAGAAACAATATATGGTACACAGGAAGAGAAACTATTCATCCAGTAAGTAAAATACTTCTATTTACAGGATTTTTAATTACATATCTATTCACATTTCCTCCATTATACACATTTAAAATACATTTTTAGACAAGTTTCCAAAACACTGATACCTTACCATTCCTGATCCACTATTTAGGAATCTGTCCTCCTTGTCATATTTGCTTCTCTATGAATAAACTACTGCTTGTTTGCAGAAGGAAGTGGTTATTTCCGTTTTGTAACTGAAGTAAAAAGAAGAAATAGCCTCTCTAATCAGGAAGCCCTCCTTTTCTCTGAAAGTTGTTGTGAAATGAAAACATTACACAAAAATCATATTTACAAGATCCAATGCTGAAGACACTCCTCAAATATCTACTGAGCCCCATTATGCATCAGGTACTATCTTGGCGTTACAGGCAAAGACAGTGTTAGTCATTCAGTCGTGTCTGACTCTTTATGATCCCATGAACTGTAGTCCACCAGGTTCCTCTGTCCATGGAATTTTCCAGGCAAGAATACTGGAGTGGGTTGCCATTCCCTTCTCCAGGGGGTTCTTCCCAACCCAGGAATCAAACCCGGGTCTCCTGCATTGCAGGCAGATTCTGTACTGAGTCACTAGGTCTCCCACATGGCAAGTGGATTCTTTACTGTCTGAGCCACCAGGGAAGCCCATGAATACTGGAGTGGGTAGCCGATCCCTCCTCCAGGGGATTGTCCTGACCCAGGAATTGAACTGGGGTCTCCTGTGTTGCAGATGGATTCTTTACCAGCTGTGCTACTAGGGAAGCACAGGCAAAGATAAAACAATCCATAATCTCAAGCAACTTAGTCTCTTGGAAAGTATAACCATTTGGTTGAATAGTGTATTGTTTAGTGAAGTAAGTATCTCCACCCATTCTAATACATGCTTATTAGCATCCTAGTCATTCTTGTGAGCTACACTAAAATGTCACTTTCTCCCTATATGTTGCTCACGATGAAGGGATCTGCTCTTTCCTTCTTTAAATTTATTCAAATGTTCCCACACTCAGGTAGTATATGAATATATGTTATACTAGTCACTATCTTAGGTATTAGGGGCACAATTTTGAGTTTACAGATCTAGTCCAGCAACAATCAGATCCAAATCTACCTTTTCTATCTTACTTCCCGATACACTCCTCCACGAACCAGTACTTTTCAGTTACACTGTACTTACTACTCACATGACTCACAATTCTCAGCTTTTGCTCAAGTTGTTCCTTCCATTGAAACGCCAAAGACTTGCCTCTATCTGTGTAAATAATACAAGCTAACTCTATTGAGCAAACCCACATCTCCTGTATCTCTTACATTGTAAATGATTCTTTACCTGTTGAGCCATTGGGGAAGCCTCTTCTTTTCTCATAGAACATCATTTTTACTTGAAGGAACAATACTGACAAACTATATTTGTGTCAGCACTGTCTGACACCTTTGTCTAAATGCATATTAACTAATTAAATCCTCACAACAACTACATGAAATAGGTATTATTATTATCCTTCTTTTCCAGAATAGAGAAATAGAAACGTTTGGTATTTTGCAATGGTATACCACAAAGCAGGGCTTTCCTGGTGGCTCAGCTGGTAAAGAATTTGCCTGCAGAATCTGCCTGTAGGAGACCTGGGTTCAATCCCTGGGTTGGGAAGATCCCCTGAAGAAGGGAACAGCTACCCACTCCAGAATTCTGGCCTGGAGAATTCCACGGACTGTATAGTCCATGGGGTAGCAAAGAGGAACACAACTGAGCGACTTTCACACACCTCCATGAAAGGAGACAGCAAAAATTAAGTCTCTAGGTTTCAAATAACCCTAGCTCTGTTAAATAAGCCTCATTCCATGCCCTTCTTACTAGACAAAGTCCTCCTCAAAAGATAACAATATAAACTTTTCTGCCTTGGAAATAGTATATGAAATAGAAAAAACAAGAGCTCAAAACTCTTATCAGAAAACCTGGATTCAAGTCACAGTGTCACTAATTTTGTGTGACCTCAGGAGGGCAGTACTTAGTAACTGAGATATATATACACAAATTTCAAGAAAGGGTTTTAACATCACCAATCAGCTCAAAGGTCTACAGTGAAAAGCAGATGAAATAAGATACATGACAACGTTTAGGGTACAAGGTACCCTTAGGGCAAACCTCTTTTCATGACAACATTAAAATGCTATCTGTGTTTTTCACTATGTTGACATTTGCAACAATGGTGCAAGAGCAATGGTGGTGAAACTTAATATATCAGCACCAGTAGAGCCCATGGCATCAAACTAAACTTGTCGTCATTATATTCTTCACCACCATGAACAAGAAAAAAAAAAAAACCTGTTTTACTCAAGAATGCCCTTGAAGAAATAGTAAATATGATGACACCTTGATCCTTCAGTGTATCTTGTGAAATAATCTGTGTGGGAAGTACACTGCTACTACACATCAAAATATAATGACTATCTCAAGCCAAAGGACTTGTGCAATTGTCTGAGTTGTGAATTAAGTGGCTTTCTTCTCATGTGTTTGTGTGCTCAGTCGTGTCTGCCTCTTTGTTACCCCTTGGACTGTTGCCCACCAGGCTTCTTTGTCCATGGGATTTCCCAGGCAAGAATACTGGAGTGGGTTGCCATTTCCTTCTCCAGGGGATCTTCCAGACCCAGGGATCAAAACCACATCTCCTGTGTCTCCTGCATTGCAAACGATTCTTTACCTGCTGAGCCATTGGGGAAGCCTCTTCTTTTCTCATGGAACATCACTTTTACTTGAAAGAACAATACTGACAAACTATATTATTCACACTGGGGTATTTTACAGACATTTCCTTGAAAATAACCTGTCATTTGACAGTATTTGTTGCCAATTATAAAACTCAGGCTTCAAAGCAAACAGTATTTTAGAAAAGCTGTATTCACCAGGCACCATGACTCTGACAGATTCTCAATACTTAAAGCCTTTCTGGATGAGTTTGGGACAGTATCAACAAATATAATTTTTTATGTGGTATGCTGAAATGTATCAATATGGAAGATCTGCATATGATCAATGCATGATGTTACAAAATGATACATAAAGATCCATTCAAAATACCAGACAGACCAATGGATATAAATGTAATATTTTCATATATAAATTTAATTGTTATAGTTAAATTCCCCACTGCAACCAATCTTTAAGAAACTTATCACTTGTCGAGTTTTGGTCAAGTATCAAAGAAGAACATTCACAATTATCTGAAAAGGTTATTAAAGTCCTCCTTTTTCTAACTATGTATCTGTATGAGACTATATTTTCTTCATATACTTCAACCTAAACAACATATCACAAAGACTGAATGCAGAAACAGGTATAAGAACACTGCCATCTTCTATTAAGCCAGACATTTAAAAAATTTTCAAAAATGTGAAATGTTTCTTCTCACTCATTTTTTTTCATTTGGGAAAATGGCTATTTTCCCAATCTGATGAATATATTCTTTTTTTTAATAAACCCCAAGTCCTTTTTATTTTTTATTGGAGTATAGTTGCTTTACAATGTTGTGTTGATTTCTGCTGTACAATGAAGTAAATCAGCTATGAAAGTGAAAGTCACTCAGTCGTGTCCACCTCTTTGCCACCCCATTGACTATACAGTCCATGGCCAGAAAACTGTAGTGGGTAGCCTTTCCCTCCTCCAGGGGATCTTCCCAATCCAGGGATCAAACCCAGGTCTCCCGCATTGCAGGCGGATTCTTTACCAGCTGAGCCACAAGGGAAGCCCAGAATACTGCAGTGGGTAACCTATCCCTTCTCTATGGGTCTTCCTGACCCAGGAATCGAACCAGGGTCTCCTGCATTGCAGGCAGATTCTTTGTATACATATATACCCCCTCTCTAGGACATTCCTCCCATCCCCCTCCATGCCACTCATCTAGGTCATCACAGAGCACCAAGCTGAGCTTCCTGTGCCATATAGCAGGCTCCCACTAGTTACCTATTTTACACATGTTAGTGTATATATGTCCCAATCTCCCAATTCATCCCACCACCAACCACCCTGGTGTTCACGTGTCTGTTCTACATGTCTATGTCTATATTTGTGCCCTGCAAATAGGTTCATCTGTATCATTTTCCTAGATTCCATATATATGATACCTATTTTCTTAATTCTCAAAAACTTACATGTTCTTAGCAACTAAATGATACTCATAATTACCAGACAGATAATAATCTATCATCTTCTCAAATGATACTTCCTCCATGAGGTGTACACTAAAACTTGACTCCCCAACCTAGCATTTCCTATTCCCCATATCTTGCTGTACCTTTTCTTTTCTTCATTGTACTTATTGCTTCTTTTATATATGTGTGTGTGTATGTGTATATATATGTATACATATTTACATATATATGTTTATATATATTTATGTATGCTTATTATTTATTATCTGTCTCCTATCACAGAAAAGTAGGCTCCACAAAGGCTGGGATCTTGATTCATTTCATTTATTTATGTATCCCAAGCTCCTACCTAGAATTATGCCAGGCAAACAAGTGTTCAATAAATATTTGTTAAATGAGGAATAATGATTGCACTATTCGGTGTATGGTTTACCTAATGTTTTATATTTGGAATCTAAAAATAGGTTAGATTTCCTAAGAAATCATTATTTTTGCTTAGCATCCTTTAAAGCTGCTCCCTCAAAGATTTATGAACAGTTTTAGCTGAAGTCTCCAAACTGCTGAATAAAACACAAGCAAATATTTACAAAAGTGTTCTCCCCCACAACTTCTGCTTTGACTATCTGAAGCAATACTGTGCTTCTCCTGGACAGAGTCAGCATTGCATTGGGCAACTGAATATCTCTGATTCAGTCAAAGTAGACAGTGAAAAAGGAGAAGGCAATGGCAAGCCACTCCAGTACTCTTGCCTAGAAAATCCCATGGATGGAGAAGCCTGGTAGGCTGCAGTCCACCGGGTCACTATGAGTCGGACATGACTAAGCGACTTCACTTTCACTTTTCACTTTCATGCATTGGAGAAGGAAATGGCAACCCACTCCAGTGTTCTTGCCTGGAGAATCCCAGGGAGGGGGGAGCCTGGTGGGCTGCCATCTGTGGGGTCGCACAGAGTTGGACACGACTGAAGTGACTTAGCAGCTTAGCAGCAGACAGTGAAAATGGGTTATTTTCAATTCATTCTACAACCAGAGGCTTCCAAGTCAAGTTATTCCCAGTAAATAAAAATCTTCACCATATGTAAATACAGCCTAAGAATTTTAGCTGCTGCAGAAGATGTGTCCTAACTACTTCAACTCCAGGTTTTGGTAAAGGGGTCACTATTCCTTAATCATAAGTTTAAGAAAAATTAAGATTTGAGTTTTCAGTCTTTAAGACTTACAATACTGGAGGAGAATAGCTGTGGCAGAAGAGAAACAAAAACAGAGTCCAAGTCTGAGAAAGATCCGATGTACCATTGCTGGCTTTGAGGTACAGGGGTTCATATGCAAGAACCAGGGAGAGCCCGGAGGGAAATGGAACCTCAGTCCTATGACGATAAGGAACAAGATTCTGCCAACAACTTGAATGAGCATGGAACCTGATTCTTCCCAGAGTCTGCCAACCATCTCATCGTCTGTCATCCCCTTCTCCTCCTGCCTTCAATCTTTCCCAGCATCAAGGTCTTTTCAAACCAGTCAGTTCTTTGCATCAGGTGGCCAAAGTATTGGAGTTTCAGCTTCAGCATCAGTCCTTCCAATGAACACCCAGGACTGATTTCCTTTAGGATGGACTGGTTGGATCTCCTTGCAGTCCAAGGGACTCTCAAGAGCCTTCTCCAATGCCACAGTTCAAAAGAAGCAATTTTTTTGTGCTCAGCTTTCTTTATTGGAGAAGGAAATGGCAACCCACTCCAGTATTCTTGGCTAGAGAGTCCTGTGGACAGGACTGCCGTCTATGGGGTTGCACAGAGATGGACACGACTGAAGCAACTTAGCAGCAAGCAGCAGCAACAGCTTTCTTTATGGTAGAACTCTCACATCCATACATGACCACTGGAAAAACCATAGCCTTGACTAGACGGACCTTTGTTAATAAAGTAATGTCTCTGCTTTTTAATATGCTGTCTAGATTGGTCATAACTTTTCTTCCAAGGAGTAAGCGTCTTTTAATTTCGTGGCTGCAATCAGCATCTGCAGTGATTTTGGAGCCCCCCAAAATAAAGTCTGTCACTGTTTCCACTGTTTCCCCATTTATTTGCCATGAAGTGATAGGACCAGATGCCACAATCTTAGTTTTCTGAATGTTGAGTTTTAAGCCAACTTTTTCACTCTCCTCTTTCATTTTCATCAAGAGGCTCTTTAGTTCTTCTTCACTTTCTGCCGTAAGGGTGGTGTCATCTGCATATCTGAGGTTATTGATATTTCTCCCGGCAATCTTGATTCCAGCTTGTGTTTCCTCCAGCCCAGCATTTCTCATGATGTACTCTGCATACAAGTTAAATAAGCAGGGTGACAATATACAGCCTTGACAAACTCCTTTTCCTATTTGGAATCAGTCTGTTGTTCCATGTCCAGTTCTAACTGTTGCTTCCTGACCTGCATACAGGTTTCTCAAGAGGCAGGTCAGGTGGTCTGGTATTCCCATCTCTTTCAGAATTTTCCAGTTTATTGTGATCCACACAGTCAAAGGCTTTGGCATAGTCAATAAAGCAGAAATAGATGTTTTTCTGGAACTCTCTTGCTTTTTCAAAGATCCAGCAGATGTTGGCAATTTGATCTCTGGTTCCTCTACCTTTTCTAAAACCAGCTTGAACATCTGGAAGTTCATGGTTCACATATTGTTGAAGCCTGACTTGGAGAATTTTGAGCATTACTTTCCTAGCGTGTGAGGTGAGTGCAATTGTACGGTAGTTTGAGTATTCTTTGGCATTGTCTTTCTTTAGGACTGGAATGAAAACTGACTTTTTCCAGTCCAGTGGCCACTTCTGAGTTTTCTAAATTTGCTGGTATATTGAGTGCAGCACTTTCAAAGAGAGAGAAATTGAAGGAGGCAATTTTGAGAAGTTGAAGCCAACTACTAGTTCATGAGGATAAATAGTTTGACTCTTAAATAATATGTGTTTTAACTGCATGGGTCTACTTCTACATGAATTTTTAAGTAGTAAATACTACAGTACTACACCAATCATGGCTGTTTAAATCCAGATTTGGGAGAACAGATATAGAGGAACCATAGATACGGAGGGTTGGCTAGAAATTGCAGGTAGATTTTCAACTGCCCAGTGGACCAGGACACCTACCCCATATCTTATTCAAGGGTCGACTGGAAAGAACATCAAAAATACTTTCATTGACTACTGAAGTTAAGAGTTATTCAGAAAAAAAGAATGCTGTTATAGAATCACTCAACTTTTGAATTAGGCAATGAAAGGAAAGAGAGGAGGAAAGATTAATACATGTTAGAAAATTCAGGAAGAAAATGAAAGCAGGGCAAATAAAATATATATATATAATAAAAGAGAATTTGCTATCTAATTCTTTTGTCTACTTCTGAAGTGCTGTGCTGAGTCACTCAGTCGTGTCCAACTCTTTGCAACCCCATGGACTGTAGCCTGCCAGGTACCTCTGTCCATGGGGTAAACAAGGCCAAAATAGGTGTGGCCCTAACAAAGTGACAGAATCAATCTAAGAAGAAACTATAGTGATTATGTTATTTTAAAGAGAGTTTTCTGAAGACAGGTATTTTTCCTTATACACAGAGGATAGGGAGACCCTTTAGACTTAAAGAAAATATATACAGAATTCCCTAGCAGTCCAGGGGTCAGGACTCTGTACTTTCACTGCTGAGGATGTGAGTTCAATCCCTGGATGTGGAACTAAGTTCCTGCAGGCTGCATGGCACGGCCAAAAGAAAACAATGTAATACATATGCAAATATGTCTTCAGTACATAAAGTACAGCAGAGATACTGCTGCATTATAATTTTCAAAATATTCCCAGTGAACAACCTTTCTGAAGGCTTCACTCTTTGTCCCCAGTAATTCTCCAAGGAAATCTGCTCAGGGCACAAAGCTATCAATAAGTTACTTCCTTTCTTCTCTATATTTAGCTGTAAGCTGTTAATATAATATCTTCTCCTTCCTTTCAGTTCAGTTCAGTTCAGTTCAGTCGCTCAGTCGTGTCCGACTCTCCGCGACCCCATGAATCACAGCACGCCAGGTCTCCCTGTCCACCACCAACTTCTGGAGTTCACTCAAACTCATGTCCACAGAGTCGGTGATGCCATCCAGCCATCTCATTCTTGGTCGTCCCCTTCTCCTTCCTTTGGAAAGTATATATTTCCAGACCAAGACTGCAATATAAACTTGCATAACCTCAGTGCATCTCACAAGATTTAACTCTGACAAGACACAGTCTAGTTATAGTAACATGTCATTGATTCAGCCCTCCCTAAAATTTAGGACTTAAATGATTTATACCAGATCCCTATGTTTAAACCAACTCACTAAGTACAAAGCATAAATAACAATAAAAGAAATTCTTAATGATGATAAACATGCTAAAAAATACATCATACAACAATGTTAGCTTAATTCTAGTGTCCACAGATAAAGCTAGAAAAGGGCATTTCTTTTCAGATAGCCTACAATTCAGATTTGCTTCTGTCTACCATGAACTAACCTGTTCATATTACTAAAATATTACATTTATGGCACTACCCTGACTTATCTCACTAGCCTAAAAATTTAGATTCCTGAAAGGAAAGGACTCCAGTTGGTTCACATTCAAAAGTGCCACAAGATGGCTAGAAACTTCCACAAAGAGAACATGGTCAAAATTAATTTATATACTTCAGTCATATTCTACTCATGGTCTTCCCATTAACAAATCAGAGTACACTTTGTGCTAGTATAAGTCAGATACTGATCCCCAGGTGTGAGTACTTCTTTCCAAGCCTGAGTTGTTGATCTTCTGATACTTCTTAATTGAAGACTATTTTTCTCAGTGATCTGAAGCCCTGAGGCTTCCTTCAGTGGGAGAATATCACCTGTTTTTCTTAAACAATTGCATTTACCCTGACATAGTCCAAAATTACACTTTCATTCAAAAAAAAAAATGCATTGAGAGCATATGTGTCCACAGCAGGTAGGCACTGGTGACACTGCAGTGAAAAAGACACACTCCTTAATACATCTGAAAGAACAGTGGTGCCATCCTCCCATTACTCTGCCAGAAAGCCTGGGATAACTCTGCACTTCTTTCCCCCTATCTTCTTAGAAACATTTAAGTCACCAAATTCTGCCTGTCATACCTATTTTTCTGTGTTTATCCTCTCTGGGGCACTCTTACTGCCTTTGTTCAAGACCCCATCACCTCTTACCAGAACCTCTGCAGTAAGCTCCAAACCAGGCATCCTGCCTCCAATTTGACTTCAAAGCATTCCATAAACAGCTCCCAGTGTTCCTTCTAAGCCACAAAAGGGATCATGACATTTCCATGACTAAAATAACTGATGTTTCTCGCTAACTTATAGAAAAGGGGTTTTAGTTTATCAGTCTGGTATATGAGACCTTTGATGATCTATCTAGTTCCAAACAGAACTCAAGCTCCTTTTCCTCACCCCCACTGTACTCTCAAATGTACTGCACTTCCTACATTTCTCAAATAAATCATCCTTTTTCATCCTTCCAAGCTTTTATACATACTTTCCCTTTACCTGGAACGTGCTTCTCCTTTCTTTTTGTGAAGTTTAGTTTTTCCTTTTCACTTCTCTTCCTGCCTGACTGCATCTCATTTGAAGTATTTTTCATCCTTCAAAATCCGTATCGAAACCATCTCTTCTGTGACGTCTTCCTGCCTCCATCAGTTCTCTTTTCTACATCTCAATACATCTCTATCATTTTTACATTGTACTCTAACTAGCTGTTCCAAACTAAATCACTTGGATAAGTAATTTGGCACTCTCTACCTCAGTTTCCTCAAAACTATTTCTTGGGGTTGTTAAAAGAAGGAAATGAGAAAACTCATGTTAAGCCTTTGGTACGGAACCTGCACAAGCTGCTATCCTCATTGTTGTCTTTCTAGTAAATATTCCCTTGGTTGTTCCTCCTAGACTAGAGAGCTCCTGAGAGCTCCCTGACTAGTAGGGAATCAGCTTTCTATCCCTCATATCGTGCTCTTGTCTGTGGTATTTTCAAAAACCTAATTTGGGTTACCTCTAACCCAAACCCTTGGCTAGAAAAAGGGAAAACCAAAAATAGCAGCAGCATGATCATCAGCAACTTCATAAAATAAAAAACAATAATAACAACAGCTACTATTTTTTTGAGCACTGCTATTTATCGAGCACCATACTGAGTATTTACATACATTTTCTCTAACAGTACAATTCTGGAGTTCGGTATTACCATCCTCCATTTACTGATGACCCCCTGCTCCACATTTAGGTTTCTCAGGGAGGCAGGACTTCCTCTGCAAAGGAGGAATAAATATCATAAGATATATTGGCCTATTTTCCTCAACAACTTGAGCATGCTATCTCAGTTGACATATTATGAGAACTCTGCAATCAGAACAGAGGTAAAATTAAACAGGGTACAGGTCAATATGTGTTTGATATGCTGCCTTTAAATCCATACAGGGACATTCCTGAGACTCTTCAGCCACACTTCCAAGCCTCCCTCACACTCAGTGATGGACTGCTCACCTCATGCTTCACACTAGTCTATTTCGACCAATATCCCAGTTCCCTTGCTTCAGTTGGGTCCCTGCCAATGACAACTGACAACTAGCAACTTGGATATACACTGAGCACAGGAGAAACTGTGACAACCAAACCACCGGATAGCATGAAAACCCTAACTACTGTCAGAGTAGGAATGTTGTACTATTCAGAAGAGAAAACAGAACTGAAGTTATAGCACTGTTGTTGTTTAGTTGCTAAGTCACGCCTAACTTTGCGATCCTGTGGACTGTAGGCTGCCAGGCTCCTCTGTCCATGGGATTTCCCAGGCAAGAATACTGGAGTGGGTTGCCATTTCTTCCTCCAGGGGATTTTCCCTACCCAGGGATCAAACCTGCATCTCCTGTATCAGCAGGCAGATTCTTCACCACTGAGCCACCAGGGAAGCCTGAAGTTAGAGCTGCAGGGAGGCTAAGGCAAGGTGAAAAGAGAAGTCGGTGTGACTAAGAGTAAAAAGGGAAAAGAGTTGTGGAGAAGCAGCACTGTATAATGAAGATAGCATGGGCCTGAATTCAGGCTCAGCAACCTCCCATATGTGGTCCCTCAGATAAAAACTTCTCCAAGCCTCAGTTTCCTTTTCTATAAAATGGGAATAAAAATACCTATCTCAAAAAGATGTGTGGGGGTACATATGAGGATTATGGTGCCTAGCATCACATTAACTGCACTCTAAATGTTTGCTTCCTTTCCACTCCATTCCCTTCTTTTATTCATCAGAGGCTCACTTCTAGAATAGAATCACCTTCAGAAAAGATCTCTAGTCAATCATTCTCTCCAAGATTAACAACAACAACAAAAAAATCCCATTGACACTCATCCCCACTTGACTTAAATCATCCATATACAAGGGCTTAGCTTAAATCTTTTTTATATGATCCACTAATTCCACCCACTAGGCAGTCCCACCCAAAGCAGATATATCCTCATTAAAGCCACCAACCCAGCAAAGATGCAGCTTCTTTATAGTTTACCTGAATTCTAATTCTTTTTCTAGGGGTATGAGTCAAATTGTCTTAGGATTCTCCAAGTTTAATATTAACAAAATGCAATGATGAAACATAACCTGAATTTATATGCTGAACCAATGTTACATGTGGAGTACATTGATTAAAGCCACCACGATCACGAGAATGTTCATAAACTCCAGGCAGTGTTAGTGAAGGAGGTTGAAAGGCCAAAGATGACCTTGGCAGAAGTAAGTATTTTCTTAGAGAGTTCACCGTCGAGTTAGCTAAAAGGTGAATGCAGTCCAGGCATTACTAAAAGATACCACTTTAACTCTTGGATATTTAACCTGGAGTCAGAGAACTACCTGAAAGTGTGTAAGCAGGAAGATTCCTCTAGAATAATGATTTTCAAAATGTGAGACCCTTAAGGATAGGCGCTTAGCTTTGCTCACTACTTTACACTCAGGAAACAGCCTATTGTGCCTGGTATACAATAAGCATTCAATTATTTGTTGACAATGAAAATAAATGAATGGATGAATAAAAAGAATGGCTACAATAAATTGAACACTGGTATTTTCTCAAAGTTCCTAGAGCACGGATGTAGCCCCTCAACCCTTTGACTTTTACCAGAGCAACTGTATTGTTTTCTGTCTCACATCTAGCCTTCTAAATAAGGTTGCACATGTAAAATGCTTTTATTAAAAGTTTGAAAAACAGAGAAAATCTAACTATCACTGTAATTTCCTTCTCTGAATTCCTATTATACTTTTTCAGTTCAGTTCAGTTCAGTCGCTCAGTCGTGTCCGACTCTTTGCGACCCCATGAATCAAGTGTATATAATTCAATGCTCATTATTCCTTAAGTCATGGGGCTTCCCAGGTGGAAGCAAGTGGTATAGAACCCACCTGCCAATGCAGAAGGCATAAAAAACATGGGTTCAATCCCTGGGTCAGGAAAATCCCCTGGAGGAGGGCTAAGTCAGTTTTGAGTCCCCAAAGTCTCTTGAGGAATGAGCCTACATTTTACATAAGCAGTGCTTGCCTATTCAACCTTCCATATAACCTGTACTTTCTTATACACTGACTCCTCAGAGAAAGTTTTAATTTTCTTATATCAAGCAACAAGTGGACATTTTGTGCCAACACACAGTGCACAAGTGTGTTGCAAAAGCCTGCCAGGCGACAATTTAGTTCTTATAGCATCACCACCTCCACTGGAAGAGCACTGCTCATGCAACTATTTTAATATACTTCACATTTATTTTATCATTCTTTTAATTAGTAGAAAAAGAGAAAAATTAAAGTGCCAATAGGGTGACAATTAACATAAACTTTATAAACATAACGGAGAAATCAACTGAGAAATCTTTAGGCATGCTAAAAGCAGTAAATCTTGATCATCAATAGGACCCTCCTTAGACTTTAGCCCCTAAGACTTTAGTCCATTGCCTATACGTTCATTTTTAAAAGAAAGGTATAAAATGTATGAACATGCCTTATGAATAAATGTTATGTATAAAAGTCAAGGTGTCATTAAGGACTTCATAATATGTGGTGGAGGAGCCTGGTAGGCTGCAGTCCATGGGGTCATTAAGAGTCAGACACGACTGAGCGATTTTACTTTCACTTTTCACTTTCATGCATTGGAGAAGGAAATGGCAACCCACTCCAGTGTTCTTGCCTGGAGAACCCCAGGGATGGGGGAGACTGGTGGGCTGCCGTCTATGTGGTCGCAAAGAGTTGGACACAACTGACCCAACTTAGCAGCAGCAGTATATGGTGAGAATGAACCCCCTTTACACCCTGCAAGTCTGTTCAACTCAGTTTACTTCCATGCACATTTTCAGTTATACATTATACATTAAAGTAGGGAAATGCTCTTCTTTATATATCTTCATTTACTCTTCAAAATAATGCCTACCAGTAACGTGTTCCAAATTAGATAAAAAGATTACTTAGCAAGATATAATGAATAAGTCTATCCTTTCAAAAAGGAGAGTATAAGAAAAGCATGAGCATACCACCACCAACAAAAACAAGGACAGAAGAATGAGTAATTCACCAAACAAGAAATAAACACATTGAAAAAATATTCTTGAGGACACTGGGTTGGCATTCCTTTAAAATTAAAATACCAAATGCTGATGGTGTGATGAAACATAAATTGACAATTTCCCTTGAAAGCTATAGCGGAAGGTTTATATAAGGAATAAAGTATTTCAGGAATATTAAAATATTTATGTTTTTCACTCTGACAAGTTATTTTATGAATCTATCTACCCTAAGCTAAATAGAGATTTGGCTGAAAATTTATGTATGAGGATATTCAACACAGTATTATTTAATATAGAGAAAAATCTGTACAATACAGATGAACGGTTAAGTATGATTATTTATTAAATCGTATAACACAAACTATTAGAAATCACATTTTCTTAGATCATTCAGTAGCATGGGAAATTTTTCATATTTAAAATTGAGTATGGAAATTTATTTACACAGAATGACTCAATTTTGTAAAATTCACACATACAAACACACACTCTCACACAAACAACTGAAATATCAGAAAGGAATCCACAAGCATGTTACTGATAATTATCTTCTGGTATAATTATGGGCAATTATTAGTACAAGCTGTATACTACTCTATTTCCCCAAATTTCTACAGTGAGCAGTTATTAACTTTACTACTCAAAAATGATGAAAAAGGAAATGGTGGGATAAAATGTACAGAATTAAGAAAAAATAAAATTATGTATCAACTAATCCTGGCTATTCAGTAAGCCAAATAGTCCACAATTGGTTAAATTTTGCTAAACTGTAATTTCAAAAATTCAGGGAGGCTCACAAACAGAAAGCAAATAAAGAAGAATGGTACACCACTGAGATCCAATTCTCCTACAGTAATGTAACAAACTCCCAATAAATGAATTCAGTAGCATTTCCCCTCCTGACGCCTAGTGAAATTATAACATCTAATTAGAGAATTAGTTATAGGGGATTTACTTCCCTTAAATGAAATCTATAAATGGTTATTTTGTTTTGAGGAGGGGTTATCACATAAAAATAAAAACTATAACTGCAGAAGCAAATTTTTTAAGTCTGTAATCAATAGAATAATGGAATCTGTTTACTAATGATAATGCTGAGATGGTTATTTTTAAGCAGAAGACTTTAACTTATTTTTAAAGCCGAAGCCTGCAACTATGAGTTAAGTCTTTTCTTCTAAATGATTAATGATGCAGATGTGTCATGCCATGTTGATTGATGTTAATGCAGTAAGGGTTGCCCTAATATCCTTGATCAATATAACATTTCTAAATTAAACATTTTCCTTCACCACTGGGCTGATTTATAGTAATTTTGCATTTTAATAAATAAGCAAGCTCTAATGGACTCAGCTGAAAAGGTCAGCAATCAGTGCAACAGATGACTTCTGCTAGACTTACACAGTTCCTAAAGGTTCTTCTAATTTAAACACTTTTTATTGTTTAAAAATGTTGCATTTTGTCTTATGCAACTTGTATTGCTTTAAAGGTATACCCAAATAAATCTGCAAACAAATTTCATATTGAAATCACTTTGAAAACACACTGATTAAAGAATGCCTTTATTAAAATCCTTTGAAAGTAAAGGATTATTTTATAATGAAAGAATGTACACATATTGCTAATTTTCACCCCATAAAATTTAGATTTTTTTCCCACACACCAGGTTTACTTAAGGCAAGAGACTCCTTCTACATAGGTTGTTGCTGTTGTTTGGTTGCTAAGTTGTCTCCAACTCTTTTGTAACCCCATGGATTGCAGCCTACCGACTGCTCTGTTCATGGGATTTCCCAGGCAAGAATACTGGAGTGGGTTGCCATTTCCTTCTCCATGGGATCTTCCTGACCCAGGGATCAAACCCTAGTCTCCAGCATTGGCAGGTGGATTCCTTTATCACTGAGCCACCAGGGAAGCCCTTCTATGTAGGTTGCTGTGCTGTGCTTAGTCGCTCAGTTGTGTCCGACTCTTTGCGATACCATGGACTGCAGCCTGCCAGGCTCCTCTTGTCCATGAGGATTATCCAAGCAAGAATATTTGAGTGGGTTGACATGCCCTCCTCCAGGGTTTATGTAGGCTAGGACACAGTAAAAACAATCTAAGATCAAGGCTAGGACCCTTGACTTTCTGTGTCTTCTTACACATATAAACTGGGGATACTTTGCCAACAAAGGTCCGTCTAGTCAAGGCTATGGCTTTTCCAGTGGTCATGTATGGATGTGAGAGTTGGACTGTGAAGAAAGCTGAGCGCCGAAGAATTGATGCGTTTGAACTGTGGTGCTGGAGAAGACTCTTGAGAGTCCCTTGGACTGCAAGGAGATCCAACCAGTCCATTCAAAAGGAGATCAGTCCTGGGTGTTCATTGGAAGGACTGATGCTAAAGCTGAAACTCCAATATTTTGGCCACCTCATGCGATGAGTTGACTCACTGGAAAAGACTCTGATGCTGGGAAGGATTGGGGGTGGGAGGAGAAGGGGACGACAGAGAATGAGATGGCTGGATGGCATCACCAACTTGATGGACATGAGTTTGAGTGAACTCCGGGATTTGGTGATGGACAGGGAGGCCTGGCGTGCTGTGATTCATGGGGTCGCAAAGAGTCGGACACGACTGAGCGACTGAACTGAACTGAACACCTAATATATAAGGTTATGAGAATAAAGCGGAATAACAACACGAAACCCTGGATCCAGATCAATGACTACCAAACTTCAGTGTGTGTCAGAATCACTAGAGGACTCATTCCCAGAGTTTCTGATTCAGCAAGTCTGGGGCTCAGCCTGATATTCTGTGTTCTCAACAAGTTCCCAGGTGATGCTAGTTAGGTTGGCCTTGGACTGCACTTTAAGAGCTACTGATCTAGACAGACATAGGCACAATCTACTAATCCTGGGCATTTAGCTTCTCTGAAACTCAGTTTTTCTGACTCTAAAACTAGAAATATAACTACTTCATTGGGGAGTTTAGGAATTATGGAAGTAATGCACATTGCCTAAACAGAGCGCCTAGTTCATAACACAGATTTAGTATTGGTAAGAGTAGCTATTACTGCCACTACTGCTACTATTTCTACTAAGCAACAGAACATGTAGAACATCACAATAATTTTTAATTGCATCAAACTGCACTGTAATTTGAAGTTCCTTATATTTTATACCAATTCCTTTCTGGATAAAATTATAAAAGTTAATTATAAAGTAGTTGACAAATTTCTATAACTTTTTTATAGCTTCTAAGAGAATGACTCTAGAGCACAACAGTTTGTGTTCAAATTCCATTTCTGCCTAATACTACCTACATGTACGTGGCCCCCAGTTTCCTTACCCATAAAATAAAAATAATAGTACCTACTTCATAAAGTCGTAAAAACTGAATGGGTTAAACTATGTAAAACTCTGAATAGTATAAAATAAACACTTGATAAATGTAGCTATCATTATCATTATTCCAATACACTATCAGTAACATTATAAATCATTATATACATATATAAAAGCATTAAATAAATATAATTTTTGAAGGTAAAATTCAAATAACTGGATATCTTTCTGTTCTGTTATGTTCTGTTCAGTCGCTCAGTCGTGTCCGACTCTTTGTGACCCTGTGGACTGCAGCCTACCAGGCTTCTCCGTCCATGGGATTCTCCAGGCAAGAATACTGGAGTGGGTTACCATTTCCTTCTCCAGGGGATCTTCCCGACCCAGGGATCGAACCCGGGTCTCCCGCATTGGAGGCAGACTCTTTAACCTCTGAGCCACCAGGGAAGCCCCGGATATCTTTCTAATTAGTATGAATTATGGTCCATTTAATCTTTTATTAAGTTGTCACATATGAACTGCCGATATGTAACTACTTTTGAATGATAAAACAGTATGTACTTTCATATGGTTGAAGCTAGTAGCTTTCACCCCAACCTCTCTGATCATTCCTTTGAGCCTGTTGATGGTCCCACCCTAGTATACTGCCAGGTTTGGAGGCTCTCTTCTCATTCACATCTGCCAGAAGGTTCATAACCACCACTACCATAGTTTTAACCACAGACTAAAATATCTACAAGGTTTTAGCTAGCTCATAGATGCGCTGCATTGGTCTACGTAATTGTTTTTTAAAACTGGAAGATTTAATATGCACATATTCAAACTCTTGCACATACAAAAAAATCTGGATTTCTGGCTTCTCTTGAAAAACTGGACAGTTTTCTCTTTAAAACATTGGACAAGTATTACCAAAAGTCTACAACTGTCTGGAATTAAGTACCAGCTACCCCTTCAAACAACAGAGAATGAGATGGCTGGATGGCATCACCAACTCGATGGACATGAGTTTGAGTGAACTCCAGGAGTTGGTGATGGACAGGGTGGCCTGGCATGCTGTGATTCATGGGGTTGCAAAGAGCTGGACACGACTGAGAGACTGAACTGAACCCCTTCAAACAGGGCATAAGCTCTTCAAATCGCTAGTCTTCAGTCAGCTTTACTCTTCACTCCTTTACTTATCCGCCTAGCCCTGAAGCATTCAATTTTCTAAATTCTATTAATAATTCTACCTTTCAGTAATATGTTGATAGCCACTAATCTCCATCTTCAGCCCAGGAAGGAAGACATGCATGTTCAGTCGTGTCTGACTCTTTGTGACCCCAAAGACTGTAGCCAACTAGGCTCCTCTGTTCATGGACTTTTCCAGGCAAGACTACTGGAGCAAGTTGCCATTTCCTTCTCCACAGGATCTTTCCAACCCAGGGACTGAACCTATGTCTCCTGTGTCTCCTGCACTGGCCAATGGATTCTTTACCACTGCTCCACCTGGGAAGCCCACACTTAGACCCAACTGACATCACCGTCAATACCTGTATGTCCCAAAGACACCTCAAATTTAAGAAGTCCCTCACCATCTCTGTTCTAGATTCTCTATTTCAGATGTTGACAACATCCAAACAAAATAGTAAGCCACATCCTTCTTACACCTTTACCACTCTCATTCTCTCAGCTCCCATTTCCAATCAATCAACAATTCCTAAAGATTTATTTATTAAAAAATCTCAAGTCTGTTCTCCTCTTCTCCTTCCCCATTACCAATGGCTTTAATCCACTCAGGGCCTTAAAAATCAAGGCTCTTTATCTAGAGAACCATGTCTTACTCTACCTTATCTCTGCTTAAAACTCTGCTTCATTGGCTCCTACCAGACCTCAGGATAAAAATAAAACCCTTTCATATTAGATGTAGGCCTCTGCCTCAACTCCTGTCCACTGTCCTAATGGTACCAAACATTCAAAGTTCTTGGAACACATGTGGTAGCATCATATTTCCATACCTTTGCAAATGCTACAACACCCCTCTGCCTGGTAAACTTCTCTTCAGACTTCAGAACTCTACCAGGTAGAGGAGGTAAGGAGGGAGAGGTGGGAGACAGAGCCTAGCGACAGGGACTTTTAGTTTTTATATTATGTAATTCTGGACAACAACTCTGGCTGACTGACAGAAAAAGGAATCATTTTTTGCTCTTATCAGAAGAGCTGGTTTATAAAGATGAATTGGCAATCATTTTCTTTTTAATCTCTGAAAAATGATAGAATGAAGCTGTAGTTTTCAAATCTGTTTAAAACTCTAACATGCAAGGGCTGTAATTTCAATTATTACCTAAAGAGGGAAAAAGGAGTTTTTTTTTCAAAACTAAAGTTAATTTAAATTAACTTTGTTTTGAGAATTTTATATCTCTTTAAAATTGTAGCTACTCTGAAATATCAAGCTACCAGAACTGAGAATCATTATAACGAAAAATTATCTATTGTTTCAGGAAAGTTTCTTCCCTTCACAGCACCAGTCCTCTTTATGATTAACAAAATATATTTCAGGATACAGGACATGTAGGTCAACTAGAGAGTCAAACTACAGTGGAAATGAAGATGATGGATGACAGCCTGTCTACATATATACCATACACCTGACTTTCTTGTTACTATGTCTATGCTCTGAGCCAAACGCAATGTCCTCCCTGTGTATTAGGGCTCATCCTGTCTGGCTGTCTCAAAGACACCGATCTAATAATTTTCCCTTTTCTCTCTTGAGTCATCAACTTTTCCCTGTCTACTGAGTCACTACCAACAGCATAAGAACAGCATGTCATTATTGCTCTTATCTTTAAAAAAACTTATTTCCCTCTCCCAGCTACTATTGTATTTCTCACCCTCCCTTTATAGCAGAACTTAAAAGCACTGTCTATACTCTTAAATTGCTCTTCTCAAGGTTATCAATAGACTTAATTGTTAAATCTTCTGATCATTTCTCAGCCGTCAACTCTGTCAATCAAGAGCATTTGACACAGTTGCTGATGCCTCTCACCTCCAAGAAACACTTCCTATCTTGGTTTTCTGGGTACCATATTTACCTGGTTTCCCTCGTCCTTTTTGGTTGATTCTTTTCAATCTCTTTTGCTAGTCCCACTTCTTCTCTGTGCCTTCTAAATAAATGTTAAGAGTGTTCCAGAGTTCATTACTTGGACCTCTTCTCTTTTCTCTCCATACTTCCTCCCAAATTCTCACAGTTTAAATACCATCTATATGCCAATGACTCCCACATTTATTATTTCAGCCTGAACTTTTCTCCTGAACGCCACACTTCAATTGCCTACCTGACATCTCCATTTGGACATTTGATAGGCATCTAGAACTTAATTATAAGCATGTCCAAGGTTAAGCTCTCGATGCCCACTGTCTGCCACCCCCAACTGGTTCCCCACCTCAGTTAATGGCAACTCCAGTCTCGCTCAAGTAAAAAATATGGTGTCATCCTGTCTTTCTACTGTCTTTCTTTCACACGCTACAGTACAACCTTCAAAATAATATAATACCTAACAACAAACTACTACTTAGCAATATAAAAGGAACTACCAATACATGCAACAAGATGGACAAACATTAAAAACATACTGAGCTAAAATAAAGCCAGACAAAAAGGAGTACATACTGAAAGATTCTATTTGTGTGAACCTCTCCAAAAGAAAAATCTAATCTTTAGCGATGGAAAGTAGATCAGTTGCTGTCTGGAGCCAGGGGCTGGAGTGTAGACTGACAAAAGAATAAAAGAATCTTCTGGGTGACAGAAATGTTCCAGATCTTGATTATGGTAGCAGCTATATGAGTAAGTAAATTTGTCAATATTCACTGAATTTTATAGAGTATACATTTTATTGCATATTAATTATACCTCAATAGAGTTGATTAAATACACATGCACGATTCAACCACTTTTCACTACCTCTCTACCACGTGGGAGCCGCCATCATCTCTCTTCTGGATTACTCTAGCCTCCTAATTAGTTTCTCTGCTCTGTTCCTGCCTCTTGCATTTTATTCTCAAAACAGTGGCCAGAGTGATAACTGTTTAAAAATCACATCATGTCACTCCTTTGCTTAAGACCATCTATAATGGCTTCTTATCTCAGTAAAATTCAATGTCCTTACTGTGCCATATAAGGCCTCATACAACGTTACCTCTTAGACATCATCTCACACTACCCTCCCCATGGTTATCCGCACTCCAACCAGAGCTGGCCTCCTCGCTGTTCTTCAAATATGGCAGGCACACCCTTTTGCACTTACTGTTTCCTTTGCCTGGAGTGATTTACTCTTCACCATCATCCCCAACAAAGCCATACAAGCTTGTTTCCTCACTTCCTTCAGGTCTTTCACTGAAAGGCATCATCCCAATGAGTCTCCCCAGCCATCTAAAATGTTAAACCACCCCCTACAAATATACACACACTTCTATTTCATTTTCTCCTTTCCTGCGTTTTTTTTTTTCTCCCCAGGACTTGGCACTGTCTTATTTCCTTATATTTTACCAATTTATCTTACTTATTGGCTTTCTCCTCTACCAGATTAGATGCTACAGAGGGGAGGAATTTTATATTTTGCTCACTACTATATCCTCAGAACTTTATGAATAATGTCTAAAATAGATGTTGAACAAATTAGTGGATCTAAACAAATTCTAGCTTTCCCTTTAAGAGCTGAAAGTAAGCAGAATTTGTTTTACAGATGTCTCAATTGATACTTCACTTGCTTAAAAAAATTTTGTTATATTAAACTTTAAAAAGTCAACACATTTACACACATGCTAATGTATATCCATCTTAACTTGCTCTCAATTCTAATCAAGAATCTAAGACCACAGACATTGAAAATTTCTTCAATTTTTCAGCAAACTTATGAGCAAGGACCTATGAATGCAAAATAATTCTTATTATGTCCAAGAATATAAAGAATATTAGAGTTCTTTACAAAAGCCAAATAATCTCGTCTGAGGCTTCCAAAACTATTACAGTAGAAAATAAACTAATGAATCCAACAGTCTCAGAACTAAGTATCCATTTAAAAAATACATATAACACTTATTTATCCTTGTCATTTAAATGATTCATTAAAGGAATCACTTGTTTTACGAGCAAACAACATAAAAACGGAAGTGTTAAAGGGAAGATCAGTTTAACACAAATATTTAAATCAGAGAAGGTAGAGGTGCCTTTACTCTAGAGGCCTGAGTCTCCTCTCCTTTAAACAGGCAAACAATACAGCTTCTGAAGTCCAAAGAAGATGTCTTCTTAGTAACCGCAGAGGAGAGAATTTCATACTGCAGTCTTTACCTCTATCTAGCAGCTACTACTTGAAATACATTATTCAAGTTCATTCAAGTAAAGAGTTCCAGAGTGTGGGTATTATCTGGTTTCGTTGATAAGCAGCATTACATATTCAACCTAAAAATAAAGGCCATGGACTTTCTTAAACTAAGATTTTAAATGTTTTATGAAATTAAATGTAGTAGAAAATTTCAAGAGAGCATTATTAGTTAAAAGCAGTTCTGAGTAAAAAATATGACGAAACATAATAAATACTCTAAGAATGCTTTTTCCTAAAAGCATTAGAGATATCTCAAGTGAGTAATTGGCTTGTCTTTATTATATATAAGCTGCATCTTTCATTTCTATGTGCCAACAAGGCAATGAAGAAAAATTACTGCAATATACTATCCTAATACAGAAGGACAATAGCTGTCTGAACATCTCATATATCTGGTCACTGTTAGACTTCATAACCATAACATTTTTAAACAATAAATTGATTTACTATTATTTTTTTTAATCTGGTATACCTAGCATCTATCACAGTGCATTGTCACTTGTAGTTCAGAAAAAGTGCAAATATTCCCAATTTCTAAGTTTCTTGGACTGCTTTAAACATAAAATAGAGGTTACTCTCGATAGGCAAAAGAGCAAAAACATTAGTATCAAAGCTAATAGACACTCCTAACAGACAAGAGTACATTAGGACATGATCATTAAAACTGACTTTTATTTGCTGGTTTAGAGTTTTCAAAGCAAGATGAAATGAGAATGATCATCCAGTACCTTACCCTTTCTACCGGTGAACCATAGCATGCAATGCCGAAACATAGCAGTGGCAGATGGCATTTGGTGTTATTAACTATAAAGAGGATAATAGCAGAGAAATGACGGCTGGCAGACAAGACACAGAATGCAGATGAAATGAATGCAAACTTGTAGTTCTTGAAGCAAAGCAAAACCTTAAGCCAAAGGCTGCCACTAGCTTCAATTTAATTTACATTTGGAGTTTTACAGGGACAAACACTGCAACCTTCACAATCAGTCTTTAGACTTCATGCAGAAGCAGAGCCATACACCTCGATAAAGAAGATCAGCAACCTTCTGTAAACACAAGCCAGCAGCAGCAGCAGCAGCAGCCCATTACTCTCTCCCTTCACTGATTTTTATCGTTTAAATTTTTAATCTCCAATTGCAGCCAAATCCACAGTCGTTTCAAAGAGATCTGTATCCGCTGCAGATATGATTAAATCCCTGCCTAACCTGCAGTACCACTTCATCCAGAACGTTCCTGTGCACTCGTTCATACAGGATCAGTTGTAAAAACCATTCTAGTCATCCAGCAAACAACCCAAAGGAGAAGGAAAGAAGCAGTTGGGACTGTGAAGAGAAAATCTCTTCTTTCAGCTCACCCTGGAAATGGAAGGTTTTCTGATCAACAGTTATTGTGAAGGTGCTGTCGTCCTCATCGTCTATACCAATCACAGCTCCCTGTGAAACAAAGAGCAAAATCCCAATAAGGCAAACAATGACATCAGCAATATTCGCTACTGCTACAGCCCTGGAATGCTCAATGCACCGGTGACACTGGAAGCAGGCTAGACACAGAAAAGGGAACCTGAGACTTTAGCTTTGCTTAAAGAGAAGGGGGGTGGCAGAGCACTGTAGTAGTCTGCAAGGGTACTTTACTCTTGCTTAAGGGGCATGGATATGGTGAGGACAAGGGGACAAACATAGAATCTAAGTCTAGAATCTATTTAAAACCCAGCCATTGACCCTTTCTGAGTTTCGGACTGCTCTCTAAAATGGGAGTCACCTCAGTTGTTCTGAGGCTCAAAGAACACTAGTGCTTTTCATCAGCTTGCTTCTGTGTTATATTTATTAGTAAAGAAACACCAGGTGACAATTGCTTCAAAACCCTGTCCCAATGGCTTCTTCCAGGTATGCTCTGCTATTGCACTTCCATATCATACTGTGATCATCTATGTCTGCCTTCTCCCACTGAATTGCTATGAGATCTAAGGACTATTTTCAGACATGGCATTCAAGTACACACTCAGTATATGTTTTTTACATAAAAGCACGAACAATTCTCCAAAAGAGAAGGGTAAAGTAGGCCTGCAGTTATAAGTTGCTCGTTTCAGGAAGGTGGATAGAGTGGGTTTTAAACTTTATCTTTTTTTTGTATTCAACTATATGCAGCCATATTAAAACAATATGAAGCTATGAAAAACAGGGAGCCTACTGGTCAGTGTCCTTAAGATATAAGGGTCCTAAGTATTCCAAACAGAATAGCTAGAGAATATGACACAAGTACAACGCCCCACACTGGTGACAAAAGAAGCAGTATACCAGTGACAAAACCAGGACCTTGTAAAATGGGATTGAAAGGACTTAAGGGGCCAAAATTCCAAATCTTGTGAAAAAAGGCTACTCCTATCCCAGGAGTTTCAGGTAATAGAGTCAAACATTAACATCACCTATGCCACTTTACTTTTGCAAAAGACCTACATTAGTATAGCTCGTCCCAACTTATGATAGTTTGACTTAGGACTTTTCAACTTTACAGGTGTGCAAGCCATAAATACTCAGCAGAAACCATACTCTGAATTTTGAATTTTGGTCTTTTCCCGAGCTAGCAATATGTGGTGATACTCGCTCGTGATGCTGGGCAGCAGCTCCCAATCAGCCATGCGGTCACAAGCATGAACAACAAACAGTGACAACCATTCTGGTTTCCAGTGGGGTGTTCAATAAATTAGATGAGCTATTCAATGCGTGTGTGTGTTAGTCACGTTCGACTCTGCAACTCCGTGAGCTATAGCCCGCCAGGCTCCTCTGTCCATGGGATTCTCCAGGCAAGAACACTGGGGCTAGTCAATACTATATTATAAAACAGGCTTTGTGTGAGATGATTTTGCCCAAGTATAGGCTCACATAAGTGTTCTGAACATGTTTAAGGCAGGTGAGCCTAAGCCATTCAGTACATTAGGTGTATTAAATGCACCTTTGACTTACAATAGGTTTACTATATGTAACCCCATTGTAAGGCTGTACCTGTTTTCACTTACCAAAAGAAATCTGGAAATTTTCTAGAAAATAGGTGAAAAGCAAAAATAGCATTCAGCATTTGTTTTGCCCTAAGCCATTACAGAGGCAGCACACACCATAAACAATAAGAGTAGAACCGCCAAGTTCCCTCATCAGGAACTACACTCAGCATCTCAGCATCAAGTTGTCATAGCTTTGAACTGTATCAATGAGCATCTGGGCTTTATCTCTATTTGTTTTGTGTATATGTTAGGAAGCAGCATCCTAAGGTAATTGCTTTTCTGTTTTCGCTATTTTGCCTTACAAAAGGTTTCATAAGAATACTCATCTTTCAGATAGGAGTGGAAACCTGTGTTCATTTCTTCTCAGAGACCATCTGGATGAACCCCAATTCCATCCAAATCCCATCAACCTGCATTACCTTAGTTATTCCTCTGTACTATACAGAGTAGTGATTTTTATAACTATTTTCAGATACAGAGAGTGTATCCAGAATATAATGACTTACCCAGGTCATACAGAGTTAACAGCAGAACCAGAACCACTCGGCATGGTACCTACTTATTCTATGACAGCAAATAAAGACACATCTTAGTGGGTAAGCATGTGTGGGAGCAACTCATTCAGGTTAAATTAATTTCATGGTTAGTGGAGTTAACCTTCTAACTTTATAATGCAGCAAATATCTGCTAAGTCATAACTAAATACAGCATTCAGTTCAGTTCAGTTCAGTCGCTTAGTCGTGTCCGACTCTTTGCGACCCCATGAACCACAGCACGCCAGGCCTCCCTGTCCATCACCAACTCCCAGAGTTCACTCAAACTCATGTCCATCGAGTCGGTGATGCCATCCAGCCATCTCATTCTCTGCTGTCCCCGTCTCCTCCTACCCCCAATCCCTCCTAGCATCAGACTCTTTTCCAGTGAGTCAACTCGTCATATGAGGTGGCCAAAGTATTGGAGTTTCAGCTTTAGCATAAGTCCTTTCAATGAACACCCAGGATTGATCTCCTTTAGAATGGACTGGTTGGATTTCCTTGCAGTACAAGGGACTCTCAAGAGTCTTCTCCAGCACCACAGTTCAAAAGCATCAATTCTTCAGCGCTCAGCTTTCTTCACAGTCCAGCTCTCACATCCATACATGACCACGGGAAAAACCATAGCCTTGACTAGACAGTTAATAGATACAGGCTTAGAATATATAACAATAGTGCCTCCGGTAGAGGAGACAAAACATGTAAAGAGATGAATATACATAAAACAAGGCAAAACGTGACCTCTACTTGGATGAACTTTAGAAGCTTGTCACAAAGGATATATTGTATGATTCCATTTATACAAAGTGTCCAAAACAGCAAATTCATAGAGACTAAGAATAGGCTAGTGGTTGCCCAGGGCTGGGAGGTACAAGAAGGAGGTGGGGTAAAATGAGGAGTAACTGCTAACAGGTATGAGTTTCCTCATAGGGTGATGAAAAAAAATTCTAAAATTGAAATTGTAATGGTAGTTGCACCAAAAACACTGGAATGTCTACTTTAAATGGGTGAATTATATCTCAACTGTTGAGATATAATAACTGACCACCATCCCAAACTTGGGTTCTTTCTTTTTAGCCCCTTAATATAAATTCATCAGTAACACTTGTTCTCCCTTATTCCATCACCACAAGTTGTGCTCATTCCACTTCCGAACTATAATCTCAAATTCTCCCAACTCTTCTTCATTCTATGAACTGTTATTGCCCTATTTCAGGTTTTCATCATTTCTTGCTTGATGAAGCAATCTGTCTTTAGTCTGGCTACCTTTAGTCCACAGTCCTTGATATTGCCAGAATAGTATTTATAAAGCACAAACTCTTATAGGAGCCTCAAATATTTAAAACTTTCCTTGGCTCTCCACGAACTATGAGATAAAGCCAACAATTCTTCATAATGCCATTCAAGATGGTTCAAAAATCTGGCCCAATCAACATTTCCACTGTCATCACCCAGCCACTTCTTCTTCACCTCACAGAGACCCTGTAGGTACTCAGCCTCAAGAATTCTTCTATGCACTGAAAGAAAACATCAAGCAATTTCACTTTTTCATGTCCTTCCTCAAGTTCAGTTCCTACCATTTGCTAAACAAAAGCAAAACCCCACATTCCCACTAGCGTTCACCTCCTTTCTTACTGCTTTCACCAGGAGGAGCTTTCTGAAAACTGCCCACACCTTAACCTTTCACCTACTCCTGGCAATTAGCTTCCTTTCCCACCTCTGCACCAAGTTTCACTCTCACAGCTCTTCAATACCTCTTTACTACACTAGAGTTTTGTCACAGAACACCACTCTGAAGCACTGCTACTGCTCCTTTACCACTTCTTTTTTAAAACTTGTTCTTTCAATGACTCTTAATTATTTAAGTTGTGTTTCAGAAACATTTCTATCCAAGTATCTTTGACAACCCATAGGGGAAAGAGCATTCTTTCTTGGTCCATTACACTTTTCCCCTCCTCTATCCAAATGCTTCTTTGAAGACTCTGGAACCTACCTAACCACCTCCAATGCCAACCCAGTCTTGCCATTGCCCTGAGCATTCTTCAGTGTACAGATGCACAATTCATCTGACACTCTGGCCTCTCAGTTTCTTGATTATTCAACTAAAATAAACTTCACTGCCATTCTCCTTCATTGACTCATTCCCACGGCAATTCCTTAATACCTTACCATATCCAATACAATAGCTGTTAGTCACATAAAGGTATTTAAATTTTAATTATAATTGAGTAAAATTAAGTAAAACTTTAAATAAGTTCTTCAGTCATATTTCAAATACTCAATAGCCCCATGTGGCTAGAGGCTATGGGACTAGACACTGTAGATATAGAACACTTTAATAACTGCAGTAAATTGTCCTTGACCTAGTCATTACAGAGAACTGAACCATAGTAAAAAAGTTAACACTGTCAGTTAGTGAACTGGCAGTAATAAACCAGCCACTATGACAAGCATTTTACATACATCACTTGAAAATAACATTATACTGGAAGGTAAGTAGTCATGTACAGATGTGAGAGTTGGACCATAAAGAATGCTGAGCACCAAAGAACTGATGCTTTTGAATCATGGTGCTGGTGAAGACTCTTGAGAGTCCGTTGGACTATAAGAAGACCAAACCAGTTGATTCTAAAGGAAATCTACTCTGAATATTCATTGGAAGGATTGATGCTGGAGCTGAAGCTCCAATACTTTGGCCACCTGATATGAAGAGTTGACTCATTGGAAATGACATAGATGCTGGGAAAGATTGAGGGCAGGAGGAAAAGAGAGAGGCAGAGGATGAGATGGTTAGATAGCATGACCAACTGAACGGACATGAAAGTGAAAGTTGCTCAGTAGTGTCCGACTCTTTGCAACCCCATGGACTATGCAGCCCATGGAATTCTCCAGGCCAAAATACTGGAGTGGGTGGCCTTTCCCTTCTCCAGGGGATCTTCCCAACCCAGGGATCAAACCCAGGTCTCCTTCATTGCAGGTGGATTCTTTACCAACTAAGCCACAAGGGAAGCCTGGCGTGCTTCCCTGGACATGAATTTGAACAAACTCCGGTAGATGGTGAAGGACAGGGAAGCCTGGTGTGCTACAATTCATGGGATGGCAAAGAGCCAGACACAACTTAGTGACTGAACAACAAACATATACACAAATCATAACTGTACAAGCTCAATAAAGAAATGCTCTCCTTGTACCCTTTCCTAATCATTAGCTTTGTCCTCCATCCCAAAGTTAAACAGTACCCCTACTTGTTTTTTTTTATTTTTATTTAATAAATGGTACAAAGCACAATGCCAAAAACATTATCAGTTAAAATTTCACCAAATGAAAAAATACTATAGAATACACAGTTGTAAAAAGCTACATTAAGTTATTTTACAACTGCCTCAAGCTGCAAAAAGAAAAAAACCTGCATAAAGTTTCTCAAGAGGCAGGTCAGGTGGTCTGGTATTCCCATCTCTTTCAGAATTTTCCACAGTTCATTGTGATCCACACAGTCAAAGGCTTTGGCATAGTCAATGAAGCAGAAATAGATGGTTTTCTGGAACTCTCTTGCTTTCTCCATGATCCAGCGGATGTTGGCAATTTGATCTCTGGTGCCTCTGCCTTTTCTAAAATCTGCTGGAACATCTGGGCGTTCACGGTTCACATATTGCTGAAGCCTGGCTTGGAGAATTTTGAGCATGACTTTACTAGCGTGTGAGATGAGTGGTATGAATTAGGCAAATATTTTCTCCCACCCTCTTGCCAGCCTTTGTACTCTCACCTGACCTGCCTCTTGAGAAACCTGTATGCAGGTCAGGAAGCAACAGTTAGAACTGTACATGGAACAACAGACTGGTTCCAAATAGGAAAAGGAGTGCGTCAAGGCTATATATTGTCACCGTGCTTATTTAACTTATGCAGAATACATCATGAGGAACGCTGGGCTGGAAGAAGCACAAGCTGGAATCAAGACTGCTGGGAGAAATATCAATAACCTCAGATATGCAGATGACACCACCCTTATGGCAGAAAGTGAAGAGGAACTCAAAAGCCTCTTGATGAAAGTGAAAGAGGAGAGTGAAAAGGTTGGCTTGAAGCTCAACATTCAGAAAACAAAGATCATGGCATCTGGTCCCATATCACTTCATGGGAAATAGATGGAAAAACAGTGGAAACAGTGTCAGACTTTATTTTTTGGGGCTCCAAAATCACTGCGGATGCTGATTGCAGCCATGAAATTAAAAGACGCTTATTCCTTGGAAGGAAAGTTATGACCAACCTTGATAGTATATTAAAAAGCAGAGACATTACTTTGCCAACCAAGGTCCGTCTAGTCAAGGCTATGGTTTTTCCCGTGGTCATGTATGGATGTGAGAGTTGGACTGTGAAGAAAGCTGATCGCCAAAGAACTGATGCATTTGAACTGTGGTGTTGGAGAAGACTCTTGAGAGTCCCTTGGACTGCAAGGAGATCCAACCAGTCCATTCTAAAGGAGATCAATCCTGGGTGTTCATTGGAAGGACTGATGCTAAAGCTGAAACTCCAATACTTTGGCCACCTCATGCGACAAGTTGACTCACTGGAAAAGACTCTGATGCTAGGAAAGGTTGGGGGCGGGAGGAGACGGGGAGAACAGAGAATGAGATGGCTGGATGGCATCATCGACTCCGTGGACATGAGTTTGAGTGAACTCCGGGAGTTGGTGATGGACAGGGAGGCCTGGCATGCTGTGATTCATGGGGTCGTGGAGAGTCAGACGCGACTGAGCGACTGAACTGAACTGAACTGAATGATGTCTTTTCATGAAGAGTTAACTTTAACGTAGTTAAAATGTATTGGTTTTACATCTATGGTTGTGCTTTCTGTGTCTTCTTTAAGAAATCTTTACCAATCCTAACGTCATGAAAGTATTCTCCTATGTTATCATCTGGAAGTCTCTACATTTGGGTTTCAAGTGATGCGAACAGGTGGCTCACTGGATAAGACCCTGATTCTGGGAAATACTGAAGGCAGAAGAGGGCGACAGAGGAGGAGATGGTTGGATAGCATCACCAATTCATGCACATGAACTTGGGCAAATTCTGCAAGATGGTGAGGGAAAGGGAAGCCTGGCATGCTGCAGTACGTGGGGCCGTGAAGAGTCGGACATGACTTGGCCCCTGAACAACGACAATAATCAAGTGGAATAAGTCCTCCAACATTTTTCTTTTGGCCTTTATAAATTGTAAATCAACATCACGACCACGGTCATAGCCAGTTCTCCATAGAATGGCAGGTGAGAGAAGTTGCCATACCTACTGGGGTCTCTTCGTTGACTAAGACAGGAATCAAAAGTGAATATTCTTGGCCCTTTATAAACTTTACAGTCAGCAGTTGAACAAGGTTTACACACACATACTCACTTATTAGGATACTGATTGGGAACAAACTGGGACTGCCATTTATTTAGGTATTTTTTTCATATTTATTTTTAATTAGAGGACAACTCCTTTATAATGTTGTGTTGGTTTCTGCCATATATCAACATGAGCCAGCCATAGGCATACATATAACTTCAGTGTTTATAGTTTTCTGAGTAAAGGTCTTATTTGCCTATTGTTAATATTTATTCCTAAGTAATTAATGTTTTGATGCTATGGTAAATGTTCTCATTTTTTAAAATTTATTTTCTAATTACAAGTTGCTGATATATTGAAATACAGTTTATTTTTGTATAGTGTCCTTGGATCTCCTAACCTTGCTAAATTCACTTTTCAATTCTAATAGTTTATCTGCAGATTCTTTTGGATTCTCTATACATTCAATTAAAGCTGCTATGAATAATAACAATTTTATTTCTTCTACTCCAATCCTCACACTTTATATTTATTTTTCTTGTTTTATTCATTGGCTAGGACTGCCTGGTTTCAGACTGACCCTAGAGTGGTAGGCAGTGTTGAATACAAGGAGAGTAGGGGGCATCCTTGTCCTGCTATTGGTCTCTCTTCCATTGTCCACTGTAGCTATTTAAAATCTTCTCTACTTTCCTTGAACCCTCAACAACCTAAACAGTCATTAGGTAGGAACTCTACACCTATTATGCCCTCCCACCTGAAGACTCATCTGCATCCATACCCAGTCTTGCTTCTTTTCACTTGTCGTAATTGAAAAAGTGCCTATTACCTTTCCTCAGGTCTCTGACTCTAATCTTCAGCTCCTCTTCCTTTCTGTTGGCTTCTTCTCAACTTCATTTACATACGCCAAGACTTTACACTCTTTAACAACAAAAACAAAACCAACAATCTTTCTCCATTATACATCCTCATCTAGCAAAAGGCCCACCTCTCTCTCTCTGTCCCAATCAAGATTATTATTCAGACTTGTCCAAGTCTCCTGCCTAAAATTTATTTCAACCTCCCACTCCTTGTAATCATATCAACAGCTCTTCTTTACATTGAAATAAGGCGCTGTATGATCTGGTTTATCTGTGACAGTTTCAGATTATTCCTATTGTTGTTTGTTGTTCAGTTGCTAAGTCATGTCCGACTCTTTGAGACCCCATGACTGCAGCACGCCAGGCTTCCCTACCTATCCTTCACTATCTGCTGGAGTTTGCTCAGACTCATGTCCATCGAGTCAGTGGTGCCCATCCAACAAACTCATTCTCTGTTGCCTGCTTCTCCTCCTGCCCTCAATCTTTCCCAGCATCAGGGTCTTTCCAATGAGTTCGCTCTTCACACCAGGTGGCCAAAGCATTGGAGCTGTTTTTTTATTCCTGTTATCCTAGCATAATGATGAATAGAATCCCCTTTTATTCTTAGAGGACTGTCCTGGTATAGGGGATACGGTCACTCTATCATGGCCTAGCCCAAAGACCCTCCCCAAATCACTTCTTATGAGAGATACTTCTTATCTCTCATCAAATTCTATAGTTGGGCAGTTTGAGGTTTACCAATTTCCCCAAGCTGTCTTCCACCAAACATCCTTCCTTTCCCCTAATCTGGGTTTATACTATTTATATCTGGTAAAGCAAAATTCCCTTTTCTAATCCATATATGGAATAATATTCTATCATTAAGCAAAGTTCTTTGTTATGCTACCTCATCAAAATTTCGAAGTTTTTACTTCATCCCTGTTTTTATGACTCATCGTGCCAACATAATAAGCATATATATCTTTCAATGACTTTCCATGATTTTTCTGAAGGTTTCAGATGATCAACCTTTCAGGTTCTGCCAGGATTTGGGCTTACCACGGTGCCTGCTGCTCCAGGTCACACTATCCAGGTTCCAGAAGGTAATGGGAGATGGAGTTATGAAATCAGTTGAGTTTCCTGACTTCACCTCTTCTCTTTTCTTCTACATCCACAAACATATTTCAGACATAATCATAGTTCTGGTACCAAAGACAGGAAGATAGTTTTGCTCTCATGTCTTGGGAAAAAACAGAACGCTGGCTATTTCAGGGCCAATCTCCCTTTGTCAGAAGAGAAAAGTAGAATGGTAAACTGGCTCCAAAGAAAATAAAAAAGAAATGATGACTCCTCTGGGACACAGATCGCTCATATGGCTCCTAAAAGGAATGTCGACTGTGCTAAGAATACACAGCACAGCTACTCCCACTGCGACTCTACATCTGCACATTTTCCCTCACTGCTGAAATATTAGAAGTCTAACATTCATGTATCGTTTTCACATTCCCACATTATACGATCTCACATGACTATAACACATAAATATGATCTCTCAGATTTAGGCAAAACAGGTATTATTCTTTAGAAATTAGAAAACCAAGACTCAAAGTATATTAAAAAAAATATTGCCTAAGGTCTGACAACTAAAAGACAGGAGAATTCAGGTCTTCCAACTCCTGAGCCAAAGTTCACTCTTAACAGGGCACAGGTATAATAAGCAATATTCACTAATTCAACATACTTACTAAATCCCTATTCTGGTCCAGGAGCAATTAACAGTCAGGGGATAGAAATAGGAATAAGATATATCTCTGCACTGTAACAGCACATAGTTCAGAGAGGAGAGAGAAGAGTCAACAACACAGAGGGAAGCAGGAAAGCTGGAGGTCCAGCGTGCTCATCAAGGGCTGCTGCTGCTGCTGCAAAGTCGCTCCAGTCGTGTCCGACTCTGTGCGACCCCAAAGACAGCAGCCCACCAGGCTCCCCCGAGGGCACTGCTGCATAAAAAAGAAATGATGCATCAACATCATTCAGTGATTCAATAAGTATTTATGGAGTTTTCTGGTGAAAGCAATAGAGTGGTGAACAATTTACTTTCCTTTTTTCACTCAATACTATTTTAAGGTTTGTTCATATTGAGTAAATAAATAAATATATATATATACTTTTTAAGTCAAGAATAGATATATATGTGTGTATACATATGAATACGCATACATATACACACAAACGCTATCCACGTTGAGAATATGCATGTAAACTTTTATCTGTTATATAGTGTTCTATTATATAAGTATACCACAATGTCTAATTTCCCTGTGTAGAACATTTGCTGCTGCTGCTGCTAAGTTGCTTCAGTCGTGTCCGACTCTGTGCGACCCCACAGACGGAAGCCCACCAGGCTCCCCTGTCCCTGGGATTCTCCAGGCAAGAATGCTGGAGTGGGTTAACATTTCGGTTACTTTTACTTTTTCCTATCCCAATAATGCAGCAATAATCATCACTGTATATGTTTCCTGGTAACATTTCTGCAAGGGAATATTAAGCAAACACTCTGAAATGGCAGAGAGTTCCATTTTTATGTAGAATCAGACACATCTTCAATCTTACTAAAGATTACAAAGTGTTAGTTGCTCAGCTGTGTCCAACTCTTTGAGATCCCATGGACTGTATGTAGCTCTCTAGGATCCTCTGTCCATGGAATTCTCCAGGCAGGAACACTACAGTGGGTAGCCATTCCCTTCCCCAGGGGATCTTCCTGATCCAGGGATTGAACTCAGTTCTCCCACACCATCTGAGCCACCAGGGAAGCCCTCAGACTATAAAACTGCTCCCCTAAGCAGTTGTCCCAATTAATATCCTCACCAGCACTGGGTAAAAAAGTTCCTATATCCCCAATTGCTGGCCAACACTAGATAAAATCAGACTTTATAAGACCTTGGCAATCTGATCAAAATACTATCTTGCTGAACTTTTAATTCAGAATCTCTGATAATCACTGAGAACAAGAATCAAGTCACTTTTATTGCCATTCTTATTTCTTTTATGTGAACTGAGTGTATCCTTTGACATTTTCTTTTACGGCATTCTTTTGACTTTTCTACTGATTTGTATGTGTTCTTTGGGTTTTCCTTTTTGTCTATTTGATTTGTAGGAATTCTTTATATATTCTGCATATTAAACCTCTGTCAACTGTATGCACTGTAAATATTTTCTCTCCTGTCCAAGGCGTGCTTTTCTCTGATTGTACAGTCTTTTGTCATTGCTGTTGAAAGGTTTTAAAATTTGAATGTTGTCAAATCTAACAATCATTTCTATCACTGTTTGCTTTTTAAGCCGTCCTCCTTTATCCTGATATCATAGAGACATTCTTCTATACATTCTTCTGAGTACAAAATTTACTTTTTACCTTTAATACTTCTGGAATTCATTTCTGTGTATATCATGAGGTAGGGAACAATTTCATTTTCTCCGTATTGGCAGCCAATTGACCCAACTTCATTTACTGAGTGATAGTGTCTGGTTTGTAATGCTGTTATACACTAAATTTACATAGATGTACGTATTCCTAAGCTTTCTCTTCCATGCCACTGATCTATTTATTTCCCCTTATACCAATACCATACTTACTTTAATTTACCACAGTTTCATTTAAAAAGTTTTAACGTCTGGAAAGGCAAGTCTCACAACCCTTTATTCTTCAAATTCTTCTTGCCCGTTTACCATTTTAAATGACTTTTAGAATCATCTTGTCAACTTCTTTCTTAAGCCTGATTAAGATTTTTGACTGAAATTACATGCATTTATAGATTAATTTAAGGAAAACAAACATACAGGTAATACTGAGTCTAATAAGCAGGAAGATGAGATAGCTGTTCAGATCTTCCTTTATCTTTCAATGATGTTTATTTTCTTTTCCATCAAAGGAATGTATTTATTTGTACAATATATTCTTATGTAACTTAAAATTTTTATTCCTATTAGAATCCCTTTTTTTGAAAATGACCTTTTTTAAATTGTGGGTTGCATAGAAGAACACTATTTTCTGTATATCGATTTCAGATCCAAAACTTGTCCTGAAGGCGAGACATTTAAACAGTATTTATGTAAATTTTTGTGGATTTTTTAAAAGTAGAAAATCATATCATCTGCCAATATCAATAATGTTTATTCTTCACTTCCATCCTTTTTCTTTGATTTCTTTTGTTTCTTATCCTTGTGTTTTCCAGGACTTCTAGTACAGCTACAGAAACATCATCTGCAAACACTAATTTTGATTCATCTTCCCAAAGCTTACATCTTTTGTATCTTATTGCATTCCCGAGGACCTCCAGAATACATATATAAAGAAGCAGCAATCTCTACCAAAATATCCATGACATTTTTAAGAACTAGAAGAAATAATCCTAAAATTCACATGGAACCACAACAAGCCAGAACTGCAACAGCAGTCTTGAGAAAAAAGAAAAAAAGCTGGAGGTATAAACCTCCCACACTTCAGACTATACTATATAGCCACAGTAATCAAAACAGAAGGTATTGGCATAAGAACAGAATCATTAACCAATGGAACAGAATAGAGAGCCAAAAATAAACACACAAACCTGTGGTCAGTTCAATAATGACAAAGAAGGCAAGAATACACAATGGAGAAAAGACAGTCTCTTCAAGAAGCGATGCTGAGAAAACTGGACAGCAGACAGTCACATGTAAAACAGTGAGATTATAACATTCCCTCACAGCACATAAAAAAAATAAAATCAAAATGGTCTAAAGACCTCAACATAAGACTGGAAACCATAAAACTCCTAGAAGAGAACACAGGATGAATACTCTTTGAAACAAATCATAGCAGTATTTTCTTGGATCACCTTCCCAAGGCAAAATAAATAAATAAATAAATTAGGTCCATATGGGACCTAATTAAAAGCTTTTGCACAGCAAGGAAACCTCCAACAAAACTAAAAGACAACCTATAGAATGGGATAAAGCATTTGCAAATCATGCAACCAACAAGGGGTTAATACCCAAAATATACAAACAGATTATACAACTCTATATACAACTCAAAAAAACAAACAAGCCAATCAAAGAAGACTTGAACAGATTTTTTCCCAAACAAGACAGATGGCTAACAGGCACATGAAAAGATGCTCAATGATGCTAATCATTAGAGAAATGCAAATCTAACCCACAATGAGATAGCACCTCACACTTGTCAAAATGGCTATCATCAAAAAAGTTTACAAATAACAAATGCTGGAGAGGATGCAGAGAAAAAGAAACCTTTGTACACTGTTGATGGGAATATAAATTGGTGCAGCCACTATGGAAAACAGTAAGGAGGTTATGGAGGCTCCTCAAAAAACTAAAAATAGAACTACCATACAATACAGCAATTCCACTCCCAGGTATGTATCCAGAAAAAAAAAACAAATACTAATTCAAAACAACACATGCACCCCAATATTCGTAGCAGTATTATCTACAACAGCCAAGACATGGAAGCAACTCAAGTGCAGTCAACAGACAGCTGGATTAAGAAGATGTGGACAGTGTGCGTGTGTATAAACACACACAATATATATATATACACATATGCTGCTGCTGCTGCTAAGTCACTTCAGTTGTGTCCGACTCTGTGTGACCCCACAGATGGCAGCCCACCAGGCTCCCCCGTCCCTGGGATTCTCCAGGCAAGAACACTGGAGTGGGTTGCCATTTCCTTCTCCAATGTGTGAAAGTGAAAAGTGAAAGTGAAGTCAGTCAGTCAACTTAGCCGCTCCCTAAAATCATCCCTGGTGATTAAGTAACTTGACACCAGAAAGGGAAAAAAAAAGCACCTGGTTTTAGATTTTGTAACTGAAGAGCAGACAATGGTGTTACTACAGAAAAGACTCAGAGTCGTTTCCCACTGAACAGTCAATTCATGCAAACAACCATCACCGATTTAGTGAAATGACACAGATAACCTGGGATCAGACTAGGGAGGACCTCAAACGCAATGAGAAGAACTGGCCTTGGGGGATGGTTCTCCTACAGGGAATGAGACGGAGATGCAGAATTACAAGAGTGCTTCAAGCTGAAATGGGCTGTGGTGTTCCCAAAGATGCTGGTGGACTTTGCAGGGGGTGGAGGTTGCTGTTGTTCAGGATGCATTAGACTCCAGAGAGTCTAAAACTCCACTGCAGAGATTCAGCTATGAAGTGATAAGAGCCGAGGCCAATGTAGGTGGATGGGAATGGAGATATAGTAAAGGAGAAAAAGGGGTAGCTGTTGCAGAAGTTACCAACAATATCAACTAGAGCAAGAGTATTTCTGTGGAGGGAAGGACTGCCACTTGGTACCATGGCCCTCATCCGCGTTTATGCCATGCTCAATTAGATGGCTCATGGAACAGGACCTAGCACTCTTCCATTTCATTTGTCTGGAACATTCACCCACGCCAAGGTGGTGAACAGAAGGGGCTCGATTACTGGTTGACTACTTCGCCTCGGCACAGGCAGACTACTGTCCCTTCACTGACTTACTGCCCACCATGTGATGGGCACCCTACAGAAGTTAGAAGAAGATCCAAGTCCCAGCCAATAGCATGTGTGAGGACAAGGAAGGACCATGCAAACACTGACCACTGTAGACAAAAGACAATATGAAAGGAAGGAAGGCGCCAGTACTTTGCTGGTCAGAGAGAGAAATTGAGAGAAGGGACTCAAGCCTCAGCAACCCCTAAACCTCGACCCATGACCTTCTTTTAATAGCAGAGGTTTAACTTGGCCCAGTTTCAGGGATAGAATTAGGTGTTGTTATTTTCATTAAGCATCTGTAATTGATGATAACACTCAAGTATTAAAGAAAATATCTACCTGTGCCTAGAACAATTATAGAATTTCGTTGACAATGCTTCTCTATTCTTACTTTCCTGAATTTAAAATAAGGTTAAAAAGAACATTAGAGCCAGAGTTTAAAAGGAAAGAGATGTAAGAGCATTTGTTTTCTATTCTTAACTTACAAAAACCACAAAGGTATGAATTCTTTACATTTCATTGTTTTAAATATCTGTTGACAAATAATCTTAAAGAAAATTCTGAAAAACTGTCATTATCCCATTACCCTAACCTATTGATTATTTCAACATATTTCTGTAAGTTGGTGATTGCATGAATGTAACGAGGCAATTGCAGCCAATAAATAAAATGAATACAGAAATCATATAGATGTATACATATATGCATATACATATAGAATGGAATATTACTCAGCCATAAAAAAGAACAAAATACTACCATTTGCACCAAAGTGGATGGACTCAGGGTTATGCTTAGAGAAATAAGTCAGACAGAAAAAGACAAATACTGTATGACATTGCTTATATGTGGAATCTAAAAATATTTCAAATAAATGTATATGTAAAACAGAAACAGAGTCACAAATATAGAAAACTTGTGGTTATCAAAGAGGAGAATGGAGGAAGGACAAATTAGGTGTATGGGATTAACAGATACAAACTACTATGGATAAAATACATAAGCAACAAAGATATACTACATAGCACAGAATATTACAGCTGTTATCTTGAAATAAACTATAATGGAATATAATCTGCAAAAATACTGAATCACTACAGTGTACATCTGAAACTAACATAATGTTGTGAAGCTACTGCACTACGGTTCAAAAAAACAAAAACAGAAAAATCAAGCACCTTTGTCTCGTTGCTGATTCTAAAGTAGATGCTTCTACTATTTTGCTGTTAAGCACACTGGAATATTTTAGCAAATACTCCTTATTGGGTTAAGAATGTTCTCTTCTTATTCTTAGCTGACACTGAGCTTGAATGCATGTTTCATTTTATTCACTGCTTCTTTTCCATTTATTCAGATGGTCATGTAATTTCCCTTTTTAATTTGTTAATATGTTAAATTATCTTAATTACAAAATTAGAATCCTATAATATTCCCAAAATAAACTGTTTGGTCATAACCCTTTTTGTTTATATATTACTGGGTATGGTTTGCTGCTTTTTGTTCATATTTTAACATTTACATTAATAAGTGACTCTGGCCTAAAAATTTCCTTAATTTTTCTTCTTTCTACTTTATCATTTTTTCTTTTTTTAATTTTTTGACTATAATGCTTATCTCATTAATTTTCGATCTCTATTTTATAACATATTCATTTAAGGTTATAAATCACAGACTGCCTTAGATGCAGCTTTAATATGTGGTCCCTTCATTGTCACTCAGGTTTAAATATTTCATAATTTCCATTATAATTTCGACTTTCACCAATGAATTATTTAGAAGTATGCATGTGAGGTGGCACGTGGCTACTGTTTTGTTAAGGAGTTTCTAATTTATTCCACCATTGTCAAAGAATGTTATGTATGCGACACTGAGTTTTGAGTACCCTCTTTTCCCATACAATTCTAATCTTTTTCTTAAAGTCTATTATTTATTTATTTTACCACCAATAGTTCATTAGTAGATTCCCAGGAATTTTTATTTAAAATCTGAAGATTAAGGTTATATAATTCTTATAATCAAACTTTGATTTACTTTCTGAAATCAATCCAGGCAAGCCTTAAAGTCTATTATTTCTGATATTATTAATAATACTATTTCCTAGCTTTCTTTTGGTATTTTCCTAGAACATCCTTTTTCATCACCTTATTTTTAAATTTATAGCCATAAAATATGATAAACATTCAGAAAACAGCATTAATGACATCTATGTACCAATCACAAGAGATTAAATAGATGTTGACATCTTATACAAGAAAGTCGGAGAAGAGATTCTTGATGTCAAATTCACAGAGAAGAGATGATGCTATGAAAAAAGCTAGTGAATTAACAAAAAAGGACATAAATCAATAGAGTAATTTTTCATAATGAAATGACAAAACAATTGACAGAATGATGCAGATAGGATGTAGATCTAAGAGGACAGGGGAGAAGGACACTCTTAAGGTTATACATTAATCTAAAAATATCTGATCGTATCCATGCTAAGATATCAGTGATTATAAAATGCATTCCAATGCCAGAGATGTTACCATATGCAAATATAATGTAGAATCACTGAAATAAGGCACTGGAAGAAGTCAGTGCTAAAACTATTAACCCATCACAGGACAGTGCTGTACTCTCTTGTGAGGGACTTAGAGAATATGAGACTCCTTCCTCAGGGAATCAATAAACTCTGATGATAAGTACAATAAACAAATTAAGTACTCAATTTCACGGGATTGGTAAAAAAAAAAAAAGTCACATATGGATTAACAGTTTTCAAAAACTCACAATACATTGAGTGATTGCTTTGGTTATTCTTAAGGCCCTGCAGAATTCCTCAGAATTTGATATTCATCTCATCAACAGTAATTAGTAACAACAGTAACTATCATTCATTAAGAACTGAAGTTCCAAATGTTGTGTTTGGATACTTTCTAATATATCAGTTAATGTGATATTCATAGTTACATGAGTAAATGACACGAGGCCATTCCAGAGGTAAAGGAAATAGGACTCAGAACTGAATAAATGAGTTCCCTGAAGTCACAAAGCTAGTAAGTGGCAAATTTGGATTTGCATTCCATTTCATTTTTTACCTGTTCTTGTCTCTACCCCCACACTGCCTCTTTAATACTAACACGTCTCCATTTTTCATGTTACCTGGAAATATTAATGCTTTGCTTTTGGTTGAGTCCCAGAAGGGAGAAAAATCAGATCCCAGGACTCAACTGGCTATTGTACTTCTCCATCAAGGCAAGGGCACCATCTAGTGGCCGCACTCTGACATTAACACAGTCAAAGAAAGATGGGAAGGAAATGGTTTTCCAAACTTCCGTCTTCCTCCATTTGTTTTTCACTTTTGTGCATCAAGTTGGAGCATCTGCATTATTGACTCTTGTAGTCAAGAAGAATAAGAGCCTGGTAACATTAAAGGCTGAAGAGGGCTTTGGAATGAGACAGACCCAAGTTCAACCCCAGATTCACCATTTACTAACTACTAAGCTACTAATTGCATGATTGCGGCCATGAAATTAAAAGACGCTTACTCCTTGGAAGGAAAGTTATGACCAACCTTGATAGTATATTAAAAAGCAGAGACATTACTTTGCCAACAAAGGTCCGTCTAGTCAAGGCTATGGTTTTTTCCGTGGTCATGTATGGATGTGAGAGTTGGACTGTGAAGAAAGCTGATCGCCGAAGAATTGATGCTTTTGAACTGTGGTGCTGGAGAAGACTCTTGAGAGTCCCTTGGACTGCAAGGAGATCCAACCAGTCCATTCTAAAGGAGATCAATCCTGGGTGTTCATTGGAAGGACTGATGCTAAAGCTGAAACTCCAATACTTTGGCCACCTTATGTGACGAGTTGACTCATTGGAAAAGACTCTGATGCTAGGAAAGGTTGGGGACGGGAGGAGAAGGGGACGACAGAGAATGAGATGGCTGGATGGCATCACCGACTCTGTGGACATGAGTTTGAGTGAACTCCGGGAGTTGGTGATGGACAGGGAGGCCTGGCATGCTGTGATTCATGGGGTCACGGAGAGTTGGACACGACTGAGCAACTAAACTGAACTGAACTGAAAATACTAAAGGAGAAGGCAATGGCACCCCACTCCGGTACTCTTGCCTTGAAAATCCCATGGATGGAGGAGCCTGGTAGGCTGCAGTCCATGGGGTCGCTAAGAGTTGTACACGACTGAGTGACTTAACTTTCACTTTCATGCGTTGGAGAAGGAAATGGCGACCCACTCCAGTGTTCTTGCCTGGAGAATCCCAGGGACGGGGGAGCCTGGTGGGCTGCCGTCTGTGGGGTCGCACAGAGTCGGACACGACTGAAGTGACTTAGCAGCAGCAGCAAGCTACTAAAAGTAGTGTGAGTCTCAGTCTCCTCATTTGTAAAACAAAACATCACCACTGACCTGAGAGGATTATCATGGGGATATCAATGAAAATCTGGCAACACAGTGACTGATCCAAAGAGCTTCCTCAGTAACTACCGGTTCCTTTCCCTATTCTTCCATGTAGCCTAAAACCACGTGGGTGTTCTGCTTTTTTTTTTTTTCTTTTTAAAAAAACACATCCATGCCACTGTGTTTAACTTCTTTTGTCTATAAACTATAGTAAAGGTAAATTCCCTAAAATGTATTCCTTTTTTTTATAATTACATGAAATCAACAAGAAGCATTTTTTGAGTACCTACTTACAACATACCATGCATTTGTGACATTGGGTGTAAACTCACTAGTGAACAGAGAAAACAGACTACTTAATATGTAATATCATGTAAAAGTTCTTTCATGGCTATAAGTGACAAATGGAAGAGGACCAAATCTGTTAGAAGGATGTGGGTCAGGAATGCTTCATGAAGAATCACCACTTGAAAAGCCTTTTAAAAGATGAGCTTGGTCACCATGTCCTGCCCGCCATCTGCAACACACAGTGGGAAACTGCTTCAAGAACTTGCTTCAGGCTTGTGTGTGCAGATAGTGTCCACTGTCAGGGCTGTCCACGGTGTGCCAGGCTGATCCATGGTCACTTTCCAGGAGGGAAGCAAGGTGAATTCAGCTGAGGATGACCCTGACTGAAAGGCTGCATGAGAAGATATCTCAGGCCTGCTACAACCATGGGTTGTTCCATGAGTACAGCCTCTACACCAGGAAGAGACTGGTCTCGTACACCATCATCCTGGTCTTCCAGCACTACCATGTCAAGTTTCTGGGCAGTCTGCAGGCCTCCCTGATGCTCCTGCACCCCAGTCCCAACTGGGCAGAGAGCCTGGTCCATGTGTACTTCAAGGAGGAGACTGGCATTGCTGAGCTCGTCGTCCTGTGACTACCTACATCAGGCCTACCTCTACTTCACATGCAAGATACACAAGGCCAAGTCCAAATGGGGGCTGGCTCTGCCCACCATGGTCACAGTACTCAGACTGGCCTGATGCCCACCCTCAACAGTGGTGAGGTTTTCCCCTACCTTGTGGTGATCACTGGGCTAGAGAACATGTTGGTGCTCACCAAGTCAGTGGTCTCCACCCCAGTGGATCTCAAGAGGAATCTGTGCATTGCCCAAAGCCTAAGCAGAGAGAGCTGGTCCATCATGAAAACCATGGTCACAGAGCTGGGCATCATCCTCGTTGCCTACTTCACCCTCACGCCTACCACTCAGGAGTTTTTATTGCTTTGCTGTTGTGGGCCTGGTATCTGACTTCTTCCTTCAAACGCTGTTTTTCAGCACTGTTCATTGACATTTGCTGGCTAGAGCTGGCAGATATGAACAAGTGGCTGCCCCTGAGGCCTGACTGCCCCCCGCTAAGCCAGTGGCATGGCCAACACGCCTTGAGTGGCAGTTTTCTGTCCACACCCTACACCATCATGTTGCAATCATTCTCCTTCCAAAACCTGTGGTTCCCCAAGAGGCTGCATGCAGTCTACTTCTGGCCTGAACCCACCTAACACAGCTCCTACCATGGCCGGCACTGTTGTCTTGATTGGTATCCTGGTGTACACAGACCTAGCTGCCCAGGTGAGAGAATAGGGTTCTCAGGGTGAGAGCCCCCTGGCTCCCCTGCCTGTACCTAGTGATGTGGTGCCCGTCAGCCACCCAGATCCCACCATCCCCATCTTCCCACCTGACACCCCAAGAACCAGACATGGTCAGGGGAGCTGCCCAGGCCCAATGGTCCATCTGAGGGTGTCCAAGACAGCCCAGCCCCAGAGTAACCTGGGGGCCTGAGGATGAGGAACATTGGAGGAAACTGTCCTTTGGCCACTAGCCAACAGTCTTCAACTACTACAACATCACACTGGCCCAGAGGTACATCAGCCTGCTGCCTGTCCCCCCTGCCCCAAACCCAACGGAGGCTTCTGGAAGGGCAGCACCCTCAGGACACACACAACCCCTGGCTTCCACCATGGCCTGGGCAGAATGGGCTCTGGAAGGCCAGCCTCAGGGGACCAGACACGGTGCATGCACACAGAGACGTCACCCTGTACAAGGTGGTGGGGCTCAGCGAGGCCTCGGGCATCACTGTGCTGCTGCTGCTCTGCCTGTACCGCATGCTCTGCCCGAGTAACTACAAGGAGCCTGGTGCGGGACCCTGCAAACCCATGGTATGGGGTGCTGGCCTGCAGTGATTACAGCTACAGGCCACCTGAGATGGAGATCGTGCCCCTGGTGCTGCATGGGCACCTCATGGACATCGAGTCTCTAGCCAGTGATGGGATGCTGTTGGTGAGCTGTTGCTTGGCAGGCCTCATGTGTGTATGGGATGCACACATCAGAGACAACCTCACCAGCATCCTGTACCCAGGCGGGCAGCACCATGACAGTGGTGTTAGCAACGTGTTGGAGGCTCAGGAGAGCTGGCAACGGCTGTCAGTCAGAAGGAAGGGTGGCCAGAGCGGCCTGGGGACAGTCCTCCACTACAGCACCATCACAGGGCCCTTCACCGCCTCCCTTCTTTGGGGATCTGTCAGACCTCACCTGTTTGATCAACACTAACTTCTCAGCATAGTTACAGCTCCCAGAGCTAACTCAGCCTGAGTCCTAGCACTGGGTGGGCTGCCGCCCTGCTCAGGACTCCCCAGGCAATGATTTCAGCCGCCTGGTGCAGCCAGTGTACTAGAAGAGATTTGGAATGGCTCCTGTCCACACACTAGCCCTGTACCAACCCTGCCCCAGGCCCCTGAGGATGAGGGAGGCACTCCTCTCAGAGTTTCCCTTTCCTCATCTGGTCCCCCAGCACAGATGGCTCAATGTGGAGCCTGGAGCTTCAGGGCAATCCCATCGTGGTGAGTGGAGCAGAGGCTGGCTGGAGGTGTGGGAGGCCATCGAGGGCACTCTGCACTGCAGCAGCGAGGAGGTCTCCTCCGGCAACATGGAGACAAAAGGATTGGCTGCCTGGCTCAATAGTTTTCTTGACTTCTCCTCAGAGACACACTTGCCCTCAGTTTCCTGCAGTTCTGAGGGGCCCCAGGGCACAGCAGTCCCCTGAATACCCCATGTACAGCAGCAGGGACACAGTGGCATTGACCCACAGTGCCCTGTGCACACCAGAAGCCCATCACAGCCTGGAGGCAGATGCCAGGCACTGTGTGACTGGGAGCCAAGACCACACACTGAGGGTAATCAGTCAGGAGGACTCAGGCTGCCTCTTCACTCTGCAAAGCCACTCAGAGGCCATCACGACTATGTACATTGACCAGACCACAGTGCTAGTCAGTGGAGGGTAAGATGGGGCCATGTGCCCGTGGGACGTGTTGACTGGCAACCAGGTCAGCCACACATTCACTCACCGTGGCAGTGTCACCTCCCTCCCCTACACCACCTCCTGTGTCACCAGCCATGGTTTAGATGATCTCATCAGGATCTGGGACTGCAGCACAGGCATCAAGCTCTACTCCATTCAGCAAGACCTGGGTTGTGGTGCAAGCTTGAGTGTCATTTCAGACAACCTGCTGGTGACCAGCGGCCAGGATGTGCTTGCTTTACGGATCTAAACCATGGGGACCTGTTATACAGACAGTCTACCTGGGGAAGAATAGTGAGGCCCAGCTGACCTGCCAGATCCTGTTGCTGAACAACACTACCATTGCTTACAACTTTGGCAGCGAGCTTAGCCGAATGTATGTGCTCTCTGTGCTGGAGAAGCTGGACTGAGGGTGGGCCTCCCTGCCCATCCGCCTGGGTGCTCTGTGGGGCAATGCACTGGACCTGGCCTGGGGAGAAGGCCTGGCCTGTCTTTGGGAAGCTGCCTGTGAACTGTCCTGTCCTGCCTCATGATTGTAATATTAAACTTAAAAAAAAGGATGAGCTCACCAGATAAGGGCACAGAATACGCCTGACATAGATACAAGGTTGAAGAAACAAAGTGTGGTGTAGTTAGAACATAGGACAGGATGGATGACTAGGCAGGAAGAGATCTGCGGGAGCTTGTTACGTCCCTCTGGAATCTAGACGACAGGAGCATTATCACCACCACCACTACCATCATCGTTCACAGCAGTTATCACTGCATGTGTACGATGTGCCAAACTCTGTACATACATAGGTGCTAAACTTCACATTCTTACAAGTTATATGTTATCTTCATGGAAGTTAAGAAATTTGCTCAAAGGCACAGAGTCAGTAAGGGGTATAGCTAAATGATGTTCAGCTCCAGGTTCCTCTGATTCTGCCACACCAGTGGTCCCAAACTTGGCTGTACAACGCAATCACCTGGAGAAACTGTTTAAAAATAAAAGGTTCCAGACCCAGTTCTAAAACAGTATATCACTAGAGAGTGGAACTTGGAAATCTATACTGCAAACAAACTCTCCAGATGTTTCCTAAATAGAAAGCTTCTTGAAAGTAACACAAAGCCTCTTAAAACACACATACACACCACTACACACACATGTGTGTGCGCACACACACACACACACACACACAACTAATTAAAAGCCTAATTAAGTGCGTAATCCTCACAAAATTCTGCAAGGGTACTATAATCCCCACTTAAAAGAAGAGAAAACTTAAGGTCAGGAGAATTACCGATTGCTTCCCTCTTCCAGTCAACAAAGCAAAGAGCAAAAATAAGATTCAAACACAGGTATAGCAAGCTCTTCTCGGTCATGCTGTGTGGTAGAATTCTAAAATACCACCCCGCCCAATGACCCCTGTCCCTGTTTTCTCTCCTCCCCTTTGAGTGTGAGTGGAAATTGCAAATATGATGAGAAGTTACTGCAGGGATTATGTTACAGGACGAGTAATCACTGAAGTGATTACATGGCAAAAGGGAGATTATCTGGTGGGTGTAACCTATTGTAATCATATAGGACTTTTTAAAAGCAGAGTGTTTTCTGCAGCTGGTAACAGAAAGGAGAAGTCAGAGAGGCTTAAAGCACTAAAAGAATTCCATGCACCATGCTGACTTGAAGATGGAGGGGCCACAGGACAAGGAGTATGTACAGCCTCTAGAAGTTAAGAGCAGATCTCAAACTGACAGCCGGCAAGAAAATGAGGACCTTGGTCCTGTAATCACAAAGAACTGAATTCTTCCAACAACCTGAATGAACCTGGAAGCAGACTCCCCTCGTAGTCCCTCAGAGCCTCCAGATAAGAGCCCAGCTTGGCTAACATGATTTCAACACAGAGAGAACCTTTCTAAGGTGTTTGATCTACAGAACTGTAGAAACATATCATGGTTTTTTTTTAAATTGTGGTAAAGTACACATAACATAAAATTTACCATTTTAGGACAGTCGCCAGGGAGGGCGGAACGTAAGGATGGAGAGGGTGTCCGGACTGCTCTCCTGGATGCTGAGCAGATTCCTGTGGCTCTCAGGCCTCTCTGAGCGGGGAGCTGCCCGGCAGCCCCGGATCATGGAAGAGAAAGCGCTAGAAGTTTATGATTTAATTTGAACCATCCGGGACCCAGAGAAGCCCAATACTTTAGAAGAACTGGAAGTGGTAAGGGAAAGTTGTATGGAGGTTCAGGAGATAAATTAAGACGACTATTTGGTTATTATAAGGTTCACGCTAACGGTACCTCATTGCTCTTTGGCGACTCTTATTGGGCTGTGCTTAAGAGTAAAACTTCAGCGGTGTTTACCGTTTAAACATAAGTTGGAAATCTACATTTCTGAAGGAACCCACTCAACAGAGGAAGATATCAACAAGCAGATAAATGACAAAGAGTGAGTGGCGGCTGCCATGGAGAACCCCAACTTACAGGAAATCGTGGAACAGTGTGTCCTGGAACCTGACTGATAGCTGTTTTAGAGCCACTGAAGTATAATCATTTGATATATTTGTTTAAAGTCTTTGTAAAATGTAAAAGATTCATGTTTAATACATAGGTGATTTGTACCTCAGAGCATTTTTTTAAACGATGATTTCCAAGCAAGATTTAATTATAAGGTAGTATGTGAACTCCGGGAGTTGGTGATGGACAGGGAGGCCTGGCGTGCTGTGATTCATGGGGTCGCGGAGAGTCGGACACGACTGAGCGACTGAACTGAACTGAGTATCTAGTTTGTTCAATGTCTAACGTTCTCAGGATTTATAACCCTTAAATGATCAGACAAAAATATTTTCTAGTTATTGTGTGTAAGATGAGTTGCTATTTTTCTGATGCCCATTCTGATGCTTTTCATGTCAAAATATTTCTTGTGCCCAGGTGTATTCAATTTAAACCATTACTCTGCAAAATAAATAAAACAGAGATGATTCTTGTAAAAAAAATTACCATTTTAATATTTTTAAGAACATTCACATTGTTGTACAACCATCCTAACCATCCATTTCCAGAACTTTTTCATCTTCTCAAACTGGAAACTCTGTATCCATTAAACAAGAAATTTCTAATTCTCCTAGCCTCAACCCCTGGAAACCACCATTCTGTTTTCTGTTTCCATGAATTTGACAACTCTAGGTACCTCATATAAGTAGAATCGAACAGTATTTGTCATTTTGTGACTGACAATTCATGTAGCAAATGCCCTTAAAGTTCATCCATGTTGTTGTATGTGTCAGAATTTCCTTTCTTTTTAAGACTAAACACTATTCCATTGTTATGGATATTTCACATTTGTTTATCCATTCATCCATCAAATGGACACTAGGGCTGCTTCCACGTCTAGACTATTGTGAGTAACGCTTTGGTAAACAGCACCTATGTATACAAATATCCACTCAAGGTTGTGCTTTCAATTCTTCTGGGTATATACAGACATTTATATATATAAATGAGTGTTTTTTTAAGTCCATTATTATGAACATTGAGTAAGTAAAAGGAAATAATCAAGCATTTATTTATCCTATTTGAATTGTAGCACTGGGTAACCAAATAACTGATGAAGTGTTTCCTTATATGATTATTTCTGATAAAAATTTAAACAAAATGATAAAATATAATTTTGCAAATGGATCTAGGTACTGCATCAACAGTTTGTAATATCTGGGAGTTCCCTGGTTGTCCAGTGGTTAGGACTCAGCAACTTTCAGTGTCGTGACCCAAATTTAATCCCTGGTTAGGGAATTGACATCCTGCAGCCAAAAAAGAAGTTGCTAATATCAATGAAGAGCAAAACCCAGACATTGCCTCCTAATAAAAGAACACATCACCACCAAAAGTCTTGCCAAAGGGATCGAACCTAAGTCTGACTCAGTCTCTGGATCAGCTCCCAATATGCAGGAAAAGCAGAGACAGGAACATGCTGAATTGTACCAGTATGCAATTGATAAAACCTACACTATGGAAAACTCCTACAGGTCAAAGGGTCTGGAGTCTTCAACAGATAAATTGCAAACAAAAGATATCAATTTTTTTAAATGAGCAAGATAAGATGTAGAATTTAGGAAGGCAAATCCAAGAAGTGGTTCCTGTAAAACATGAGTGGTTACTTTAGGAGACAGGGAGGGGGCTGCAATTTGAATGGGACACACAGACAGGCTTCTACAGTAACTGGCCAAATTCTACTTCTTAACCCACAAGGTAGTCACAAGATTTAATAAATAATTAAGCTATATTTAAAAGAAAAAAGTTGTGCATTAAATGTAACAATCCAGATTGAATTCAACCGAAGAGCTGTCTCACTACAACTCTGCCAAAATCTCACTACTGAGTCTATCTCAAGCCAAGAAAGCAGTTAATACCAGACTGAGTGGTGACTGAGGTCAATAACAAGTACTTAGAAAAGCAATTAAACCAAGAAGGCAAAAACCAAAGGAAAGGGGAAAAAATAGCCAAGAGTACAATAAGCTGAATTTTCAAAAATCTTTATGCTATCATATATATACCATCTGTTCAAAACAAGCCTGTCTCATTTCCATCCTGCAAATTCACCACACTTAACTCCTATCTCAGTGTCAAAATTTTTCCATTAGAATTTGATTTCTTTCTCAGAGTTATCTCCCATTTCTACCAATAACCTACTGATAATAAAGGCAATCATATATTTATGAAATACATTTACATCTTCAAAAGTAAGGGTACAAAAAAAAGATGGCAGAAAGAAAGCAATAGGAATCCAAAAGAAAATGCCACTAGAAGCTGATTTACCTATTAATAGTTTCGACAGAGATAGGCCCTTCTTTAGACACAGTTGAGTACTAGAAACTATATCCCCAACGCTGCATTCCTCCTTGTCTTTAGCTATTCAGACAATGGTGGAAACTGAACAGGAAATAAAAAACACTTTGAAGCTATAGGCCTGTACTGTCCAATAAGGTAGCCCTGAGTCACATGTGGCTATAGGGCACCTGAAATGCAGCTGATCTGAACCAAGATGTGCCATAAGAACAAAAGACATAGTGGATTCCAAAGGCATAGTATGAAAAAAAAGAACGTAAAATATCTCAATAATTTTTTTATTGATTGCATGTTCAAATAATGTTCTGGATATACTGGCATAAACAAAATATATCATTAAAATTAATTTCACCTGCTTTTTGCTTTTTAAATATGACACAACAAAAATTTTAAATTATATATGTTGCTCACATTATATTTCTAAGGGACATAACTGCTGCAACACCCATTATTAAATAGTGTCAAACAGAAAGAATTAAGCAGCTCAAAGTGGGGATATCTCAGAGCTTTTTCCTACTGCTTACTCTATTGCCAACACTACAACTCATTTAATTTCCAGCCTCTGTCCCTGGATACAAAACAGAGGTTAAAAAAATCAGTAGGTGCATCAAGTCATGGATACAACATTAAATTAATGGGCCAAAAGAACTGAACTCTAGCCCTGGTTCTGGAGTTACCCTGGAGAAGTTGTTTTTCCTCTGAGCCTTAAACGTGTCTGCCCCAACAATTAAGTAAGGGAGTTAAACTAAATTTAGACTCCCATGAATCTGTCAAAATAGTTTTCTTTCTGTCAAAATTGGTTTTCATAAAAATGAATAAATACTCACTCTGAGTCTAACACATCCTCTGCGAGAGCCTCTCATCATTTTGTCCTTGGACTAAAAGAAAAACGAAAACATTAAATGAATAAAAGATAAACAAACTTTTTGGAATCATCTAGGGGTAAAGAGATAAATTTTATAGTAATATTCCTACCTTTTCCCCATCCCTGTCCCACTCTACCCAGCCATCACTTAAAGATAGGAATTAGCAAATTTAAAATGTTTTGTGCAGTGCCTGGTCACTCAGTCATGTCCGACTCTGTGACCCCATGCACTGCAGCCAACCAGGTTCCTCTGTCCATGTTCCTCCAGGCAAGAATACTGGAGTGGGCTGCCATGCCCTCCTCCAGAGGATCTTCCCAACCCAGGGATCGAACCCAGGTCTCCCGCATTGCAGGCAGATTCTGAGGTGTTTCAGAATTTTATGTGTACCTTAAACATAGCATATATTACACTATATTTTCATTTTTCCTTCATATCCCTTAACTCTCAACTAAAATATGTTTCTCATATTTCAGTGAGTTTGAGAGTCACCTGAAGGGTGACAAATTATCTAGGGGTTTAAGAATCACTCCCAGATGATTCTGACTCAAGCAAACAGAGGACACATTTTAAGAAAAACTGCTTTAACTTTGTCTTTGCAACTCCCCAGATGGATCACATTTTTTTTTTTGTCTCTGAGATTTCTCATCCAATGTTTCTCAGTTTAGAACGTCCTTGACTCTGATTTTCTGCCTTGGATTGTCACTCATCAAGTGCCCTACCTCTGTCTGATTAGAATTTCCACCCCTGGACTCCTAGAGTCTCTTGTATGTTTCCTGATCCTGGCATGTACCACCTTGTGCTAAAGTGGCTGGTTACTTGTCTGACTCCCCACAAGACTGCAAATTCCTTAGGGGGTAGAAACTGTATCTGACTTATGCTTCAGAACAGGGTCTGGCACAGAATCAGTTCAGTTCAGTTCAGTCGCTCAGTCATGTCCGACTCTCTGCAACCCTATGAATCACAGCACGCCAGGCATCCCTGTCCATCACCAACCAACTCCCGGAGTTCACTCAAACTTATGTCCATAGAGTCAGTGATGCCATCCAGCCATCTCATTCTCTGTCGTCCCCTTCTCCTCCCACCCCCAACCTTTCCCAGCATCAGAGTCTTTTCCAGTGAGTCAACTCGTCGCATGAGGTGGCCAAAGTAAAAAATACTTAATGATAAAACATTTTTATCCTTTGTTTCTGATGCTAGACTGAGCTAAGCAAAGACTGTGTTCTGAACAATAAGCCCATTAATGACATCCAGTAAGTATTCCTAACTTAGTCATGTGTAAAAAATAAAGTAAAACCTCAAACGACTAAAGCTTTAAAAATATTTAATACCTCAACAACTGGTATTTTTTCCACTATGTGACAAGTAAAACAAGCCAATATCATGGAGTTACGTTTTTGAAGAAAACTGTCCCACTTTAAACCACAGATGCCCTACATCCATTGTACTGAGCCACAGGCAAACTTCCAGCTATAATATATCTTGGGGATTTCATGTACAGCACAATGACTATAGTCAACAATACATACTGCATACTTGAAAGAGGCTAAATGAGTAGGTCTTGAAAGTTCTCACTACAAAACAAAAGGTAACTATAAGAGGTGATGGTCATTGTGTTATTCAATCTTATTGTAGTAATCACTTCACAATATATATGTATATCAAATCATCACATTGTACACCTTAAATAATGTTACATGTCAATTATACCTCAATAAAGCTGAAAAAGTAAATTTAATCATTTCTCAGAGATGTTTGCATGCCTGTACACAAAGATCTGCCTTATCCTTCTCACTGCAACATGCTGTTAACATAGTCTATGCCACTGCTTTCACTGATTGTAAGCTTATCAATGTAACAACATTACGATAAATCATAAAAAGCAAACTTTCTTCAAAAATAAAAAATGAAACAAAAAAGCACAGTACTGAGCTATAGAAATTCATGTTCAGAAATTATTGAAATATGGTAAAGAGTCTTCTTGCAAATATAACCACAATTCATATATTTTATTTAAAAATTCTCAACATTAAGCAGGGTTAAAATGAGTTCTTTACTAACAAAATAGCTGGCAAAAACACAGTTGACAAAAACATTCCCTAAGCATTTAATAGCCCTTTTCAGTTCAGTCAGTTCAGTCGCTCAGTCGTGTCCGACTCTCCGCGACCCCATGAATCACAGCACGCCAGGCCTCCCTATCCATCACCAACTCCCGGAGTTCACTCAAACTCATGTCCATCAATTCGGTGATGCCATCCAACCATCTCATTCTCGGTCGTCCCCTTCTCCTCCCGCCCCCAACCTTTCCCAGCATCAGAGTCTTTTCCAGCGAGTCAACTCGTCGCACGAGGTGGCCAAAGTACTGCAGTTTCAGCTTTAGCATCAGTCCTTCCAATGAACACCCAGGATCGATCTCCCTTAGAATGGACTGGTTGGATCTCCTTGCAGTACACGGGACTCTCAAAAGTCTTCTCCAACACCACAGTTCAAAAGCATCAATTCTTCGGCGCTCAGCTTTCTTCACAGTCCAACTCTCACATCCATACATGACCACGGGAAAAACCATAGCCTTGACTAGACAGACCTTTGTTAGCAAAGTAATGTCTCTGCTTGTTAATATATTATCAAGGTTGGTCATAACTTTCCTTCCAAGGAGTAAGCATGGCTGCAATCAGCATCTGCAGTGATTTTGGAGCCCAAAAAAATAAAGTCTGACACTGTTTCCACTGTTTTTCCATCTATTTCCCATGAAGTGATGGGACCAGATGCCATGATCTTTGTTTTCTGAATGTTGAGCTTCAAGCCAACCTTTTCACTCTCCTCTTTCACTTTCATCAAGAAGCTTTTGAGTTCCTCTTCACTTTCTGCCATAAGGGTAGTGTCATCTGCATATCTGAGATTATTGATATTTCTCCCAGCAATCTTGATTCCAGCTTGTGCTTCTTCCAGCCCAGCGTTCCTCATGATGTACTCTGCATATAAGTTAAATAAGCAAGGTGACAATATACAGTCTTGACGTACTCCTTTTCCTATTTGGAACCAATCGGTTGTTCCATGTACAGTTCTGACTGTTGCTTCCTGACCTGCATACAGGTTTCTCAAGAGGCAGGTCAAGTGGTCTGGTATTCCCATCTCTTTAAGAATTTTCCACAGTTCATTGTGATCCACACAGTCAAAGGCTTTGGCATAGTCAATGAAGCAGAAATAGATGTTTTTCTGGAACTCTCTTGCTTTCTCCATGACCCAGCGGATGTTGGCAATTTGATCTCTGGTGCCTCTGCCTTTTCTAAAACCTGCTTGAACATCTGGGAGTTCACGGTTCCTGGTCAGGAAACTGGATCCCACATGCCTCAACAAAGACCAATGACCCCATGTCCCACACTAAGACTCAGCACCCCCAAAGAAATAATTTATATTAATCCTTATGAAAACCCCAAGCTATTGATTGAAAAGTAAATTACCACAAATACAATATAATGCTGCCTATCACAGGCCTGTCCCCCAACATCCATTCTCCTCCTCTTCCTTTCAGTATTAACATCCTCCACCCAAAATTTTAACTTAAATGCAGAGAACATCATGCAAAATGCCTGACTGGATGAAGCACAAGCTGGAATCAAGATTGCCAGGAGAAATATCAATAACCTCAGATATGCATATGACACCACCCTTATGGCACAAAGTGAAAAAGAACTAAAGAGCCACTTGATGAAAGTGAAAAGAGGAGAGTGAAAAAGTTGGCTTAAAACTCAACATTCAAAAAACGAAGATCATGTCATTCAGTCCCATCACTTCATGGCAAATAGATGGGGCAACAATGGAAACAGTGAGAGACTTTATTTTGGGGGGCTTCAATATCACTGCAGATGGTGACTGCAGTCATGAAATTAAAAGACGCTTCCTCCTTGGAAGAAAAGCTATGACCAACCTAGACAGCATATTAAAAAGCAGAGACGTTACTTTGCCGACAAAGGTCTGTCTAGTCAAAGCTATGGTTTTTCCAGTAGTCATATATGGATGTGAGGGTTGGACCACAAAGAAAGCTGAACTCTGAAGAATGGATGCTTTTGAACTGTGGTGTTGGAGAAGTCTCTTGAGAGTCCCTTGTACTGCAAGGAGATCAAACCGATCAATACTAATGGAAATCAGTCCTGAATACTCATTGGAAGGACTGATGCTGAAGCTGAAACTCCAACACTTTGGCCACTTGATGCGAAGAACTGACTCCTTGGAAAAGACTCTGCGCTGGAAATGACTGAAGGCAGGAGAAGAAGGGGATGATGGAGGATGAGATAGTTGGATGGCATCATGAATTTGAGCAAGCTCAATGGACACGAATTTGAGCAAGCTCCAGGAGTTAGTGATGAACAGGGAACCCTGGCATGCCGCATACCCTGGGGTTGCAAAGAGTCAAACATGACTGAGCAACTAACTGAACTGAATCCCAAATTTTAACTGAACATGTGGCTCCCCTGCTGGCTATTACATTTCAAGCCTCTTGCACCTAGCTACATCCTGTATCCAGGTATAGGCCAGTGGGCTGTGAACAGAAGCAACATGCAACAGATTGTGTCTTTCAAAAGAAACTTCTTGAAAAGTTTGCAAATGTAATCGAACATTATCCAGGACTGATCAGGAAAAGTGAAATTGTTAGTCACTCAGTTTTGTCCAACTCTTTGTAACCTCATGGACTGTAGCTCGGGCCAGGTTCCTCTGTCCATGGAATTCTCCAAGTAAGAATACTGAATTACAGGAAAATAAAATAAAATGTTAAAAAAAAAGACAGAGAGAGAGAAAATACTGGAGTAGGCAGCCATTCCCTTCTCCAGGGGATCTTCCCAACCCAGGGATCAGACCCAGGTCTCCTGCATTGCAGGCAGATTCTCTACCACCTGAGCCACGAGGGAAGCTCTGGGACTGACATATGTTAAGCCATTAAACAAGCCTCAATATACCCAGCAAGGATCTCATTCAAATATGAAGGAGAAATCAAAAGCTTTACAGACAAGCAAAAGCTGAGGGAATTCAGCATCACCAAACCAGCTCTCCAACAAATGCTAAAGGATCTTCTATAGACAGGATACACAGAAAGAGTGTATAAACTTGAACCCAAAGCAATAAAGAAAATGGCTACGGGATCGTACTTATCAATAATTACCTTAAACGTAAATGGGTTGAAATTTTCAAAAAGGCTAGGAAACAATTCTCATAGCCATCTATAGTTCAGTGTTGAGTTCATGAATAGTTTTTAAAGTTTGGGACAAACTGTAGTATTTGCTATTTGAAGTACTATTTGTAATTGGCATATTACGATGTAACATTGGTCTTCATTTCCATCTTAAAACGCCTAAAATGCCTAACAGGTTTTTAGATTTGTGAATTTTAGTTGAAATGTATTTTACAATGTTACTAAACCTGCAGAAATATTGAAATATTTCAGAGAACTTATTCACTGTACATTTAATTTATTTTATTTATAAAAGTTATGAACTGTAGAAAGTATTACTTGTTGGGTCAAATGCTTGTTGCTTCAAATGCTTGTTGCATTTGAAGTGCTAGTTACAAGAAAATCAAATACCTTCAATGTATAAATGCTATTAAGTTTTTAAAGGACTCTGGAGTATAAGTAAGTTTGTTTAAAGAAATTTAGTCTGTTCAACTTGAAAAAAATAAATAAAATTGGAAAAAATAAATAAATAAATAAACAAGCCTCAATAAATTTAAAAGAACATAAATAAAACAAAGTATGTTCTTTGACCAGAACAGATTAAAAGGAGCACTCAATAATAGAAGGAAATTTGGGAAATACACAAATAGGTAGAAATTAAATGATACTCCTAAACAATTAATGGCTCAAAGAAAAAATAACAAGGGAAATTTGAAAATACTTCAGATGAATGAAAATCAATATTCATTACTGATTATTGAGGAATATTCCCCATCATTCATCCCTCAAGTTTTACACTACAGATAACTCCCACATCTCCCACTCCCCATTACAGAAGGCCTCAGTTGAGCAGTGGCAGGTGGCACTAGTGGTAAAGAACCTGCCTGCCAATGCAGGAGACGTAAGGGATGCAGGTTCGATCCCTGGGTTGGGAAGATTTTCTGCAGGAGGGCATGGCAACCCACTCTAGTATTTCTGCCTGGAGAATCCCCATGGACAGAGGAGCGTGGCGGATTACAGTCCATAGGGTCACAAACAGTCAGATACGACTGAAGTGACTTAGCACACATACATGCACATACTACAGATAGAGACTTTGTTGTTTAGTCAACCAAGTTCTGTCTGACTCTTTGCAACTCCATGGACTGCAGTACATCTGTCCTTCTCCCCTGCTCTTCACTATCTCCCGGAGTTTGCTCAGATTCATGTCCATTTATTCAGAGATGCTATCTAACCATCTCATCCTCTGCTGCCCCCTTCTCCTCTTGCCCTCAATTTTTCCCAGCATCAGGGTCTTTTCCAATGAATTCGTTCTTCACATCAGGTGGATAGAGCTTTAGGAAAACATACAGAATCAGTATACAAGGGGACAATGATGTCTGGAGTCCTTCCAAGATCCTGGAAGATGACTGCCTTCCTTTAAAAAAAACAGACACAGAACAGAGATATATACAAGATCATCTTTAAGAGCTGGAACAGCGTGGAGGTAATTATACTAATTATGACATTATACTAAGTATAGAAAGTATTAATAGTAATAGAACTACAGTAGGAAGGTCAGAAATAGAACCAGAAATAGGTATGTCTCTAATGCAGAGATATTGCATCTAGATACCAAAGTCTGATGCCATTAAATATCTACAGCTCCCTTTGGCCTGCTTCTGCATATAAATTTGGCATCCCATATAGCTTGCTTTCAGAGACTGTATTAATGTACATGTTAGATAGCCTAAATATGCAGTCTCCTTAACAATTATATTTCTTGTTATGAACTAACCAATTTGAATATTAGTTTATGCAATAGTGACCACAATGTAAATACATTTAATGAATATTATTACATGTTAAACACTGTCATAAACTTTAGTTTTTTGTTAACATTTACTGAACTCTTAGATCTGATAGACAGAGTACCTGATGAACTACGGATGGATGTTCATGACACTGTACAAGAGACAGGGATCATGACTATCCCCAAGAAAAAGAAATGCAAAAAAGCAAAATGGCTGTCTGAGGGGGCCTTACAAATAGTTGTGAAAAGAAGAGAAACAAAAAGCAAAGAAGAAAAGTAAAGATATACTCACTAGAATGCAGAGTTCCAAAGAATAGCAAGGAGAGATAAGAAAGCCTTCCTCAGTGATCATTGCAAAGAAATAGAGGAAAACAATAGAATGGGAAAGACTAGAGATCTCTTCAAGAAAATTAGAGATACCAAGGGAACATTACATGCAAAGATGGGCTCAGTAAAGGACAGAAATGGTATGGACCTAACAGAAGCAGAAGATATTAAGAAGAGGTGGCAAGAATACACAGAAGAACTATACAAAAAAGATCTTCATGACCCAGATAATCACGATGGTGTGACCACTCACCTAAGCCAAACATCCTGGAAAGTGAAGTCAAGTGGGCCTTAGGAAGCATCACTATGAACAAAGCTAGTGGAGGTGATGGAATTCCAGTTGGGCTATTTCAAATCCTTAAAGATGATGTTGTGAAAGTACTGCACTCAATATGCCAGCAAATTTGGAAAACTCAGCAGTGACAACAGGACTGGAAAAGGTCAGTCTTCATTCCAACCCCAAAGAAAAGCAATGCCAAAGAATGCTCAAACTACCGCACAATTGCACTCATCTCACATGTTAATAAAGTAATGCTCAAAATTCTCCAAGCCAGGCTTCAGCAATACATGAACCGTGAACGTCCAGGTGTTGAAGCTGGTTTTAGAAAAGGCAGAGGAACCAGAGATCAAATTGCCAACATCCGCTGGATCACTGAAAAAGCAAGAGAGTTCCAGAAAAACATCTATTTCTGCTTTATTGACTATGCCAAAGCCTTTGACTGTGTGGATCACAACAAACTGTGGAAAATTCTGAAAGAGATGGGAACAGCAGACCACCTGACCTGCCTCTTGAGAAACCTGTATGCAGGTCAGGAAGCAACAGTTAGAACTGGACATGGAACAACAGACTGGTTCCAAATAGGAAAAGGAGTACGTCAAGGCTGTATATTGTCACCTTGCTTACTTAACTTATATGCAGAATACATCATGAGAAACACTGGGCTGGAAGAAGCACAAGCTGGAATCAAGATTGCCAGGAGAAATATCAATAATCTCAGATGTGCAGATGACACTACCCTTATGGCAGAAAGTGAAGAAGAACTAAAAAGCCTCTTGATGAAAGTGAAAGAGGAGAGTTAAAAAATTGGCTTAGAGTTCAACATTCAGAAAACTAAGATCATGGCATCTGGTCCCATCACTCCAAGGCAAATAGATGGGGAAACAGTAGAAACAGTGGCTGACTTTATTTTGGGTGGCTCCAAAATCACTGCAGATGGTGATCATTGTCTAAAATTAAAAGACGCTTACTCCTTAGAAGGAAAGTTATGACCAACCTAGACAATATACTAAAAAGCAGAGACATTACTTTGTCAACAAAGGTCCGTCTACTCAGGGCTATGGTTTTCCAGTGGTCATGTATGGATGTGAGAGTTGGACTATAAAGAAAGCTGAGCGCCGAAGAATTGATGCTTTTGAACTGTGGCGTTGGAGAAGACTCTTGAGAGTCCCTTGGACTGCAAGGAGATCCAGCCAGTCCATTCTAAAGGAGATCGATCCTGGGTGTTCATTGGAAGGACTGATGCTGAAGCTGAAACTCCTATACTTCGGCCACCTGATACGAAAAGCTCACTCTTTTGAAAAGACCCTGATGCTGGGAAAGATTGAGGGCAGGAGGAGAAGGGGACGACACAGGATGAGATGGTTGGATGGCCTCACCGACTCAACAGACATGAGTTTGGGTAAACTCTAGGAGTTGGTGATGGACAGGGAGGCCTGGCGTGCTGTGATTCATGGGGTAGCAAAAAATCAAACACGACTGAGAGACTGAACTGAACTCTTATAATACTGGGTTAGTGCTTTAAACACAATTAAATACAATTTTATTTACTTCTCACACCAATCTAATGATATAGGTTCTTTTATTATACCCATTTTATAATTGAGAAAATAAAGGCTCAGAAAAGCGTAAGTTACTTGCCTATAGATTCACAGATAACAGATAGGTAGAGAGGATTCCAAACCAGGTCTGATTCTAAAGGTTATGCATTTCTACCACAGTTACTACAGATCTAGTTAACTTAAGTCTCCTTTCAAAGTTTCTCTGAGCCACAAAGGCTATGTGTCAAATCAGCGATCCTTCTGACTTCATTAGTGCAAATATCACCCCACAAAGCAGTGCTTCAGAGGGTGGTACCCCTGCCTTCTAAACTACTCCCAGCATATAAACCCTAGGTCATTAGACCACAGATAGAGGTCCACATCCCTTATCTGAGATTTCTGGATCAAATGTGCTTTAAAATTCAGAATTTTCAAAAAGTAACATACATATAGTACATAAACTGTCACATACCTGCAACAGAGTCTGGAATATCAAGCACTTAATTAATTTCACAATCAAGCATACTAATATTTTGGTAGTACAACATATATTTATACTAAGTATAATACAGATTATAATTAACCACACAGTTCAAGGCAGGCTTTCCTTTCAAATGAGAATGTAATACATTTAGAAGAAAAATCTTCTGGAATTCAGAGACTCAGGGATTTCTGAACTACAGGAAAAGGACTGGAGACTTGTATTTTGATCTGTGATCTCTTAAATTGTAAAGTCCCAGGTCTTTTACTATTTCTTAAAAAGGATAATTTTCCCTGGTGGCCAAGAGGTTAAAGCATCTGCCAGCAATGTGGGAGATCCGGGTTCGATCCCTGGGTTGGGAAAATCCCCTGAAGAAGGAAATGGCAACCCACTCCAGTATTCTCACCTGGAGAATTTCATGGAGGGAGAAGCCTGGTAGGCTACAGTCCACGGGGTCGCAAAGAGTTGGACACGACTGAGTGACGTCACTTATCTTCAAGTCAAAAATTCAAGTCAACAGATCAGTGATGAGAACCACTTTCACAGGGTTTAATTAAGCACAACTCTGATGACGGGGATTTCTGCATCCTTTCTAAGAAAACTTAACTATAACATAAAATACTAAATAGTAACCTAAGTGCTACAAATTACTTAGCATGTCAATATATACTGAACCTCAATGTATAGTTTCTATTTTTGTTTTGTTCCTCAAAATCAGTTCAGTTCAGTCACTTAGTTGTGTCCAACTCTTTGCGATCCCACGGACTGCAGCACTCAAGGCTTCCCTGTCTATCATCAAGTCCCAGAATTTGCTCAAACTCAAGTCCATCGAGTTGCTGAAGCCATCCAACTACATCGACCTTGTCGTACTCCTTGCTCAATTTGTAACCAGTCTATTGTTCCATGTCCAGTTCTAACTGTTGCTTCTTGATCTGCATACAGATTTCTCAGGAGGCAGGTAAGGTGGTCTGCCTTTAAGAATTCTTTAAGAATTTTCCAGTTTGTTGTGATCCACACAAAGGCGTTGGTATAGTCAAGAAAGCTGAAGTAGATGTTTTTCTGGAATTGTCTTGTTTTTTCTATGATCCAACGGTTATTGGCAATTTATCTCTGGTTCCTCTGCCTTTACTAAATCCAGCTTGAACATCTGGAAGTTCTCAGTTCACATACTGTTGAAGCCTAGCTTGGAGAATTTTAAGCATTACTTTGCTAGAGTGTGAAATGAGTGCAATTGTGCGGTAGTTTGAGCATTCTTTGGCATTGCCTTTCTTTGGGATTGGAATGAAAACTGACCTTTCCAGTACTGTGGCCACTGCGAAGTTTTCCAAATTTGCTGGCATATTGAGTGCAGCACTTTAACAGCATCTTCTTTTAGGACTTGAAGTAGCTCAGCTGGAATTCCATTACCTCCACTAACTTTGTTTATAGTGACAGTTCCTAAGGCCCACTTGACTTTGGACTCCAGGATGTCGGCTCTAGGTGAGTGATCATGCCACCATGATTATCTGGGTCATGAACATCTTTTTTGTATAGTTCTTCTGTGTATTCTTCCACCTCTTCTTAATATCTTCTGCTTCTGTTAGGTCCATACCATTTCTGTCCTTTATTGTGCCCATCTTTGCATGAAATGTTTCCTTGGAATCTCTTAATTTTTTTTGAAGAGATCTCTAGTCTTTCCCATTCTATTGTTTTCCTCTATTTCTTTGCACTGATCGCTGAGGAAGGCTTTCTTAATCTCTCCTTGCTCTTCTTCGCAACTCTGCATTCAGATGGGTATCTTTTCTTTTCTCCTTTGCCTTTCATGTCTCTTCTTTTCTCAGCTATTTGTAAGACCTCCTCAGACAACCATTTTGCCTTTTTGAATTTCTGTTTCTTGGGGATGGTCCTGATCACTGCCTCCTGTACAATGTCACGAATCTCTGTCCATAGTTCTTTAGGCACTCTATCAGATCTAATCCCTTGAATTTATTTGTCACTTGCACTGTAGAATCGTAAAGGATTTGATTTAGGTCATGCCTCAATGGTCTAGTGGTTCTCCCTACTTTCTTCAATTTAAATCTGAATTTTATACTGCCTAAATACTAAATAATGATTAATGTTATTTCACAAAAAAATGACTGAAGGAAATGATAGGGGTGTGTTAAACTCCAGGGAGTTTATGCTGTTTATTTAGTACTTCTCGCACCAAACTGTATAGTGATAATCCATTATTATCATTCAACTTCTTTTTTCCATCAAAAATTGCCCAAGAGCGTTGGAGCCCAAGAGTCTCCTTATTTGGAAAAGACTAAGTCAGGGCCCTAGACAGTAAGATCATGAAAAGATGAAAAACAAGAACAGAACTAGAAAAATTTAAAGATGGGAAAATTTGTTCAACACCTAAAATAATCTGGTTAGCAAGAACAATAGCCAGAACCACAGATACTTGAACTCTCAGTCCTAATTCTAAGACTCATCCTACAGGCCTCAATTTAGAATAAGGTTATGCTACAAAAGCTCCTTGTTCTGATTTGGAATTTAGAACCCAGAAAAAATTGTTTAGAAACTGCTGAAAATGGTCCCCAAATTAGCTAAGAAAAGCACTCAAAATACAGCATGTGATCAAAAGATAGGGGCAAGTTGTTATAAATTCAAACACTGCCTAAAAAATTATTTTCTTCAAGAATTTCTTTTAGATGTTGTTGCTTAAGGAAAAGCAGGACTATAAGGAAGGATAAGGAAGTAGGTCAAGAATTCAAGAACTATGCCAAAGGGCTTACGAGACTGTCAAGGACTTGATTAGTTAATGATCTATGCTAAACATTTTACTTTTATAAATGGGGCGGAGCAGGGGAGAAACACTTTTTTTTTTTTTTGAGAAACACTTTTTAAAAGGCAATTTAAAAACACTCATTCTAAACAGACTTGTGATTGCCAAGGGGGAGAGGGGTTGGGGAGGGATGGCTTGGGAATTTGGGGTTAGCAGATGCAAACTATTATATACAGAATGAATAAACAACAAAATCCTACTGTATAGCACAGGGAGCTACATTGAGTATCTTGTGATAAACCATAATGGAAAAGAATATGTTAAAAAGTGTATATACATATATATATATAACTGAATCACTTTGGGTACAGTAGAGACTGGCACAATATTGTAAATCAACTATAATTCAGTAGTAAATAAAACTTTAAAAAGTGCTTCAAAGAATAAAAACACTCATTCTTTATATTAGGTCTAATTTTACTTCAGAATTGCTGTTGCTGTTCAGTTGCTCAGTAGTGTCCAACTCTTTGCAATGGGTTTAAAAAAAAATGAAGGCAGAAGAGTTAAAATGCAAGCACAAAACAGTGGGTCGGTCACACAACATATCACCTATCTGAAATGTACATTTCATCCTCTTCTGGGTGACAAAAATTTCAAAGGAGAATTATGTTCAAGAATCTGCCACTATCTTTCTGTGGTCATGTTTTGTGAATATAAAAATCTCATTACTCAACAAATTCTAAGACTTAGTATCTGCTCCTCCTTTCCCTTCTCTAGGAGGCTTTCACTTTACTGGAATGGAAAGAGAGTTTTTCATTCATCCTCGGCGTTTCAAAGAGAACAATCTAAGTCCCTGTCTTAAACAACTTAGATGTAAAAGGACTCAGCACTTTTTAATGATTAATCAATGCAGTCTGTACTTTAGAATAGCCTATGCAGAAGGTTTGGGAGAAGGAAATGGCAACCCACTCCAGTATTCTTGCCTAGAGAATCCCGTGGACAAAGGAACCTGGTGGGCTGCTGTCCATAGGGTCACACAGAGTCAGACACAACTGAAGCGATTTAGCATGTATGCATGCATTGGAGAAGGAAATGGCAACCCACTCCAGTATTCTTGCCTGGAGAATCCCAAGGACAGAGGAGCCTGGTGGGCTGCCATCTATGGTGTCGCACAGAGTCGGACACGACTGAAGCTACTTAGCAGCAGCAGCATGCAGAAAGTTTATTTCACTGTGATAATGATGTAACTCAGTTACCACCTATAAGCAGACTAGTGATAACTTGGGTTTGTCATTTTAAAATATCAACACTAGCACAATTCAGTATCTATAGAGAGAACATTCTATCCGGAGTTAGAAGACTGAATCACATACAGAGAAACTACTGTGATTTTTTAAGTCTCAATTTCTCCATGTGTAAAGGAAGTAATATATAAACTACTTCACCTGTTGCTCATTCCATAAATATTTACTGAATACTCAGTAAGTGCCAAGCATTGCCCTAGATGCTAAAGATAAAATGATGAAGATAAGTCTCTGTTCTCACAGTGCTTACATTCCAGAGGAGGGAAACAGACACTAAACAAGAAAAACAAAATAAGTTTAGCAGCTAACAATAAGTGTTATGAAAAAATACATCAAGACCAGTGTGCTACACCAAGGAAACCAGAATTGAAAGAGACACATGTACCCCAATGTTCATCATAGCACTGTTTACAATAGCCAGGACATGGAAGCAACCTAGATGTTCATCAGCAGACAAATGGATAAGAAAACTGTGGTACATATACAAAATGGAATATTACTCAGCCATTAAAAAGAATGCATTTGAATCAGTTTTAATGAGGTGGATGAAACTGGAGCCTATTATACAGACTGAAGTAAGTCAGAAAGAAAACCACCAATACAGTATACTAACGCATATATATGGAATTTAGAAAGATGGTTAACAATGACCCTATATGCGAGACAGCAAAAGAGACACAGATGTAAAGAACAGTCTTTTGGACTCTGTGGGAGAAGGCAAGGGTGGGATGATTTGAGAGGGTAGCGTTGAAACGTGTATATTATCATATGTGAAGCAGATCACCGGTCCAGGTTCGATGCATGAGACAGGGTGCTCGGGGCTGGTACACTGGGATGACCCAGGGGATGGGATGGGGAGGAAGGTGGGAGGGGGGTTTCTGGATGGGAAACACATGTGCGCCTGTGGCTGATTCAGGTGGATGTATGGCAAAAACCGCTACAATATTGTAAAATAATTAGCCTCCAATTAAAATAATTTTTTTAATAAAATAAGCTTATATTCTAGACCATCAAGTTAAAAAAAAAAAGACCAGTGTGCTAGTGCTAGTGACTGACAGTGATGTATACTTTAGACAGGTTGTTAAGGAAAGGCTTCTCTGAGCAGTGATGCCTAAATGAAGACCTGAATAACAAGAAGGGAATCAGGCATGCTACAGCCATGGGATAGTATCAGTCCAAGAAGCCAGAAAATATACACAAAGACTCTGAGATAGGAACAAGCTTGAGGTGTCCAAGGAACAGGGGAAAAAAACAGCTACAGTGGATATAGTAGTGAGCAAAATGTTTACTGTAGAAAGTTAAATGGAGAAAGATCACAAGGCCATTAGTTCCGTTCAGTTGCTCAGTCGTGTCCAACTCTGCAACCCCATGGACCACAGCATGCCAGGCCTCCCTGTACATCACCAACTCCCAGAGTTCACCCAAGCTCATGTCCATTGAGTCGGTGATGCCATCCAACCATCTCATCCTCTGTCATCCCCTTTTACTGCCCTCAATCATTCCCAGCATCAGGGTCTTTTCAAATGAGTCAGTTCTTCGCATCAGGTGGCCAAAGTACTGGAGTTTCAGCCTCAACATCAGTCCTTCCAATGAACACTCAGGACTGATCTCCTTTAGGATGGACTGGTTGGATCTCCTTGCAGTCCAAGGGACTCTCAAGAGTCTTCTCCAACACCACACTTCAAAAGCATCAATTCTTCGGTGCTTACAAGGCCGTAAGTCACAGTAAAGAGTTTGAATTTTTTTTTCCTATAGTCACTAAAGAATTTTAAGCAGGGGGAAAAACATGATCTTCCTTTTCCTTTTTTTAAAAGATCACTTGGGCTACTAATAGAAAATGGACTTTAGAGAGCAAAAAGGAAACAAAGAGAACCCAGGAAGTTTTTGCACCAGACCCCAGTGGTTTATATGCTATAGTGGTAGCAAGGAAAAATGGAACAGGTTATGAGGCTTAATGAAGCAATACATTTGACAAAAATAGAAAATACCTACAACAGTGATTAATATAGTAGAGGCTTATGGCACACTGCATTTTCCAAAAATGGCCTATAATAGTATTTCTCATCCTACAAGCTCTTCTAGAACTTTGTCACTCCCTCATTAAAAAGTGGAGTCTTCTGTTTGTGGGTGGGTTTTTGAACTGCCCTTAATCAAGTAGACTGGGTCCTATCCAGCTGAGCAGAACTATGGGAGATAATACAGATTATTATACATTGTCTTCCTGCATCACAGACAGGATAGGAATCTTAATCTCCCAAAGCCAGATGACTGAGATCTCATTAAGTAAGGATGAAGGAAAAATGATATCCTTTGCTCATTTTGCTACTTTAAGAAATACAATGAAAAATGGTACAACAAATTATATAGAAAATTTTTTAATAAAAAGCTTCTGGGTTGTAGAATATTATATATATAATGATTCCATTTGTACAGAATATACATAAAGGTGTATTTATGCATACAGTTGTTAGGAAAGCTATTCTCCAAAACACACATAGTAGGATTTCAGGTAGTACTTTCCTTCTTTCTATTTTACATATTTTTTAAAATTTCTTTTAAAATTAAGAATATATTACATCTCTTCAAGAACAATGAAACTACCTTTTTGAAATTTAAAGAGTAATAATGTCAAATTCTGCCGAGACAGTGCTATTAAAATAAAAAGTTAAAAGCACCCACTGGGTTGAACAACGAAGTTTTCATTGGAGACGTGCTAGGATATTCAGTGAAATTTGTTGGAGGTAAAAACAGATTGCTGTACAGTAAATGCATGAATAAAGACGGACAATGTAGAAGACTCTTTCAATAGGTTTCTCTAACTTGAAGAAGAGAGGTGAAGATGGTTTTTCCAGGGAGACAAAGAATTAGCAGAGATATTTTTCAACTTGAGAAAGATATAGCCCAAGTTAATTTGTTAATGAAAAAGTCAGTATATCCTAAAATTCATACAGAAATTCAACGAACCCAGAATAGCCAAAACAATCTTGAGAAAGAACAAAGTTGAAGGGCTTACACTTTCCAACTTCAAAATGAATTATACCAAAAAAATGAAAAGCAACAGGCAATCCCAAAATGTATTCAAATTTTCCATATGAAATTGTTACAACTATGGTGTTACATTGCAAAATAAATATTCTTAAACAACAAAAGTCTGTACATAGAAAGTAGAAGAAGACACATGGGCGAGAGGAAGGAAAAAGGAGAAAAACCTATAGACTGAGATCCTCTAAAAATCTGCAAGCAGATGGAATCCAGAACACCCAAGGACTGGTGTTGTTGCTTAATTGCTAAGCTGTGTCTGACGCTTTTTGAAACCCATGGACTGTAACTTGGCAGGCTCCTCTGTCCATGGGGTTTCCCAGGCAGAAATATTACAGTGGGTTGTCATTTCCTTCTCCAGGGGATCTTCTCAACCCAGGGACTGAACCTGCATCTCTTGCATTGGAAAGGGGGATTCTTTACCACTGAGCCACCAGGAAAGCCCACCCAAGGATTACCTCTTCCGTTATGACAGGGAGGCAGGGAAGGATAGGCAGGCACCAATAGGTGGCAGTACAAGGAGTTGAGAGTGTTCCCACCAAATGAACTCTATTGTCTCTGGGAAGCATGGTATCATCTATGAGAGATGGAGGAAAGAGGAAGATTAAGAAACTAGAGACAGCTGCCAGAATGACAAACCAAATATTCATCCAATATTTCATTTGTCCACCTGTGCCATAAGAGTAATGCTGAAATAAAATAAATTCAATTATATAAGCAGACAATCTTAGCATGAAAGTTCAATGTGAAAAAACTCCTGGAATCAGAATATTAACATTCATAATAACATTCGTCATGTGAATGGGAAAAAATTAATTTTTAATACCTCAAAATACTTTTCCCAAATATGATTTCATTTATATGATTCCATGTATCACGTAAACTTAACTTTCACAAAAAAAGTAAAAATTTTTTTAAGTTTAAATTAGTCTAAGATGATTATCCTTTACAATACAGTAAATAAGAAGAAAAAGACTGGGCTGGCCATTTGTTTTTCTCTATAAGCAGTAAAAGGAAATAGGTCTTTAATCTAAATCTCTTGAGCATTGTTCTAGCTAGCTTTGACTGGCATTATATAACTAGTTGAAAACCTAATCCTAGACAACTGCCACATATAAGAGTGGCATATTTAAGAATAGCTCTACTTTCTATCCTTCTACAAATTACTATCAACAAAACTGCCTGCAATAAAGAAGAACTGACTGACTGTCTGATATAACACACTAACCAAAAGATCCCACACAGTTCTATAGGCTAAGGATGATTAAAACAAAAGCCACTGTTACTAATATAAGCTTAATCAGGTTTTACATAAGCCATAAACATATTTGCTATCAGTATATTCTACAAAACTTACAAGGCTGTATAAGTAATGATTCCAAAATAACCTTCTACATCACATCTCTTAGTTTAAAGGGCCTTGGACATTCCATTCACTATGAGAATGATGTGCTATATTTATAGAGCTTGAAAATTATAATGCTAGTAGTACTATCAGGGAGTCTGCAAGCTTGCTGTACAGGTAAAAAATGCAATAGAGAGACTTCCCTTGCGGTCCAGTGGTTAAAACACCACACTTTACACTGCAGAGGGTGCAGCTTTCATCCCTAGTTGAAGAACTAAGATCCCACATGCCATGCACAGCGCAGCCAAAAAAAAAAAATCAAAAAAGAGAAAAACTAAGGCTGACTAGGGTATTCAAGGAAACCACAAGACATAAAATTTCCACATAATTCTCTTCAGGGCATTTAGGTTAGGTACAATTTTTCTTGTGTTCCTTTTGCAATTCTAAAGCTATTTTATTAATTTGGATTATTAATATATACCATATAAGCTTAATAAAAAACATATTTGATATAATCAAGAAGTTTATTTACAAAAGTATAAATTCACTTTTAAATGCTTGATGGGAGTGGTGCTGATACATTTCTAGGAGAATCTGAGATTCCCTCTTTTACATCTTTGCAAGAAAAACACATATATTTAAGCTCTTCAAAAACCTAAAATCCAAGAATTAGATGAGCGATTTTATCACCTTCCAGACATTGCTAAGGACTGTCAAGTAATATTTAAATGTGTTCAGATTACCAGTGGTTTTGAAATGCAAAGTCACTATGAGTCTCTTCCAGCTAGCATGTTAACAGCAAAACACATCATTTCTCCAACGATTCCTTTTAAAGAAAACCTTGAGTGACCCCGACAACTTACTAACTCACTATTTCTAACTTTTCTCTCTGAAATGTCATAAAGACAATACAAAACAAGAAAGAATGATAAATACTTACAGGTCATGACTGAACAAAACATATTTTATAATCTCAACTAGCTCCTCTTACAACCTGGTTAATTTCAATGTGACCCTAGTTATTCCTTTTTCCAGTTCCCATGGCCACTGATCTAAATCTTTACTACATTCCTTAAATCTTAACTCTACTCTCATCTTTAATAAGTACCCTGCTTCTCATCCCTAAAACATTTAAGCATACTCCTACCTTAGAAACTCTTTCCTCTCAGTTCCATATTCCTTTGTCCCTCTTTCACAATGAAACACCTTGAGCAATCTACACTCATCTTCTCTACTTCTTACCTCCTACTTACTCTTCAAAACACCCTGACTTCCAAACGTCTGACTCCATGGAAACTTCTCTCTTTGAGGGCATCAATAATGTCCAAATTGATCAATCCAATGAGTATTTTAAAGATTTCATCTATTCAATTCTCTCAACAGTATTCAGGCCAGTGCTTTGACTCCACATTCTGGTTTTTCTTGGATATCTCTGGCTGTCCCTTTTCTCTCTTCTGTGCAGGCTCTTTTCTCTACCCAAATCCCTTAGAAACAATTGTGGATGGCTTAAAATCCCTCCCTAAATTGACACTCCTTTCAAAAGGTAGAGGCTAATTCTCTTTCCCATGCCTAAAAGTCCCATCCCCTGTAACATGAACTGAACTTAATGATTCATTTCTACTGAATGGAAGAAGGCAAAATGATGTTCTCAGACCAGGTCAAATAGGCACTTCAGCTTTCTCCTTGCTCTCACTTGGATTACTCCTTCTGGGTGAAGCCAGATAGATGCCCTGTCACGATGACACTCATGTAGCCCAACAGAGAGGTTAGCTAGTGAGAATGAGGCCACCTTCCAGGAGCCAGTAAGGACTAAGGCTTTCTGCCAACAGACATGAGAGTGAGTCATCTTGGAAGCAAATCCTCCAGCTCCAGTCAAGTCTTTCAAATGACTGCAGACAAAGCCAATGTCTTGACTGCAATTTCATGAGAGACCCTGAGCCTAAAGTTCTGAGCCACAGATAATAAATGTTTGTTGTTTTAAGTGGCTAAAATCATTATGGGCAATTTGTTATAAAGCAACAGAGACCTAATCCAATGGTGTTTCTCAGTATTCTATCTAAAGCTCTCTATTATTCCCACTCATTCACTCTCTCATCTCTCCATATGTGTAAAGCTAATATCTACAGATAAATATCTGGAGCCCAGATTTTTTCTTAAGTTCCAGACTATGCAATATCTTTACTTCAATTTCAACATGCCCCAAAGCACCCACTGTTCTCCACCCAACCTATACTTACTTTCCCTATCATCATTCATTCAACTAAATCTAAAAACCTGGATTTCATCAAACTCTTCCTCCCCCTTCACTCACATCCAATCACCAAAATCCTGTCAATATGACTTCACTATTTCTCCATAACCAAAGTATTCTTTAAAAAATACAAATTTTACCTGAACCTATTGTTTAATTTTAAAAATCACAGAGAGACAACCAGACATCATGGGCCACTTGATGTACAGGTTCCCCCTGTTCCTAAGAAACCTTCCCTAAGCCAAAATGGCATAAAGCGATGACGCAATTGCCTTAGGACACACCTTGCTAACAGATGCACAAAATAAACTGAGATAAAGTAAAGATGTTCACAGACACAGTTCAAAACTATGGCAGCTTGCTACTATGTATTAATAGTTCCATGCATGCTGAGTCGCTTCAGTTGTGTCTGAGTCTTTGTGACCCTACAGACCTCCAGGCTCCTCTGTCCATGGGATTCTCCAGGCAAGAAAACTGGAGTGGGTTGCCATACCCTTCTTGGGATCCTCCCAACCCAGGGATCGAACCTGCATCTCTTATGTCTCCTGCATTGGCAGGTAGGTTCTTTACCACTAGTGCCACCTGGGAAGCCCATAGGTCCCAGGGAAGGAGCTTACTGATGTCACTCTTGCTGCTTGGGGCGCTCACTGACTCTATAGCAGCTTGCTGCAAAAACAAAAAACTCTGAATGCTATTTTCACTTTTCATGTATTTTCCACAAAAGCAAAAATCCTCTTTGGATTTCTTTTGCTTAGCAAAAACAGGTACTAAATAGGTCTTTTCTAAAAATGAAGTAGGGTAAAGCAAACTATCAGAAAGTGGAGACACTTGTAATATGTTCCACCTACAAAGTATTCCTGCCCAAAGTGGGGGGGTATGCTGAATTTGATTAAGCTTCTAGTTCTAAGTATCAGTTTATAAGAAACATGGAGGATAAAGGAACATATTTAAATACACCACAAGAATACTCTCAGCAAAATCCAAAATGTGGAAAATCTACAGAATAATTTGCTTTCTTCAACAAATGAATGGCAAAGAAAAAGAGGGAGGGAAGACCTACAGAGTAAAAGAGACTCAGTCTTACGTGTGGATCTTGTTTGGAATCCTGACTCAAATAAACCAACTGGTGAGGGGCAGATGTTTGAGAAAAATCAAGGAAATTAAACACTGTAAAACATACTGAAATATTCACAAATGAAATAATAAAGAGATTTGGGATCTGCTTTAAAGTAATCCAGTGGGGTAGGAAGGAGCTATGGGAGTATTAATAAGACAAGATTAGCCATATATTGATAGCTGCACAAGCTGGGTGACAGGAATTCATTTTACTATCATCTTTCGTATATGTTTCAAACAAATTTTGTATTATGAAAGTTTTTTCCACAACAAAACGTGCTTACAACACTCAAGTGACTTTCCACTGCCCTGAGTGAAAAGTTCAGATTCCTTAGCTCAGTTTACCAAGAAAGTCTTTCATCATCTGGCCCCTGCTTCTCCCTCCCTCTCATTGCACTACTGTCCACCTCACAGCCTAAACTCCAGGACTAAGAAGCTCCTTACTCTTGTCTCTTTCAAAAACATCTATTCCCTCTATCTCAAGCAGTTTTCCCTCTCTGCTTACATGGCTAATCTCTACTGACCATTCAGGTCAAAGCAAATCTACCGCTTCAAGGAAATCTCTTCTGATACTCTAAGACAGAGGCAAGCTGCCCACTTGGGTACCTCCCAACATCCTATTCTTCCCCATCACAGCTCTTACTTGATGTACACCCTGGCAGACTCTAGGCATCATGAGAACGTGGACTATTCCTATCTTATTTACCATTTTAACCCCTCTTCTCAGCATAGTGCCTAGCACATAGTACATACTCAATAAACATTTGATAATCAAAAGGTATGAACACCTGCTTTCTAGTCTTCCAACTCCTCACATATCTATATCTCCCTCAATTTTCTTTCCTTTCTTATCTGTCTCTGTGATCATGATTCACATAAATGGTTAGCTGTTTACACTGTGTAGTGTTCCCACATTTATATCCTTATCCCTCCCTGGATAATTCAATTAATAAAAATTCAACTAACAGGGGACTTCCCTGATGGTCCAATGGTTAAGAATCCGCCTGCCAATGCAGGGGACACTGGTTTGCTACCTGGTCCAGAAACTAAGATTCCACATGCCGGGGGGCAACTAAGTTCATGTGCCACAACCACTGAAGGCCTTGCACCCTACAGCCTGTATACGCAACAAGAGAAGCCGCCACAATGAGAAGCCCACACACCACAATTAGAGAAAAGCCCGTGAGAACAACAAAGAACCATGTGCCACAAGGAAGACTCAGTATAGCTCACCCCCAAGTTCAACTAACAAATTCTATGCTATAATCTAACAGATCTTCATCTCCAGGCCTGACCTATGGCTCCAAATACCTTCTGGATTCAATCTCCTATCATCTCCCTACATGCCTTTACATTAAAGAAGCTCAGAAATTCTCAATATCTTCTTAATGGATTTTATGTTCTCAGGTTTCCCAATTTGTGCATATTTCCCACTGCCTGAAATGCCCTTCTTCTCTTCTACCTTTAAGTCTTGGCTCAAATGCCTCGCTAGCCTTTTTTAGGCAATGTTCCCACAGCACTCGATTCTTACTTCTATTGTAGAATTTATCATACTTTTTTGAAATTATGTTTAGGTGTCTACTCTGCAAGATTTTGAGTTCCTTGATGGAAGGGACTCTCTCCTTCATGCTTTGATCGCCAGCATATAAAGTGAAAATGAAAGTTGCTCAGTTGTGTCCGACTATTTGCAACCCCATGAACTATACACTCCATGGAATTCTCCAGGCCGGAATACTGGAGTGGGTAACCTTTCCCTTCTCCAGTGGATCTTCCTGACCCAGGAATCAAATGGGGGTCTCCTGCATTCCAGGCAGATTCTTTACCAACTGAGCTATGAGGGAAGTCCATATATAAAGTGCCTATTAAAAAGTCCCAAATAAATGCTTCCTGAATAAACCACTGTTTCTAATAATTAAAAGACAGGAGCAGACCTGAAAAGGTTGCCTCAATTTATTTTCTAAAGAAGGTGATCAATTTCTCTGTTCCTGTATTAGACAGAATATCTACTAAATGGTTTTTCAAGAACTGAAAATTTACATAATATGAAAATAAAAGAAATGTAAAATAAAAAGACTATTCATTCCCAGAGGACAGGTTAGGGTCTGGGCCCAGGACCAAAAGATCCAGGTGAAGGTCAGGTTTGGGTGAAACTATTTAGTTCACAGCAGTTCCCGTGATCTTTTCCAAAACCCTGAGATTATCTCAATATCAATTTTTGGTATAGGCCAACTCTAAAGCAAGATCAATCTAGTTTTGTTCAGGGTATTCATAGCCACCCTAGAATAGAAAGACCTCCAACTACAGAGCCAGACCAGAGTGCAAGTGATTTTGGAAACAAGGAATAGAGTGACTTGCTATTTACTGCTCTGCTTAAAATGCTGTACAACTATTCAGATAATCTTCCTGGAAGATGCAGCTCCAAGTTATCAGCTGCATGCAGATCATTAAGATGTACCTTCATCCTTCCAAATCCTAATGTACTGAAACAATGTCCAAGTGTACAGAATTCACTGCCAATATTCAATGTGTCTCCTACTTTCTCTTTAAGTGAATACCTATCCTTTTCTCATCTTTACTGGACCTCCTATAATTTGGCATTGAGTATCATCTTATTTTCACAAGATCATTTTATTTTACAATATTTCTCTGTTGTTTTTCTACAAACAAATACTTTAACACCAAAAAATAAGGAAAAAAAAAGAAAAGAAAATTTCTAAACATCCATTAGTGAGAAATACGATACCTCCTTCTACTGGCAAGGATGATGTTTCATAGTTTAATCTCAGAAGGGAGGATAAGTAATGGGAGGGAGAAGAAAGAAGCATAATTTAAAAAGCCATATTTAGACAAAGACAAGGAGAAATTTGCCAAGATATTCAGAAACTGAAAGGGCAAGGAGGCAGAAAAAAGATACGCCAAAGTGAGAAAAACTGGAAAAAAAGATTCTGTCTGGGAGAGGAGTTCCCAAGAACTCCAGCTTGGGGCCCCTCCAGTGTGGCCCTAAATTCAGACCCACACAAATTTGGGATTTGTAGGGTAACTTCATTCCATAGTGCCAATGAAATTACCTTGAATGGGCTGGAAAGGGTCCATGGGGTTTTCTGATTATCACTTCTACTGAAACTTATTATTACTCATCTATCCGAACTATGAGATTTCACAATTCCAGAGTTTTCAGGATACAATGTTCATTTGCCTCTCTTTCATAGCTAGCTAATCTTGGACAATGTATTTAAATTTCATTCAGGTTTGTTTAGTCTTTTCCCCCTTCAAAATTATGTAAAGAAAGGAAGTTAGTGTTGAAAGTTTTTAGTTTTTACTCCTGTAGGTTTGTCTTTAGTAACTCAAAGATTGCATTTTTCTCATTCCTGTAGTGAAAGTGAAGTGTAAAGGAAAAAGAAAGCCAGGTTATTGAGACTCCTGATAACACTGCTTACTGCTAGCTCTATGACCTTGGGCAAATCGCTGAAAAGCCTGGAGCCTCAGATTCCAAAACTGTAAAATGGGGATAATGAATACTTTATTCTGCAGTTATTGTGAGTAAAAAGAATCAAGGGAACCACCTGATTAGAATATAAGCTCCAGAGAAAAGGAATAGTGAATATCTTGAACTTTATTGATTCTCGCTCACATGCAAACGCATGAGCACACACACCCACACACACCTAGCCTAAAGCAATAATAATTAAAACGTAGTGGGCGCTCAATAAATATTTAAATTAACGAAAAAATATCAATACTAGTGTCCCCATTCCTCTCGTTGACATTAATCCTTCTTCCATAATCATAATTTTTTTCCTTCTGTCTTCTATTATTTTCTACAGCTTTCAGGACATTATATTTTGTCGTTTGAAGAGGCTTCCTCCCTCTCATTGGCTATTATTAACTAGACACCATTCAGAGACAGTACCTTTGGAAGTAATTTCTCTAATTCCACCCACCTTCCATTTCTAACGCGTCGGGGGTGGAGCGAGAGTCAGAACATAAGATTCTCAGCAATTCACGGACCTTTCCGACAGTCACTGATTCGTGTTTAAGTACACTGAAGCCCTTAACTCAGCCCTTCCCAGAATATAACTTTCAGGAGACATCGCACTGTCCAGTCTCTCTTCGCTAACAAGAGACTCCTGTGTAGGAAATCCTCCGCTCTCAAAAGTTAAGGCGTCGGTTATGCTGGCCCCCCGCTGAATGGAGGAGAATCCTGTGAAAGAGACACTCAACTTGGGCAGACTGGAGGGATTTCAGAATCCTTCATGTTGAGCAACGGCCAGTCACTTCAGGACCTGGCCAAGCTAGTCAGACCACTGCTCTAAGAAAGCAGCGCTCCTCAATCCCTAGGGGGAAGCTAAGGGGCGCGGCCGTCTACAGGGCCTGGTGGGGGACACTGTCAAGTCCATGATAACATGTGGAAACTGCACAGACCCCGGGACCGAACCCTTCAAGCCACGACTACAACCATCTACCCACCTACAACCGCGCCCCCCTTTACACCCCAACAAATACCGGACCCTAAGAAAAGAACCCCATAAATCATACAACCGGTGCCTACTTATTGGCTGCGCGAGCATCTCCTTCATCCTCATTGGCTATCTGGGGCGCAAAACCCTCCCCTACGAGGGAACCCTCCCGTACGGCGGCACCCCCATCCTAGCAACCTCTACCGGGCTACCAAAAAGCCTGGTCCCCACCTCCACCCAGCAATCGCGACTCCCAAGGCAGCCAGGGCTTTGCCTCCAAGGACTTACTGTGTAGTAGGAGAGCAGCCCTGCATTGTAGTCCAGCACGAACCAACGGTACTGCCAGCCCTTCATTACGTTAGTCCATTTACTCAGCGGCCCTTCCATGATGGACGCCATCTTGGGAGCCGCCAATGACAACAAACGGCCTGACGTCACTCGCCTATAAGGCTTGCAACATTCGGTGGGCGTGGTCATCGCCGACAGGGGCGGGCCCAGGGCGGGGCCAGCAACTGCTTCCCGCCTTGGTGGACTCGCGGACCCACGCCTCCAGCTATAAAACTCAAAAAAACGATTTTCTTTGGGAGTCTGTTGTGTGTAGGACTCCGTGCCCGAAATGTGAAGAATTCAAGCATGAATAATGAAGTTAAAATTACTTATTAACATAGATAATTTTACTGCCCATAATGATACCTTACACATTCAAATAATTTCACATCTGATATTCATTTAAGCAATTATTTCACAAACCCATTCATTTAATAAATAGTTTTTGTTTTGTGCTAGATACTCTTAGGCTTGGGGGTTCAGCAAAAACTTCATGAGACGAACAGGCAATTAAAAAAATAGTAAATTATATAATATATTACAATTTGGTAATTGGGAGACAAATTAAGCAAGTAAAGAGGCAAAGGGTAAGGGGCTGCAATTTTAAGTTCCCAAATTGAGAAGGCCTGAGTCCATTCTAAAGGAGATCAATCCTGGGTGTTCATTGGAAGGACTGATGCTAAAGCTGAAACTCCAATACTTTGGCCACCTCATGCGACGAGTTGACTCATTGGAAAAGACTCTGATGCTGGGAGGGATTGAGGGCAGGAGGAGAAGGGGACGACAGAGAATGAGATGGCTGGATGGCATCACCGACTCTGTGGACATGAGTTTGAGTGAACTCCGGGAGTTGGTGATGGACAGGGAGGCCTGGCGTGCTGTGATTCATGGGGTCGCAAAGAGTCGGACACGACTCAGCGACTGAACTGAACTGAGTGAGAAGGTAACTTTTGAGCAAAGACCTGAAGAAAGTGGAAGGAGGCTGGCAAAGAACAGCAAATTGTTCTTTTTAAGTAGAGTAGTGGAGAAGGAAATGGCCACCCACTCCAGTGTTCTTGCCTGGAGAATCCCAGGGACGGCGGAGCCTGGTGGGCTGCCGTCTGTGGGGTCGCACAGAGTCGGACACTACTGAAGCGACTTAGCAGCAGCAGCAGCAGCAGCAGTGAGCCAGGGAGAAGGTAGTTGGAGACAAGGTCAGAGAAGTAAGAGCAGATTTCTTAGAGCCTATAAAGACAATGGAAGTATTGTTGTAGTATATTGAGACAATCTTTGAGGTCCTGGCAATGTAACACTGAAGGAGACAAACAGATTCCTTGTTAAGAGTTAAGAGCTTAAATTCTGTGATGGAAAGCAAACACAAAACAAGTAAACATGAAAAATATCTAATAGTGATGAATGTCTTGTGGAGAATTTAAGTAAGTGGATGTAATAGGCAGCCAATGGGTAGCTACTTATAAAGTATATAATTGACTGGTTGTGTAAGGCATCCCAGGAAAGGGCATTGAGATGTGAAGGATAAGAAAAAGGGAACTAAGAAGCGGGGCATTGGCTAGAAGTGGCTGTGAAGTCAAGGGAGAGGTTTTCTTTATCTTTAATTTTTTTATTTTTTTTTTAGGGGTTTAAAGGTGTTTTGTTTATTCAGGTATTGTGCTGTGAATCTCTATTTGCTGATAACAGAAGCTCTCGGAAAAAAGAATATCACTGAAGGAGCTAGACAGGAGAACCTACTTACTAGCTAATCAAGTTGGGTGAAGATCTAAAGATCATATTATTTATGCTGATATCCTTTTTCTGTTTCATTGAGATATAACTGACAGACAACACTGTATGAATTTAAGATGTGCATGATTTAGGAATTTCCCTGGTGGAACAGTGGTTAATGCCACACTCCCAATGCAGGTGGTGTGAGTTCAAGGATCCCTGGAAGGGGAGCTAAGATCCCATGTGCCATGTAGTGTGGCCAAAAAACCCCCCAAAGATATGCATGTGTATATTGTGAAATGATTACCACACTACATTTAGTTAACTCCTCACCTCGCCTCAAAATTTTTTTTTCTTGTGATAAGAATTTTTAAGATCTACTCTCTTCAGTTCAGTTCAGTTCAGTAGCTCAGTCGTGTCCGACCCTTTGCGACCACATGAATCACAGCATGCCAGGCCTCCCTGTCCATCACCAACTCCCGGAGTTCACTCAAACTCATGTCCATTGAGTCGGTGATGCCATCCAGCCATCTCATTCTCTGTCGTCCCCTTCTCCTCCCACCCCCAATCCTTCCCAGCATCAGAGTCTTTTCCAATGAGTCAACTCCTCACATGAGGTGGCCAAAGTATTGGAGTTTCAGCTTTAGCATCAGTCCTTACAATGAACACCCAGGATTGATCTCCTTTAGAATGGACTGCTTGGATCTCCTTGCAGTCCAAGGGAATATCAAGAGTCTTCTCCAGCACCACAGTTCAAAAGCATCAATTCTTCGGCACTCAGCTTTCTTCACAGTCCAACTCTCACATCCATACGTGACCACGGGAAAAACCATAGCCTTGACTAGACGGACCTTTGTTGGCAAAGGAATGTCTCTGCTTTTTAATATACTATCTAGGTTGGCCATAACTTTCCTTCCAAGGAGTAAGTGTCTTTTAATTTCATGGCTGCAATCAGCATCCGCAGTGATTTTGGAGCCCAAAAAATAAAGTCTGACACTGTTTCCACTGTTTCCCCATCTATTAGCAACTCTCAAATATATAATACAGTATTATAACTATAGTAACCATGCTTCACACTACATTCCTAGAATTATTTATCTCATAACTAGAACTTTTAGCCTTTTGACCAACTTTTAGTTTCATGTAGTCCCTCTTGCTTATTTTTGCTTTTGCTGCTTTGTGCTTTAGGTGTCATATCCAAAAAAAATCATTGCCCAGGCTGATTTCAAGCTTTCCTGTATGTTTTCTTCTAGGAGTTTTATGGTTTCAGGTCTTACAATTAAGTCTCTAACTGATCTTGAGTTAATTGTTGTGAATGGTTTAAAATAAGGGTCTAGTTTTATTCTTCTTCCTATGAATTGGCACTATTTGTTGCAAAGACTACCTTTTCCATAATGAATGAGCATTCTTGGCTCTTATGTCAAATATTAGATGATAGTATATACTTGGGTTTATTTCTGTACTCTTGATTCTGTTCCATTGGCCTATGCATCTGTTTTTATGGCAGTGTCATGCTGTTTTGATTACTATAGCTTTGTAATATAGTTGGAAACCAGGACATGGGATGCCTCCAGCCATGTTATTCTTTCTCAGGATTGCTTTGGCTTTTCAGACTCTTTTGTGGTTCCAAATGAATTTTAGAATTTTTTTTTTCTATCTTTGTAAAAAATGCCATTGGAATCTTGAGAGGAATTTCACTGAATCTATAAGAGGCTTTGGGTATATGAACATTTTGACAATATTAATTCTTCTAATTCATGAACACAAAACATCTTCCTATTTATCTGTTCCTTTTCCAGTTTCGTTAATGTTTTATAATTTGTAGTATACAGATCTTTTACCTCCTTGGTTAGATTTATTTTTAAGTATTTTATTGTTTTTGTTGCTACTGAAATGATGTCCCATAAGGTTAACAGAAGCTGGAGCCTAAACAGAAGACCTTGAGTGTGTCTTACAGAACAGCAGTTTATAACCTGCCTTCGCTGATCAGGTCTGCTTTCAGTTTGTTTATTTTTCCCTTTCTCTAATTGCATACCCTCCAAGCTTAACATAGCCTAGGTAATATTTCACCACACTTCTTCACTTTTTAAAACATTTTTGTTTATTTATGACTATGTTGGGTCTTTGTTGCTGCCTATGGGCTTTCTCTATTTGCGGTGTGTGGGTTTCTCATCGCGGTGGCTTCTCTTGTTGCAGATCATGGGCTCCAGAGTGTGCAGGCTTCAGTGTGCAGACCAGGAGTTGCAGCTTATGGGCTCAGTAGTTGTGGTGCACAAGCTTAGTTGCTCAGAGGCAGGTGGACTCTTCCCAGATCAGGGATTGAACCATGTCTCCTGCATTGGCAGGTGGATTCTTTACCACTGGATCACCAGGGAAGTCCCACCACACACTTCTTAACACTCCTATAGATGACACTTCTGACATATGGATCACTATGGTAACCGGAGATTAAGTTGTTTTCCAGAAATCTGGAGTTGGTTCTTGCCCAGTTCCGACTGGCTAAGACTAGTGGGGACCACCTAGTCTTAGGTGGTCTTAGGCCCTAAAACTGGGCCTGCTCAAAACACTGATTACCTCACCTTTTCCTTACCTCAAATCACATTTCCTCGCACCTAAAATCACCCTGCTTCTTTATCCCATAAACATCACAGACCTGTCCCCTTCAGGGAGACAGATCTGAAATTTGTTCTCCTGTCTCCTTGCTTGGCTGCCTTGTAAACAAACTCTTTCTTTACTGCAAAGCTTTGTGTTTTACTTTAGCTTTCAGTCAGGCAAAAAAACCTCATTTGGTAACACTATTGTAAATGGGATTGTCTTTTTTGCATATAATTTATTGTTAGTGTAGAAAAACATTGGGGCTTCCCCAGTGGCTCAGAAGTAAAGAATCTGCTTAAGTGCAGGAGAGGTAGGTACTATCCCTAGGTTGGGAAAATCCCCTGGAGAAGAAAATGGCAACCCATTCCGGTTTTCTTGCCTGGAAAATCCCATGGACAGAGTTGTCTGGCGGACTACAGTCCATGGGGTTGCAAAGAGTCAGACATGACTTAGCGCCTAAAAGCAACAACAAATAGAAACATTACTGATTTTTGTATATTTATTTGTATCCTGTAACTTTACTGAATTTGGTGATAAGACCTACCTTTTTTTGTGGAGTCTTTACGATTTTCTGTATATAAAATCATGTCATCTGCAAACAGAAATTCTTACTTCTTCCTCTCTGATTTGGGTGCCTTTTACTTGCTTGATTTCTCTGGCTAAGACTTCCAGTACTATGTTGCATAGGAGTGATGAGATTGGGTGCCCTTGTCTTGTTCCTAACCTTTGAGTAAAACCTTTTACGTTTTCACCATGTGGTATGATGTTAGCTGTGGGTTTGTCATACATGGCCTCTACCATGTTGCAGTATATTCCTTCTGTACCGAATCTGTTGACAGTTCTTATCATGAATGGATATTGAGCCTTGTCAAATGCTTTAGGAAAAAAGCATTTATTGTGATGATCTTATAATTTTTATTTTTCATTGTATTAATGTAATATGTCATGCTTATTAATTTGCATGTTGAACCATCCTTGCATCCCAGAGATGAATCTCACCAGATTACTGTGTATGATTGTTTGAATCATACAGTTGAATTTGATCTGATAGTATTTGTTGAGAATTTTTGTATCTATATTCAGGGGGATCTTGGCCTGTAGTTTTTTTCTTTGTTGTGCTTCTGGCTTAGGTTTTAATAATATAATGCTGGCCTTGTAAAGTGAGTCTTGGAGTATTCCCTTTTGTTTAGTTCTTTTTGAAGGGTTGAGAAAGATTGGCATTAATTTTTCTTTGAATGTTTGGTGAAATTCACCAGTAAAATCAGGAACAGGGATACTTCATCCATAGCAACAAAAGGGAGAGCAGAGAGTATGGGTTCAAATGCCATGGATTTGTAGTTTGGTGGTAGGAAGGTGAATAAGCATCTATCTGCTTTTAGTTGAGCTTAAAGCTTATTGGTTAAGAATGTGGACTCTGATGCCACACAATCTAGGTTTGAATCCTCAGACCCATCAGTGAATAGCTACATGACATTAGGCAAGTTTTCTTACTTCTCTGTGCCTCTGTTTTCTCCATCTTTAAAATGTGGATTATAAAAGGTTGCTTCAGGATTAAATGAGCTCATATATGTGAAAGCCTTAGAACAATAAAACTAAGCACTCAATATATATATTCTAGTTCTTAAATTTTTCTGAAAGAAATGTGGCATTAAATAAAAGAGGGGAAGGTTTGAAAGACAACCCTCAGAATAGGAGAAAATAATAGCAAATGAAACAACTGACAAAGGATTAATTTCCAAAATATACAAGCAGCTCATACAACTCAATGCCAGAAAAACAAACAACCCAATCAAAAAGCGGGGAAAAGACCTAAATAGACATTTCTCCAAAGAAGACATACAGATGGCTAACAAATATGTGAAAAGATGTTCAACATCACTCATTATTAGAGAAATGCAAATCAAAACTATAATGAACTATCACCTCACACCAGTCAGAATGGCCATCATCAAAAAGTCTACAAACAATAAATGCTGGAGAGGGTGTGGAGAAAAGAGGAATGCTCTTGCACTGTTAGTGGGAATGTAAATTGATACAGCCACTATGGAAGACGGTATGGAGATTCCTTAAAAAACTAGGAATAAAACCACCATATGATCCAGCAATCCCACTCCTAGGCATATACCCCAAGGAAACCAAAATTGAATAAGACACATATATCCCATTGTTCATTGCAGCACTATTTACAATAGCTAGAATATGGAAGCAACCTAGATGTCCATTGACAAATGAATGGATAAAGACGTTGTGGTACATAAACACAATGGAATATTACTCAGCCATAAAAAGGAACACATTTGAGTCAGTTCTGATGAGGTGGAAGAATGAACCTAGAACGTATTATACAGAGTAAAGTGAGTCAGAAAGAGAAAGATAAGTAGGGCAAGGAGAACGTTGAGGGTGAGAGACTCTCTGTGTCCCTGGAAGCCTAACTGGCTATTGAATATGAGGCCCTTGCAAAGGAAGCTGGTTGCCCTCTGACTAGAGAGTGGAGAGACTGTGTTGACAGTGGAAGGGCCAAGCACTGTCTGTTAGCAGGAAATGCCAGGGGGTCCTGGGTGGGTGGGTGCCAGGGTGCATCTCCATCAGAGCACGTGCCACGGAGGAGTCTGCACTCCCCACTCCCAGGTGTAGGACCCAGTGCAGCTGCTGGCCACACTGCTGGAGAGACGGTGCATGCTCACACCTTGCGGGGCTGAGCGGGGGGGTGAAGCAGACGTCACTGTTAGAATGGGAACAACAGATGCAGGGACAAGTCTCTCTCTGAATTCCTCTCTAAACCTGGTAAACCGGAGAAGAAAACATTTTCCACGTCTGTGGGTACAAAGCACTTCCCAGAAGACTATGATTTACATCCATGCTTCTGCCATTTGGTAAGAGAAGATGCTCGGTGATCTGTCATTGAAACAAGGTTGCAAACACATCCACGGAGAGAATTTGAGTCTGTATTATGACTTCCCAGGTGCCTGAACAGCCACCCCTGAGGGCGTGTCACATGGGACAGCCTGGGAGGAGACGTGGTCTGGCTCACCTGTGCCTCTAGGAAGCGACAGCAGAGCCAACTCGGTTTAAAAAATGTAAACTGGGATATCCCTGGTGGTCCAGTGGTTAAGACTTCCCCTTCCAATGTAGGAAGTGTGGGTTCCATCCCTGGTGGGGGAAGCAAGACTCCACATGCTTCAAGGCCAAAAAACTGAAATATGAACCAGAAACAATACTGTAACAGATTCAATAAAGACTTTAAAAATGGCCCACCTCAAAAACAAAATGAAAACTAACACGCTTCATATTTTACTGTAGATACATATATACAAGGACTTCCCTGGTGGCTTAGTGGTAAAAAATATGCTTGCAATGCAGAAGACTCGGGTTTGATCCCTGGGTCAAGAAGATCCCTTGGAAAAGAGCATGGCAACCCACTCTAGTACTCTTGCCTAGAGAATCCCATGGACAAAGAGGCCTGGCAGGCTGCAGTCTATAGGGTCACACAGAGTTGGACACAACTGAAGCGACTAAGCAACAGCATCAACGCATATATATGGAATCTGGAAAAATGGTATTGAAGAATTTATTTACAGGGCAGCAATTGGAAGGACTGATGCTAAAGCTGAAACTGCAATACTTTGGCCACCTCATGCGATGAGTTGACTCACTGGAAAAGACTCTGATGCTGGGAAAGGTTGAGGGTGGG